>NC_041708.1:37497203-38097203 GCF_900700375.1 Denticeps clupeoides
AGCTTGCACTGGGGCAGTCACATCTTTTACCCCAACGCCTGCTGCCCATATTTACTGTCTGGCCACTTTATTAGAGACGCACCGTCTCTGTGTCTTTTGTCCTGGAACGTAGTACGGTTGCGAGTTACGTGGTGGAGCTTGCACTGGGGCAGTTACATCTTTTACCCCAACGCCTGCTGCCCATATTTACTGTCTGGCCACTTTATTAGAGACGCACCGTCTCTGTGTCTTCTGTCCTGGAACGTGGTACGGTTGCGAGTTACGTGGTGGAGCTTGCACTGGGGCAGTCACATCTTTTACCCCAACGCCTGCTGCCCATATTTACTGTCTGGCCACGTTATTAGAGACGCACCGTCTCTGTGTCTGATGTCCTGGAACGTGGTACGGTTGCGAGTTACGTGATGGAGCTAGCACTGGGGCAGTCACATCTTTTACCCCAACGCCTGCTGCCCATATTTACTGTCTGGCCACTTTATTAGAGACGCACCGTCTCTGTGTCTTTTGTCCTGGAACGTAGTACGGTTGCGAGTTACGTGGTGGAGCTTGCACTGGGGCAGTCACATCTTTTACCCCAACGCCTGCTGCCCATATTTACTGTCTGGCCACTTTATTAGAGACGCACCGTCTCTGTGTCTTTTGTCCTGGAACGTAGTACGGTTGCGAGTTACGTGGTGGAGCTTGCACTGGGGCAGTTACATCTTTTACCCCAACGCCTGCTGCCCATATTTACTGTCTGGCCACGTTATTAGAGACGCACCGTCTCTGTGTCTGATGTCCTGGAACGTGGTACGGTTGCGAGTTACGTGGTGGAGCTTGCACTGGGGCAGTCACATCTTTTACCCCAACGCCTGCTGCCCATATTTACTGTCTGGCCACGTTATTAGAGACGCACCGTCTCTGTGTCTGATGTCCTGGAACGTGGTACGGTTGCGAGTTACGTGGTGGAGCTTGCACTGGGGCACTCACATCTTTCCCCCTGCACCTGATGCATGAGAGGGGGAAGGTTTTGTCGTTCCCCTTCATTTCCTTCTCATGCCAAAAGCCTGAGACGCACCCGTCACATTTAAACCAGCACCACTGGAATGCTAGAAGACGTTTTTGGACATGTTTCTGAGAGGCTTTACCTCGTTTTACCAAAAACAGGCGCTCAGAACCGCACTGCACAGGTTTTGGCCATATTTGGGAAAAGTCCCCGCCCCCGGAGTCCATATTTGCCAGGCGCATACGTGATCTGCACGCCTATTGGCCGCCCTGGCCCCGGGAGGCGGGCCTATGCAAACGAGCGCCTGGGCGGCTGAATCACGGGCTGCAGGCAGGAAAAGGTGGCGGCGGCGGCGGCGGGACAGGCCATCAGCGCGGCTCATTCACCTTCCGCCGGCGACCATGGCGCAGCCGGACAACAAGAAGTTCTTCGAGAGCCTCTCCGGAGCCGGGAAAGCCATCGCGGTGCTGACCAGCGGCGGGGATGCGCAAGGTGGGTTGGACCCGGGGACGATGGCGATGCGCGGCGCGGCTGCTCCGGGTGCGGCGCTCGGTGACATTGCGTCGGAGGATGGGCCCGTAGAGGGCGACGCGGCGGCATTTTCTCGGCCGCCTCGGACGATTTCGTCGTGTTAGCATGCGGCTAAGACGCGCCGCGTCTCTGCTGCATTGCGGGGTTCGGTCCCGTCAGTTGTCCCCAACTAGCGGTGACGAGCTGCGACCCCCCGACCCCGGACTCGGGAGGCCGGTGATGCCCGTCAGCAGCGGGAGGAAAGGAGGAGGAGGAGGAGAGGAAAACGCCTACGTGAGGATCCGGGCCCACGGGCCGCGCTGACGTCACAGGATGCCCACGGTCACGCGCTGCACGCGCGCGCCCGGTGGCACCCACCGTCACGCCGCTGTGACCTCTGGCGATCCCGGGGGTCATGGGTCAGGTTCTGGAACGTTCTTTTTTTCTTTGGAAAGTGTTGTATTTCCTCCTGATGTATTAGTAACGGCGGGCGTGGCGCTGACACGCAGCCGTGGACCTCGCCACCAGCCCTCCACACGCCACCCACATAACTTCCCACGCCTCACTAGCTGAGGTCAGAGGTCGGCGTGTAAACATGACCCTCAGCACGTCCGCCTGATCCTCATTGGAGGTGTTCCAGAGGATTGTGGGTAATCTATGCCAGTCCAATATAGTAAAATGCGGTTTTGTGGTTGGCTGCTGCTCAGAACGGAGTGACTGTGGTGTTACGAACGTCACTCTGTCACTCTTGTAGTTCAGTCCACCACTTCCTTAGCTTACATGTACATGTTAACCAGAGCGACGTTACGATCAGCAGGGACAGTCCCACCCTGGAGACACTCGGGGTTAAGTGTCCTGCTTGGGGACACAATGGTAGTAAGTGGGGTTCGGACCTGGGTCGGACCTGCAGCATGTAGTAGTTTCATCAACGATGGGCTTATAACCAAAGACCAGCGGAGACGAGTGCGGGAAATTCGTACAGTAAAGTGAAACTAAAAAGTGATTGTCACTTGTGATACACAGCACACAGTGCACACAGTGAAATTTGTCCTCTGCATTTAACCATCACCCTGAGTGAGCAGTGGGCACCATGACAGGCGCCCGGGGAGCAGTGTGTGGGGCCGGTGCTTTGCTCAGTGGCAGATCGGGATTCCAACTGGCAACCTTCTGATTACGGGGCCGCTTCCTTTACCGCTAGGCCACCACTGGCCCGGTCTTTCATCTTGAGTGATGCGGTGTCACGGTGAAATGTGAAAGTGAAGCGATTGTCATTGTGATACACTGCAGCACAGCGACACGGTGAAACGTGTCCAGCAGTGTGTGGGGACGGGACCTTCATCAATGGCACCCCGGTGGCACCTTGGCGGATTGTAAAACAGCTGTAAAAGTGAACGTGTTGATGTGTAGGGATGGTTCTAGAAGAACTGGGCGTCGGTCCCTCCCAACTCCGCAAAATAATGAACGAAATTGTATTGCAGCCCAGAGCCACTTTCTCTACACAGAAGCAAACGCTTTAGGCAAATCAATATCTGATCAATATCTGACGTTAACAGAATAAATTCTCACCGCTTTGCATTGTGTCAGTATTGTTTTGCACAGCGCTGTATAAAGATCAAAAATACAATAATACGGAATAAATATGCTTCGTAACACAAGAACCTGCATAATATGTAAATAATAATTAAAAGGCAGTTCATTATACCTGAACTCGCTGAAAAGGAGGTGAGTCCTGGTTTATATTTTATCTCTGTGTGTGTATAAATATATATATAAACATATGTAAAGATTAAAACTGAGTAATAACATAGATAACTAGTAAAAACACATTTATACGCCAGTGGAACATAATCTGCCGTGTCTGGGCTTTGGTGAGTTTATGTGGCGATTATTGGACCGTCGTCTGCGTTCTCCGGTGGGACGGCCTCCGCGGCGGGTTGCCTGGTAACAGTGTAGGAGCGGAACGTCTAGTTTTCAGGACGAGGTGAAACCGAATCTGTCCGCAGGTACTTCCTCCTCCAGGCTCCGCCTACCCCTGAGACCAGGGAGGAGAAAGTGTTCTGGAGGTTCCACCAAAAGCACAGTAAACCGAGCCTCCAACACACACTCACACACACACACACACACACACACACACACACACTGAGGCTGAGTGACTGTTATAAGAGACTTGTGTCACGTGCGCGGTTTCTGCTCGCGGTTTTACGGTCGTGACTCCTCGGCCTGTAAATGTTTACTCTGCACGACTGCTCTGCTCGATACTTCAAGAACGTCAGCCAAGCATGTCCACGGTAATCTCCACACGGTGTCCATCTTCTCCGGGTCGGCACCAAACGCAACAGGAAGTCCTCCTCCTCTTACCGTTCTTACCGTTCTTTTTCGTTGCAGGAATGAATGCGGCCGTGAGGGCCGTGGTCCGAATGGGAATCTACGTTGGAGCCAAAGTCTACTTCATCCATGAGGTCAGTATCCATGTCGCGTGGCGTCATGTGCCACAGCTCACTGCCGTTCTGATTGGCTGAGACGAATCCTCGCTTTAAATACGGGCTCCGTTATCATTAAATAACGTATTACGCTGGTTGTGGACACAGCTGCACTTTTAAAGTGTGAAAAAAGGGTTGACTGTGGTGTTATTATACCGGAAGAATGCTGACTTTTGCCCTAAATACTAGGGTTGTGTGATACTGTACATATCCTAAAGTTTCTAAAGTTCACTGAAAATGCAAAAACAATGCTGATATACAAGACTTTTTTTTTTGGCAGTTTTGCTCTGCCTGAAATGCCAGGCACTATTTGTACAGCGCCATCTACAGGATTGGAGGCTGTAGCCGCACACTGACTCTCACCTCTGCTGAAATTGTATACAAAAAAATAAAAATATATATCGATATTTGATGTCCCTGTATCAACACGGTATCACCACGTAAAATACTGTGACATATTGCTATATAAATATGTATTGGATGCTGCTGATTCTTTGAAACTCGGAGCTGCTGTTGATAACACGACTCGAGCCGTTCTAAATTCGGACGCGTTGTTCCCGGAACACCCGCCGCATCCTTCTTTGTCCGTGTGTGTCGTGCAGGGATATCAGGGCATGGTGGACGGGGGTGATAACATTAAGGAGGCCACGTGGGAGAGCGTCTCCAGCATGCTGCAAGTGGTGAGTGGTGCTGCTGATCCCAGGTCAGGTGAAATGCTGTGTTAACAGTGCTGTAGAGAGAAGTTCTTGTTCATGTGTGTAGAATTGATGCCAAACTCTTTTTGGCGGACTGCTTTAATTTTAGTTTTAGTCTTTGTGTCTTGTCATGTCCACATAGCCTAGTGGGTAACCGGAACACCCAGTTTCGAACCCCACTTACTACCATTGTGTCCCTGAGCAAGACATTTAACCCTGAGTGTCTCCAGTGGGGGACTGTCCCTGTAACTACTGAGGCGCTCTGGATAAGGGCGTCTGGTAACTACTGTAAATTTGAAAGCATCCATACTTAGTCTAGTCAAATTTCAAGCATTTTAGTCAGAATTATCCATGAGTATTTTAGTCTAGTTTTAGTCAACGAAAACTGATGACAATTTAGTCTTAATTTTAGTAAAAATTTTGTGAAAATTGTATTTTAGTCTCTTTTTTTTTTAAGTAATACAATTCTATTTTACCGAGTATATATATTACAAGTTCCTAGTTTCTTTTAACCAAACCCACAATTCATAATTAAAACAAGGTTATCTTATTATTTTATTATTGTTACCTTATAGACTCAAGAATTCGTGACATCCATTCCGGACACGGAAGACGTGATTTGATCCGTGTTTTCCGACACACGTTCTGTTTTCTTTTCCACTTCATTGTTAAAGAAAGTGTCCAAAGATGAATTCGTCATTTTCTCCCAGACATCTGCTCACCCATCACAAGTACCTGAAATCGAATTAATGCGTATTGCGGAAGTCATGTCACCAGTGCGACCAGATGGGACATGCAGGAACCAGGAATCGCAATATAAAAACGATTAAAACGCGGCGAATTAACATCTCATTTAAGAGACATTTTAGTGTCATTTTGCATTGTTACTTACCCCGTGTTAATTTAAGTGCACCCCGGTCAGAACGAGTGTGGCATCGTTCCAGGGCGGGACGGTCATCGGCAGCGCCCGCTGCAAGGAGTTCCGGGCGCACGAGGGCCGGCTGAAGGCGGCGCACAACCTGGTGCAGCGCGGCATCACCAACCTGTGTGTGATCGGAGGAGACGGCAGCCTGACCGGGGCCAACCTCTTCCGGGAGGAGTGGAGCGGCCTGCTGGCGGAGCTGGTGCAGCAAGGTGAGGTCGGGTCAGCGCCGGGGGCATAAAAACGGCATCACCGCGTTCACAATCCCTTCCAGTGGGACCTGTGTTGCTTATCAGCCTTCAGTTTGGAGGAAGAAGAGGAAATGAGCGCGTTGGATGTAAATGTTTGGACGTTGCATGTTGAGAGGTGTGTTATATTTGAAGTGAAGTGATTGTCACTTGTGATACACAGCAGCACAGCACACGGTGCACACAGTGAAATTTGTCCTCTGCATTTAACCCATCACCCTGAGTGAGCAGTGAGCGGCCATGACAGGCGCCCGAGGAGCAGTGTGTGGGGACGGTGCTTTGCTTGGTGGCACCTCAGTGGTACAGAAACTTTCTGATTATGGGGCCGCTTCCTTAACCGCTAGGCCACCACTGTTTCACCATGGGGGTTAAAGACAGTTTGGTGCAGGTGGGCGGTTAGGCACCGTCTCCATTTTGCGGTGCCAGAGAATGAAGGCATTCTTGTTAAAAAGTGGGCGTGTTGTGCCGGTGACTCCGCCTACCAGCTTGTACAAATAAAAAGCTCTTATTCCAGCCGGAATGATTCAGATGTGCGTATGCACACAGCGCTTTTGCTTTAATTTGTTAATTAAAGTGGTGTGATTGTCATTGTGAAACAATGAAATATGTCCTCTGCTTTTAACCATCACATCAGGGAGCAGTGTGTGGGGACGGTACCTTCATCAAGGAGACCCCAGTGGCCCCTTCTGATTACGAGACCGCTTCCTTAACCGCTAGGCCACCCTTTGTGTCAGGAATGGGTTATTTCACACCATTTTCACACATCACCCACCCGTGGGTTACTTTAAAGTAAAAACAGTGAAGTGATTGTCACATGTGACACCCAGCAGCACAGCACACAGTGAAATTTGTCCTCTGCATTTAACCCATCACCCTGAGTGAGCAGTGGGCAGCCATGACAGGCGCCCGAGGAGCAGTGTGTGGGGACGGAGCTTTGCTCAGTGACACCTCAGTGGCACCTTGGCGGATCGGGATTCGAACCGGCAACCTTCTGATTACGGGGCCGCTTCCTTAACCGCTAGGCCACCCTTTGTGTCAGGAATGGGTTATTTCACACCATTTTCACACGTCACCCACCCGTGGGTTACAGGGACAGAGTAGATTATGGAGGATGGATGAGGAAGAAAAGAACCTGGTTTGTAATTTGTATTTGTAACGTGGCTCCTGTACGAGGAGGATCTGCTCAGGCTTTAACGTTCGCTCGCTGCTGCTCGTCTCCTTCCAGGCCTGATTGACGAGGAGGCGTCTCAGAAGTACTCCGCCCTGCACATCGTGGGCATGGTGGGCTCCATCGACAACGACTTCTGCGGCACAGACATGACCATTGGGACGGATTCGGCTCTGCACCGGATCATTGAGGTGGTGGACGCCATCATGACCACGGCGCAGAGGTAGCTGCGCCGACGCCTGCTTTCACAACTTCACCCACCCACCGTGACATTTTACTGACCGCGGGCTTCTACTTTCAGTCACCAGAGGACGTTTGTGCTGGAGGTGATGGGGAGGCATTGTGGGTAAGATTTCACATATTGATGTTTACAGCACATGTGTTCAACTCGGCCACGTTATCGCAAGATCACTTTGTATGCACCTGTTGTTTGGCCGATGTGACACGGGCTGGTGGTGCACGGGCTGCGGATCCCATAATGCAATGCGCACTTTGCTGCAAAACTACGCACTGAGTTCGCGCACCACTTTGGAGACTTTGAAGCACGAAAAAAAATTTCGAGCTGCTTCAGAACCCTGCGGTTTAAAGTTCACGTTCGGCAAGGCAACTGAAGCGCTGCATTGTGGGATATGTAGTGTGTGTGTTGTCGGCACATCTCATTTGTTGCTGCAAAAGTCCTTAGCTTAAATGCAGTGACAAAAAAACAATGTTAAAGCTGACTACATTAGAGCTTTAACAGTTCACAAATCGAAGTGCAAAAAGGTGAGCATGTTCACGTTTTCATCGAGTGATGAGGTGAGAGAATATTGCCGCTACTGCTGATCACCCTACACAGTCCATTCCTTTTGTGGACGCTGTTTGGATTCCACTCACCCTACTTAATAAAATGATTGTGATCTGCAGACATCTGCCGTTTTTTTTTTCTTTTTTCATTTTAAAAATAACTTTTACGACATTTTATTGTAAAAATACGTACTTTGCGCCACTGTTTTAGAAAACGTGCCTCTTAAGTGGCAAATTTTGGCATTTTAAATACTCTGAAATCCCGGGTAATCCCTGCAACACAAGTTACTAATGTGTGTGTGTGTGTGTGTGTGTTAAGGTACCTGGCACTAGTGAGCGCTCTGGCGTGTGGAGCAGACTGGGTGCTGATCCCTGAGATGCCTCCAGAGGATGGCTGGGAGGAGAAGATGTGCCAGAAGCTCTCGGCGGTACACATACGACACAACTGAACAACACAACACAAAACTTCTTAGAAGCTGAGTTAACTAAAAATAAAATAGACATTTATTTATTCCATCTACCAGAGAAATCCTGTTTTATGAAAACCTTCCGTCCAGAAACTATAAACTTAAACACCACATCATGGCAGCAACATTTCAACCCAACAACACCGCCAGAATGCTGGAGCTTCTCACTGTACAGTTACTGTACTGATGTGTATTAAGTCCATAAAATAATACACATATCTGTAATTACTGTCGTGTACATTTTGAAATCTTTAACCTCTATTTTAATATTGAGTTTGAATATTGGAATGAACACAAAAAATGTTTTTTTTGCACATACAGAATATGTTTATTTTCAGAACAAGAGCGTAATCCGCTTAACTATTTATGATCAGAAATAACATGTATTGGAAAAAAAAGCCCTATTTCTGTACACGTGTGGAAATGACTGTGTTCCCTGCCACTAGACGCGATCCCGAGGGTCCCGCTTGAACATTATTATAGTGGCAGAGGGGGCCACTGACAGACATGGGAAAGCCATAACCTCTAGCATTGTCAAGGATGTGAGTACCTGGATGACCTGCCAGGGCGGGGTCTGAAGAGCATGGAGACCCGGTATATACAGGGTATATTTACAGGGTATATTTTTTTAATCTAAATGCACTGTCCCAAAAACAATTTGTTTTGCTAATGGTGACAATTATTAGTTTTTTTTTAGTACAATTACTAAAGGCGCCTAAAAATAAATAAATAAATATATATATATACACACACACACACACACACACACACACACACATATATATATATATATATATATATATATATATAAAGCAAATATAGATCATATGCACAAGATTAGTTCCATGTCAACTCAGGACTACGTGGATGTGACTGCTGACACGTGTAAGGTCTCCAGGTTCTTCGACGACCCCGCCCTTCCTTTATTATTCCTTTTGTATGTGACGTGTCTCTTGCCCCCCTCCCCCGTAGAAACGAGCAGGAAAGAAAAGGCTGAATATCATAATTGTGGCCGAGGGAGCCATAGATCATAACAACAAGCCCATAACCACGTCTTATATCCAGGATGTAAGTACTGCGGGGTCTTGCTGTCCAGCTCCTGCACTGACCTCTGACCTCTTGGCTCTCTTCGGCCTGTGTGTGCCTCCACTGTCTCAGCGCTCTCCCCTGGTCGTGCCTTGCGCCCGCCACACACTACTTCTGACTATTTTCAGCTCTTTTTTTGCACATTAAACGGCTTCATCATGTAACCTTACGATGGAACGATTAATACTAAAATAATGACAATAATTGTGATCCAATTACTAATAAACCATTTTTTTTTTATCCAACGTAATACGTAATGTCTTTGAAATATAAATGTGATGATGATTGCAGAAAGGTAGGTCCTGCAGGAGTTGCACTGGTAATGCTTACTGCGCAGTACTGTATGCGGCTGCGGGATTAGGGATTGCGCTAATCTGATTCCACCCTCCATCCTGTATTCTTGCATGTCCACTGCCTGGTTTTTCCCCCTGAGCCTGTCAAAACCAGGACTTAGTTCACAATGTTTAAGTTGCTAGAGTGCCGAATAGCGAAAGTGTTCATAATCATTTTTCAAATGACCCGTCCTCCAGCTGGTGGTCAGCCGCCTGGGCTTCGACACGCGCGTGACCATCCTGGGCCACGTCCAGAGGGGCGGGACGCCGTCGGCTTTCGACCGGATCCTGGTGAGCGTGCGTGCCATCGTTTCAGGATAAGGACTTTAGCAGATCAGCTCAGCGCTGCACGTGATATGATACGCGTGCATGTGTTGTTTTTTTTTATCTTGACCAGCGATAATTCTCTTTATAACCAAAATGTTATAAATTCGTATGTTTGATATATGCATTAATAACATTTGAATATAAATTACGGGGTGCATTAGATTTGAGTTTGCCTGTATATTATACACATGATTGTTGTGTTCAGGCCAGTCGAATGGGGGTGGAGGCGGTGCTGGCGCTGCTGGAGACCACGGCGAACACGCCCGCCTGCGTCGTGTCTCTGTGCGGGAACCAGTCCGTGCGGCTGCCGCTGATGGAGTGTGTGCAGATGGTAGGTCTTATTACGTATTGCATGTATAATCTGTGGGTATGAACAACATTAACGGACGTGCAATCACGCTGTGTTCATCACAGACCCAGGAGGTACAGAAGGCCATGGATGAAGGACGCTTCGAGGAGGCGGTGAAGCTGCGCGGGAGGTGGGCCGCTCTTATATAATTAGGGCTGGCCGATTATACGATCGTGATCGATGATCGTGATCGATGATCGTGGGAAAACAATCCAGCTTGATCACGGTGTTCAGCCAAAAATTACACAAAATAACGTGAAAACTAGAGAAAGCAAGCCAGAGCATGCATGGCGGCAATGCATCACGTCCTCACACAACAGAATGAGAGAGAATGTGTGGATCGCCGCGTGCGTTTCCGATTCTACAGACAGACTACATCCTGATTGGCTTATCTTGCAAAGTAAGCCAATCAGATTTCAGTGTGGGCGGGCTTTTGTTTAACTACTTGAGGAGGTTATGATAACTTTGAAAAACGATAACTGTTATCGGTTGAGTGGAGCCTGAGCTTGAACAAGCTGAATAATATTAGTTAAAATGTTGGCGCTTTAGTTTTGTACTGTAAATTTATTGCCATTGGGAATTACACACTGAAAAATGTCCAGAATCTGATGGAAACGGGAGTTTGGGGGGTTGCGATAATGTCTGGAAAAGGGAAGCCCTGCAGAAAAACTTTCTGAATCACCGGCGTAAAAAGCTAGCATTTACATGTAAAGTATTTACCAGACACCCTTATCCAGAGCACCTTACAATCAGTAGTTACAGGGACAGTCCCCCCCTGGAGACACTCAGGGTTAAGTGTCTAGCTCAGGGACACGATGGTAGTAAGTGAGGTTTGGTTACCCGCGAGGCTACTACCACCCTAAGCCCTCTAGCAAAGTGCTAAAAGGGCTGCGAAAGCATGGTTTCATATCTTAATAAACTTCAGTTTCAGGCTGGCAATATCAGAAAAAACGGGAGAAAAATCGTGATTTATCAGTATTATCATCACACGACAGGTGAAAGTGAAGTGATTGTCACACGTGATACACAGCAGCACCTGATCCAGTGCCTGATCCAGCGGGAACGATGGAGTAGCTCGCCGAGCTCACGCTGTGTGTTTCTGCAGGAGCTTTGAGAACAACCTGAAGACGTACAAGCTGCTGGCTCACCGCAAACCCGAGTCTGAACTTCCACACGTGAGTTGTAGCGAGACCCCACCGACCTCCGACCTCCTTAACCTCAGGGTTAAGTGCTTTATTAGCAGGGTTCCAACACCAACACACTACATGTTACCTATGCACATATTAGTTTATCATTAAGTTGTCGTTCATTGACCTCTAGTCTACTACTAGTTTTAATTCCAGGTCGATGGCCCCGGATGACGTTGTCATGTCCCGTTTCTTTTCCAGAGCAACTTCAACGTGGCCGTGCTGAACGTGGGCGCCCCCGCGGCCGGCATGAATGCGGCTGTTCGCTCTGCTGTCAGGGTGGGCATATCCGAGGGACACAAGATGTTTGCGGTCAGCGACGGCTTCGAGGGCTTCCACAAGGGACAGGTGGGTCTGGAGAAATAGTCCTTCCCTCAGAGAGATTAGGGTTAAGAGGCAGCGGGTGGCCGAGAGGGCCAGGTTAGCGTAAGGCATTTACCCTCCCTGACGTTGTCTGCAGCCCTGCAGTTCCCACTCTCCACCAGCAGAGGGCACCACAGGCCCAGAGTTCTACCTCCACAGCACAGATTCAAACCCAATATCTACCAGGGGTATGTGTACATACTTCCCGTGTCGTAGCATTTAAACGATACTAGAGCAAGGGTGCAACCCAGGGATGAGTGTACAGGAGAGGGGAATATAGGTAAAAATGATTCTGTTGCCCCGCCCACCTGCATTGAACATCTGTCCACCTTATATTACCTGTTATATTTCCTGATTTTTCAGTGAGGTTAAGCATTGGACAAAGTATAAGAACTTAACATAGTACAATGAATAGATTTTCTTTATGTCCTAAGAGTTACTGCAAGAAATTTTGCGTAAAAATGTAAAGGAACACCAAAGAAGGAACACCATATAGCGTATATTTTTCAATTATAGAAATCAATTTTCAGTCTTTCAGTCTTTGCTTTTTATACGGAAATATGCATTAACATTTCAAATGTTGCTGTGTGTAAAACTGAATCCGGTGATCTCGCAGAGATGATATTTTCCATCTGAAGTCGTGCTCTGCAGGACACTGTTCTCCCTCCGTGGACCCGAATCGCATCACGAGCGTGTTTGTAAAGGCGAGCTGTGTGTTCACTGTCCCTCCAGATTAAAGAGATCAAGTGGGCCGACGTCGGCGGCTGGACGGGTCAGGGGGGATCTCTGTTGGGAACTAAACGGTGAGAGTTTTACCTTCAGGGCTCAGTAGCACCAGTACAGAACGATGAAAATGAATAAATCAATACGTTAACTGTGCAATAGTCAGTTCTTCCAACATATTTCCATGTCAGGGAGCATGTCACATGATTATGTATTTATTTGTTTGTTTATTTTAAAGAACACTTCCTGCTAAGCACATGGGCAAAATTGCAGAACAGATGCGGAAATATAACATCAATGCACTGCTTTTGGTCGGTGGATTTGAGGTATGATTTACTCCTCATTTTTCTGATAATTATTTTTTTTAAATGTGCCTTTCTGACATCATTGACTAATCATTGATTTATTAGGAGCTCCAGTAATTTTGTTAAAGGTACTTTTTAAATATAGCTATTTAGAAATCTGCAGTAATTAAAACATTAACAGTTTAATATGTTGTGCTAATTTAGTGGAAATGTATTACTGTGTTAACCTCTCCTTCCCATCAGCCCCTGCCTCTCCACACTTTCATTCTTGCACATTCATATGCATCATATACAGATATCATATACATATCATATACAGATAGCAGTTTTATTCATATGGAAACTAAAAAATAATTCTGATTTGACTAATTATAATTATTTAATTGTTAGATTTATACAGGGAGTGCAGAATTATTAGGCAAATGAGTATTTTGTCCACATCATCCTCTTCATGCATGTTGTCTTACTCCAAGCTGTATAGGCTTGAAAGCCTACTACCAATTAAGCATATTAGGTGATGTGCATCTCTGTAATGAGAAGGGGTGTGGTCTAATGACATCAACACCCTATATCAGGTGTGCATAATTATTAGGCAACTTCCTTTCCTTTGGCAAAAGGGATCAAAAGAAGGACTTGACAGGCTCAGAAAAATCAAAAACAGTGAGATATCTTGCAGAGGGGTGCAGCACTCTTAAAATTGCAACGCTTCTGAAGCGTGATCATCGAACAATCAAGCGTTTCATTCAAAATAGTCAACAGGGTCGCAAGAAGCGTGTGGAAAAACCAAGGCGCAAAATAACTGCCCATGAACTGAGAAAAGTCAAGCGTGCAGCTGCCAAGATGCCACTTGCCACCAGTTGCATCTGAATTAAAAACTACTTCCAAAAACATTCATCTTTGATATTAATGAGTTTTTTGGGTTCATTGAGAACATGGTTGTTGTTCAATAATAAAATTATTCCTCAAAAATACAACTTGCTTAATAATTCTGTACTCCCTGTACATATGGTGGATATTATTTCAGATTTTCTTGATGTAAAGACTGAAATTAAGATTATTTATTCTGTTTAAACTGAAATGTTTACATGTCTACTTTTTCTTTTTATATTCAGTGTTAGTTATTTGTTTTTATATTATTTTTCCTTTATTCTTTATCAGTTATTCACATCAACAGAATCCAGTATTTAATACATCCACCATAAAGGTAGTCTTTATATTTTAACAAACGTAAGTCTCAAATTCATTCAAATTGGCCAAGATTGTTATAGATATTTTAACATATCACTGATATCCATACTGACCTGAATTCACCTGCAGTCATTTCATGCTTCGTTCTCTAGAGACTCGCCTTCTACTTGGTGTGTGTGTGTGTGTATTTGACTGAGGTTGTTCTGTATTTGTTTTATATTTTTGTATACTGTATGTGTGCATATGATTATATATTTATGAAGTGTGTGTGTGCGTGTGTGGAGTGCTACCTGCCTGTCTCTCGCCGCCCGCTGCGACAGTCCTTGGCTCCTCCCCTCGGCACCCTGTCTGTCTTACTCTGCCCCCACCCCTCCCACCTGTCCCGCCTCCACCACCTCGCTCTCCACCCCCTGGCCAGTGCCAGTCTAAACGCCGGCTCTGCCGTGCCTGCAGGCTTACCTGGGACTGATGGAATTGTTAGAAGCCCGCGGAAAATATGACGAGTTCTGTGTCCCCATGGTCATGGTGCCGTCCACAGTGTCCAACAATGTCCCTGGCTCAGACCTCAGCATTGGCGCAGACACCGCTCTGAATGCCATCACGGATGTAAGTCGAGGCTGGCTGGCCGCAAAGACGGCTCGGGGGAGGGGGGCGGTGCCAGGGCTGAGCCCGCCCCCTTTCTCTTAGCTCACTCCTTTACCAGCAGCCGGCCATCAACTGACAACCAGTCACAGAATATGGGCTTTGTGGTTCAATTTTTAAAACGACAAACGCGATTTAAAAAAAAAAAAGACCATTATTACCAATTAACAAGAATTAGCATCATCATATAGTTTCTATATGATTGATGTGGCTGGTGTGGCGTGGCCTGGTAAGGCGCTGGGCGGAGCTCAGCAGCGCGCAGGTAAGTGTGTGGTGATGACATGGACGAAGCATGCTGTGCTGTGGCCTGTACACGTGTCTGCCATGTTCTATCAGGCTGTGCTGCATCCCCGGTAGACAATGCACCGACACACACCAGCACAGAACAGTGCCGCTGCTTGCAGTGGTGACACTGGTTCTGCTCATAAATGAACGGCGTAACGCTGGAATACGCCCTCTGGTGTCATAAAAACAAACACAAACCATGTCATAAACATTTTATACAAACTGTGCAGCAAACCGTGCAATGCTTAAACTGGTAAAAATGATTCCAGTAGGATTACCGGTAAAACCAGTGTCCAGAATTCATCAGAAAGAGCATATATAGCTTTAAGGAGACAGGTTAATACAACAATATGCACAGTATACAGTGTCTTGAAATGGTGTTTCTCACAGACACCCCATAGTGCTTCTAAATATAAAAATATCACGTATAATTATGAATTTGAAAAAAAATGACACTAAACATCTTAACACTAATCTCTAATCAAAACAGGAAAACCAAGATTCAGATAAGATGCTTCAAAGTTGCTGTGTGACTTTTCATAGCCGTCTGGTGCAGAGGCAATTTAATTAACGTAATTTCATTTACATAACTGGCCAGATTGAATTTTTAACAGCATTTCCCCCATAGTGCATCTATAAAAATATAAAAAGCTTACATATAATTAGGAATTAAAAAAAAAAACGACACTAAAATGAAACTAAACTTAAATACCTGTACACTAATCTCTGTAATCTAAACAGGAAAACAAAGATTCAGAGGCATTTTACATAATTACATTTCATAACCGGCCAGGCAGAATTTTTACCCGTAACACGTAATAAAGTGCAATAACGCTGCATTGCATGCACAGCTCCAGCGCCATTTAATCCAGCCGATTAAAGTGAAAGTGGCCCTCGGATACGTTGGGAAGTGGCACAGGGTGAGTTGAGACTCCAATTACATCTTCCTCCTGAGGTCTGGTGGACGGTGTGACTTCATAAACCGACAGCTTTCGCTGGGCCTTTCGCGTCGGGAAATTAGCCTAATGAGTCGAGGAGGGGAGCGAGGTAAACAAACCGGTTATTTACTGCTGAACATGATTTTACCAAACAGGAAGTGGAAGTGGTGGTGCATTGAACTCTGGTCCTTTTTCCGCTCCTCAGAACACAGAATTCTGGTGTCACGTTGCATAAAAAGTTGAATTTACGCTGAATACGACTGTTAGACCCGGCACCGAGCCGGAAAGGGAACTAACGCCAATCAGAAAATTAGTATACGTTGTGTCTGCTGTGCAAGGAGCACAGGAGCGGCAACCAATCGCGCTTTTTCCGCTTATCCACAACGAAACCGACTGATTGTTCAATACTCATTTTTACATTTTAAGCACGATTAATGATTAATTCTTTGCGTTATAACCAACTTATTAGTTATATGTTTTTAACCAGTTGACAGCCCTAAGAAATGGCTTCTCTGCAGTTCATGTTTGCGGTCATCCAATCATCAATGAGCCCACCCCCCAGGAACCAGAAATGATGGCTGGACCTTCGCATCTCGCCTACTAGCATGAAACACAGACAAAATAAGTCATTCTTGTGTCGGAGGCGGCAGCAGAAATGAGCCGAACCAATGGCGTACGCCGCAGTGCGAGGTGGAGAACGCATCTCAAGATTATCCCCTCCGGATTCTCCTCAAACCCTTCTGTAGTCGGCATCTTCACCATCGCCTAATTTCACCCCTCCCCCGTACCCCCCTCCTCCCTCTGCCAATGGGACGCCATCAGGAAGTCCAGCGGCTGGCGCCGGGTGCTCTTCACCGACACGCACACCACCCCTTACCGCGAACATCAACCGCTTACATATATGTGTGTGTGTGTGTGTGTGTGTGTGTGTGGACGCCGTGATCAGGCTCTAGAGTGTCTGCAGCAGCTGTACGACGCTCGGGACAAATTCGAGGAGTTCTGCGTGCCCATGTGCATGCTGCCCGCCACCATTAGTAACAATGTGCCGGGCACCGACCTCAGTATCGGGGCTGACACGGCCCTCAACGCCATCGTGGAGGTAAGAACCTCGCCGTGCCGCGCCGCGCCCCTCTCACCGCAGCGTTATTACCCGTCAAAGCGGTGACGCTGAGCTGCATGTCTGCATGCGTCTGGCCTGTTGGCAGAAAGATGTCGGCGCGCGCCGCTGCACCTGCTTAGAAGCTTTGCACACTCTTATATTTCACTTTTTTTTAGCTCGGATAAGATTTTAAAGTTTGCTTAAAGCCCCAACCAGACAAATATTTTGTTATCGACTGCCTTAGATCTGAGACATTTAGTGACAGATGTGGCCTGGTTAGTTTACATTTCTCCCTCTTTGCAATGCTGACACCTACGTAGCCGAGACAGTCTGTGGACATTCCAAATATGGCTTTATCTAGCTTGCAGCGTGTCCCCGTCTCATAGAGCAGGCTGTCTGATGAAGTGGGAGGGTTCCGTTTGAGTTCCTTTTCCCACTCGGCTACTTCTGTGCTAAAAATGATGATACAGCTAGCGAAACGAAGCGTTTTTCTGCAGACGCGTTCCACGCTGGGTTTTTCTGGACTTTGATTAGCGGCTCTCGTCATCCGCCGGCCATTTATTACTCGCCAGCGGAGATGACACTAATTCTTGGCGAGACGTGGTAGTAGCCTAGCGGCTAGTAAGACACTCGCCTATGAACCAGAAGACCCAGCAGGACACTTAACCCTGAGTGTCTCCAGGGGGGGACTGTCCCTGTAACTACTGATTGCGAGTCGCTCTGGATAAGGGCGTCTGGTAAATGCCGTAAACGTATTACTCCAGACGTGCGACCGCATCAAGCAGTCGGCCAGCGGCACCAAGCGGCGCGTCTTCATCATCGAGACGATGGGCGGCTACTGCGGCTACCTGGCCAGCGTGGGGGGGCTGGCCGCGGGGGCCGACGCCGCCTACATTTACGAGGAGCCGTTCGACATCCGAGACCTCCAGGTGAGACCCCGTCTGTCTGCCAATACATATAGGAACCCCTTGTTGGCTCCTTGACCTTTGACCTCCCTGTCTGTCTTCTCCCGCCTTCAGGCCAATGTGGAGCACCTGACTCAGAAGATGAAGACGAGCATCCAGAGGGGCCTGGTGCTGAGGTCCGCGGGGTCATGGGTCTTTGATCTTGTTCTCTGTTGATTTAACGTTTAGCATTTCGTAATGGGGCTAATATTCGCCGCGACTCTGCAGGAATGAGAACTGTAACGAGAACTACACCACGGACTTCATCTACCAGCTCTACTCCGAGGAGGGCAGGGGAGTGTTCGACTGCAGGAAGAACGTGCTGGGGCACATGCAGCAGGTACACACGCCTCGTAAATAACAAAAAGCATTCCTGACGTGTCCGTGACCTCTGACCTCATCATCTACATAACATGCTGGAGAGAGCTTCAGAAACACATAAATAAACGAACTGTCCTTTTCTCCAGGGAGGGGCGCCTTCTCCATTCGACCGCAACTTCGGGACCAAGATCGCAGCCAAGGCCATGCAGTGGATCTCCAAGAAGCTCGCCGAGACCTACAGACAAGGTGGGGCTGCCGGCGATCGACTAACGTCCCTAATCTGATAACCAATCATGCATTCTAATGCTCGAAATATGCCACTAATATCACCTCGCGAAACGTCTGAAGTCCTGTTCTCCTGTCTTCTGCCCCGCCACTATACATGCGGACGACAGATGAAGGTAAATCACTCTTCTTCCTTATTTGAAGATATTGACCGTCCTGAAGCAGCAGCTCCGCTTTTTAACTCTGCCCCATGTTATGGGCATTAATGCTCTCGTTCTGGTGCTGCCGCATGTCTTCTGTTCTTCTTCCCGCTTCTTCTTCAGCTCGTTTGGAATGCACTTTTTCGTATTCAGTGGTATTAGGACGTTTGTTAGGAGGTTCCTGACCTAAATTACGACTTCAGTTACGAGGTGTTTCAATAACGATTCGAAACGCACCTCAAAATCTACCTCAAGACATCGAGCACATCTGCCAAGCACGAACCGACAAGTGGCCCAACGTTTAAAAGCGGAATGTACCATGTCACCTTTGAGCATTTACAGTATGATGCCTGATGTAATGCTACTGTTGGTGTGTGTGTGTGTGTAGGCAGGGTGTTTGCTAACACGGAGGACTCGGCCTGCCTGTTAGGCATGCGCCGGCGTGCGCTCATCTTCCAGCCCGTGGTTCAGCTGAAGGCTGAGACGGATTTCGTGTGAGTTTTCCGTCCCCGTTACTATTCTGCTCACCTGTAGTCATGCACACACACACACACACATTTACATTTACAGCATTTATCAGACGCCCTTATCCAGAGCGACTTACAATCAGTAGTTACAGGGACAGTCTCCCTGGAGCAATTTAGGGTTAAGTGTCTTGCTCAGGGACACGATGGTAGTAAGTGGGATTCGAACCCGGGTCTTCTGGTTCATAGGCGAGTGTGTTACCCGCTAGGCTACTACCACCCTACACACACACACACCGACTGGACCCTGAACTCAGCAGAGTGCCACAAACTGACCTGACTCTTCACTGTTTTTATTAGCGGGTGAGAGTAGCCTAGCGTCGAGAATTTCACAAAAAATAACCATTTAATAAAGACAATTTACATTATTTTTCTCGAAGGAAATTGCTTCTCTGCTTTTAACCATCACCCTTGGTGAGCAGTGGGCAGCCATGACAGCAGCGTGTGGGGACGGTACCTCAGTGGTTCTGATTATGGGGCCACTTCCTTAACTGCTAGTACAATGCTGAACTTTTTTTACCAATCACTGAAACTAGTTCACAAGCAGCGAATCCCCACGGAAAGGATAGGTACTATAGACCGGAACACTGAGTGTCTCCAGGGGGGGACTGTCCCTGTAACTACTGATTGTAAGTCGCTTTGGATAAGGGCGTCTGGTAAATCCTGTAAATGGAATTATGCTGAGTATGTCATCTTGTGTCCTGTTCTCTGACCCCTGATCATTGTGCCCCTTTCCTCCCCACCCGTAATTGTGGGTCTCCCTCAGTCATAGGATCCCCAAGGAGCAGTGGTGGCTGAAGCTCCGCCCCCTAATGAAGATCCTCGCCAAGTACAGGACCAGCTACGACGTGTCCGACTCCGGCCAGCTGGAACACGTGGTCCACAACCGGCCCAAAGAGTCGGACGCCTCCGCCATCTGAGCGCCGCGTTTCGCAGGCCCCCTCGGCGAGGGGGGGGGGCAGGAGAGCGGGCGGGGCCGCGAAGAGTCATGTGTGGTGACGCGTGTTCATCGATTGCACTGTGCGACTCACTTTCTGCATTTCCTCTCAGTGTGGCCACTGCGAGTGGCGAGTCCGTTTCATTTCCGTTCAGCGCTTCGTGTCTGTCCGCACCCCGCCGCCGGGGGCGACGCCCACATACCGCACCACATGCCCTTGCTGAGGGTAGATGCATTTAGTTCCACTTGTTAGTGTGAAGTTGAGCGTATTTACTGTACTTTGTGAGACCAGCGCTGCGTTGCCGTATCTGACGTCGAGAGCACACTTTTGATGTGTTTTGAATGTGTTTCATCCATTAAAAAAAAAAAAAAGTGTTTTAATGTCTGATGGGAGAATAAAGTTCACGTGTGCGCAACACGGCACGCCTTTAATTATTCATTGATTATTTTACTCTCACAGCGCATCTGTTGCGCTGAGCATCATCTTCAAACGCCGCTGGAGATCAAATAAACGGCAACAAACCTGGCCACATGGAAGCTGGAGGCTGCATTCATTAAAGGTGCCGATCTAAAAAACAAAAAAAACAGCAGGTTTACAGTCTCCCCACTTTTCAGGGTGGATTTAAACGGCACATCTCACTCAGAAACGAGTACAAGCAACAACAAAAAGTACTTTTTCTGAAAAGTAGACAGGATATTAACACTCTTTCTATATTTTAGTGTCGCTGACTAGATAGTACATGAAAAAACTGCTATTCCAGGAAGCCTGATTGTCCAGGTTTTAGTCAGAATGGGTCAAGTGGGAATGCGCCTAACCTCACCCCCTCATTGGACCGTGCTCAGGTCACCTCCTCACCCATTGGTCAGTTCTTGTAACGTTTGGTTTAATTACTGTGCAGCTTCAGTCATGCGGCATCCTCCTTTTTGACCAGTAGGGGGCAGTGCAGCACCATGCAGATTACCCCCCACCTCCATTTCTGCAGCTCTCTCTCTCTCTCTCTCTATATATATATATATATATATATATAGAAGAGAGAGAGAGAAGTCCATGTGTGTGGGAAAAGTGTGTGTGTCATAATTACAAAGGTATATCGCTCCGAACGAGGAATTTCAATTTCCCCGGGGCCCAATAAGTTTGTGTGTACGTAATTGGGCCGCTATTTCACACCTAAATGGATTTTCTTTACAATTTGGAGTCGCTCGCGATTCGCCGGATTCCTGTTTTCTTCAGGAACGGAAATGCAGCAATTCGCAGGGAGCGGAATTAAAAAGGGGGGAAAAAAATGTCAGTGACTTTATGAGGACTGCATCTCCCCCCGCTTCTCCTTCCACTGCTGAAGGTGCTTTCTCCTAAGTCTGCCTTCCAAAGCACAAAATTAGCAACCCCAATCATTTGCTCTGATTTAAGAATGCAGAGCGAGGCTCCAGGGGTCATATGCATATTGATAATCAATAGCAATTACCATTTCATTTCTCTCTCGCTCACTCGCCCTTAAATATCACACACAGGTCCCATCTCGGTGGTCTGTTAAAAGGTCCTTTAATGAATGTGTGTTGCGCGATGACCCCGGGCCGCTACGATCCGCCAGATTCCTCCATTTCAGGGAGTGCTTCGCCGAGCAGATTTCGCCGAGCAGATTTCAGACTCGATGGGCCGGAATCCTGACCTGTGATATCGAGCGAAACTCCGAGCGCGAACAGGAACCACCTGCAGAGGTGAAAGACTCCGATGCAGAGAAGCGGATAAGAACATAAAAATAGGAAAGAGAACCTGTGAATCTTGGAGGGTACGAACATGCACGGCACAGCAGGCCGCTAGATCTTCTTGACTAGGCCTGGTGTGTGTACGCGGCCTGTAAATGGGCTTTCCCTGGAACATTTACATCGACTTCCTGTCCTGTATCCATGGTTGTGAAAACAGCAGAATCCCATAACAACAGAACCCAGGAGGAACGCAGACCACGCAAACAGCGATCAAGAACCCGACAGAACTGTATACAACATTTCAGCTGATGATTTTCATCAAATCTGTTTTTTCATTCAAGTAAAATTGCCACCGTAATCGTAGGACGGCCTGTTCATTTGCATTTAACCATCAAGTATATAAAGAAATGAGCATCCTGTATAATTAGCAGCATGAAGGAGGCGAAATCAATACAAGAGAGAGTAGTTGACAAGTTTGACATATTGGGTGGGGTGATTTTTGTAGGTCTCCGTCCTCTCTTACTTGAAGTCAATATATGGTGACATTCTGGGTTTGAAAGTGAAGTGATGGTCATTGTGAAACACTGCAGCACAGTGTCCTCTGTATTTAACCCATCACCCTTGGTGAGAAGTGGGCACCATGACAGGCGCCCGGGGAGCAGCGTGTGGAGACGGGACCTTCATCAAGGGGACCTCGGTGGCTTGAGATTTGAACCGGCAACCTTCTGATTACGGGCCACCATTTACATTTACAGCATTTATCCAGAGCGACTTACAATCAGTAGTTACAGGGACAGTCCCCCCCTGGAGACACTCAGGGTTAAGTGTCTTGCTCAGGGACACGATGGTAGTAAGTGGGGTTTGAACCTGGGTCTTCTGGTTCACAGACGAGTGTCTTACCCGCTAGGCTACTACCACCCTATCAAGGAGATGGAAATCCACGCATCCGTCCCAATGACGTTTTCTACCGTCCACCTCTCAGGTTAAGGACACCGGTGCGTCAGCCCTCACCGCAAGTGACGGGGAGACGGAATCGGGAGTCGACATGGCTCGGATATTTCTCTCTCTCTCTCTCTCTCTTTCTCTCCCCCCCGTTTGATAAATGGCCCCGGACACGTTTTCCTCCTCCACCCTCGCGCGGCCCTTTCATCTGGAGCGGCGGGGAGGAGCCCGCTGCGGTCCTGCCACCGGGGGAAGAGGACGGGAACCGCAGCGTTAGAGGTTCTGACATTAATTTGACGGCGCGCCGGCTAGCGTGGCAAGTCGCTGCCAGTTCGTAGGAATAACAGTAGGTCGGAATTAGCATGCGTGGCCGAGGCCTGCGGCAGATGCCGGCTTCCCCTCTCCCCCCTTTCCCTCATTTCTTTCCTCCCTTCTCTTTCTTTCTTTCTTTTTCTGCGTGGCCTCCGCCGAGTGGGTACCGGTGTGTTCGAACTGCTCTGGAGGAGCTGGAAGGCAGCGGACTTCAGGGAAGCGAGTACCCGCGAGGGCCAGAGAGGAGGCCACGCCCCGAGGCACGAGCGGCCGTGTCGCCGCCAGGAGGCCATTACAGATCCCCATTAACACTAATCAAAAAGCACTTCGGTTGATAAGGACCCCGGGGTCGCCCCGTCCCTCGCTGACCTCGCCAAGCACGGTGCCCCGAGTTATCACGCTACAACAACAACAACAACAACATTTATTTCTTATATAGCCCATAATCACATACAGTACATCTCAATGGGCTTTGACAGGCCCTACATTTGACACCCCAACACTTGACCCTTCTGCACACAAGGAAAAAGAAAGGAAGAAACGTTGGGAAGGAGTGATAGAGAGAGGGACCCCCTTCCAGGGTAGAGTGAGCCTGCAAATGGTGTCAGTGCCGGGCTGGGGATGGTTTGTACAGGGTTGATTGAGAAAGTCCTACAGTTGTAGAGGAGGAGAAGTCCAAAATGTAGTCCAGGTGTACACTACGTGTCCATTATGATGCTACTGGTCCATTGGAAGATCCCGTTACACGGTTCCCCGTCTCGCTTTTAAAATATGAACTTTACCAGAGGCGCCGGACTCCCCGAGCGAGTCGACTCATGAAAATGTAATTATGCAGATGGCCGTCGCTGTCACCGCTGAGACGGCAGCCACCGGCGCAAAAACACCGTCCGCGCGGGGAGGCGTGACGTCCCGACGGTGACATGTGGCTGCCACAGGTGGCCTCCTGCCCAGTGTCATCACCTGACTGGTCACGTTCCTCCGCTCCTACGTAAGTTAAACGTATAGTCACGCAGCAACAGCGACAGAACAGTCACGTTTCATGCGGAATGTTCGCTGCAGAGCCCCCTGTAGACTCGGTCATGCGTCATCTGTGAAGAGGTTGATGAAGGTGGCGCTTCTTCTCAGAATGGGACGTAAATCGAAACGTTTGGACAGGAGAAGCGCAAGTCGTGCAAGTTTTATGTCGCTCTGTGTGACAATAACGGAACGTTTTGCTCTGTTCCTTTCCACCGCGTGTTTGTGAAGGTACCTACTTCAGCGGTGGACCATGCAGGAATTTGCACTGATGCTTCCGGTTTTTCGCACCAGTGTCAGTTCTCATGAAGTGAAGGGAAAGTGAAGTGAAAGTGAAGTGATTGTCATTGTGATACACAGCAGCACAACACACGGTGCACACAGTGAAATGTGTCCTCTGCATTTAACCATCACCCTGAGTGAGCAGTGGGCGGCCATGACAGGCGCCCGGGGAGCAGTGTGTGGGGACGGTGCTTTGCTCAGTGGCACCTCAGTGGCACCCTGGCGGATCGGGCTAGGCCACCACTGCCCCTCATAATCTCGCCATAAATTCAGTATTTACCCACCCCCCGGGTTAATAAATCTTGTAGCTGTTACCGCGATTTGCTGCAAACGAGCCTGAGAAGCTCCATCTCACCCAGTCAGGCTGTTTCTTCGTCCAACTTAGTTTCCATCCCACGTTCTTGAAACCAACACTTTACTTTGCAAAAAAAATAAAAACCAAGGTCAAAAGAAACATGGCTGCAGACGTCGAGACTGCGTGCCGCGATCGCCAGTGGGCGTTTTTCTTTTCTGCCTCTGTGACCGAAGGCAGAATTTCCAGCCCACGTCTGCACAGGAGGACCGAGAGGACGGCAGAACGGAACGAAGCTCCTTTCGCACGGCGGCGTAGGTGGACAACATCCGTTCGCGTTATGTCTCTGTCGCCGTGATCCAATAAACGTGGCGCCATGTGCACTGACAGAGGACGCGGTCACCTTACCACACTGTGACCGTCACGCTTCAAATCTACGGTCCTTCCGAAAGGAACATGTGAAAGGGCCACATGGGACAGGGTGGTAGTAGCCTAGTGGGTAACACACTCGTCAGAAGACCCAGGTTCAAACCCCACTTACTACCATTGTGTCCCTGAGCAAGACACTTCACCCTGAGTGTCTCCAGGGGGGGACTGTCCCCGTAACTACTGACTGTAAGTCGCTCTGGATAAGGGCGTCTGGTAAATGCTGTAAATGTAAATGTAATGATGGAGGGTGGGGTCTCAGGGACACAGAATGACAAAAACATTCCGATTCTGCTTGTAGCGAGGTGCTAGCGGTGGACGTCTCAGCACGAAGGGACGAGCACCATGGCGAGCAGGCCCGCTCGGCTGGGCGTGGTGCAGATAAGGCGGCCACGGGGTCGAGAGGGAGAGCCAAGCCAGCCGCGAGATGATTGAAACTCGCCCCCCATCACCAGCTTTGCGCTTGTGTGTTTTTGCGCCTTTTGCGTGCGTCCGGGCGTCAATAAATCATTTGTTCGTCGGCGCCGTTGCGTTCCGCTCCCGGGTTTTAATTAAGTGACAGCGGAGCACATTTGTCACCCCCGCAGATTTGTGCAGCGTTGCCTGTTCCTTTCTGACTCACGCTTAAGCAGAGACGGTGCGCTCTTCTGATTGTGTTCGTAACTACGCCGCGAGGGATCTCAATTCACAGGCAGCAGCTCCAGGCGATATTGAACACGCCTCTGAACACCCCAGCCTCATTTTTTTCTAACATTTTGATGATCTCTGTCTCCCTCTCCATCACTCCATACCACCACCCCGTCGCCCTTAAATGAAATTATGGATGCAGGGTCTGATACGAAGGCAGACGATGAAGGCATATTTGAACACTCAAAGAGAGCATTCCCCAAAATTAATTTCATCTCCCGGGTTCATGCATATTTAATAGAGCCTGCTAGAATATCAGAGGGTAATATAATCTCGGCATGCACGGAGCAGGGAGACCGAGAGGAGAAAAGAGCGAGAGAGAGAGAGAGAGAGAGAGAGGGGGGCAGAGAAGAAAGGATGGTGATCGTTGTCGTGAGCAATAACTCTCATCAGCGCTCGGAAACAAAATCGCCGGTGTGCGTTCCTTTTTTTTCCTGTTAGGGGAGAAACGCTTCCCCTTGTCGAGGTTAAATACGCGAATTCCGTACGCGGAAAACATGCAGAGTTCCTCGGGGACACACACACGAATTACTGACAATAATTGTGGGGACCGTCCTCCCAAGGCTGACAATCATGATGTAAATACAGCAGTCACACACACACACACACACACACCGATTTGTTTCTAGATCTTAAAACGCACTGGTGGTATTTAGCTTTGTATACAGTACAGGCCAAAAGTTTGGACACACCTTCCACACCATTAACAAAAAGTGGAGACCTGGCCTCCACAGTCACCGGACCTGAACCCAATCCAGATGGTTTGGGGTGAGCTGGAACCCAACAAGTGCTAAACACCTCTAGGAACTCCTTCAAGACTGTTGGAGAAGCATTTCAGGTGACGACCTCATGAAGCTCATCGAGAGAATGCCAAGAGTGTTCAAAGCAGTAATCAGAGCAAAGAAACTAGAATATAAAACATGTTTTCACTTATTTCACCTTTTTTTGTTAATTACAGAACTCCACATGTGTTCATTCATAGTTTTGATGCCTTCAGTGAGAATCTGGTCATGAAAATAAAGAAAACACATTGAATGAGAAGGTGTCCAGACTTTTGGCCTGTACTGTATCTCTGCCAAAAAGATTTTCTTGTTCTCACAACGCATCATGTCCCCACAAGGCAACCTTTTTTCCAGGGTCCCTCTCTCGTAGCGAAGACACACGTGTGCACACGCACTGTCGTCATTGCCATTTAGCTGCTCCTGTTAGGGGTCTCCACACTGGACCAACCCGTCTGGTTGAACTGGTTTGGCTAAATTTCTCAGCCGGATGCCCTTCCTGATGCAACCTTCCTCCCTCTCACCTGCGTCCCAGTTGCTGGGTTTTTGCTAACAGTAAAAAAACACCAAAAAAACGAGGCCTGAAACGCCGTTGTCATGCCGAACTGAATCTTAAAAGTACATTTACAGCATTTACCAGACGCCCTTATCCAGAGCGACTTACAATCAGTAGTTACAGGGACAGTCCCCCCCTGGAGCAACTTAGGGTTAAGTGTCTTGCTCAGGGACACAATGGTAGTAAGTGGGATTTGAACCGAATCGTAAAAGTAGCCGGCGCAGAGCAGGTACGCGACGCCGCGATTTGCCGAACTCGTCGACTGTGTTTTTAGTGGGAAAAACGAGGCCTGAAACGGTGCCGTCATGCCGAACCGAATCGTAAAGGTAGCCGGCGCAGAGCAGGTACGCGACACCGCGATTTGCCGAACTCACCGACTGTGTGTTAGTGGCTCAGGCCGAAACGAATCGTAAAGGTAGCCGGCGCAGAGCAGGTACGCGACGGCGCGATTTGCCGAACTCGTCGACTGTGTTTTTAGTGGGAAAAACGAGGCCTGAAACGGTGCCGTCATGCCGAACCGAATCGTAAAGGTAGCCGGCGCAGAGCAGGTACGCGACACCGCGATTTGCCGAACTCACCGACTGTGTGTTAGTGGCTCAGGCCGAAACGAATCGTAAAGGTAGCCGGCGCAGAGCAGGTACGCGACGGCGCGATTTGCCGAACTCGTCGACTGTGTTTTTAGTGAGAAAAACGAGGCCTGAAACGCTGTTGTCATGCCGAACCGAAACGTAAAAAAGTAGCCGGCGCAGGGCAGGTACGCGACACCGCGATTTGCCGAACTCGTCGACTGTGTTTTTAGTGGGAAAAACGAGGCCTGAAACGGCGCTGTCATGCCGAACCGAATCGTAAAGGTAGCCGGCGCAGAGCAGGTATGCGACACCGCGATTTGCCGAACTCACCGACTGTGTGTTAGTGGGAAAAACGAGGCCTGAAACGGCGCTGTCATGCCGAACCGAATCGTAAAGGTAGCCGGCGCAGAGCAGGTACGCGACGCCGCGATTTGCCGAACTCGTCGACTGTGTTTTTAGTGGGAAAAACGAGGCCTGAAACGGCGCTGTCATGCCGAACGGAAATGTAATTACAGGCCCGACGCGGCTCTCCCCGGCGCCGCCGCCCGCTTCAGCTGAAAACACCGAATTAAAACCAGCAAGGCTGTGCCATTAGCCGTGGCGTGCGGGAGGGAGCTGGAGATGGGGAGATGGAGGGCTAATCATCTCCGAGCAGGGTGTCCCGTCTGGAACATAAAGGCAGGAAAATGAAAAGAGAAACAGATTTTTTTTTAGAAAAAGCCGTTCATTTGCATTTAAAATATGCTTTTTAATTGAGAGAGGCGGGATAATGAGGTGGGGAAAATGGCCTTTGCTACACACACACACACACACACACACACACACACACACACACACACACACACTTACCACCTCATGCTAGATGTCTCATCAAAGTAACACTTCATTAGACATCTTAGCTCAAATTTCACTAGAATTCAACTGAAGTTATGAACGTGACGGAAATCCTACATTTTTATGGCATTAAATTATTGGAATTCATGACAACATTCCAAAATCAATCCGGCTGAGTTGCAACGTTTGCGATCGATTCCTGACCAAGCATCACGATTAGCTTGCTAATGCATTGCTAGCGTGTTAATTCGACCAGACATGGCAGGCGCTACATGTGCCTTGCGTGGTTATAATTCAGCCCTGGCAGCCAATAAGAATCGAGTTGAAATAATCTCTTATTTATCTGAAGCTCTTATTCAGGGTGAATTACGCTTCTGGCGGGAAAGCCGTCCAGGCTACAGAAACCGCTTCTTCTCTTTGAGCGCTGATCTACTGAGCGTGGACGGGCGAGAGAAACTTCGACTCCATCTCAGTGTGTCTTAGATCAGAGCGCATAAAGGAAAGGAGAGAGAGAGAGAGAGAGAGAGAGAGAGAGAGCGAGGAGGAGGAGGGGAGAAAAAGAGCCTTGCTGCCTCTGTCAGCACAGCGGGGTTTCTGCACTTCAGGATTTTTAGCAAGGTTAAACACACTCATCTAAAAACGCCCGTTCATTAACTGGGACTGCCTTCTGAATATGCACGCGCGCACACACACTCGTGTAAACAGATGAATACGCACACAAGACCGTGCATGCACATCAAGGCACGCTTCTCCAAACACACACACATACACACAACATAACACTTGTATAGTAAATACAGAGAAACCTACACACATGTAAGAACATGCATGCACATCAAGATATACTTCTCTAAACACACACACATACACACAACATAACCCTCATATAGTAAATACAGAGAAATGTACACACATGTAAGAACATGCATGCACATCCATATACGCTTCTCCAAAACACACACACATACACAAAATAACCCTCGTATAGCAAACCAGAGAAACATACACACATGTAAGAACATGCATGCATATGAATGTTCCTCTAGAGATACACACAAAAAAACACTGCTACACACACATGAATGTACAGAAGAATATGTGCACACACTTCAAGATACCCTTCTCCAGAACACACACATAGACGAAAACACTCATATAGCAAATACAGAGAAACGTACACACATGTAAGAACATGCATACATATCAAGATACGCTTCTCCAAACACACACACATACACACAACATAACCCTCGTATAGTAAATACAGAGAAACGTACACACATGCAAGAACATGCATGCACATCAAGGTACGCTTCTCCAAACACACGCACATACACACAACATAACCCTCGTATAGTAAATACAGAAAAAAACGTACACACATGTAAGAACATGCATGTTCCTCTACAGATACACACAAAAAAAACACTGCTACACACACATGAATGTACAGAAGAATGTGCACACACTTCAAGATACGCTTCTCCAAACACACACATAAACATGAAAACACACTCATATAGTATTTACACAGAAGCATACACACATGTAAGAACATGCATGCACATCAAGGTACACTTCTCCAAACACACACACATACACACAACATAACACTTGTATAGTAAATACAGAGAAACCTACACACATGTAAGAACATGCATGCACATCAAGATACGGTTCTCCAAACACACACATGCACAAAATAACCCTCGTATAGTAAATACAGAAAAAACGTACACACATGTAAGAACATGCATGCACATCAAGATATACTTCTCTAAACACACACATTTCACAGAGCAATAGGCGTGCCCTGTGATAAACACGCATGCACTTACACACCTACACACGGACACAAAGGAACATGCCAAAACACGCAAGCATAAATCTCGCACACACCCACACACATAAAACAGCGTGGACAGACACACGCCCAGGCACATTAAACCATGCACACGCCCTCGTGCACACACACCGCGCCGCCGCTCCGCTGCAGGGACTCCGGCGCGAAGTAACTCATCCCGGCCTGGGCGTTCCGCGCAGGCCGCATTTTATTTCCGCGCGGCTAAATTGAGTCGTAAAGGCGCGTAAAAAGTAACGGCGCGGCCGGCCGTGTCCCGTCAGCCCCCGGTGTGCCGACTGGCCGCACATTACAGCCCTGACACATTAACAAGTGCTGAGAAATTTACGACCCCTGACCCCTTCTGACCCCCGTCTGGCGGCTTCGTAGTCGAGGGGTCGGCTACGAGCGTTAAAGTTGAATCGGCGAAGGCCAGTGTCCGTAACGTGGGGGTATGCGGTGCACGTAGGCCGCGGCGAAGCGCAGTATTTGTTCTGGAGATCCGAGGGGGATTGGATACGTAGAGCAGCGGCTTGCGGCTAATCTGTCATTCCGCTGCGAAAACAGGGGGGCCCAATAAATCCAATTATGACAAAGGGCAGGAGCGTTAATCTCGCTTTTTCATTTTACTTGGCCGTTAACCAGACCCTTAATGGGGCTTTATGGGCCCAACGTTAATGTGGAGTTAAAGTAAGAAAGTCGACATTAAGTGCTTACGCACACGTCTGAATCAGAACGAATGAGATTCAACAGGTCCTTTGAATGCACAATATACTAAAATATAATTTATGTTAGCATTTTGTCAGAAAGGTTCATTGGTGTGTCAACTATATATTTAGCCTGTCTAGTTTCATATCAAAGGCTCGGAGATTTGCTCTCCCCATGTCGGCGGGGGTTTCCGGCGGGTTCTCCAGTTTCCCCTCACCAGCCAAAGGGAGAGGGCATCTTTAGCTTGCAGCAGTGTGTCTATGTTTGTGTGAATCTGTGCGGTAGAATGAGTAGAAACTGTAAGTAGTGACCTCCGCTCCTTTCCTCGGGCACATGACATTTTGCAAAACGTTTTTTTTTACAGTACGTTACGAAACATTTATGACCTACAGAATGCACTTCATGCAGTTTAATTTTGCATGAGTGCTGAAAGAAACCTAGTCCGAGCTGCATGGCGGCATAAGAGGAGGACAATTCACTTCAACGTGAACAGGGAGTGCAGAATTATTAGGCAAATGAGTATTTTGTCCACATCATCCTCTTCATGCATGTTGTCTAACTACAAGCTGTATAGACTCAAAAGCCTACTACCAATTAAGCATATTAGGTGATGTGCATCTCTGTAATGAGAAGGGGTGTGGTCTAATGACATCAACACCCTATATCAGGTGTGCATAATTATTAGGCAACTTCCTTTCCTTTGGCAAAATGGGTCAAAAGAAGGACTTGACAGGCTCAGAAAAGTCAAAAATAGTGAGATATCTTGCAGAGGGATGTAGCACTCTTAAAATTGCAAAGCTTCTGAAGCGTTCAAGCTCAAACAATCAAGCGTTTCATTCAAAATAGTCAACAGGGTCGCAAGAAGCGTGTGGAAAAACCAAGGCGCAAAATAACTGCCCATGAACTTAGAAAAGTCAAGCGTGCAGCTGCCAAGATGCCACTTGCCACCAGTTTGGCCATATTTCAGAGCTGCAACATCACTGGAGTGCCCAAAAGACATGGCCAAGGAAAGAAAGGCTGAAAGACGACCACCACTGAACAAGACACACAAGCTGAAACGTCAAGACTGGGCCAAGAAATATCTCAAGACTGATTTTTCTAAGGTTTTATGGACTGATGAAATGAGAGTGAGTCTTGATGGGCCAGATGGATGGGCCCGTGGCTGGATTGGTAAAGGGCAGAGAGCTCCAGTCCGACTCAGACGCCAGCAAGGTGGAGGTGGAGTACTGGTTTGGGCTGGTATCATCAAAGATGAGCTTGTGGGGCCTTTTCGGGTTGAGGATGAAGACAAGCTCAACTCCCAGTCCTACTGCCAGTTTCTGGAAGACACCTTCTTCAAGCAGTGGTACAGGAAGAAGTCTGCATCCTTCAAGAAAAACATGATTTTCATGCAGGACAATGCTCCATCACACGCGTCCAAGTACTCCACAGTGGTGGGGCAGTGTTGGCCTAGCGGTTAAGGAAGCGGCCCCGTAATCAGAAGGTTGCCGGTTCGAATCCCGACTCGCCAAGGTACCACTGAGGTGCCACTGAGCAAAGCACCGTCCCCACACACTGCTCCCCGGGTGCCGGTCATGGCTGCCCACTGCTCACTCAGGGTGATGGGATAAATGCAGAGGACAAATTTCACTGTGTGCACCGTGTGCTGTGCTGCTGTGTATCACATGTGACAATCACTCACTTCACTTCACTTCTCCACAGCGTGGCTGGCAAGAAAGGGTATAAAAGAAGAAAAAATAATGACATGGCCTCCTTGTTCACCTGATCTGAACCCCATTGAGAACCTGTGGTCCATCATCAAATGTGAGACTTACAAGGAGGGAAAACAGTACACCTCTCTGAACAGTGTCTGGGAGGCTGTGGTTGCTGCTGCACGCAATGTTGATGGTGAACAGATCAAAACACTGACAGAATCCATGGATGGCAGGCTTTTGAGTGTCCTTGCAAAGAAAGGTGGCTATACTGGTCGCTGATTTGTTTTTGTTTTGTTTTTGAATGTCAGAAATGTATATTTGTGAATGTGGAGATGTTATATTGGTTTCACTGGTAAAAAGAAATCATTGAAATGGGTATATATTTGTTTTTTGTTAAGTTGCCTAATAATTATGGACAGTGACAGTCACCTGCACACACAGATATCCCCCTAAAATAGCTAAAAATAAAAACAAACTAAAAACTACTTCCAAAAACATTCAGCTTTGATATTAATGAGTTTTTTGGGTTCATTGAGAACATTGTTGTTGTTCAATAATAAAATTATTCCTCAAAAATACAACTTGCCTAATAATTCTGCACTCCCTGTACTGGTCAAGACGCAGTGAAGTGTTCTCCATCCCCAGTGCCAGTACTCCATTACCGCCGTCCCCGGGGCCTTTCCTCTGATACACTCCGCGGCGCGACACGAGACGCCGGCTCGGTAGCCGGTGCAGGTCGACCGGGCCAGTGTCCCACGGCCTGAGTGGCCTGGCGACTGGAGCGTGTTTCGTCCTTCAGCCGCCGTCCCCGAGGGGCTCGGATGCTCCTGGCGCGTCCGTGTCACACGGACTTAATCTCCTTCAGGGCTCGGCCATCTGTAAAGGAGACACACTCTACCCACCGCCGCTGGGATTAAAGCCAAAAGCCTTCTGCCTGCTGCCGATGTCACGCCTCCTACCCGTCATGGTGCTACTCGGCCCCGTAACCACGGAACTTCACATCTTAAACTCAATCTACAAGTAACTGCCCCCCCCCCCCCCCACCCCTCCCAAAAACGTCCTTCTGTTTCCATGGAAACAAAGTAGAGCTGAAGAGGAAGAGATGGGGTAGGTCGGGCGAGCGAGGGTGCAGGATTAACTGTCAGGAAGGAGAGAAGGTGTCTTCCCGCCTTCTCCTACCTCCTCTCCTCTCCCAAGGCCGCTGATTACCGGCCAATTAAAAGTTGCCATGGCGAGTGGGAACGGTGCGGAATTGCGGCGTGTCGGCGTGGCCTGTCCGGCTGTGAACGCGGGGTCCGCTTGGTAGGTTTTGTCCCTTCGTTTTTGTGGGTTTTTTTCTCTCGTGAGGCTCGAGCTTGGTGGGTTGTTGACGTGGTTACATCCCCCCCCCCCCCCCCAGGCGCCGACCCCGCCCCGCTCACCTCCTCGGCCGCCTGACTGACAGACAGCGAGCGGCTGCACTAATTGGTTTGCCGGCCGTCGGGGTGGAAGCGTCCGCTCTCGCCGGAGGTGGCGAGAATCGGGCCCGCCGCCGCCTCCACCGCCGCTGCACCACTCAAGCACGCTGCTCTGCAGGGGCCTCAGTCAAACATCACACACACACCGCCATTAGCACGGAGCGGGAGAGAACCTCGTAATGAAATATATGAGCAGAGAGCTTTTCAGACGCCGCGATTCGCGTCAAATTTAATTCCTGCCCCACTTTCATATTTGATACGATTATTCCTGCGCCTCTACAGGCTCTCCGGAGGAAGAAGTTACTGAATCATGTGTCTTCGAGTGTGGATGATACTGACTGTATACAGCTTTCCGTGTGTGTGTGTGTGTGTGGGGGGGGTGTGGGTGTGGGGGTGGGTGGGTGGGGGGGGGGGTGGGGGGGGGTGTGTGTGGGGGGGGGGGGGGGGGGGGGGGGGGGGGGTGGGGGGGGTGTGTGGTGAGGGTGAGGGTGTGTGTGGGGGGTGCGTGTAGGAGTGTGTGTAGGTGTGTGTAGGTGTGTGTGTGCGTGTGTGTGGGTGTATGTGGGTGGGTGTGTGCATGTGTGTGGGTGTGTGTGAGTGTGCGTGTGTGTGTGTGTGCGTGTGTGGGTGTGTGGGTGGTGTGTGTGTGTGTGTGTGTGCATGTGTGTGGTGTGTGTGTGCGTGTGTGTGTGTGGGTGTGTGTGTGTGCGTGTAGGTGTGTGTGTGGGTGTGTGTGTGTGCGTGTAGGTGTGTGTGTGTGGGTGTGTGCGTAAGTGTGTGTGGGTGTGTGCATGTGTGTGTGTGTCTGTGCGTGTGTGTGTGTGTGTGCGTGTAGGTGTGTGTGGTGGGTGTGTGTGTGTGTGTGCGTGTAGGTGTGTGTGTGTGTGTGTGTGTGTGTGCGTGTAGGTGTGTGTGTGTGTGTGTGGGTGTGTGTGGTGTGGGTGTGTGCGTAAGTGTGTGGGTGTGTGCATGTGTGTGTGTGTGTGTGCATGGTTGCATGGACTGCTTGCACAAAAGTGAGTTTTTAACTGCTGAGGTGCACATGTGACGGTCTCTGGTCCTGCTTCACCCTGCTGAGCTTTCAACACATCACACACACACACACACTGACACACAAACGCCTCGCCTCGCCCTGTTAACAAGGCCGAAGCCTCACACGCCTCACCTCACCTCTTCATCCCACCATCCCAGCGGAATCGGAGAGGCATTTCTCCGTCCAAATTAAAAGCGGAGGGATGGCTGAAAGATTTACTCCGCTAATTTACACTTCTCCCCCGTCTTATCAGCCGTTCCAGCATGGGGCCGAGGCGCCGCCTGATTTAGAATGCAATTTAATTTGACTCGTTTACGTCTCTGTTTAATGTGTTTTATTTTTATTTTAAAGATAACAGTTTATTCAGCACCTGGCATCCCGGTTCCGATAACGTAATATCTAATAGAGTGCGGTGTCACTCTCCATATTATTTCTATTGATTCCCGTTAAGTGAACAGTCCCCGTACGCAAGCAATACGCCGGCTCTAAGCAGCGAGCATCTCAGTTGCCATGGATACCGTGTTAGTTCAAAAGTGCACGCACCGCTGTCCGTGACACAAAAAAAAAAGGGTACGGTCATCTGAGCCCACCCCCCCCCCTAGATCCCGGGATGGAGGGATCGAAGACCAGCATTGGGCATTCTGACCACCCTCACGGCCAGCAGGCCAATCACTGGCGGCCTGTGAAATTTTATTATCATTGTTCAGGAATAAACAGCAAAACTGCTCTATACTTCTTATAACTACACCATTGGTAGTATGCACATGGAAGTTCCGTATAATCAACCTTCATATTTAATAAAATAGACCTACGCCGCACTTTGCTGTTATAGAGTCATGTATTCAGCTCTCCAGTGTAGTTTGAATGGCCACAGCGCTGTTACACCTGAGTCCCAGATGAAGCAAGTCTGGAAAACCATCTGTCCTAGCTCTGTTGTGTTGAAGAACTGTGTAGAGCTATATAACACTATATATCACTCTATGTTGTTATGTTGTAGAGCTATATCAATAGCCTGTTGAGTTGTAGAGGTGTATCACTGGTATGTTGTGCTATATCACGTCTCTGCTGTGATTTATTGCTAAACGAGGACATAGCATCAAACGAACCAGAGGGTCACCACAGCCACCACCACCGTATCAACTACAGCTTCAGGGATCTTCAAATGGACCAGTAACACCATAACGGACATGTAATGTAGACCATGACACTGTACTACACTGTACTCCAACCCTACAACTTTCCTATTGTACAAATCACCAGCCCTGCACTGACACCATTTGCAGGCTCACTTTTTTTGTTGTGTGGGGTTTTTCCTTGTGTGCAGAATGTTCAAGTGTGGGGGGTGTCAACTGTAGGGCCTGTCAAAGCCCAATGAGACATACTGTATGTGATTATGGGCTATATAAGAAATAAATGTTGTTATTTAGTGCTATATCACAGTTATAATGTATTATAGGCTGTTCTAGAGCTATATCAGTGGTCTGTTGTGTTCTGGAGCTGGCCTGTGTTCTAGTGCTATGTTACGGTGCTGTTTTATTGTAGAGCAATATCACATTTACTTTTTGTTGGAAAACTGTATAACCGCTCTATGGTGTTGTAGAGCTATGTGTTTTTATTTGGCTCTCTTTTTGGTGTTTTTGACCTTCTCGCTCGATACTTTGACTTTATATTTGTGTTTTGGAATTTGCTCATCTTGTATGCAGCAACGGCAGTGGCAGGGCGTTAAAAGGGAATTAGAAGTGGTGCAGAGGTGTGCGGCGGAGGTGGAAAAAAAAAAAACACAAAAAATCTCAGCGGCAAAAGCACCGGAAAATGCCGAGCACAAACAATGGGCGACTCTGCCGTAATCCCCGATGAAATCCCACCAGGAAATTTGAGGAGGGGTCGGCCTAGACGCTCCTTTGACTGGCTGACTGACACAATCAGAATGTAAATAATTGCCTCAGAAATAACCCTGCCAATCAAGCAATCACGTCCGGGGCCCCCGGGCGCCGTAATTGTCATCCGGGTGACAGGTGTGACTGGCAGTATCAGCACGCGTCACCAAATTAACACCTGAGCTCCAGCACCCCGACGCCACGCGGCTAATAAAGCAAGAGCGGGGAAATAAAAGCCGTATGGGGGCGGAATCTGTTTTGGTTGGGGGGGGGGCCTCGCCCCACGCCTTCCGTCGAGCGGCTGACCTCGCGCTGACTCCGCCCGGCTAATCTCTGGGGTGCAGTTCAGCCTCCGATGTAAACTTTCAACCCCGGGGGCGGGTCACCGTAATGGGAGGACGGGAGTGGGGCCGAGGCCCTGGTGAAAATAAGCGGCCGTCATCAATACGCTCTTATTTTGCTAGCGTTTCAGGACGTCCGTCGGCCCCTCGTCCCCAGCTTTGTGCTTCCAGCTTTCGTCACCTTTGTTAAAGTGAAGCGATTGTCACACGTGATACACAGCAGCACAGCACACGATGCACACAGTGAAGTGTGTCCTCGGCATTTAACCCATCACCCTGAGTGAGCAGTGGGCAGCCATGACCGGCGCCCGGGGAGCAGTGTGTGGGGACGGTGCTTTGCTTAGTGGCACCTCAGTGGTACCTTGGCGGATCGGGATTCGAACCGGCAACCTTCTGATTACGGGGCCGCTTCCTTAACCGCTAGGCCACCACTGCCCAGTGGGTTCCTTTGACTTGTCGTGACAACGAACTTCCACGTCGTGTTCTTATGAACAACGTCATTTCAAGGCACATCCAGCCAAACCAGGATCATCTTCAGGATTCAATGAAATAAACAGTCAAATATAAGACAGAGGGTGGTAGAACCCTAGTAGGTAACACACTCGCCTATGAACCAGAAGACCCAGGTTCAAACCCCACTTACTACCATTGTGTCCCTGAGCAAGACACTTAACCCTGAGTGTCTCCAGGGGGGGACAGTCCCTGTAACTACTGACTGTAAGTCGCTCTGGATAAGGGCGTCTGGTAAATGCTGTAAATGTAAATGTAAATATAAGACATAAGTGTAATGTGTGCCAGGTACCACCATGTGACATGCTTGTTTGCTGCAAAAGTTCTACTGCCAAATCACTGAAACGACATTTAAACAGCAAACCACCCCAAGAAGATGACAGGATGACTTCCCGTCCCCGTAAACGGTTTGCACGTTTGCAGACAGTCCCTTATTCAGGAGCCGCGGAAGACTCTGATGTTGGGTCCAATTAAAATATGTAAGAATGGGAAATCCAGAGGCTCTCCAGGGCCCGAGGCCCCAACCAGTTTTCATTTCTGTGTGATTTTGCGTCGACAGACACCTTCCTGCTGTGGCTGTGGACGTCACTCGCGGTGACACAGTACAAGTCCAGTGGTGATGGGAGCGGTGGGCTTTTACTTGCTTTCTGGCTGTAAATTCCAGGAGATGTTGGGGAAGATCTCACCGTGGCAGCTGTCGTAAACACGGATATATCTTATCGGGGAGGGGGAGACTCCTACGTCAGTGCCCATCTCCTTTTATCGCTGGAATGAATGAAATGTTATCCCTCCATCCCGCTATCGGCCTAATCAGCCGCCTGGAGTCCTGCGCGCCCACGGCAATGCGCGGCTTTGCTTACGGGCCAATCAGCAACCCGAAGGAATCCTGCACGCCGTCCCTCAACACCTTCATGCAAGCTGGCGAGGGGGTGGAGGGGCTTCTCTCTGTTCTAGTATCTGTACCCTTCAGTCTCGTATTCAAACTCAGTACGATCCATTTTCGGCAGAGGTTGACATTGTGAAAAAAAAAAAAGTTCCTGTAAATGATCGGCAAAAATAATGGCAGTCATAACAATTTATGTCAAATAACATAAAACTCACTTTCATTAGACATTTTATCACCAGTAAACCTGTTTGATCTCCATAAGAACCTCAGGATCGATTTAGATGCTCCACTCTCGTGTACAGAATTTTGCAATTTGGCTTCGGTTTGTTGTGCTGATCTAGAAATAGAGTAAACAGAATACTTGGTTTCATTTTTTTTTTCAGTTTAGCGGTTTTAGCAGCTACTACCCATCCTCTCAGAAGCCGTCTTTGCCAGCTGCGTCGCTCAGATGCCTTGCATTATGCATGCTTTTGTCAGTACATTGTCTTATTGATCTATGGCTGTGGGTGCAGACGTATGCATGGCATCAATACACATTTTTATTTAGTCTGTTCCCTTATTCTCTATTCTCTCTTGGTAGGGTTCTTAAGGAAAAAAACTTATGTTTATAATATTCATACAGTACTCCCTATTGAAAAGAAGTGCTTTGGGGAGTAGAATATTAAAATCTCTTGAGCTGAAATAATAAGTTTGGGCGAAAAACTCTCAAACTTGTCCTTTCTGGCCAAAAGACGGCAGGGAGAGAGGGAGTAAGACAAAAAAAAAAACAATGAAACAATACACATTGTTTTTTTATATCACCACCCCCTTTATTCTGTAACAGATATTTACAACAGATCATTCCGCCCAAATCTAATTTATGTGAATAATTCTTCATAATCATATTTAATTATGCACTTAATGCTAATATGGTTATTAATATAATTTAAATGAAGACAGACTTGACAGTTTATAATTTACCAGGTCAGATTAACATGCATTGCTTAAGTGTAACAAAAAATGCATTAACATTAATTAAATCCATGCAAATCTGCGCGGCAAAACGCCCCCCTCTCCCCACCTTCCCGCCGCAGTGGAAGTCGGGTCTGCTGCTGCTCGCAGTGTGTAGGCGTCGCTTTGAACTGCACGAGGCGCACAGGACCAGAAAAGGGACGTGGACTGGGCGCTACTTCGTTAAAAACCAGTCGGAGATCTCGTTTGTCCAATTAAGACAAATGCGCTGTGTGCCCATGATTTTGGAAAAGACCATCTATTGCTTTACTGGAAGAGGTGGAAAATAATAATAAGAAAAAAAATGTATTTTTATTATTTATATTGTGCATCAGGACAATCAGGAATTTTTGTCGCACCTAGCTTGAGACTCCTGAAACAAAAAAAAATGTCCTGAAATACATACAAATGGAGTAAAAAAGGTGAAATGGTGCGATGGAAGAGTTGATGCACGCGTACAGGGAAAGAAGCCGAGTATATTTTATTTATGCTTTCTGTATCGCTTGTCTTTGTGAAATTGAATTAATTCCCTGGGACAAAGTCCAGCCTTAACCCAATAATTTAACCTGCGACTTCTCATTCCAAACAGTGACACTCATGACCGCCCCCGGTCCTCTATAGGACCACGTCGACCTTTTCCTCATAAATGAATAATTAATGTGGTAATTGGCCCGATGGGTAGCCGGCCAATGGTCATCGGGCCCCGCTGCTCCTCGCCGGCGAAAGGGCAAACAGGACATCAAATATTCACCACGGCGAGCACACACACAATTACGGGGGACCTAATAGAGTTTGCACAGGAAAAAAAAAAAAAAACGTATTGGGGAAAAAGTGCAAAGAAGAGGTTTGTAGCGCGGACACACACACACACACACACACACACACACCTGTGGATAAGGAGGCTGCGTTAAAAGCCTGGGTGACCTTGGACACAAATGGCCGTGGCTTATTAAGCAGTCACTCTCCTTAAGTCTCGTTAAATAAGACCCTTGATGACAATATTCATGGCCACGCGCTCGTGGAGGTCACGAAAAGACGAAGCCGGACCCTCATCAGGACCAGGCCTTGGGTAAACGTTGTCCAGAAAAGAGACCGGACGTGCTGTTTATGCAGATGAAGCATTAGTAATGAAAAATGAACGCAGGACAGCAGCTGATCGCTTCCTCAGTAGATCAGTTCTACATCATCTCTGACCCTGTGGTTTCCATCATGCCTCAGCTCCCACATGCATTAAGCCCTAATTGCATTAAAAACGAGTAGCATCATCAGCGTAGCGCTGCCCTCCGACTGTCGTGACGTCAAACCTGCATTTTCACTCCATGCTGCGCTAGTTGCATTAAAGTTGCTGTCATATGATGCTTATGATCGATAATGATAATTGGCCTTCAGATTGCTGGTTCAGAGGTGAAGGGGCCTAGCGGGTTAAGGAAGCGGCCCCGTAATCAGAAGGTTGTCGGTTCGGATCCCGATCCGCCAAGGTGCCACTGAGGTCCCCTTGATGAAGGTCCCGTCCCCACACGCTGCTCCCCGGGCGCCCGTCATGGCCGCTCACTGCTCACCAAGGGTGACGGGTTAAATACAGAGGACACATTTCACCGTGTGCACCGTGTGCTGTGCTGCTGTGTATCACTTCACTTTGACAGCCTGGGCTGGGGGCGGGGCCGCTTAATTCTGCAGCCTTCAGAAAGAAAGGATACGCCGATTTCTCCTCATTGGTAAAAACGAGCGCAGACGCACCCCCTCCTCCCCGCACAACCATCATGCATTATTTGTTATGGTGTTGTTTTCCCGCTGTGAGAGCGTTCCGGGAGGTCCCTTCATGCCCCTTCCCTTCTGCCAAAAACACACTTGCAGCTTCTCCGGCGGCTTCCTTTAGAACGGTGAGCAGATTCCGAGCCGGGAATGAGGGACTGTGGGTAATTTCCCGGTGCACCTGCGCTGTTTGTGTTTATGGGTGGTCCTGCAACACGTCCTTCCTTTTAGAAGAACTGAGCGCATTGCATGCTACGGGGGAGGAACGAAGGACCACGGGGAGCAACACGTGGAGGTTCTCCTGGAGAACCGCTGCATTGTTCATGCACTTTCACGCTTGTTTTGCGCCGGGTCACACGGAGCCTCCAGCGCCGTGTTAATGATCCCGGGCGAACAAAGGAGTCGGGGATGAAGAGGGATCGCCGGCTAATCCCGCTAACACCGGGATCTGAGTCGTATTGACTTACTGTCATTCTAATCCATATCATAACCGTCTGGTGGTGAAGAGCCCCGGGGTGAAGGCCACGCCGGCGAGAAGGAAAACCGCGGACCTTCTGGACCCGATTACACACATACGCGACATTATCACCGTCCCAAGTGAAAATCGCTGATTGTTCTGCTGCGGTGGCATTTCAAGCGGCAAGACTGTCCCCGGAGTCCAAGTGACAAGTGTTTCGTGGTCTGCAGTGGTCCAAGGGAGGATCACCGTCCTGCTGCAGGGGAAGAGAGGAACATAAAGAACTGGCTTCCTGTTTCTTACACTTCCGTTCCATGTCGATATTCACGATAACAGAGACATGCGGGGGAACCTGTCCACCATCGGACCGCGCCGCGCCCTATTCACCGGGGATTTCTGCAGACTTGCTGACTGGGCCGTTCCCCCCGGCGATTGAGCGATAGCGGCCCTTTACAGACCGCCAAAGAGCGGCCCCGTGAAAACACAGACCCGCCGCGACCCGACACAACGCCGAGATTAAGCGGCGTGAAAAGTAATGAGTCACTAGACCGGGCGGCGGGTGACGAATGACGCCACCGAGCAAACATTCTGGTCACTCGACTTCGACCGGCTGTGTCGGGAATGACAATTACACGTCTCACAGAGTCACTCTGCCAACTGAACGACCTACTGAGGAGGGAAGTAGGGTGGTGGTAGCCTAGTTGGTAACTAGGTGGTATAGAGGGCAGTAGTAGCCTAGTTGGTAACTAGGTGGTATAGAGGGCAGTAGTAGCCTAGTTGGTAACTAGGTGGTATAGAGGGTGGTAGTAACCTAATGGGTAACTAGGTGGTATAGAGGGCGGTAGTAGCCTAGTTGGTAACTAGGTGGTATAGAGGGTGGTAGTAGCCTAGTTGGTAACTAGGTGGTATAGAGGGCGGTAGTAGCCTAGTTGGTAACTAGGTGGTATAGAGGGTGGTAGTACCCTAGTGGGTAACTAGGTGGTATATAGGGCGGTAGTAGCCTAGTTGGTAACTAGGTGGTATAGAGGGTGGTAGTAGCCTAGTTGGTAACTAGGTGGTATAGAGGGTGGTAGTAGCCTAGTGGGGTAACACACTCGCCTGTGAACCAGAAGACCCAGGTTCAAATCCCACTTACTACCATCGTGTCCCTGAGCAAGACACTTAACCCTGAGTTGCTCCAGGGGGGGACTGTCCCTGTAACTACTGATTGTACATCGCTCTGGATATGGGCGTCTGGTAAATGCCGTAAATGTAAAAAAAACTGTTAAAAACGATATTATCCGGCTTTTGGCCGCGCGATTGGATTACTGTGGTTCTCCATCACAGCGATGATGGGATTCCACGTTCTCATGAGCTCATCGTTTTCTCTCTTATTCGCCTGTTTGCCTAATCCGTGCACAGAGAGAGGCGACTGAAAGCTGGTGTGGAGCCCAGCAGTGTCACCTGCCTCGGCGCTAATGCCACTGTAAACACGGCGCGTCACGCCGGCTCTGTGGAGAACCCGGCGAAGGGCGGCGAGAAAAAAAACCCAACAAATTCTGCAGATTTAGGATTTTAAAAATAGTAAAGGCCGCACGAACAAATATGGCATTTATGTTAATTTGTACAATTTTCTGGATTTGCATCTCACCGCAGTAATTCTGCATTTCTTGAATCTTAAAAGACATTCATTTATTTTATTGCTTTTATGTTGGTCTTGTTGGTCCCCTAATTCTGTATCTGAAGTCTCTTGGTGCAGAATTACAGCCACTTTGATCCAGTCCCAAAATGAGAGCTCCCAGGACGCACCGTTTTTGTCTCTGTAGCTTTAAATGCTAATGAGGAGGAGAGGGGCGGGACGAGGAGGAGAGCGACCTAAAGGAGTTGAGGGAACATTCGCGGAAATGACGTCGTCAACACCGTTCACCGACCACAAAGGACCATAGTCAGGCTCTGGGAACTCGTTCAAATGTTCTCACATTTCATGATAGGGGACCTTCAACTGTAGTACAGTTCCATATCATTTCTTCACTGTGACCTCTGACCTCAGAAGTTATACCACGTGATATACGAATTCACCTGCATCAGTTTTTTTTCTGCTTCTTCCTCCATTTGAATTGTTCCAGAAAAGCTGACTGGAGTCATTTCAACAGCAATGACAAAATGTCACGCTTTACTTCAACAGGGTGAAAGATTTTGTATGTTGACTTTTTTTATTGTTTTTAAGATGTTGATGATGATGATTGGTAGTCAACGGTAGTCTCATAAAGGTTTCCATGAAAAGGGAGGAAAACCTTTAACCATAAAGATCGTGGCAAAGAAAAATATGGGTGGAAGTCATCTCCAGGGGCGTCCCGCTTGAGAAACAGTTATTGTTCTGCTCGCGTGTGTCCATGCGTTGGTTCCTGTTGAAGTCACCAGGCGGCCAGAAGCGAAACGCCGCAGAGCAGCTGATTGAAATGAAGATGGAGCCGCGCGTCTTCCGCTGCCAGATGAAGAGTATTGGCGCGGCGAGATGAGTAATCAGACCTGGAGCGCGACCTTGTTGTTTCGCCTTTATGGATCCGCGCCGGGAACAGTCGACAGCTCGCCCGGGGCTGTTTTTCACCATCAGTCAGTGCCGTTGTGTAAAGGCCAGGGCCGATAATTAATGATAGATTTACAGCGCCATCGCCAATGAAAGATTTATGGCCCGTAAAGGGACACTTGGTGACAGACAGGCAGACGGCGGGGCCTGTCTGAGCTACGGCAGCGAGACGGACATCAATTTCCGTCGGGAGACAGGTGCACGTAATGGCAACGGCGATCAGCCGACGGGAGCCGTAACGACCTTTCAACCCCCGACGTCCGACCGTAGCCTCAGATGAAAAATTCCTTCCTTTCCTGTCGTCCCGGAGCTGACCGTTTATTACATTTAAAATGCCGAGCTTCACCGGGGTCCCCGTGCAGCCGGTGGCTTATTCCGTCACCGTGGCAACGCTCCACAGCCACTCCCGCGCTGCCTCCTTCCCAGCCGAGACCCCACAGGGTAAATCTGAGAGTGGAGAGGGATTTGGGGGGGAGGGATATGGATTCGTGGAACGCTGTGTGTGTGTGAGTGTGTGTGTGTGTGTGTGTGTGTGTGAGTGTGTGTGAGTGTGTGTGAGCGTACACTTTAGTCTGCTTCTTCGCCCTGTTAGCTACCAACCAGGCACGAAAAGCCGGGGCTTTTTTTTTTTATATATTTCTCCACACAGGAAACCTTTCATCCTCCCGAACGACGGGGGGAAAAAAGACCCTCCACCACCCAAACTCGAGGTGGTGCAGCCGGGATTTGCCATTTTTCTACGACCGAAAACCGCGCACATTTCTTAAATGCGCCCACAGCAGCAGAGCTCAGATATGCCGGTGTTCGACACGTCCAATTTGTTCCCTTCCCCCAAGGTACCCCTGCTTCGCAGAGAGGCAATAAAGGCATCACGGCTGATTTACATTTTCGTGTTTTGTGAGCAGAAAATTGTCTTTTTTTGGGGTTTTTTTTCAGGACCAGTGGAGAACAAAAGCTAATTAGCACCGGGGATCATGCTGTCATGTTCTCATACGAAGTGGCCTCCTCTGCGGGTCAGTGTCTGGTCCACCTGCCCAGCAGACAGCTAAGCCCCAACGAAGGACTTAAAGGACGGCAGACATAAAGGGGTCCCTAATAAAGTGGCCAGTTGGTGTTTGTTGATTATATTTTCAAATCGGCGGCTTGATGCTGCGCCTCCACTTTGGCATGACAGGAGACGGCGCGCCGCATGCTAATTTCTCAGCCCACTGATATAACTCCAGCCTACGTCGAGCGCGGTGCATGCCGCGCATGCTAAACCCCTTCCCCGTCCCTTCCGTGCCAGCAGCGCGGACGGACGTCATTTACCCGCTCGGAATCCATTAGGCAACTCCGGACTTTACGAGCAATCTAGGAACCCCCCGTCGGAGACGCTCCATGCCTGCAGATAATTAATTATTCTGATTGCTGAAAAGAATCCGTCTTATCTTCAAATTACCCTCGGAGGTGTGACGCCGGATTGAGTGTCCCAGGCCTAATTTGGCGCAATCATTTTCCGGTCGGCCTCGCTTTCCCTCCGCTATCTGCCCATCGTTCAGCGAGGAGTCATTAATGCCTAATGAGACGGAAGGTCTTCACGCTGAAGATCGGTGGAGAACGAGTTCTGAACTTTCTGCTTCCGTCTGTGTCGTTCGCGTAATTCCGAGGTTCTAGTGGAGACTTGTCTTGCTCAGGGACACGATGGTAGTAAGTGGGGTTTGAACCTGGGTCTTCTGGTTCACAGGCGAGTGTGTTACCCGCTAGGCCACTACCGCCCTTTTCACAGGTTCCATAACTCCAGGGGAACGTGAGACAGTCAGAAGATGAGAGGAGTTTGCTATAAAATAGCAAATTACACCCATTAGCGGCGTGAACTGGCAAGGATATCACGATACAATATGTGTACGGCGATACGTGGGTCACGATACGATTATATGATGAACTGTACACGTTGCGATAATCGTACAGTTCACTAAAAAGGTGAAAACAGAGCTGAAATACAAGATGCTGAGTATGGTCTGGGTCGATTACATTCAGCCAAACGTAATTAATTTGAACTTTATTGTCTTTACATTTTAACACAGTAGTGGACAGTAAATATGAAATGCATAAGATTTTAGTGTCCAGTCAGTTATCGTCCAATCAGTGAACGCTGTGCAAATTATGATGTTAATCATAGTGACTTGTTCTAATTAAACGAATCTTGATGTCTAATACAAAATGTCCAATGTCCATTTATTCCAATCCAGCACATAGCAGATATCACCGGTTAGATCAGCAGTTGGCGGCACAGCGAACAGTCCTCATTTTGGCGTTGCCTGAACGTTGGTGTAAGCTCTTGTGCAAGCAGTCCCGTATGCGCTGGCATAGCATTCGTGCAAGCCTTCAAAACCCTTTACCCTTCAGGGTCAAACACCTACCAACAACATAGAGTTTGCAACCTTTATACTTGAATAGTTGCATGCGCCACTCTGTGCTCCACCTAGGATATTACAACATTTGGCGCCTACACCCCTACACGCCCATTAATGAATAATAATAATCAGAACATAGTCAAGCTATTCAAATACAGGGTAAATAGATAAATAAATACAAGCTCAAAAGATTAGGAAATAAAAGGAAGAAAGACTCACGAGAACGGTTTTCTCTAAAATGGGTTTTTGGTCTCTAAAAAAACTCCGACATGTCATCCACATGGAAACGCAGGGTTAAAATCTCCCTCCGCCCCCTGTAGGTGGCGCTGTAACTCCCCGCTCTCCTTGTTTGGTGTCTGGTTCTCCTCCGCGGTGAGTTAAATGCGTTGTTGCTCTGCAACCTGGTCTTTTCGTTAGAAATGTGCAGCGTAGAGAGGATTTCTTGTAGATGCTTCGTGAGGTTCTGCAGCTGCTGATGCACAGCCATGAAGATTGTTCAAAGCATGACGTGTTTGGGGTTATAGGTCAGGTTGGAGGTTGGGCTGACAGCGTTTTCACCAAAAAGAAAGTCCACACACGTACACAGAAAAGAGAAATTCCCTCTGGAACACGTTTTATAAAAGAACTGCCCTGGGTCCCCTGAAATGTCGTTTTGGGGAAATTGCCCTTGTGTGGATGCGGCCATCGGTATCGGTTCTGGTAATTATTGGAATATATCTGGTGATTGTTTGTTTCTGCCCAGCAGATCTATAATTCTCTCACCGTTCAGCAGATATGCAGTAATCTTGTTTTCTTATGAGGCCAAATGTCGTTTTTTTGACCTGTGGTCAAAGGAGGTCTAGATACGTGGCAGCTAGAGTGATCAATATAGATATATATTATGTGATTCCACCTGTTCTGAACACACACACACCTGGAACATAGGGTTGAACCAGATGAACAAGCCAAAAACAGACTCAGAATGGCTTTTTTCTTCTTGTTCCGCATCAAACGATCTCATCGCTGCCACGTACCGGTGAAACCCGGCCATTCCAAACGTGTGTGGTGAGGTGAGGTCACTGCCTTCTGACGAGGGTGGCCATGGTCCGGCGTTCCTAACAATAAAAAATATGCTTTCATCACCATCAAGATCGGAAACCCGCTTTCACTTTCGCCATGCTGTCATCATCACACGCTGCCAGAATCTCATGGTATTAGAAGCACGATATTAAACACACTTCCTCCTGCTAGTCTGGGGCCTGTGGTCCTTGTGACCCCTGACCTCAGACAACCATATCGACCAATCAAGAGAGTCCGTTTAATAAAACGATCAGTTGGCGCGACTGGAACGGTGACATTTCTGGCCGCTGAGAAAGACCCTCCTACTGTAACCCGTCGGCAACAAAGAGGGCCTTTCTAAGGGCTTCAGTGAGCTCATGGCGGAGACATCTACTCCCCCTGCTGTCCAGGGAACCCAGCCAAAGGGCCAAGGGTCCGACGCCAGGGAGGGAGGAAGGGGGCGGAGTCTTCGCCTTATCTGTCTGAATGCCGCCATTCATACGCCTGACTCAGAACTTCGGCTTCCTGCACTCGTACTGTTCCAGCGCGCCGTATTTGTTTACTAAAGGTGTCCCTCGCTCTCTCGCTCTCTCTCTCTCTCTCTCTCTCTCTCTCTGTGTAAGAGACGGGGCTTATGTGATAGAAGAAGAGATAAGTGGAGGGAGGGAGGAAAACACACATTCCATTAGGCTGTAAATATTGACTCAGCAGCGGACTCCGGGTTTCTATTGCACCGCAAACAAAGGCATTGTGCCGGCGCCGCTGCCGGGCTGAATGGTCGGCGGTCGCTGATTATGCTGATGGTTGGCGAGGGGGCTGCCAACGTGCACCACGGGGGTCCTCTCCCTCACGTCCGTGGAGGGCCATTACCGGTCAGTTTACCATCAAACACAGGCCACCGGACACATGTACAGATCGGCAACGGAGGCATTAATGTTTAATTACACAATCCTGACAGACGCGTCGCGTTTACCGCTGGCATCCCTCCATCTTCAGTCGGGGGTTGAGTTGGGTGGACATCTGGGGACGGAAGGTCATAGTCATCACTCGCTCGGCCAAATCAGTGACAACCACTATAATCCTGGAAGATGCCATTCCCATCTAAATGGACTCAAATGGACAAGCCTCTGGACCAGAGGACCGCGAGGCTCCAGGTGGACCGTCACTCTGGATGATGTTGTAAATGTAAATCATCTCCTCCCTGCCGTGCTTTTGGTTACGTTACGTTCTCTGTTGTCTGCGTTAAATGTTACTATATTGCACTTCCTGTTTCTCGGGTTCGTCCGTGTCGCACACGTGCACGTTATGTCAGTGTGTAACGTTGTTTAAATGTTACCTGTAGCGCCAGGTTCTTGTACTGTCTAACATGAATGTGGCTGAAGTGACAGTACAGCTCCTCTGCAGCCAACAGGACAGTGTCCACACAGCAGGGACATTGTTGTGGAGCAGGAAGCGACCGGCGCTGACATCACCGGCATGACTCACTCCGGGGTGTGGCGCTTTTGAAATTTGACCTCTGATCCTTCGACAAGGGAAGAAGAAAGAAAAAAATAAAGCAAGGTCTCGCACCTCCTTTGGCTTTGACAGCTTGGGCCCCGCCCTCTTCCTGTCATGCACGACCCCGGTGCGCATGTTGCGCCACGCACGTTACGCAGCCCTGGATGCAGGTGGTGCAACAGATGTGAGAAGCTGGCTGCCGACGCCGGGCGGAGTCTCCCGCGCCCCGCCCGCCGAACAAACAGCCTCTCGCTGTTGCAACGCACCGTACAAGCAGAACGCGCATCTCTGGTGCCATCAACTGAACCTTCCACATCTTCAGCTAATCTGAAATTGACTAAATTCAACTCCATTTCATTCAGGTTCTGAGGTTCTGCAAACCTCAAACCGTATTATTCCTTTTTGTGTTTGTCCTATAGTAGTTTGGCATTTTCAAGTCCCAAACCCGGATCGAAACGAGTGGAAATGATGGAAAAGGGACAAAGGGAACATCATGCAAAAGTCTGGGCGCCCCTTTCATGCCAGCGTTCCAGAATATTTGCATGCCACTTATCATTCTACAATAAGGTCATTAAAAATAACCCTGTTGTTTAGTAAGTGCTAAAGGGAAGTGATTGTCACTTGTGATACACAGCAGCACAGCACACGGTGCACACGGTGAAATGTGTCCTCTGCATTTAACCATCACCCTTGGTGAGCAGTGGGCAGCCATGACAGGCGCCCGGGGAGCAGTGTGTGGGGACGGTGCCCAGTGGCACCTTGACGGATCGGGATTACGGGGCCGCTTCCTTAACCGCTGAGGCCACCACTGTCCCCCAAACCTAAGGATCCTAGGTGCGGTACAACATTAACATTTAACAACGCCGCGCAAAACAGTGCAGTCAGTGCGCAGAGGAGGGTGAATAAAACATGAGATAAGGCAGCACAACATAGTTCAACAGAACAACCGGGTTTTCTGCAAAAAAGTGTGTATTATGGGTCAAAACTTGTGTTTAGAAAAATGAAAACCGCCGCATATGTGCAGTTGTAATAAACACCTGAAACTGCAGTGTCTAATACTTTATGCTCTGCGCACCACGAAGTGTCGAAGGATTATAATCACCTCCCCAGCAGTGAGGCAGGAGCAGCAGGACCGGGGAATTTCCCATAAAAATGGACGGAATAAATAAATAAAATATCGATATAATGCACGAAGTCCGAGGCGTGTCCCGGTCCGTAGCAGCCCCCTTTCCCAGATCTACAGTGGCTTCAAACAGAGGGAATACATAGTGGCAGGTGGCGCAACATGCATTCCTACACCTGTACACACACACGCACACACACACACACACACATCTCAGACACTGCAGCTAAATGTCACATTTCAGTTTTTTATTCCGGCGCTGGGAATAAAAAAAAAAAAAGAAAAAGGAAACACAACCTGGAGCGTCATTTGAATAATGTTTCTGTCAGCTGCTCGGATTCTACCTCACCGCACTCTTCCCCGGGGACAAATCTGTACCAGTACCTGCTCCACACACACACACACACACACACACACACACACACGCCCTGCCACAGGGCTGAGGGAGAGCGAGAAGTTTCACCGGGTCGAATTTCACAGCCGCCATCGATTTATTTCCCACTGTATACTTTGCCGGCGATATAGAGTTTCTCTCTTTTGTGCGTCGGGCCCGAAAGTGATGGGCTTGCATTAACGATGGAAATCTCATTTCAAAGGGCCACTGCTGCTATTACGGCCCAGTATCGAATCATGTTAGCCCCCCGATCGTAATCCGATACGGCGCGCGGGGGGGGTTGTTCTCGTGATATTTAAAAAAGAAAAGGTTTTGCTCGTTTTGAAGTTAACCTACATGCCCCCCCTTCATCCGTCAGTGCACGCTCAGGAAAAAGCCCTTTACTACATTTAATCGTATAAGCGGCAGCCGGATATGCTAATCGTAAACATTAACTGTTTGGTGCAAATTAGTATTCATTTTGACACAAACGTGATCGGACGTGATAAAAGGATGAAGTTTGGTCACCGTACGGCATTCCACTCAGCCCCTTGCAATTCCGAACTGTATTTGAACATTCGCACACGCTCGGCGGCGTAGTGTTAGCGCTGTCGCTAATGGCGTAATTAGCAACGGAAGTGCGGGAAATGTAATCCCGCTTCGTTTGGCAAATGGATCTTCTCAGGGTGAAGGGGGAGGAGTCGGAGCAGGTCGCCTGGAGCCTGTTACATAGCAACGTGCATTCCGTTGCACGGGTCAGGGGGGTAAGGAGGGACACGCGTGGTCCGTGGCAGAACCGTGCGAGTCCCTGCGGCCGTTTCCCCATCGGACGTGGAACAACAGAGCCCCGCTGGAGAGTATAAGCTCCCCCGTGGGGGATTTTTAATGCCAGCCGGGTCACAGCGAGGGTCTAGTTGCGATTTCAGGCCGAGTAGTTAGTAGTTAAAGGGGTGTTATAGGGGAGCCGTGCCATGTTTAGTACCTCGCTGGTGATAACACAGCCGCCCCGTGAAGGATTCGTGCACAGGTAAATAAAGGAATAAAGTGAAGTGATTGTGATACACAGCACACACAGTGAAATGTGTGCTCTGCATTTAACCCATCAGCCTAAGTGGCAGGAGGCAGCCATGACAGGCGCCCAGGAAGCAGCGTGTGGGGACGGTACCTTCATCAAGGGGACCTCAGTGGTGCAGATCAGGATTCGAACCAGCAACCTTCCTTAACCGCAAGGCCACCACCGCCCCACAGGTATGCAGCAAACACAAGCCCGCTTCACGCCTTTGAGACCTAGACACACCAGAACAGGTGCTGAAGCTGCTGAAAATGAAGAAAAAGGCGTGGAGAGCACACACATCCACAAACATTTATCCTACACCAGATCCCAGACACACTATGATCAGAGATGAAGCCGGAACGGGGTTCGTTGTAGGAGCATCTCAAGGCCGAGATGAGCAGGGTGAGTCAAAGAGCTTTCGATCAGCAACATTTGGAGACTGGCGCGAAAACAAAAGTGTAAGATTTCGGTGTGACATACGGAAAACGTGCAGACTGATGGTACAAATGCAATCAGTGCAGATCAATAGAGAGCAATAGTGATATCCGATAATGATGATCACTTCCACCCTGGTGAGAGTGATCTCTTCCACGATAATGATGATAGTGGTGATGATTCCCCACATGAGGAGCACTGTATGAAAACCCTATGAATCACATGAAGCGTCCACGTCCCCATGGGCTCACCATCGCAACAGTCCAGAGGGACAGAACCTGAGGAATGTAGGACAGGGAGCGCTGAAGCTGTGAGTTTTCTTGTTCAGACCTCTTGTTCAGAAGGCAACATTTTTTGAATAAAAGGTTGTGTTCCATCTTTTGATAAAAGGTTGTGTTCCATTGGCCGGTCACAATGCCGACCGCATCCGGACCCGTTCTGATCTTCTCTTCAGTTCTGATCACGCTCCCTTCTTTCATCTGGCCGTCTTGTACCTTCTATGAAGAAATGCACGGTGATCGGCACCTACGCCGAACTACATGCCGCTATTACGACTCCGATCGAGGGAGAAACATGGATTTCCTGGTCACAGTGGCGTCTGGCCTTGATGTGGTGAAAGCAAGTGTGGGGGTTTGAATGAGGAGGGCCAAATTGTCCCTTTTTGGAATGTCCCCGGTACAAAGAAGGAAAAAACATTGTGCGCATGTCAGCATTAGGACCATGGAGCAATGGAAGAAGGTGTGAATATGGGGGTGTCCAAAAATGGACAAGTGTTGTCCAGAATCAGATGCTAAATGGGTAGAGAATGTCCAACAGGTCCATCGAAAGCGTTCCGCTGAAGGACAACGTTGGTGAAAGGGTCGTGATAAGAACTAGAACGTCTGGTGTGAGCGTGCATGCTGCAGAGGGACCTTGCTGACCCACGTCCACCTCCAAACATTCCTCCGGTACGAAGCACCCCGTCTCAAGCAGGCCAGCGGCAAACGAAAAGCACCTGTTCCCCCGAGGGGGCGTGGCCCCAGCAGCGAACGCCGGGTTCTCACCACAGCCCGTTTCATGTGGCTCCCTGTTTGTTCTGTGGGGCGTCTCGCAGCAGAAATCCACGCCGTGGGCGATCAGATCCCCTGGCTGAGAACAGCCCGAGGCGATCACAACATCATCGGGGGAAGGAACAGCGGGACTCTCTCACACCCTTTACACTCCGCATCACGAACGTGCTCCCGAGGCACAAGATGTCCTATCAAGGATTGGAAACGGTGGAGGACGGGTCCACACACGTTACCTACTGCTCTTTGAAACTTTGATGCCATTAAAAGCCATTTTTTTAACAAAAACCTGACACCGGAGCCAAATATATCATGTAAAGTATTACTGCAGAATAATGAGGGACATGACGAGTCCCACAAGACATTTTCTTGCCCTGATGTTCTTGAACAACGTGATGACCGTGTTTTTTTGCATCTATGAGCTTAAAAAAATATTTCCAGGGCTCTCCCGGCTACATGGATTCATGAGGAACGTTTCAAATAGGACGAGGACCAAATATGTTTCCTACATTAGATCTACTTTTAAAAAAAAAAAAAAAAAAAAGTGAAGTGATTGTCACATGTGATACACAGCAGCACAGCACACGATGCTCACAGTGAAATTTGTCCTCTGCATTTAACCATCACCCTTGGTGAGCAGTGGGCAGCCATGACAGGCGCCCGGGGAGCAGTGTGTGGGGACGGTGCTTTGCTCAGTGGCACCTCAATGGCACCTTGGCGGATCGGGATTCGAACCGGCAACCTTCTGATTACAGGGCCGCTTCCTTAACCGCTAGGCCACCACTGCCCCCAGATGTACGTTAATGCCATTTTTTTACTTTTCCGGCCAGAACCAAAAGATTTAAACAGGTTAAGAAAACATTTTGCACCTACAAATGTAGTCAAAACCAACAAGAATTCTCACAGAAGACTGACAAGAAGAAGCCAGTTGGTAATCTTGCAAATGCGATCTCCCTGCCTGGGGAACGTGGAATCATCCGAGTTCCACGCTGCGCGAATTAGCATTTGGAACAGAATCCGTCGGGCCCGATGAACGTCTGCCAGCGCCCTCGCCGTTCTGAAAGTTCCAAATGAAGATAAATGGTCCCCTCCGAGAGAGCGGCAGCCGAGTCTCTTGTTTATTAATGCGCACTGATTGCATCCATCGCCAGCCCCGCATAAACTAATCATTCCTCCTAACTGGCCATTACGCATTCCCCCTCCGTCGCCGCAAACGCCCAGATTTTTTTAATAGACTCGTGGAAATAATGTTGTGTCAGGCCTAAGGATTTTTCTTTTGACTTTCCCCCAAAGTAAGCGTTTTTTCACGTGGGACAGATTGATCGAGGCCGAGCTGCGGCCCGCCGCCGTCAGAATGCGCATGAGGGCGGATCGTGCGGCTTCAGACATGACGGACGCAGCGCAATAATTCATGCCGAGAGTATCGGCCGCGCTCGGAATTTCTTGCATATTTTGCAGAAGGGGGACTTTTTTTTTTTTTTTCTTTTTCTACTCAATGCTCTTTTTCAAATGAAATAAATGTCATTTTCTTCTGAATTAGCTGCTCCTTCGCATGGACTGGGCCCTTCCGACTCGAACGATATTAATAATGACTTGAGTCTCGAACAGCAGCATGATGCGCCAAAAAGACTGATGGCCGTGATCTTCTTAGCTCAAGCACCAACGCTTGTCCACAGGCTCTCCCAGAGTGCCCTGCTTCATGGATTCTAACAGGTATGAGGGGTTGGTCTTTGTCGTTATGTGCGTTGGAGTTGTCGGTATTAAATTGAATGGATTCAGTGACAATCGCTTATCAGGTGCTGCATCTTCAGCTTCTTCTTTTTTTTGTTAACATGATCAACCTTCGGCATTTTCGGTTTTGCCCGTAACATATTTGCCCGGGTTTTTGGTGCCAGTCTGCTCGGTTTTGTAGTGTTATGGTTTGTACGAATTATCGGGAGGCGTCGCTTAACTTGATAAGCCCTGATAAGCCCGCGACTGCGGAGATGTGGAGATGTTGGTTGAGATGTTGCACCGAGAGAGAGAGCAAGAGATGCGTCCCTTTTATCACCGGAATGATGAGCGAGGAGGCGGGTCGCAAGACCATCCTGAGACGTTCCGAGTGGCCAATTTATTTTGGCCGCCGCGAACCGCTTTTCTGTAAATCAGTGGCGAACTCATCAGCCGGAAACCTGATGCGTAATTGTGGGAGGAGGGGACGTCTTGGCGGTAATCACATTCGGTTTAATGGCATTACAGCTGATCCATTTCAGAGGAACATATGTCCACTGCTAAACCGATACTCTTATCGTTTATCTGCTGCAGAGACGTGCAACGGGACACCGCTGGAGGCAACCGACCCCCTCCCCTGCCCTGCCGGACAATGACATGCATCTCCGTTGTGGCAGCAGTGGTCCTGGAGTGAAGGTGAACCATGAACCATTAGGAAGGCCAGTGTGTTCAGAAGCACCTCTTTTTTTTTTATTATTTGCACTTTCATTTTTACTTCCTAGAAATCCTCCCGAGTGTGCAAAACGGAGCGAATCTGCGTATTTCCCGAGTTAAGGCTGTTGTCTTGGTCCACAGGGGGGGATTTCCAACCAAAATATCCCTCAGCTTAAATGAAAGCAAAAGTAAGAGGTAGCTGACATTAGCTGAAAGGTTTATGTATCTGTGTGTGTCTTCCCAGAAAGGACTAATATCACAGAGGCCAAATGCATGAATATGTTTACCGATTTTTATCTTTTATTGTATAGTTACAGCTAAGTGTATATATACTAAAACAATTGGGCAAAAAAGTACTTGGCAGCCGCTGATTGTGCAAGTTTTCCCACTTAAAAGATGAGGGAGGTCTGTAATTTTCATCACTGTGAGAGACAGGAAATAACACTGTATGGTTTTAAAAGAATTTATTTGTACAATGTGAAGAAAATAAGCCTTTTTTTATACATTCAGTCTCTCACAGTTGAAGTGTACTTGTGATGAAAATTACAGACCTCTCTCATCTTTTCAAGTTGAACAGCATGCACAATCTGTGGCCGATAAATACGTATTTTGCCCCATTCTATAACATATACTGTATAATGTATTTTAAATGAGAACAGCACATTTTTTATATTTTATTTTCCTATGACCCTGTATAGGAATACTCACCCAGTCCTTACTTCTGACACTCAGAGGAGGAGCCTGACCCAAAATATCAGTAAATGCAGCCATAAGTCACAACCCTAAATGGTTAACTTGAGATCAGAGGGTGTCTGTTGAGCTATATTAGCATTTGAAACTTGTTCTTGTTCCTTGATATTTGACAAGGTAATTAAAACCAGTCTTAATCTGTGTCGGTGAGGATTTACTTACTGTTTAAGGTAACAGCTGTGTGGGTTAAAGATCAATATTATTTACTAGTCATCAGAAGTCTTGCACCTGGTCCCCATAAAAATAGTAGAATAATAGTGTGTGCGCGCGTGTGTGTGTGTGTGTGTGTGTGTGCGCGTGTTTTGACTGATATCCCCGGGGATTTTAGCCCCAAACTTTAAGGTGTGCAGTGAGAGAAAGGCCCTTGTGATCTGTATTGATCCAGAGTGAATCGATCAGCCTGTGGCTGAAAGCCTTTTCGAATCACAGCCGAGGTTCTTAACCAACGTGAACTCGCCGACCCGGCAGGAAGACAACGACAAACCGTTTAATGCAGCGGCAGGAAGACAACCCTCCGCTCTGTTCTCCCTTCCGTCCAGTACCGCAGAACAATGGTGGAAGTGGTTCCTTCCTGCATTCGTTAGGCGCGTGGAACCAGGCACAGACCCTCCTGGCGAACAGAGTCTCTTTTGAACGTTACATGGTGCTGAGATGTGGAAACGGGTCCGGCGCTACGTGGCCGGGCTCCTGTGCCGTTGGTCTGTTTGGGGGACCCCCTGCCGGGCTGCAGACAATGGGTGCCTTTGGGGAGTCTGGTCGGCCGCCGCTGTAGCTGGACGCCTGAGTTTGAGGCTTTGAAGTGGCTTTGACCTCATATTACTCATGCAAACGGCCTACATGGGCGTGTTCACGCCCCACTGAATGGGTGTGAGCTCTTTAGCACACACACGCACACACGTCCCCACAATTCGGTCCCCAAACTCTCCCCTGCTTCCTTGATTGCAACACCTCAGTCATGCTCCATTGTTCCGAGGCCGTAATTCCAAACACACCTGCGATTCACTTCCTTCCTGTGCCGGCGTTCCCACAGACCTCAATCTACACGGCTGAAGAACGCGGGGACGCCGTGATGTAATTACTTTTCCAGGTTCCCAGAATGCCCTCTGAAAAGGGACAACAGTGGGGGTAACTGGATGAGCATGGGACCGTGTCCAGAAAGCGACCCCCCACTTGGCAGGGGCGCCTGAAAGCGGGTGTCGGCAGCGAGAGTCTCGGGATTATCTTGGTACGCGTTGTAATGCATCCTCGACCTCCAAAGCCCTACTAGACGACGACGGCACCAGGGTCCGGTTCCTCATTCTTCTGCGATGGTTTTTTTATTGTGCTGGAGGTGCTCAAGCAGGTAATCAGCAACAATGGAGGGTCCTTTCTTAGCCCCTTTAAATGTGCGATTTCGGCTTTCCCAAGCATCGAGTGTCAGCATTCCCACCCTGCTCCGAATACCGAGACGAATAACACTGCGACTGCGGAGTCTTCATTTTTACTTCGAAAAGGCACCCGAGAGAAGGACGGTTTTGGGAACGTATATGAGATATATTGGGATATGGTTCACCAACATACAGATAACCTGTTTATTTCCGTATATCCTGTGGAATTTCAACGCTTCTTTATTTCTTTTGTGTCTTTTTTCTTTAAGGTTTTGGTCAGCTCATCGCTTCCCGTAATGCATTCGCATCCATGAATGGCCCACAAAACCCCTCCAGTTTCTCACTCAGGGAAGTGCCAAGGCTGCGCAAGATCCGTACAATTCCGTCCAGAAATGCCAGCAATTCCTCGGCTCTTGTTAAAAAAAAAGAAAAGAAGCATTATTCTGTTGGCAAGTTTTGGCCGTCATTTTTTTATTTGAATAAGAAAGGATTTCTGATTGGTTAATCAGCAGCATTCATTCGCTGTGAAGTACAGATGGAGAGCCCCTCTGACAGTCCAGAGCTGTCCCCGCGTTGATGCAGAATTTGGGTGCCGATGGGGTGCAGAGTTTCAACAGTGCAAGAAAAGCGATCACTCGTCAAAGACGTGGGCGTGAATTTAGAATAATAAAAAACACGTTGTTCCGATGTTTACTGTATCTCCCTTCTAGCAGGTCTACCTCTGACTGCCATCTACAACTAATACAGGACGCAGCAGCACGACTGGTTTTCACAAATTCTACACAGCACCCCTTCCACTACGTTCCCTCCACTGGCTCCCAGTAACTGGCCCCCCAAAATCAGATTCAAAATACTGATGCTGGCCTACAAAGCCAGACATGGAGCAGCACCATCCTACCTCACAGCCCTTATTACACCCCGCACTGCACCTCGTATACTCCGAGCCTCCAGTACTGCTCGCCTGGTCCCTCCATCTCTGAAGGTAAAAGGAAGACGTTCATCTAGACTCTTCTCCATCTTGTCCCCTCAGTGATGGAATGAACTTTCCCTCGAGGTCAGAACAGCTCAGTCACTGAGAACCTTCAAACGGAAGCTCAAGACCTTCCTCTTTAAAGAATATTTAGATTAACTTAATTTAGATATTTAGATTAGATATGTACTTAACAAAAAAAGGTGGAATAAGTGAAAACATGTTTTATATTCTAGTTTCTTTGCTCTGATTACTGCTTTACACACTCTTGGCATTCTCTCGATGAGCTTCAAGAGGTCGTCACCTGAAATGCTTCTCCAACAGTCTTGAAGGAGTTCCCAGAGGTGTTTAGCACTTGTTGGTCCAGCTCACCCCAAACCATCTGGATTGGGTTCAGGTCCGGTGACTGTGGAGGCCAGGTCTCCACTTTTTTGTTAAGTACAGAACTCCACATGTGTTCATTCATAGTTTTGATGCCTTTAGTGAGAAGCTACCAACGTAAATGGTCATTTACAGAAGAACTCTCGGGGCCACACAATCACACTCACTGCAACCAAAAAACCAACTAAACCATGTCTATATATATTCTGTCAGCAAAAAAATGTATCATCATTTTCATAATTTCATTACTCTGTGCAGATATAGAAAATACACTTGTTTGTCTGTGTTAAGTTTAATGAATATTTTATGGATGAAATCATTGCACGATTAGTTGCTGCTTGGTCCCCGTACGTTAAAACGATATTTAGAGATTAATATGCATTTTTATTGGGCCGGTTTAGAACCGTATTCATGGATTTGATTCATTTATTTATTTATAGCAATGCTTGTGTGATATATTTGAGATTTTATGGGGTGATCAAGCGTGTTTCCTGTATGTCGTGTTCACATGACAGCTGCCGTGTGCCATGCGTGACAACAGATCAACTGACCCCTGAGATTGCAGTGGCGTGACGAACATCCCACAGGAGCACCGCGCCTGACGAGTATTCCCGTCTCGCCGCGCCGCGCCAGTGGCCGTACTATTCCTGTCAAAACACCGTACAGCCGTCAGACGCAGCCAGATCGTGTCATGTGCATTCACAACATCCACTCCGACTCCATGCAACGTGCGACAATGGGACCTTCGGCGCTCCTAATCCGGCGCTGCCAGTCACCCTCATTCCGCAAAAAGCCCAGAGAAAACCCCGTTTCCCAGATCGCAGAACAACTCCCGGCCCACAGTCCCAAAATACGTCTGCGAGTGTTCTCCGCTTCCGGAGAGGCCGAGGACAAGGCGTCCGCTGAATAGGCCGGGCCGCCACCTTTTTTACCCCTCAAACACTCCATGGCGGTGATACGGAACGCGGCCCTGAATTTTTGATCTGCTTGGCGAGGAAATGATTTGCCGCTCTCTCCGTTTTAACATCTTTGTTTCGCTCCATCACGCGCCTGTTTATTTACAGCCGCGCTGCGGCGGAGATTTGTAAGAAAAAACCCCCGGTGCCATCGCTCAGGAGGGAGGGAATATTGTAATAAAGTAACGCACAGGCGGATGTTTGCCATGAAATATTGATCCCCGTCAATCGCAACCTGGATTTCCTGGTGCCGCCGCGCCGAGCCGAGCCGAGCCGGCTCCTCCATTATTCATGATGAATCCGCGCTGGATTCGGTGTTACGGCTGCGTGGGTATATCCTCTACTTTATTCGTGCGTCTTTACTCGAAGTTGATGAATGAAGAGGGCGCTTAGACCCCAAAAACCAGCCGGGTCAGTGCTCAGCCGGGTCAGTGCTCAGCCGGGTCAGTGCTCAGCCGGGTCTGGCCGCGGCCGGCCCTCGGCGATGGCTTCATCTACCCTCGGCGATGCCGTTTTTATTTGTCTGTTGGAGACGTCCCCTCCACGCCGACGGCAGCCGGCCCGGTTTCCCTGGCACAAAAGCAAGGGTGGTAGTAGCCTAGTCGGTAACACACTCGCCTATGAACCAGAAGACCCGGGTTCAAATCCCACTTACTACCATTGTGTCCCTGAGCAAGACACTTAACCCTGAATGTCTCCAGGGAGACTGTCCCTGTAACTACTGATTGTAAATCGCTCTGGATAAGGGCGTCTGATAAATGCTGTAAATGTAAGGGAATAATACGGCGTCTCGGCATGCGCTGCATGCTGATGCAGACGAAAGTGCCCTTTCAGCCAAACTCCCAACTCCCACAGGCACTTTTAAAAAAGCGAGCAGTATTGCCGGTTTCCCCAGTTTGGTGGAAAGACGAGCGCGGCTCCTGGAGCCTAAATCCTCGTTTCACTGCGGCCCTGCTCTGTGAACCGCGGCGCAGAAACGAGGGCGGCGCCGGGGCCAAACCCCCGATGCTCCGTGCCAGCGCTGCCGGAGCTAATGACGGTGGGAAATTTTGCGGGGGGACGCGGTTAATTGGCATTCAGGGAAAGTAACCGCTCTCCCTCCGCCGATCAGACGCGCGGCGAGGCGTGACCCGCATACGCTATCTCATAGCCTTCATTAGGAGCCCCGGCTTCCAGCGGGGGCGGGAGGGGCCACCGGCGCTCCAGTAGAGAGGAGAATGCATTCGGCCAGGGCTGGACGTGAGGTGCTGGAGAGCTTCACACATGCAGGCTCCTGCGCTGCTTCGCCCCGAGCACGCAAAAAGAAGCCGTACTTTGGTTTATGGCGCATCCTCGCAGGAGGCTTTTGGACAACTGTGGCCCATCATCAATTCAGCACTTTTTTTATGAAAGGCAATCTGCTAGCAAATGAGCTTCCGGGAGGAAAACTCTGGACGAGGAGAACTTGGCGCGTCAATGAAAGGCCGTGATAGCGGCACAGACGTCCCTTAATAAAACCTCTATACTGAATTCGAATTTCAGCGATTGCTCACGTTGCATTTACATTTACAGCATTTACCAGACGCCCTTATCCAGAGCGACTTACAATCAGTAGTTACAGGGACAGTCCCCCCCTGGAGACACTCAGGGTTAAGTGTCCTGCTCAGGGGCATGATGGTAGTAAGCGGGATTTGAACCTGGGTCTTCTGGTTCACAGGCGAATGTGTTACCCACTAGGCTACTACCACCACTGGTACGTTGCCATGACCAACGGTACCCTTCCAAATTAGAGCTCATTTAATTATGGAAAGCACTCCTGTGGCCTTGAAGACCACACGTTGGACAATCTTCCAAAAGACCTGTTCAGTGGAATCCTGTGGCAGGGAAGCAACGTTTCCCCGTCGGCTCATCCCCCGCTTCCGCGCGAAAATCCCATCTGACATTTAAAAGCCGGACCGCTGCCCCCGCTGGCGTGGTCTCCTCCTGACCTCGGCGGCGGCGGTGGAAAGCACCGCTCCTGTGTGTGGACGGGGCTGGCGCCCGGCTTCCATGCCGCCTCTGCCATGACTAACAGAAATGAAAACCACGAAGGCGCCAACAATGGATCACGAAAGGAGGTAAGCAGATGGATCGGCATAATTCTGGTTCAAAACAGCTTTTTTGTTGCTCCGTTAGGCGGAAAGACCCACCCTGCTGCCCTAGAAGGTGTCTCACCATCACTGCAGTCTCTTAACAAGCCAGAAAGAGCAAGAAAGCACGTCTTTGGTCCCCTTTGGCCTCTGCTTGCACATATTGGACATGGGTGGCCAAATATTTGAAGGTCAGGAGTCCGAATGCATTAATTTGGAGCCACCAGCTCCGGATGATAAGCACCTAATTTGTCGGCCTACATACTGGAGGCCGCATTCACAGCAAGTGGGTGTTAATAATGTGCAGAGCCGAACAATTACGAGACACTGTTCAGTCCTCGATGTGAGAACTAACTCCGCCCCCCCCCGGGCCCCGACAAGCATCCGCCCACGCAACCACACTCTCATGCACAGGGGCAAAATATGCAAATGCAAATGGTCCGAGCATGGGAACCGGGCATGTAGGGGCGGGAAGGACGGATGAATATAGAATCTGCAAAGCACGCACATAAGTGAGGAAACATAAACCAAGAATCAACATAAACCAGCGGGGAGGATGTAGACCATGTGTGAACTGGAATGAACCTCCATGGGAAGTGCATGGAAGGGAAGAACGGAAACTCTCTGGCGCGCGTCGTACCCACACGAGAAACCGTATCAATCCAGCCTTGTTGGAAACCAGGGGGGAGGAATGTGAAGTATGCACAGCCACATACGGAGCCAGCTGGGTAACAATCTGCGCCAAGCATCATGAGAACTCTGCTGCATGCTAATGGCCCGTTGGTGTGGGAAATTCACCTCGGGGTCACCTCAGCGTGCCCTTCAATCCAAACCGGTCCCCAAACGGCCAGACCCGGGGGTGAGATGTGTGGATTTTGTTATGCATAAGACTAAATAAGAGTAAATAAATGAATAAATCAAAGGGCCACTGCACTTGCATGCTTAGGTCCAAAAATAAAAAAATAAGTAAATGGCAGGGACGTCACTTCTCAGAGTCACGGTGCAGCCTCCCAGCCGCAAAGCACGATGCTTTAATTTCTTTTCCCTGCGAAACAAAAGAATATGTTGCTAAACCTTCAACCCTTCAGCATAAATGAAGCAAGAAATATTTGAAATGTTACCTTTTGCATAGTTTTCTCACTACATTTCCAAACCATTTTCATATGCGTAGGTACACTACGGTTTATTTAGGCCAAAGTAAGAATTTTGTAACATAGTGTCAAGGTGCACTAGTGTAACTCCACACGGGTCGTGAACGAAGGCGAAAACGCACACGCTCAACACAATGCCTGCAGGGGGGTGTAATAAAACAGAAAACACCAAACACCGGGTTCCAGCAGTAATGCCCCGTTTTGAAGGGTCCTAATCACCCGCGCCGGACATGTGGAACGGCCGTCGGCTGGCTAGCCCAGCGACACCAGAGACCATTTTAAGACCATTTTAAGCACCATATTGCACCGCAACATAGTGAATTTGCCCAAAGCACCATTCTACCTGTCAGTGGAGCAATGAGCGAGGATGAATGAGAGGAAATCGTGGCGCATGTGGCGTTTGTCGGCTTCAGGTGAGCCACCTTGGCGTCTGTTTAATGACAAGTGACACGCCGGGTCGGAGCAGGATGCCGGCTTCATGAATGACAAGGACACGCGGCTTTAATCACACGCCGGTCTCTTGACCCCGACGTCGTTTGCATGCAAAAGGACTCGCCCGAGCTCCGATTGGCTGCCGACGTGCTCCCCAGGCAACCGCCCGCCGCCGTGTCGCTTTACAGACGGCGCAGGGGAGCCGAGTCGCCGGCGGCGGCATCGCACGGGGCCCGGCCGCGTTGTTGTTTTATTGCTTCGACTGCAATGACAGGCGGCGTCCGTGTTTGGGGGGATGAACAGCGGCTTTGCGGGACTCTCCGCCGCCCCGAGGTCCCCGCCGAACACAAATAAAAATACTGTCCCACCGGGCCGGTAAACAGGGCGTCAATCAGCGCCGAGACTTCTGTCTTCTGATGCAACGCGGGGATTTGGCCCCGTGTCTTGAAGCGTCCCCGGCTCGCTGCGCCTCTGAGTTCCCCAAAATAGCTCTGCTCTGTTTCCTTCCAAAAGTGGCCCCGGGGTACCAGGAGGTTACTCAGTTCCCAGAAAGGCGTCCATGTGGGTCCCTGGTTATGAAACCTTTTAACATTCCCAAGTGGTGTTTCTAAAACTGCAGAGTGGACACCCGGGCGCTTCTGTCCTGGTCATGGACGGAGATGTTTTAGCCCCCGTGGCCCTTGGTGTCCATCTCTGATGTAGAGTCCATGTCGGGTAGAAACATTCGGCCCCAGTTATGAACCCCCGGCCGCCCTTCCATTACCTCCGAGTCTTTAGATCGTACACTGCTGAAAGTGGAAGAAAATTAATAAACATGGACGCCACCAAGGTCATTTGGTTTCATAATTTCGTTAATTAGACATAATTAATTCAATTACTTTCAATGAATATTCATATGACCTAAGTGATTCTTTTTCTTGATTTATGATTATGGTTGATAACTCCAGTATATTATAGGAATATTGAGCTTCTGAAATCTTCATTTATACGCTCAAATCTTGGGTTTAAAATTAAGTTCTGAAAATGAAATGCGACAACTGAAGCACCATAAAAACAAACCTATATACTAACATAACATACTGTATATTTAGTTCATTTCTGTGGGTGAATTTCCTGCACTTTGCATAAGCAGTAAGAATGCTGCCTTCACCCTGCAGTACACTGTTTCAACGTGGCTCAAAACCAACCCCAATTTCATCATCTTTTTATATACAGTTTTGGGTCCATCGCTGAGGAAAATTCAAGAAACTTCAGGCCAAATCAAGCGAAGGAACCATGATTTTATGAAACATTTTTAAATGTAAAATTTTGAACCACTCGATCACCTTTATGTCTGCATTTTTCCATTTGAAGTCTCAGCGAAGGTTGAAATAAATTCATTTAAAAAAAAAAATCTTTAATTGAATGACCAACGTGCTCCCAATTCGCGGCAGTAAAATAAATAAATAAATAAATAAATAGAATAAAAGTGACATCCAATTTCAGGTGTCACCCCTCCTGTGGAGCCCCTGTTGCGGTTTAACAAGAAAGTCTCGAATAATGTCACATCAAAGACAACAGTGTTAATGGTCTTATCTTGTCCGTTCCTCCACAGATGGAGTTCCGCAGTGGATCCGTAGAGCAGGAAGAAATAATAAAAATAGTTCCTTTGAAATCCTCATCTTCAGAACCCTTCCCTTTGATATTTATGTCTTTACCCAGGTATTTGGGTCCATAATTAATTTGTGTGACCATAATAATCCAGCCGGTGGTGTGCAGGTGTGGAAGCAGCTTAGCAGAAGAAAGGGGAGAGGGGATTAGTATTCTGCCCGCCTGTTTTGCTGACTTGTAATTCTCATACTCATTAGACGAAGAGTGAACTAATTAAAAGCGTAGATGCTTATGAAATAGAAATGCTAATACGTGCTTTAATATAGGGCTTAAGGTGATTTGGATTTCCTTAAAACATACAAAGTCTAAACAAACAGCACTTTAAAGTCCCGTAAATGAGTTGTTGTCTGGAATTGTGGGTCATAAGCTGTGTCGGGTTAATGTGACGATTAGCCCGCCGCCGTGCTAATTAGCGCGCATCTAAATAACGTGTTGGTTCTTTGAAATCACTTAAACAACCCGGCCCGGCGACCCCGGCCCGGTCGGAATTAAGCAATGTAATTGCGTCCATTAAAAAAAAAAAAAGCAACGTTGGAGGTGCCCGCCTCGCTCGGGGTCCCCGCCTTCGACCAGTAAAGTCGTGGCAAGCCTCCGTGGTACAGGCCTGATCCCGTTAAAATCCCTGATAAGTAGACGTTTGCACGGGAAGGTGCAGCGGGAGATGCTCTCCACTCCTGTAAACATTGGCGTAATATATATCCGGAAAAAACGGGGAAATCTGTTGGGTAAACGAATGCACCGCAGGGAGGCCGCTCATCTATACGTCCGCCGCATATGAATGAAGGCGCCATATGCTCGCTTTCCTCCCGTATCGCTTGCATAACAACCGTAATGGGCCACCTCCGAGGGCCGACCCGCTCCCCCATCCCCCCTCCGGAAGCCCGACTGCTTAACCTGCAGAGGCGTGGCGTGGGCGACGGCGGGATTCCGGACTAATCCGGTGGTGATGTCACCCCGCGGGCGCTTTGCATTCGATGTAAATACGGCCATGGGGCGCAGGCTGAACGAGCCGGCCAAGATCGCCCAACGCCGCATCACGCGGGTGGTAGTAGCCTGGCGGGTACCACACTCGCCTACGAACCAGAAGACCCGGGTACAAACCCCACTTACTACCATCGTGTCCCTGAGCAAGACACTTAACCCTGAGTGTCTCCGGGGGGGGGACTGTCCCTGTAACTACTGACTGTAAGTCGCTCTGGATAAGGGCGTCTGGTAAATGCTGTAAAAAAAAAAACGCCATTACGCTTTCAAAGCTGCCGCATTGAAAGCGTGGCCAGAGGCAGCGGTGGCCTAGTGGTTAAGGAAGCGGCCCCGTAAACAGAAGGTTGCCGGTTCGAATCCCGTCAAAGCACCGTCCCCACACACTGCTCCCCGGGCGCCTGTCATGGCTGCCCACTGCTCACTCAGGGTGATGGGTTAAATGCAGAGGACAAATTTCACTGTGTGCACTGTGTGCTGTGTTTCACGTGTGACAATCACTTCACTTTCGCATGAGTGAAATTGATCCAGGTTTCGAGGAGGAGCTCACGGATCCTCGGCGTTCCTCGGCGTTCCTCGTTTACCGCGGCGCTAATTGCATTTTGCTAATTGGCGGCGCGGTCCTGTTCAGGAAGACTCATCATTTTTGGGCAGGTGATGATGGCAGTAACGACTCAGAATGCTGCGGCGGTGTCGGGAAGCCTATACGGTTCTCCGTTGCCCTTTAAGGTTTCCTGACAGCGATGCTTCCCTCCCGGAGCCGTAATGAACGTAACTCGCAGACGTGGAGACAGAATCCCTGACAGTCGGCGCGAGCGAGGGAGCCGTCATCCTCCCTCCTCCATCCCGATTTACCGCTTCTACATTCCGGTTCCCGTTTCATACGCTAATCCCAGATCGGCTGCATAGCTGCGTCCAGGCACGTTACTTGCATTGCTGTAGCTGCGTAACCTGATGTCCCAGTTCGGGGCTCCAGGCCTGTTACTCATTCAGCGCGTGTCTCCGCTACAGGACCTGGCTGGGACTGGAGTAACAAGCTAACAACAAGGTTTAGTACAGCAGTAATACGGCACATTCACCCGCTCGTTCCACGTCGTAAATGGCGGCCTAGGGGTGGTGGTGGCCTAGTGGAAGCCGCCCCGTAAACAGAAGGTTGCTGGTTCGAATCCCGATCCACCAAGGTGCCACTGAGGTGCCACTGAGCAAAGCACCGTCCCCACACACTGCTCCCCGGGCGCCTGTCATGGCCGCCCACTGCTCACTCCGGGTGATGGTTAAATGCAGAGGACAAATTTTACTGTGTGCACCGTCTGCTGTGCTGCTGTGTATCACATGTGACAATCACTTCACTTTAAATAACGTCCAAAACAGGCAGAGAATTGGACTGTCTTGGGATACATATGTCCTGGTAAGAAGGACTTCCTACCATCCTGCATTAGATAGATTGATCCCAGAGGGAGTTTTAGGTCCTTCGGATGTCTCGAAATGTCCCCGTAACGTCCGTTTTTGGCACGACCACGTGAACATTGTGAGAAGACCTTTAAGGCTCATTGCGGGGACGTTATTTCTGCATCTAGTATAGGGTCCGGACGTGGCATATCCACAGTTTCAGGAATTCCCGAGGACTTGAAAGGTCTTAACACCGCATGACGGGCGAGTGCACCCTGCCGGGCGCGGGGTTAAGGCCGCCGGCGTGATTTATCGGACTCTGCTTAATCTGGGCTTTCGGGGAGTCAGGAGATGGATGTGGGAAAGCATGCAGTTCAGGCTTCAAAAGCAGATGCCCTCTCCGTCGCTGATTTGACGGGGGTTTAAGTTCATTTTAGACCCCACATGGTTCCGGGTATGTTTGCATCCATATTGATTTTGTCACATTTACTCTCCTCCATCCTCCATCTCAGTGCATCATCTCGGTTTGTGGAAGCGATAAATTAATTATGTTCCAGAATGGGTCTTTAGGCCTGGGTGAAATAAACAAATGTGATGTGTTGGTGGGGAAGAGGGATGGGATGAGGGAGGAAATGTTTCGGGGGTAGACGTGTTATTTTAACCAGAGAATTAAATAATTCATGCCCCCCCCTTTTTTTTGGGGGGGGGGGGGGGGGGGGGGGGGGGGGGGGGGTAATCACCCACAACAGGGCATGTTATCTTATTTGTACCCAATAATTATTTAACAAGTGCATAAATACATGATGCTAATGAAATGCCAGGGGCAATCAGCATCTCTGATAAATAATTTCTTCTGCTTCGATGCACGTTGCAGTCGAGGAACGTGCATCAGAAGGCCGACCTCTTTTCCTGCTTTCTTTCTCCGCCTCTTTCGTTTGGGTCAGGCCTTGGCATTCCTTCCCGCACCTCTGATGCGTGCATTTCCGGTTTTACTTTAAGTAATTGCGCCATGCGGGTTGTGGGTTGGGCTTGCGGTGCGTCGCATTCGCCAATCGCCAACCTCCTCGTGGTGTTTATGGGGGGCGAGCATGCTTCCACGAGTGATAATATTAGTAAAAATGCGCCCCTCTCTTTTCATGTTTTATCCAGTAATTCCATCCGTTTGTGATAATTGCAGAATGCACGTGGCATTTTCCCGCAAAAATGCTTCAAAGAGATCCCGGTGACGGTCATTTCGGAGATTATCCACAGTGGAGGGTTACTGTAACGGGATTACTGCCAGGACTAATGTAATGGTGTTATCCCCCCAAAACTAATCTCTGGGCCAAAATGGCCCAATTTCTCGCGGGAGAATAATTCCTGCAATATAAAGCTAATTATGAAGTGCGAGAGAGAGAGAGAGAGAGAAAGTGAAGCAAAAAAGAACGAAGCAAACAAACTCTGATAAGAACTTCTTATTATTTGAATAAAAAATACATTCATACAGAAATATAACAATTTTGCAAAACAATTTCAAATAATAGTCGTTTTGTTTATCAAGCAAAACAAAGAAAAAATTCTTACAAAAATCTTTTTTTTTTTGCACTTTTTTCTTTTTACAAAGATTCTTTAGACAACAGGGAATTTGTGAAAGAAAGAAAAAAGCGAGAATTAGTGATAGAAAGTGTTGGTTAAGTTGCAAGCGGACGCGAGGCTAGATTAAGGCTCGATTGTCACCTGAATGATATTGGACGCTGTCTCCAGACAGGACGTTCTGTTCATCGCCCCTCGCATCGCGAATTTCGTTTGCCTTTTTTTACAGCAGGCCTCACCGCGGTCAGAACTTGCCGTAACGTCTGATGTCCCTCGAGCAACAGAGCCTGGGTTATCCCTGATAGCGCACCACAGATTGACTAAGTGATTCTCGTCGTTTTTCGTCGTTTTTCGTACACCCCCCCCCCTCCCTTTCCCACCCAAATCCCAGATTTTCTATGTACAACATTTATTATGTAGATATTTACACTCGTTATTCAGCTTTTGGTCCCCTTCCCTGGAAGAACGAAATACACACATATCAAAGATTTATAAATGTTCCGGCGAGGAAGCGGTGAGCGCCTTGGTCTGTCTGCATTTCCGGAACGCTGTCGCAGGGCCTGGAAGCCGCCCCATCCAGACAGGTCAATAGCCGCCCTCCCGAGTCAGCAGTCTCGGCCCTGCTCCATGCCAGTCCATTATCCCAATGCGGCGCAAGGCGGGGCGGGGCCAGGCCGGGCCGGGCGGGGCTTGTTCGTTCCAATAAATCTTTAGGTCCTTTAAAAGCGCGCCGTCTCGGCTGGCAGGGAATATGGCCGCGGCCTGTGACATTAATGCCGAGCAGCGGGATCCGTGTGAGTTATGCAACAGCCTGTACTTTAGCTAATGCAAGAGTGGGAAGGGCCGGGACCATTTACCCCGACGCGCGTAAAAAACAGGAAGTAAAGTCCGTACTACATGGTAGTAAAATATGCTTTTAAATAGATTCGGAAGTAAGTGCTCTATACTCTATACTGAAATTATTTCAAAGCTGTCCTCCGCCTGTCCTGCTTTAACTGGTCGGGGGAGACGGCGAAGGTGCGCGCGTCACGTGAAATTGAGCCTTAATAAAGCATTTCCGCCAGCCACCCCCCGGCCCCGGCGGGCCCCGGCGGGCCCCCGACACACTCGTCTGCTCCACAGGGCACGGTCCCACGCATAAGGCACCATTAAGGCCAACAGTGCATCATCAAGGTTAACAAAAGAGAGAAAAAAAAAATAAGAAATAAAAAGTCAGTCCTCCAGGCGTGAAACGAGCCCCCCGAGAGCAATAGTGGTTTCTCCGGAAGGGCCGGGGGAACGTCTTCGTCTTTCTATCGTCTGTATGTACAACATGGGGACATTTAAACCGTTCATATTTAGCTGCTCTTTATTGGGACCTATTTTCAGTCCGGGTTACAGACGTGGGGGTAAAAGTGGGAACCATGCAACAGCGGTCTGCTATACTGGAGTTATAGTTAATGGCGGGATTGTAAGCACACAGCTTATACGACGGACTACGAACGAGCTTGTCGCGGCGCGGGAACACGGGCCCGCGGAACACATTGCACATCGAGTAGCTGCACCAAACACCAAGAAAAAAAAAAAAAAAAAAAACCCGGGCTCCGCGCCGCTCGGGGCCCGACGCCTCCTTGGGGGCGGAATGCGGCAGGACACCGCGGGCCCTACAGTGTTGCTGACAGGCGGTCGCTGTCACACACACACACACACACACACACACACACACTCCGCTGTCACCTCTCAGGAAGAGGCGTCGCCGCACATGCTCGCTCTTTTTTTTGTCTTTTTTCCTCCTTTTTCCGGAAATACCAGCGCGCCGGTCGTCCAGGAGTCCCCGTCAAAAACACCATGCATCATTCGCTCAGACGTCACTCACTCCCTTTTTTTTTTGGTCTTTTTTTTGTTTTTCTTCTCCCTCCCAGTTTTAATAATCGTCCTTTGCATCTTCTTCCATCCGTGATTTCGACTCCCTCTTGGTCGGAACGCCTTGCGGTAGAGGGTCCCCTGGAGGCACTGGTAAAGGTGCAAAATGGCATGCTTTGGCTGGATCACGCTCTCTCTCTCTCTCTCTCTCGCTCGCCCCCCTTTACTCCTCGGCGCGGGGGGGGGGGGGGGGGGAGGTCAACCACGAGGCTGGTCGGGAGACGACCGGATCTTCTGCTCGCTCACTCGCCCGCCCGCCGCCTCAGATGTGCCTCTTCATGTGCAGGGCCAGGTGGTCGGACCTGGAGAAGCACCTGGAGGGGACGGAGGACAGACAAGTCGTCAGGAGGCTGGTTACCGCAGCAACGGCGCCGGTGCCACCGGCTTTATGTGGAGTTGTTACCTAGGAAACAGATGGCTGACGATGTGAAAGTGTGAAACGTTTTTTCTTTTTTCCCGTTAACTGAGATATGCAAACGAGGACGACCACCTGAGCTCCGCCCCTACGTACATCGGGGGGATGGCGCCGCTGGGGGCGGGGCTTACCTGTCACAGTGGCTGCATTTGAACGGCTTGGCGCCGGTGTGCTTCCGGAAGTGGCGCGTCAGCTCGTCGCTCCTCGCGAAGCGCCACTCGCAGCCCTCCCATGAGCACCGGTACGGCTTCTCACCTGCAGGGGCGCAGACAGGGGCGGGGTTGGCGCAGCAGTGCACACTGGGACGAGCACGGCCTGCATGCAGCATTCCGGCGCGGAGGAGCGGAATGTTGGGAATGTTAGGAATGCCGCGCCCAGGAGCGGCCACGGGCCAGTTGACCTTACGCAGCGCGCCGAGTTAAAGGGCCGAGGGCTGCCCCTCCCAAACGGATCCCTTGGCCCGCGGCAAGGCGCCGCCCCCTGACCCCTCCCCCACCCGGCACATTCCGCGCTGATTAGGTCACACTTCTCCCGTTCAGTCACGCCAGACAAACATCCCGGCGGCGGCCGGCTGTTACACAACCAAACTTCTCCAAGCGGCTCCGGGGCCCAGGATCTCCCGGCGTCCTTACCTGTGTGGGTCCGCTGGTGTGCTTTCAGGTGGGAGCTCTTGGTGTAAACCTTGCGGCAGCCGTTGAACTGGCAGCGGTGGACCCTCCTCCTGCCGTCCGGCGAGGCGTCCCCGCCGCCGGGGCCGCCCGCCTTGTCCGGGCCCTTGCCCGCGGACGGCCCTCCGCGGATTTTCCCCGGCAGGTGCAGCTCCGCCTGGACGCCCGCCCACACCGAGCCCAGGCCCAGCTCCAGGAGCGTCTCCGGCGACGACGGCGGCGTGCTGATGACGGACGAGCTCAGGTGTCCCGCGCCCGCCGGCCCGCCGCCGGCGCCCAGCGGATTCATGCTGAAGCTGTGGGTGGGCGAGAGCTCCTCGGAGCTGTCCGACGCCTCGCTGCTGGCGTCCGAGTTCAAGCTGTTGACCTCCGAGAGGTGGCTGTCCCGACTGTCCTCCTCCTTGATGCCCCGCGGCGCGGGCGCGGCCTTAGCGTTCCCCGACTCGGCCTTGTCCCCGCACGCCAGGATGAGTTTGCTCCAAAGGTCCTCCTGGCTCTCGAACTTCAGGTCCGACGCCGAGACGTAGGGTTCGCTCTGGAGGTAGCGCTCCAGCTCCAGGCACGTCTGATCCGCGCCAAGGGACATACGGGGAGGACAAAAACAAATCGCGTCAACAACCAGGCAGGCGTTTACTACCCATGCAGGTCAGCTGAGGCCGTGCATGCTGGGAGCAGAAGGCTCCAGTGAGACCAGGAAGGGCCCTTTACTCCACAGCGTGACTCACGGCCCTCGCCGCACTCCTTTTAAGGAAGTTGGGAGAACTTCCTCCAGCTCTCGCCACCCCTGGGCCCTCGGCCGGAGACCCGGGGCCTCCCACGGCCCTCTCTCCCTCAGCCAGGGTTAGAACCACACGGGCCTGCAGGTAGGTGCGCACCAGGAGACGCCGTATAACGGGTACGTCATTTTATTACAGGTATAAAAATTTTTTTAAAAAGAGGCTAATTTCTTTTATTTATTATTCTTACTTCTCCATATCGAGAAGTCGCGTAATAATAATAATAATAATAATAAAGACTATGAACGGAGCGTCGTCGCATGAAAACGGGTGCTGGCGGTTTTTTGACAGCCGCTTGACAGGTCGAGCGCCGCGCACCGACGACACGTCAAAAAAAAAAAAAAAAAAAAACAGAAGAATAAAAAAAAAAAAAAAAAAAAAAACGAATTAAAATAAAGTGGGTAAAAAAAGTGGTGCACGTGCAGAAGCGTCCAGAATCGTCGCCGCCTGTCGCGCGTTTTTTTACCTGCTGCCAGTATTCCTCCAGGGACGGGAGCGCCGAGAAATAGCCCGTGTCGTGCACGATCTGCAGCTCCTGGAAAATGCTGCACATCGGTAGAACATCCATGTTAAATCCCAGGAAAGGAGGGCGACTCGGGCACAACTGATGACGGTGACACTGCTGATGGCGCTGAGGTTCTCTCCGCGGTCGGCGCGTCGGCGGCTGCGCGCATTCGGCAGCCCTGCGACTCCGCGCAGGAACGGTGTGAAGTGCGAAGCGCGACGTGCGCCCCGTGGAAACTTCCCCCTCTATTCAAACCTCGCAGCCGGCCTCCCCCCGCCTGGCCGGCGCGACGTTTCAAAGCGGCGGCCAATGGGCGCCCGGCGCCGCCCACCGCGCATATGATCTCACCCGCGCCCAATCGCCGGTCAGGACCCGCCCCCGGGCGCCCGCGATTGGCCGAGGGCGGGACCCGGCGCCGCGCCGCCATTGGCCGGCTATTTTTAGAGCGGTATATAAGCGCCGCTGGTGCGCCGCCGCCGCCGCTGCTGAGTTCGGCCGCGTTTGGTGGCGCAAGTCGCTGCTCGGCGCTCCGCGACGCATCGTCTTCTCTCCTACCCTCCGTCTATCATTTTATTTATTTTTTGCGCATCTTTATTTAATTGGTATTTAATTTGAATAATAAATAAGGGCCTTCGGTTCGTCCACAGAACATGTCTCTGACCACCACCGAGTCTAGAAGAACTTCATGCTCGATCGCGCTAGTGGAAAGTCCTCAGCAGCCCGGCTGAACTCTGCTCTGGATTTGGTCCGGATGACTAAGCCGTGCCTCGTCACTTCTTCCAGCGTACGTGAGCCGCAAGGCCTCATCACCTCCATCCGATTTGGGGTGCAGCGGACGCGCCTGGGCCGCTCCTCTGAATCCGAGCTTCTAACTGGGCCCAGATAAGGTCCACGGTGAAGAATCGCTTGTTGCACGCAACAGGCTGACTCACATCCTGTTGATAGAACCAGTTTGAGTCCCTCTGAATGCCCCCAAGCTCGTGGCTTTACGGCTTTAGAGATACGAAACGAGTGTTTATTAGCGGTATTACTACAGTTGTAACGATTCCCCAGAATGACATAACGCCCTATCGCCGAGTTAATTTACACAGTGGCTGGCCCACCATGTTCACCAGACCCACCAGCTAAAGAGCAATGTGACAAACAACATTTCCAGAACAGAACCGCATTGTTGGGATGCGGCGGGGATGGTCTGGAGCTAACGCCGGGGGAACTAAGCGTCCATTGTGGCTGTCAGCTGGAACTTGCACCATCTGATTTTCGGTCATATGGCGCTTGGTGTCTTAGGACTCGGCCATTTACAGGAATCTCAGCAGTTTGGGGGCTCTGTGATATCTTGCAGTAGGAATAATGACGTTACTTGAAAATCCTCTAGTGACTCGGTGTTTCGCAGCAGATGTTTTCACTCTTGCTCCAGGGGGTGTTTTCTAGATCCTCGTGTAACGAGACCCAGATGATCAATAAATAAAGAAGGTCTGAGATCTGCTTTTAGCACGAGCTCCTCTCCAAAAACAAATGAATTCTGGGAAAAAAGCCTTCATATCTGCTGTATTGATATTACGTTAAACATCTTCCTCGATGCGGTCGATATTTGGTTGGAGTAAATTCTAAAAAGCGATGTCTGAGGTGCTCTTCGGCCACGCGACTGGTCGGTACCTTGCATTTACATTTACGGCATTTACCAGACACCCTTATCCAGAGCGACTTACAGTCAGTAGTTACAGGGACAGTCCCCACCTGGAGACACTCAGGGTTAAGTGTCCTGCTCAGGGACACGATGGTAGTAAGTGGGATTTGAACCTGGGTCTTCTGGTTCATAGGCGAGTGCATTACCCGCTAGGCTACTACCACCCCTATGCGTAGAATGGCGAACTCGCATCCTCCGTTTTTCCGAGGACGACAGCGGCTCTGCGTCGAGGGGGAAGAGGGAACTCTGGGACCAGGCATCCGAAGAATGCGTCTCAGGCCAAGACTGATCCCAGGCCAGTCGCCGTTACCCAATCCCCGCCTCTCCCGGTGCAGCGGACACGGAGAGGAGCCCGGTCGGCCCGGTTTCCTGGACAAGCGAGCGTTGGCGCGCAGGAGGCCGGAGAGGAAACCGCCACTTCGCCACGGAAGTGGACGGGGCTGCTAATTAGGCGCGTGTACTCGTGCGATCGGTGAACGGGGAGACAAGTCCAGAAACGTCAGGCCCGGCCACGGGTCTCCCAGGGAAACCAAGAATTGAGTGGTAGTGGCCTAGCGGGTAACACACTCGCCTGTGAACCAGAAGACCCAGGTTCAAATCCCACTTACTACCATCGTGTCCCTGAGCAAGACACTTAACCCTGAGTGTCTCCAGGGGGGGACTGTCCCTGTAACTACTGACTGTAAGTCGCTCTGGATAAGGGCGTCTGGTAAATACTGTAAATGTAAATGTAGAGAATTTTCTTAGCGGAATAAGAAGCCGTGAGACCGTTCGGAGAGTCCAACGCGGATTTCATGCCCCGATCCGGCGGCCCCGTTATTTATCGCTGACACACGAGTGCAGAGCCAATATTTTGCTTCCTGTAAATTATCAATAAATAATTCTTTTTTTTTTTTTTGTACGTTTGACAGAGACACATCGCCTCTCGCCGCAGCCTCAAAACAATCTCCAGAGCTTAAATAAAATGAAAATAAAGTAATTGATTGAAAATCAATGCGCCACATCTATCATTTAGGGCGCAGGGGAGAGAGAAGGGAAGGAGGGGGGGGTCGATATTCGCTCTGATTGAACAGGTCATAAATCAGGATCGTTTCGCCGGGCCACGCCGGCACGTGGAGGAACGCCCGGCGAGTTCCGGGACGGGGGGAGAGGTCACACGACTCTGGCCTAAAGCCGAAACGATACGTGCGCATTTCGGCGCCGAAACCCGGGAGCGCCAAAACGGTCGCCAGCGCGCCGCTCTCAGTGGTCATTGTTGCGCCGGGCTCGTCCTCTATAATTTGACGTGCTTTAGGGCGTGTATTGGTTGTGCCGCGCTGTGGGAACCGCCCTCCCGGCGCCTGATTACGGCCTCGGCGCACGGGCCTCCTTCTCTGGAGACGGGAGTGCAGCCGGAACTCCCGCTCCGTGTAGATAGAAGTGCTCGTTCGGGCGGAGACGGAGCCGCGTCCTCGCTTTGTTGCCGGTCTGTGGCCATCTTCCACTGGAGCCACCGCGTCTTCTTCTTCTGCAGAATCTGGCAGGAGATGTTGAGCAGGTTCTGTACACGTGGAGCTAGTGATCATGCGAAGCCGGAACATGAGGGCCAAGTTCACAGTTGTGGGAAGAAATAAAAATCTCGGTTTAACTTGTCAGCATGCACATGGAGGTCACCAGGTAGGATCATCTTGTAACTGTCCGGCTCAATTTCGGAGAGGAAATTGGAGAAATCGTCTAGAAGAGCAGAACCTGGGCCTGGGGGCCTGTAGATAATGCCCATGGTCAGTTGACCATCTGATGGAGATCTGGCTCCTGTACCAACAATCTTTATCAATCCATATTTCAAACCGATCGGCATAATCAAACTCATGTGTCCGCGTGACACTGAAATCGAGTCACAAATGGCTGCTAGGCCACCGATTTGTGCGTTTTCTTTAGACGTTGCTTCGTTCACTTCCACTTTTTGCACAAACTCTTTTTTTTTTTCTCACTTTTTCACTTCATACCTCGCTGTTACAGATTATTATGTTTTATGTTAAAGACGTAAAAGTGTAATATTTGGTTATGTTTACAATATTTGCATATTGGTTCATTGTATGCTTGCAACATTTGCAATACTGTGGTCTGTAGCAGTCGCTAAAGCATTTCACTGCATGTGACAAATAAAGTTTGAATTTGAAATTTGAATTGAAGAATGAGTTTAAGTTTCAGTGAGGCCTAAAGAAGGTCGTAAAAGTTTTCCGTAATGAGTTCAGAAACCAATTCAGTTTTCTCAGATAGAGGCCATATATTTAAGAGACGATGGACACTGCTGAAAGACTTCATGTTGACTTGGACTAAGTTGTCGTGACAAGCAGCGCAATTAGGTTTTATTAATTTAGCTTTTCTACCGGGGTCTCTGGGTGGGCGTACTGACCCACGCTCTTGGGTGTCATTTTGAAGAGGAGCGTTAGCCCAGGACTCCCCTCAAAGAATTTCCCATTATTAACAAAGCCAACGTTATTTTCGTGGACACCCCTCAGTCAGCCGACTATTCAGCGATGAGAGTCGCTTTTCTCGACGTGCTATCAGACCGCGCAAGAAAACTGAGACGCTGAACTGTCATTATCATCAGGAATGTCCCTTTAAAGGGGACCGAGGGACAGTCACAGACACACAATGCAAATGGCGCATTGAAAGCCTCGGATTTGGCTCAGCGCTTATCACCGAGCAGCAATCTCCGGCCCAGTGGGGCGTCCGTAAAGCGAGAGCCGGCGCATGGCCCTTGTCCCTCTGACCCCAAATTGTTCCAGCATGTCCACGGTCCCCAGGAGAAGGCGGGGACGGTCTGCCAGGGTCCTTCTACAATGCTGTCTCTGCGGCTTTATCAGATACCTACTGCCGGAACCCGCGTCGCGGGCAGGTCTCGGCACACCGACACCCACGTGGTCGCGTCCATTCTTCAGGGACGCGACCATACACAGGCATAGTTGTGTAGGGGTTTGCTGGTAAAACGTTACTCACGTCCCATTTACATTTACATTTACAGCATTTATCAGACGCCCTTATCCAGAGCGACTTACAATCAGTAGTTACAGGGACAGTCCCCCCCTGGAGCAACTTAAGGTGAAGTGTCTTGCTCAGGGACACAATGGTAGTGGGATTTGAACCTGGGTCTCCTGGTTCACAGACGAGTGTTTTACCCACTAGGCTACTACCACCTTACACGTCCCCTGCCGAATACTTTACCCAACACCTCTGGCGGTGTGGTGAAAAACGCGGCGCTTCCACGTCCCGCGGGTTCCTTCGCTTCGCCCCTAATTCTAGACCCAAAGTTACGCCCTGGGTTCCGTATAAATAGTACACGTCTTAATGGCTTATGAATGATGTAAATAAAAACCACAACAGAGTCGATGCGAAGAAGAAAATGATAAACAGCATAATCTAAATTGCATTCTTTCGGCTCCGTTGGTCTTTCGCATTCATTATCGCATTACCTGATTAAAAGCCCCCCTACATTCGTAATGCAAACAGCCGTTTAGCTCATCCAAATAATGGGCCGCTGCCCCGCGCTGCGAGTGCATTCATTTCGGTGGGAATAAACGCTTGCAGGAGAGGAGTAATTCCGTCGCCATGGTGACGGTACTTTCTTTTTTTTTTTTAATTCGCTCTCTTTTTGGAGTCCTCGACCGTAACGTCTTGGATCCTACCGGAAGCCTGACACGAGGCCATGAAAGGACCGTCATTGTGCAGAAAGCCTATTGTCAACATCCAGGAGTATGAAGTGTGACTGCGGCGTTCGGTAAGACGCCGCCGCCGTCAGCCCTGCCATTTGCTGATCTCTGAAGTCATTGGTTTCGGTGTGTGAGCAACGAATGACACAACACGTCCCACCCCCCCTCCATTTTATTTTCTTTTTCTTTGTTGTGTCAAAGTTCACCAGCCCGGAGTTTCACAGCTAAAGGTCGTCCGTAGCGTTAAAGTTCTAGAATCGGTGTCAGGTTATGGCAGCCGCCCTGTTACCTGGAATACGGCCACGCCTCGGGGTCACGACTCCGCCGGGGTCGCCTGGGAAAGCCCTCTGAACCTCCTGTTGCCGGAGAAACAGAGCTGAGCCGCACTGACCTCACCGCCGAAAGTACACTTTGCCCAGGTTATGTCACACGCATATTTTTTACAGCCCCGCCTCCCTCGGCTCAGTCTTCCAGTTAATGCCTAATGCCACCCACCCGTCCAGTTCCCCCTGCTCACGTCCTTCCCATCGCCTTAATAATAATAATAATAATAATAATTATTTGGATCATAGAAATGGAAAAAAAGCACATTAAAACACATACAGCTGATAGATTAAGAGACATGCCCATGAGGAAAAAGTTTTACAACCAGCACATTTAAAGCTTATTCACCTACATAAGGACCCGGATAACTGAACACATGCCAAAATATCTAACGCAACATCAATCTTTATGAATTCATTTTGAATTTTTTGCTCCCATGGCGCCCAGCCTCAGGTCAGGGACTAGCGTGTGAGTGGCGTGTGATTGGCCGGTGTCCCCGTCTTGTGGTGGTGTATTTACTGTTTTAATAGGCGTTCCTGGTCACCTGATGACGGAACTCTGGGTAAACACGCTTGTCAGCTGGCTGAGGGTGACTCACTCCGGTCCCGTGACGGCCGTGTCCACCTCGCAGATCTACAGCGCCCGGAAATGGGACACCGGGCGAGTGTGTCAGGGTGTTTCTGGTCAGTGGGGATTTTGGCTCACACATGACGAACAGCCGTAAGGACGTTTCTGGCTACGAGGCAAGTAGGGAGTGGAGAGGCAGGAAAGTGTAGAATGCTGAATAGGACATTCTTACCAGACAGTAAAAAACAAATAAGAACCACAACTTGGAGGCGCTTGCAGAAAGTACATACATGTCCACAGGGACGCCAAAGAAACACCAGAAGCTCAACGGGTAATGAGCTCAGCGTTAAAATAGTCATTGGGTTCATTTCATTTACATTTACGGCATTTATCAGACGCCCTTATCCAGCGCGACTTACAGTCAGTAGTTACAGGGACTGTCCCCCCCTGGAGACACTCAGGGTTAAGTGTCCTGCTCAGGGACACAATGGTAGTAAGTGGGAATTGAACCTGGGTCTTCTGGTTCATAGACTAGTGTGTTACCCGCTAGGCATTCAGAAACACCGATCCTGTATTTACACTCACTGGCTGCGGTTTATTAGGTCCCCCACATTATAACAGAACTGTGCGTCCTTTTTAAAATAAATTTCAAGTACGGGGGTCTGGCCTGTACCCCTATGCTGTGATGAAAGCAGCATCATCCCCTCCACATTTTGTATAAAAAAAAAATTATGAATTGATTTGTTGGGGTCTAAGGACACTCGCCTATGAACCAGCAGACCACAAAGTCCCAGGTTCACACCCCACTCAGTGCCATTGTGGCCCTGAGTGGCCCCATTGTGAGTGTACCCCAGGGGGGGGACTGTCCCTGTAACTACTGGTTGTGATAAGGGCGCCTGGTAAAATGCTGTAAATGCAAATTGCTGGGTCAGACCTGCAGGATCTGAGCCAATCAGACGGCAGAGATCAGTGGGAGGACGTTTCCTCAAAGCTAATGGCAAAGCTGTGAAGCTGTCTGTTGATTATTGAACTGATTAGAATATTTAATATGAGATAGTTCCTTGAAACCGGGTTTGTGGTTTCCCACCACCGGACCTGCTACCAGTTCTGCATATGAAGCCTCTTGCTTACCAGACTCCCTACAGGGAGGGCCCGTCAGGAGGTTCTGGTGGACTTGTCCACCACTCGAAACGTCCAGTCCACAGTCCTGTACCCAGAGAGTACTGGAGAAGTTGGAAGTGAGAGCAACATCTTGAGGCTTTGAGACGTGTTTTTGTGTGTCTGAGTGACGGGCGACAGTCATGTGAGCCGGGACGAGGGCCTTGTCCCCATCTGGAGAAGACGGAGGAAGCGGGGAGAGCGGTGCGGGACGGGGGACGCTTGTCAGCAGGAAGCCAGGCGTCGGCGACTCGCCGCCTCCTGCACCTCAGCCGTCGCGCCGCTAATGGATGGAGACGACCCAGACTTCCTGTGGGAGGGCGCGGGGCGGGGTGGCGCGAGGACATTAAACATACAGGCGACGTAAAGCGTCCCCCCCGTTCTCCCGGGGCCCAAAAAACAACCACGGGCACGACAACCAGACAAATCACACCTGACAGCCGGGGAGCTGAAGTGAAGTCTTAATGGCCACTCCCTACACTATCGACCGCCGCCGCGGCGTACCTCAACAACGCCGGTCCGTCACATGGGCCAGCAGTGATACACAGCAGCACAGCACACGGTGCACACAGTGAAATGTGTCCTCTCTGCTTTGCTCAGTCGTACCTGTTTTGATACAGGAAGCGGCCCCGTAATCAGAAGGTTGTCGGTTCGAATCCCGGTCTGCCAAGGTGCCACTGAGCAAAGCACCGTCCCCACACACTGCTCCCCGGGCGCCTGTCATGGCCGCCCACTGCTCACTCAGGGTGATGGATAAATGCAGAGGACAAATTTCACCGTGTGCACCATGTGCTGTGCTGCTGTGTATCACAATGACAATCGCTTCACACATCACTTCACGTTTTTAGATAAGTCGGTGCGGTGAGAGTTAACGCCTCGTCCACGCAGGCGTTCGGCACCGGCGTTCGATGGCGTCTTGAAGTAAATTTCTGTCGAAATCCCGAACATCAAACGCCAGCGAAACGGCAATCGAATGCAGCTACAAATCGCGGCAAAAATGCATGCGTTCGAGGCCGAACTCCTTTACTTTTTGACTGGGTTTTTAAACCGGCACCTTCTTCTACACCCCAACTACTGAGCGGCCAGATAGAGTTATAATTCTCTTTTTTTTATTATTGGAACAATGTAAAATTTCCCGTTGGTTAGGGCCAAAAGAGTCTTATGTCGAAACCTTTCCAAACCACACGCCAAATTTCTCTAAACGACTCCTGGGTGTAAACGTCAAGCCCGTGTAACGTCTTCTCCGAGAACATTTTCCCGTGGAGCGGCGTTCAGCTCCGTTCGTCTGGGTGGGTGGGGATTGTGTCGGTGACGATGTTTTTTTGGGGGGTCGTTGCCAGCGGCAGCGCCACGAAGTCCTCTTAGTGATACGTGACTCGCTTCATTACCACTCCGGTCTGATTTTAGCTCAGGGAATGTGGGACTTTCTGAATGGAGACGTGATATGTGGGTCAGTGGTGCTGGGGGGGTGAGGGGCGTGGCCAGTCAACCCGACTTTCCCGGAAACCCCCCCCCGGACGAAGGACACCCGGCGCGGCGCGGCCTTCAGCTGCCAGGCGGCCAAGCCCGAATTAACGGTGATATTCTAGTTGATGCCGCTGTAAGGCCTGGCACTTCACATGCGCACAGGCAGGGCGGCAGGGCGCATTCCGGAGCCGCCACCCCCCCACTATATCCGACCCGCCAACGCCACCCACGGAGCCCCGGCAACAGCTCGCTCCCTCTCGCCCGGCTATTTCCACCCTCGCAGGGCCGTGCAATGGAATGGTGCTAATTGTGAGCGGGCCTGCCTTCATCTGCCCCCCCCTTCCCCGATGCGTTGCAGGACGGTTGTCAATTTGCCAATGAACGCATGCGTTGTCCCCCGACTCGCGAAACCTGACCACGGGGGCGCGGTGATTATCGGTGTCCTTGATATTTAATGTGGAATGAGTGCTGTAACCTTTAATATTTGCCTGTGAGCCCCCCCTCTCCGGAGGAGCCGGACGACGGGAGGCTCACTTCAGAAGGAAATGTGAAGTACCTGGACGAGACACATGGAGGCACGTCCTTACCGGGCCCTGCTGATGGCTGAGAAGAGGAGAAATCTGTCCATTACAGCACAGTGTAAAATGCTGTAGGCTGAACACTGCACATATTTGGGTCAGTGGTGGCCTAGCGGTTGAGGAAGCGGCCCCGTAATCAGAAGGTTGCCGGTTCAAATCCCGATCCGCCGAGGTGCCACTGAGGGAAGCACCGTCCCCGCACACTGCTCCCCGGGCGCCTGTCATGGCTGCCCGCTGCTCACCAAGGGTGATGGTTAAATGCAGAGGACACGTTTCACTGTGTGCACCGTGTGCTGTGCTGCAGTGTTTCACAATCACTTCACTTTCACCATATTTTACGGTCGTAACCTCATCCGTAAGAAGAAGTGGCCGAGCTGCTTTTATCAGAACTAAGATGTTGCTGTGACGCGGCACCCTGGCCTCAGGAACAGCTCGTCTTTTTATTCGTTTCTATAGGTAATTCATCGCTGTTTCCTTCCGTTTTTTCCTGTGTGGCTGCAACTTGAATTATTTCGTCACATCCACATCTCCGGACCTCGCCGTCGTGTACGTTTTCCGACCTCGCCGTAGAGCTTGTTTACTGTCCGTGTCCAGTTCCCTCCGAATCAAGCGCATCGCTGGGTGTCACGATCACGATGATTCCTCCGTTTTACTATGGACTGATTGATTGGGATCAACTGGGTTCTTGTTTCATTCACTTTTCTTTCGTGAAAAATCTGCTTTTTCCAAAACAGTGTCCCGTTCAGCAAGTAGCCGTAACGCGGTGGCGTTGGCACAGCTCAGCGCCTGACTGGCGGCTCCCTGCGCCGACACGGACGTGAGGAGCACGCAGGTGTAGAACAGGCCGGAGCGGCGCACAGCCCCGGCGTTGTAGATCGCTCACGGAGCAAAACCAAAACAAAGGCGCGGCTCGGTTGGGAAAACTTACATAACGGCCGTCGTACGGCGCGAGCGCCAGGGTTCGGCAGGGTGATGGGGAGAGGGTATGACAGGGACTTTCTTTTCTTTGTGCCACAAGGGACCCTATCGTCACGGTCGGCTGTGCAAACACACACACACACACACACACTCACTGCACCCTTAACAAAGCCGGTCTTATCTGGCCCAAACAGAGTGTCGGATATATTTGGTGTTCCGAGACCCCTCAGTTGAAGTCAGGGTGTCGAAAGCGAGCTCCATGTGCCCATGCATGTGCGTTCCGGACGTTGGAGGACAGGTATGTTATCTGTCGATAAGCTGTCGGGTTCAGTCTGCAGAGCTGGTGACATGACGAAGCAAAGTAATATTCCTAAAAAATACACAGTACGGGCCAAAAGTGTGGCCACCTTCTCATTCAAGGTGTTTTCTTTATTTTCAGGACCATTGACGTTGGTAGATTCTCACTGAAGGCATCAAAACTATGAATGAACACGTGTGGAGTTATGTACTTAACAAAAAGTGGAGACCTGTCCTCCACAGTCACCGGACCTGAACCCAATCGAGATGGTTTGGGGTGAGCTGGACCCCAACAAGTGCTAAACACCTCTGGGAACTCCTTCAAGACTGTTGGAGAAGCATTTCAGGTGACGACCTCTTGAAGCTCATCGAGAGAATGGCAAGAGTGTTCAAAGCAGTAATCAGAGCAAAGAAACTAGAATATAAAACATGTTTTCACTTATTTCACCTTTTTTTGTTAAGTACAGAACTCCACATGTGTTCATTCATAGTTTTGATGCCTTCAGTGAGAATCTACCAACGTAAATGGTCATGAAAATAAAGATAACACGATGAATGAGAAGGTGTCCAGACTTTTGGCCTGTACTGTATAATCAGCACGTTCTGGTGCTCCGTCACGACAGCGGATATTTCATAAAACCGGGCAAAATCAAAAGCCCCATCGCTTCTGACAGCGCTGCGCGTCTTATTGAATTGACAGGGACGACTTCTGCGAAGTTATGAAATCCCGTCCGAACGCCGGCTCAATATGTATAAAAAAAAAGCAATAAGTCCGGCGTCTATATTAAACGGCGTGGGAGTCCTGTGGATTACCAGGAGCGAGCGTGTGCTGCCAGTCATATTCCTCCGTCACCCTGAGCCGAGCGCTTTGTGCCGTACAATGACGGAGGGCAGTGTCATTGTTCCGGCCTTATCTCCAGTCCTCGCCTTTTGTCCGGCCTCCGCGGCGAGTCATAATGGAGCTTTTGATTGGTCCCCGATACACCCGCGACCCCGACATGTTCCAGCCGAAAAGCGTTTGACCCCTCACTCAACACACCGACATAAAGCGGCTACTCCGGCTTCGCACTGCGCCGCGCAGTAGAAATTCAATAGAGGTTTGTTTTTTATCGCGTGATCTGAATGGCACTCGGCCCGTTGGTCCGGAGCGTGTCGGGAACACCGTATTTGCCGCGGTTCGTTATCTCCTGCTTGGCGATTCTTGCTGGAGGTGTTCATCAACTGGAATCATCTCCCCAGCTTGGCGAATCATTAGCGTCGGGGCCATGACTGATGTTTCGGCGCCTCGCGCCGCTCCCGCTAACTCTGATCCCCGACATTGATATTCTCTTCTCGCCCCGTTTTTTAAATCACGTCGACGGACGGGCTTCGGGAGTCGGTAATGATGAGGTGATTGTCACCTGCCACTGGCTGCAGCCGCGTTTTAATTTTCATCCTGTCTGGAGAAAATGACTCCCCAGAAAGTGCCAGCGAGCGAGCGAGAGAGAGAGAGAGAGAGAGAGAGAGTATCTCTGAGCAAATCACCTGGAGAGGAAATGTTCAGTCTCTAATGGAAATCCATATTCATCTTGGTTCCTCTAGCCTTCCCCTGGGTCGGCCGATCGGGAAGATTACACATCGTCCCATCTCCCTTTCCCCTCTCTCTTTAACACGCTTCTCCTGGTTCGGCAGGTCAAAGCGCTTCTTGCTCGCAACGTTTCCAGTTAAATCTGCTCCGCCGAGCGGTTTCGCTCCAAATTTGAACAAAAATCTAGCATCAGCTTAGCTGGCTATGATGACGCAGTGCAGTGGCGTGGAAATCGTCCGTGCACTTTTACATTTACATGTACAGCCGTTACCAGACGTCCTTATCCAGAGAGACTTACAGTCAGTAGTTACAAGGACAGTCCCCCCTTGGAGACACTCAGGGTTAAGTGTCTTGCTCAGGGACTCGATGGTTGTAAGTGGGGTTTGAACCTGGGTCTTCTGGTTCATAGGCGAGTGTGTTACCCGCTAGGCTACTACCACCCCTCTACAAATGAGAATGTCACAAAAAGGTCCATTATTATTGTGTCATTGAACTCAAGTGTTTATGTAGATTATGTAGTAGATTATGTAAGATTATAACTGAAGATTTTAACATTTTTTCACCACCTCTCTCTACAAGTACGTAACATTTCACCACTGTGTTATAGATCCACGCCACTAACATCTATGTGCAGTTGTTCGTATTGCAATTGTAACCGAATTGATAATTATGCTACATATCAAGATATCCATGCAGGATCAATAAAGTCCAACCATCCATCCAGGCCTTTTGACGCGCCAAGTCCTCCCGCATTTCCAGACTTCATTAACAGGACCCGTTGTTTTTGTCTTGCTAACAGGCGGCCATATTGCGCTTCGTGTCCGTGCAGATAAGCCTCTGCGGTGCGGGCTGGGGGGTTCGTACCAGGCAGGGCCGATCGAAATCTGCAGTGTCTCCTGTGACTGATGATGCCATCCCCCAATTTAATAGAGTTGAAGCCCATTTTGGTGTTTAATAACGACAGAAAGGCTTCTCACGGCGCTGCTGTACACAGCACTGCATGTAGCCGCCGGCAACACCGCGCCAGAAGAGACTAAGATGCGGTGAGGGAGGAAAAGCAGGACCTGGGTCAACAGTTGGGTACAGATAACTAGCAGGGAGACATCTGTTTATTTTAAAGTGAAGTGATTGTCACTTGTGATACACAGCAGCGCAGCACACGGTGCACACGGTGAAATTTGTCCTCTGCATTTAACCATCACCCTGAGTGAGCAGTGGGCAGCCATGACAGGCGCCCAGGGAGCAGAGTGTGGGGACGGTGCTTTGCTCAGTGGCACTTTGGCGGATCGGGATTCGAACCGGCAGCCTTCTGATTACGGGGTCACTTCCTTAACCGCTAGGCCACCGCCGCCCCAATGCTGTGGACGTGGGCATATAGGTTTTGCCAGATAATTCTTCATATTTGTGCATTTTATTCCACCGGGTTGCAGACTCCCGTCTCGGACGCGTCCCTCGTCCAAAGGGCACCTTCGCGCCTTGCTCTCTCGCTCGGTGACGTCTCCGGAAGATCCCCGGTAAGATAGAGGCGATGAATTATTACGGCAAGACGCTCTTTGTTTATTAAGTTCCCGTGGCGGAGCGGGGCGGGGCTGACTGTTGCCGCCACGTTCACGGCAGGGTTAGCAGCGAAACGCGCCTGGTTATCACTCATGCAGATAGTCCTGCGGCGGGACTCTCCTATCGCACCATGATCTTCCCCGAGGAACCGGGCACCGGGTTCCATCGGGCCTTCTCTACGTGCACCTGGGGATGGGAACCTCATGCTTTCGGATATTGTCGGAGCCGTACTCCTTGCGCTCTTTTTACTAACTATTTTACTACAACATTTTCAACTATAAAAACGAATCTGCTTTGCACTGTAAATACAGAATAATATTACGTTCGCGCTGATGTTGACGGACTAGTTGAGTCCGAATGAGCGCCTCCCACAGGAACCCTCGTGCACCTGGAGCACCCTGGGAAACGGCTGTGGTCCACACGTGGTCCCCGGGCCGTCAGCTGATAGTCATGTTGTTCGGAGGTGGGGATCCTGAGCGAGGAAGTGGCTCGGGGTAAACAAGAGAACAGAGGTGCTACACAAGTGTCATGTAAATAGCACCGCCCCCCTGCACGGCTCCTGCGGCCTGTTAAGTGCTTGTGTGGGAACACTTTTCAGTGTAAATCCTGTGACGGCGTTGGGAACGCGTCCAGCGGGGATGAATGAGTGGGGGCCGCGATGCCCGGCAACATTTTTCTAGTCGCGCTCGCTCTTTGTGCGTTTCTTTTGCCTTTCACAGCGTCGCTCCGCCGCTCTCCGGGCTCCACTCGCCTTCCCAGAAGTCTGGTGATACTTCTCGAGAGGAGCATTACTCCCGCCAACAAGATTAGATTCAATCAGATTAGCCTTAATTCGAGGAAAGCAGAATTCTTTTTACATTGCAAAACCAAAAAAAAACCCATCAGCTGCACGCTACCCATGAAGCACACGTGTGGAGCTGCATGTAAATGATCTACAGCATCGTCCTTTAGAGCTAAGAATGTATATATTTTTTTAAAGTAACCCCCAAAAGACCTGATCAAATTGCATCCAAAGCAGAAAGAAACACCGTACTTGGTTAAAGTGGTTTCTGTGGGTTTTTATGCCGCTTTTACTGAACCGAATTTATATCCAGACACTGGCCCTTAACTGTAACTCCAGGCCTGATCTTAACTTGGACCTTAACAGTTTAACACTTCCTGTGAGTACGCTTCTCACGATACGTTCTGAGAACGTTGATAATGCGTTATACATATACTCACGTCTTGGAGTCCTGCATTGACTTGCAAATGACTGAGACATCTGAGACTTACAGTCAGTAGTGACAGGGACAGTCCCCCCCTGGAGAGACTCAGGGTTAAGTCACTTGCTCAGGGACTCAGGGCACAATGATAGTGAGTGGGGTTTGAACCCGGGACTTTTTGGTTGTCTGGTTGAGTGTCTTAACACCCCAGATTTGACATTCGTTAGTCTACCCATCGGCATGCCTGAATTAAAATGCTGATAGTGGGTACTGGGCGTGGTCAAACATGCCTCATGCATCTCTCGCAACCGCACATGCAACCTCACGTGGCACCGGGAATATAAAAAGAAATCGAAAGTTCCTAAAATTAGGCTTTAAGTGAAGCTATCTATCATTGCCTTAAATGGGCCATTTTGTCTGCGTGATAACTGATGACTGTGTTCATGGGAAGTGTAATCTTCTCATTTCTTTGGGACTTGATGTCCCTTTTATTATCATGCCACCCATTCATGCCAACGATAAGCAGAAGATCAACAATGGCCGAATGGCCGAATTTCACTTCCCTCCTGGTCTTGTGACAGTAATGTGGCTGGATGACTTCTGTTCCACTTTCCCCACTACCGACAGCCCTCAGCCATTAATGTTTAAAGTAAAGTGATTGTCACATGTGATACACAGCAGCACAGCACACGGTGCACACAGTGAAATTTGTCCTCTGTATTTAACCCATCACCCTGAGTGAGCAGTGGGCGGCCATGACAGGCGCCCGGGGAGCAGTGTGTGGGGACGGTGCTTTGCTCAGTGCCACCTCAGTGGCACCTTGGCGGATCGGGATTCGAACCGGCAACCTTCTGATAATGGGGCCACTTCCTTAACCACTAGGTCACCACTGCCCCGTTATCAGATGGAGTAAATTTAATCTGAAGAACGTCTGTAGCGGCTGGATTGAAAGACGCGGGGCCCGTCATCTTCGCGTCGTTACCGCCGCCGCTGACCGCCTGTCTTCGGCCTGTAAGAATAAACCACACAATGCTGGCGGCCATTCATCAGCCGGCGAATCCGCTTTCGTCTTCAAGGCCAAGGGTCCGTCGCACAATAACAAAGGCTCCGTCACTGTCGTTCGCGTCCCGCGCCCGCCGCCATGTCCTTCTAAGTCACGGCAGCCCGTCTGAAGGCCACGCGCGCCGGTTCTCGGCAGCTCGCTCGGCCCGCCGTGCGTCAGCGAGGCTTCGGGAACGCTCGGCGGCTGTTTACATACCCGAGAGCCACTCCGTATACCAGATTCCTCCCCTGACGTCGCCGCGTTCTGAAGAGGGGAGAGGAGAAGAAGGGCAGGAGGCAGTTCTTCATGCAGCGTATCCTCTTCCCCAAAACCCAATTAGCATTTCGGCCTGAGCCAGACTCGGATGCGCTAGACGGACGCGGGCATTATTTCCGATGGCATTTGTTAATGCTCATCTCCTCAACGATAATAACCCCCCCTGTCAAAAGGGCTGGAAACCATCATCCATAAAGCCCAGACGCGCTTTACCTTGCTGCCCCCACAATGGCAGTTAGCGCATGATTTATTGTCCGGCTAAGCGCGCCGGGGCAGCGTAATACGTTTAGCGTCGTGGTCTTGGTTTTGTTTTTTTTCTTCTTCTGCCCCCCGCGGTCCGTCTGTAAGGATGTCATGGACTCATAACTTCATTTCATCTCAAACAAGCAAAATAAGGACATGCTGCGATGTGACGTGGGTTATTTTATTTCATCTTCCGTTGCGTCTGATCCGTCACCTGAACGTCGGGATTGTTAGCGTTAGCGCTAGTTCTCCTGTAATCGCGTTTGGAGACAAAAGATGGCAACAGCTCTGGCGCTTCTGCAGCGAGGGCTTCCTGTTGGCGCCCGACGTGTCGGTACGCCGCTTCCTCATTAAGCGCGGATTCTCCGGGATTCCACATGTCTTCGGGGCGTAGCTCGACGTGAGCGCTGTTCCGTGGTCGCTGAGCTTGTCGGGACGATCGAGACGCACCGTTGCCAGAGAAACACCTCCAGAACACTGCGTGATCTTTTCAGATCGGATTTGGTTCCCAGTTGGGTTCCTTTGTGACGCTTTAATGCTTTTTTTAAAAGCCCCATAGAACATAAGTGCATTCTAAAGCCCATGCTGCTGCTGTCCTTCAACATAAAAGAGCATGACTCAATGTCTGTGGATGTCTCCATTATTGCCGGGTGACATCAAGTCCCTTTGTCTGCATTTTGGGGGACCTTCCGCACCATTGGTCCTCCTTGACGGGGTGACTCCTCTACCCCCCACCCTCCTCTGACCAAAGGCCTGGAAAAAAGAACCCTCATCCTCTGTCCAGGTCACATCGTTTTTGTCCCTCGCTCGTCCCAGGACCCCGACTCTGACTTTGCTCAGGAGTTTAAAGGTCTACCATCTGCTTTCCAGCACCCCCGTCCGTCTTCTTGGTCTCAACTGGCCTGCTCATTGTTGGAACAGGAAGTTGCACCTGCTCTGCAGTGTCACTTCCTGTTTGTTTTGAAGCCATGGTCGTAGTAAAGACTGAGTTTGAACGCTGATTTAGAGACGCCAATTTGGTTTGGTCCTTATTTTAATGTAATTGCAAGAAAGTAAATGAGTTTTTTTAATGCATGTCCATTCAGTTCGTTTGCTTAGCCATGACGTAACCTGTCATTGTTTTCGGGGCAAACATGTGAGCGTTGGGAAGCAACCTACCGGCAGGATACGGAGCTACAAACGACTGCAAGAGAAACACTTGGTCAAATGAACCAATATTGGAAATATTGTTTTTGTACAATGCGCATTTTACAGCATAACCCTTGCACGACATCAACCGAAAGACGACACTTCCAGCCCTGCCTCGCTCCACTCAGGGACATCCTCATCTCCATTATCAGCAGCGTGTCAGAGACCATGACTTCCTGCATGTGCAGCTCATGACCCCCGGCATCTGCGTACATCGTTTCCTGCCATTTGGTCGGCCTTTGAACCTCTCAAGCCATTTTCTGGTTGTGGACTTCAACAGTTTCGTACCTTTAGAACGGAACCGAGGGCCCGAACTACCCGAGCTTCAGATGCCTGCCAAGGTCCAGTTCCACACCGCGCTGTTAATGTAGGGTGAAATTAGCGTGATATGAGAGCCAGCAGTATCGTCATCCAGCCCTGCAGCTTTTTCAGCTCGTCAATCTACAATCCAAGCTACAGTCACATTTTTCTTATGTTATATAATCTCTATATTGCTGTGTTTTGTTTATATAAATCTGCGTGAGATGATATTCATGGAGAGTCACTGTGTGTGTGTGTGTGTGTGTTTCCTTCATTTGCACACGAGCCTGCATTGATCCGAGTGTTTCAGTCGTGGACTGGGGGGTAGAATGATATTTCAAACAATGGCCCTGCAGGTTATTGAAAGTAATCACAAACAAACCAAAACGGAGATAAAATGTGTGAAATGAAAACACAGATGTCTAAAGATCTCATTGACGTGGTTGATAAAAGGTCCCTTATTAAAATTAGAAGTAAAGAAAAAAAGAAAAGTGGAAAGAAAAACACGTCCTCTGTGTTGTCATGGTTGCGTTGCCAAGAGACCAAACAATGCTTTGTTGAAACTTGATAACAGGAAATTATTTCATTTTCTGTTTCCTTTTAGCGTGCAGCTGAAAACTTGACACTGAAGCATGATGCTGCTACCCTCATGCTTAAAGCCTCTTTAAAACAGCCATAGAAAGCATGCCAGTTTTTTCTATTTCTTGTTTTCTTTAGTTAAAACCGTTATAAAGCATGTAAATTACTTGTTATTTTTCATTTTTGTTGTTTTCTGTAGTAAAAAACTGTTATAAAGCTTGTAAATGACTTCTTATTTTGCATTTTTGTTGTTTTCTGTAGTTAAAAACAGTTATAAAGCATGTAAATTACTTGTTATTTTTCATTTTTGTTGTTTTCTGTAGTAAAAAACAGTTATAAAGCTTGTAAATGACTTGTTATTTTGCATTTTTGTTGTTTTCTGTAGTTAAAAACAGTTATAAAGCATGTAAGTTACTTGTTATTTTCGCAATTTTTTCTTGTTTTCTGTAGTTAAAACAGTTATAAATCATGTAAATTACTTGTTATTTTTCATTTTTGTTGTTTTCTGTAGTTAAAAACAGTTATAAAGCATGTAAATTACTTGTTATTTTCACAATTTTTTCTTGTTTTCTGTAGTTAAAACAGTTATAAATCATGTAAATTACTTGTTATTTTCACAATTGTTTCTTGTTTTCTGTAGTTAAAACAGTTATAAAGCATGTAAATTACTTGGTTTTTTGCATTTTTGTTGTTTTTTTGTGGTTAAACAGTCTTATAAAGCATGTAAATTACTTGTTATTTTCACAATTTTTGTTGTTTTCTGTAGTTAAAAACAGTTATAAAGCATGTAAATTACTTGTTATTTTCACAATTTTTTCTTGATTTCTGTAGTTAAAACAGTTATAAATCATGTAAATTACTTGTTATTTTCACAATTTTTGTTGTTTTCTGTAGTTAAAAACAGTTATAAAGCATGTAAATTACTTGTTATTTTGCATTTTTGTTGTTTTTTTGTGGTTAAACAGTCTTATAAAGCATGTAAATTACTTGTTATTTTCACAATTTTTGTTGTTTTCTGTAGTTAAAAACAGTTATAAAGCAAGTCAATTACTTGTTATTTTCACAATTTTTTCTTGTTTTCTGTAGTTAAAACAGTTATAAAGCATGTAAATTACTTGTTATTTTGCATTTTTGTTGTTTTTTTGTGGTTAAACAGTCTTATAAAGCATGTAAATTACTTGTTATTTTGCATTTTTGTTGTTTTTTTTGTGGTTAAAACAGTCTTATAAAGCATGTAAATTACTTGTTATTTTCAAAAAAAATTGTTGTTTTCTGTGGTTAAAAAAAGTCTCATAAAGCATGTAAATTACTTTTCTTTTTTTTTTTTTGTAGTTACAAAGCTGTTTTGTAATGTTGGCAAATCTGGTGAATGGATGGATCTGCTGATAAGATGAGCAGTAAATAGGTGCTGTAGAACCTCCAATGGAGGTGAATGGCCGCCGGTTGAGTGACACTCCTGGTTGGATGATGCTGGAGTGATGTAATAAATGGATGCTGTTGAATTACAGATGGAAAAGCACAAGATGAAAAGCAACACAGAAACGGTATGTAATGAGTTATGCAGGAAACACATTTATAAGCTCAACACAGGTTTGTTTCACTTGTTATGAACTTTAAAACCCGACTTGTTAAATTAGAACTGATCTCTGGTCCATCACTACATACAAACAGAAAGGTCCCTCCCTAAATGCACACACTTTCAAACAGTTCTCATCAGATTCTAGTGTGAGAGGAGTGTGTGTGTGTTTCCAGTGGCTGTTGTTGTGGAGACACACACTTGCTGCACACTAGTACCGGGTCCGGGGACTGGGAGGGACCGGGCGCGTCCAGCTGGTTTCTGTCCAGTCTGGAGGAATGAGTTCAGGCTGCCAGTGGTCAGCATATGAGCAGGGATCGCTGCCATACGAGACATAGTCTCCATAGTCCCCTTGTGTGTGTGTGAGTGCTGGAAGTATGGCATGAATGGGGCTGTGGGGCAGATGGGTATCTTTCAGGAGCACCAGAGGAATGTCCCCCCGTGGGAGAAAACGGGCAGCCGAGGAACCAACAGCCTCCATCCTCCACTTCTCACCACGCCACTCATGAAGATCATCCTGCTACTGAAACCAACCATTAGCGTACATCGTCCCTCTGGATGTGTGTCGTCCTGGACACACGGTTTCACTTCGAGACACGCCACTTCCAGCCAGAGCGCCAAGAGAAGAGGGATCATGTGTAAAAAAGCAGGAAGAGTTGGCTCTTCTTCTCCAGCGCTGGCGCTGTGATCTCTCTCTCTTTCCTCCCGGCTTCACGATGTTATTGATGATCTCGTCTTAATTAGAGCTACTTCCGTCTTCGGTGCAGATAAGACGCCGTGGAGCTCAGCTCTCTCTTCTATTCTGCTCTCATTTTCTCAGACTTTCCTCCATCTTTTCACTTTATTTTTTTTATTTGAATTATTCTTAAAACACACAGGTACTAGACTTCAATAGAGCTCTGTAATATTACAAATCTACATTATCACTAAGTATGAGATGTAGCTGTAGGGTATGGACATAAATCTGTAGGTATGTAGAAATAATTCAGGTTAATAATGTTAAATATGTCATAGTTCATTACATTTCATAAACTGACGAGTGCAGAATATTTTCTGGAATAAATTTTTCATGTGCTTTATATACTAGGAAATCTCATTTTTAGCCTAAGAATGTGTGAAACATGGCAACAACTGGGCTGCTGCAAAAAAAAAAAAAACACACACACACACACACACACACAGTGAAGATATTAGCATGGGAACATTGGACTCCCGACTCGGGGAGGCCTGCAGTGGAACACGCCCCATGGGAGGACGCTTAGCAGGTCCAATGCAAACACTTTGGGCTTAATTTAGTAGCGCGTGGCAAATATTTATGTCCTGCATTGTGCATAGAGCTGCACTCATGCTGGGGGTCACACTTAATGCCTCGAGTTTTTGCACCAAACCATCTGTTTGGATTTATTGCAGCAGTTGGTTTTAGAATAAAACACTCATTACAGAATAATGCATGAAAAATAGTGGGCAAGTTTTATAGAGTTTTGTACAGATGTTTTACAGACTATTATGGAGTGAATTTATAGCTAAAATGGATGGTGGCTGATCTTTTGTTTGCGTCACTTGGCTCGACACGTTTTCTTGAATGCAGCGTAATAAAATAAGAGGATTATTATGATGAAAAAATCCTCTTAATCTGATCAGGCTATTTTGCCACTGAGTGACATTAATGCCACAGTGGATTTTCGCTTGTATTTTTCCACACTGAATGGCAGCGCAGGATTCCTGCAACATGATTTTCTGCCAACTGTCGGTGGCAAATGGTGAGTGTCGCCTGAGAAGGGACGATATGCCAATCGCTGAAACACTGAAGCATCTATTCAAACAACAGCGACTCATTTCAACCTTTAAAAAATTTCTTTAAAAAAGCAAGTCTGGTTTCAGCATAGAGATGAGCCCAATCTGTTATCTGCTGACATAACACTGACCCCACCCCTCCATAACTCTTCATATTCCTACAGTAGGATAGACCACGCCCACATGGTGCACACTGCTATGTGCTATGTGACTGCAGAGATGTAAGGGTGTAACCCCATCGAAGGCCAAAAAAACTTAATAATCAGAACAAAAAAGTTTTTTCATATGAATGTAATGAATAAAAATGACAAGGGATGAAATGCAGTATAATTCCTGCTGGCTGTGAACACTGGACAAAAACATTTTTCATCCTTGAGAGTCTAAGGAAAATGAAGAACATAGAACCCAAAACCAGTTTTTAGTACAAAGTAATGCAACTCCACCCAAAAAGTTAATAAAATGAATGCGGCACTCGCGACCTGCAAGTAAAAGGCCAGCAGGAAGTTTCACACTGATGGAATCGAGGGTCGAATTTTGAGGGGGGATTTCAGCTGGACTCCATTTTTCTCCATTTGACGCTGTTTTAATGTAATTGGAGTAAACGTAGCTTGATTGAATTCAGCCCTCGGAGGACAGTAAATAGTTTAGGGGCTAATCTGCAGGCCCACACATGTTTCATCGGCCCGATGATTTGTTTTACCATCAATTGCTTTCGAATGAAAATCAATGTTCTTGGGGGACCTAATTGTCTGCACATAGCCTAAGGATTTCTGTGCCCGAGCCCTAATGGAGTCCCTCCCCCTTCCCCACACACACACACACACACACACACACACACACACACACACGCAATAAACATCGTTCACAGATCTTCTTACGCAAACACACAGTATCTGTCTCTCACTAACTCACCAGCAGACGCATTTGCACCCCATTACAGACGTCTGAAGCCCCGCTGTCACCGCGATGGGGCCGTTTAAAAATGGATTATGGCGGCGCTGGAGTGTCGGAGAGAACAAGCCTTGTGTGGTTGAGAGTAAAACGAGTCTTTTTAACTCTACGTGACCCAGTTACATCACTTGGCAGGGCCTCCCGAGATATCATTGCTTTATTGGGTCGGATAACTAGAAAGAGTGTGCGTGTATTTATGACATGCGTCTGGTCCTAATCTTTTCGTGACTGTTGTTTCTGCACAAGTCTGACGTTGAGGGGAGCAGAACGTACCGCCCCAACACCCTGAATCTCGAAAGGAAAACGTTGTTCTACAGTAAGGACCGCGTGTCAGGATCGGAACTTCCCTGGCCTTGAGGCACGGTCTCCTGTTCAGACGTTCTTCTCAGCTGACCGAGGGAAAATTGGCTGTTTATGCCTGGAAATAGTCTCGCTAGAGTCATGGTCAGAACAGCGGTCATTAAAAAAATAAAAATAAGCACAAATTGTTGTGGAGGCAATTTCATTGTCTGGTTGCTATAATGGACGCAGTGGAAGCTCTTCTACCTTTGATGCTTCTTATAATGAAGCATGCTAATATATCAAACATGCAGGCAATGTAGCTATGGATATTTTTAGTAGTTCTTTTTGGATCCCACTGACTCCCACATGTCCCTGCAAACAGAGAAGGTATCTGTAGATGGCCTGAGCAAAGACCAGCAAACATGAATGCAGTAGATGCTGAGAGTCGTAAAAGCAACACAGTGCAGCTTTTGTCCCCAAAATATCAGCTTCTAAATCATCGTAATGCTACAATGGCATGTAATAGTTACGATTTAATCTCATGCACTTTCAATAACTGACTCGTGGGATGTCATCTCAGGCCACCCGTAAAGGGCAACTATAAGAATATTCCCCATCATATCTGTAGGATTAGTAGCATTAGCTGGATTGGTATGGATTATTAGTAAAAATTCTCGATTCTTACGTCATGGGTCTAATAGGTGTGTCTCATGTGCGCCGTCTGGTATATTCTCTGTTGTCTGGAACCCTTGAAATTGTCCCACAAATCAGATAGTTCAAGCAGAGTTGTATTTCTGAAGACTATTGGAGTAAGGAAACAGTTGTTTGCAATATTTAGTGGTTAGTGAATTGCATTTGTTAAATTGCTAAGTAAGTTGTGTAGAGTTAGCATAGCGCTGCACGTATGTTGCCGAACCATCACCCAGCCACCGGTCCCATTGACCAATGGCACCCGACATCGATCCAGCCTGCCGCGTACCGATACGAGTCCTCCGCTGTAACCCCAGTTCCCCTCCAGCTTCCAGTGCGCCTTATCCTGCTGTGGAGCTTATCCCCGGAACAGCCCCGCTTCCACGAGCCTCCCATGTCCTGTCCCTGTTCCCGTCCCCTCATCCTTACCTGCCGACACCCAGACGGCTCTGTCCCGGTTCTTCTCCTGCTTCCAGTCCGCAAGTGTGCCCCCAAGTTCCAGCCATGACAGCTACACTAACCTCTATGTTCCCAGCTATCGTTAGTCCATAGGGAATATTTATGCAGGGACAGTGTTTGGTGCTCACATGTGCAGTTAGGTCAAACATTTTGTCAGCCAAATCGCCATTTAAACACGTAAATAAAAACGATAAAAACGAAGCCTTCTATCCGGAGTTAATTAGTCATTAATTTGTTGACATGTTTTTTTTAATAGAAATTTTTACCATCTTGGTTAAATCGTCTGTCAACACAAATGTTTGCAACACGCCAGTCCCTGGTGTCTGTAACAGGGATCCATATGTCGGCAGCGTCGTCTATGCATACCATCTGTATGAATCGGCCATGAGAGGGTTCAGGCTGAGGCCAAGGCATGAACTGCTGTTCTTACGTAACGCCGCTAGCGTGTGAAACATTTCCATCTGGTTTCAGATACATTAGTGTGATGTAAAATAAAGGGAGTTTGGGGAAGTCCCCCCTCCATCTCAGGCAGCCGTAAAACAGCTCTTATGATTAAATTAAACAGGCTAATGTAGGGTCTACTTAACCTGCAAATCCCTCAAACCGCAGCCAAGATGTCACACTTGAACCCCACGCTCCGTTAGAATCCTCGCTTGAAAGAATGTGGAAAAGTATATTCATATCTACATCTATTTATTCTATTTCAATGGCACAATGTGCTGGCCTGGACCCATGAACTCAACACAGGTAGTGCAGTATTTTATTGAATTAATGGGTTCATTAATCGAATGTAGTGCTTGTTCACCTTAAAGAAAGCAATGTAAAGCCGTCCCCACACCCTGCTCCCTGGGGTGCCTTTCATGGCTGCCCACTGCTCACTAAGGGTGGTGGTTAAATGCAGAGACCCCATTTCACTGTGTGCACTGGGTGCTGTGGCTTTCATTTACATTTACATTTATGGCATTTACCAGACGGCCTTATCCAGAGCGTCTTACAGTCAGTAGTTACAGAGGCAGTCCCCCCTGGAGACACTCAGGGTTAAGTGTCTTGCTCAGAGACACGATCCTGCTGTGTGACATTCCAAATCTAAGGCCAATTTCGCATGGTTCCTTTAGCCTTTGCTAAACAAAAACAGGCGTATTAATGGTTAACAACAGGACCATGATTCAGCTCCGGATGGTAAAAGATGGATGCTTTATGAGAGGCTGATCATTTCAATTTAAGTGACAGTGATGCCTTTTGTCACCTTTTGTTTGCTTGCCGCGTCATAAAACACCCCGGCAAGGACAGGCAGGATCGAGCGTAGCCGCTGGCAGGCTGCCGGCTGAAGAGTAATGTCACGGCGGGCCTTAAAATAAACCTCGTCCGGCGCTATCGTATGTTTTTTAGAGGCTGTCGTGGAGGTGATGAACGCGGCGCGCTACGACATATTCACTGGAGGCCATTTGGATCCCGTATATATATATATAAATATTAAAACCGGTCGTGGCACAATAAATAATGCAGCCACCTCCCCAGGTTCAGGTTCTCGGCGGACTCTTGCGCATTTATCCAGGTATTGATCGCCTTTTACTTCAGTAGTTCGAGGAAGGCAGCAAATCAGCGGTAAGGGATGGCGGGCCGAGTCGGCACCGATTTAATTCCCCTCAAGTAGAGAGTCGCTTTTTTTTTTGTTGTTGTTGTTGTTGCCACGTGATGATTTTTTAAGGCAGAAAAAGTACCCTTGAATAGAACGAGATGACGAAGTTTAAAATATCAACCGGCGAGGCAATGAGCTTCGCAGATTCGATGCACAAATTAATAATCGGTCCGGTGGAGCTTCGAGCGTCACTGTCGGCGTGACATTATTCGGTACAAATGATGCAGACAGCGTGACGTGGCCTGTAATAGCAGCGCTCCACCAGAAACGGCCTCGGAATAAATTATGGCCGTGGTGTAAAGGCCGGCGGTGGTTCGAGCGCGGCTCTTGTTTAAAAATCTGTTTTTAATGCGGCGGGGAAAACGGGCAAATGCATCAACCTGCCCGCATTAAATAAAGCTTAGCATTTTTCCGCCGGGCACCGGCTCTCCGGCGCGAAGCCTCTAATTTCTCACCATGCCTGAGTTTTAACACCTTCCGGTGCCTCTTGCGGCATTACGTGGCGAAGACGTGGACACGTGCGAGTGGCGGGCCACTAAAACGAGGTCTCGGGCCTTTCGGGGCTTTTCCGTGCGGTGAAGCTCCGGGTGTCAGGATCCGGTCCGAAATGGGAGTTACTCCGGTCCAGGATCCGGACCGGAGTTTCATTGTTGTCCTGTGTAATGTTCCCTAATCGTTTTCACCTGTGTTAATTGTATAAAGCTGCCCTGTTCGTTTCTGTCCGCTGTCAGGTCTTTGAAGTTATGTTCCGTGTTCACCAGTGTCTACGTCTCGGATGTCTCCCCTGTCTTGTGCTTCACAAATTAAACCCCGGTTTCGTGATGTCAGGTGAAAACGTCCTTCATTCTTTGTTCCTCGTCACTCTTCGTCCTGCTCTCCGTTCACCCGCCGCGTCATGCCCGCATGGATGTGACACCGGGTCCCGTTTAGAGGGCCGCAGAATTGGGTGCTGTGCTGTCGGTCGTGACATTATTCGTGAACATTACCGGCGGCGTCACCCACGGGCGCTGGGAAGGCCGAACAAAGCATGAACGTTGTGGTGAACGTGAACTAGTGTAGAAATACAAAGTTGACTGCATCTTAATCAACATAAAAATGAAGGGGAAAAGTCTGATGCTCCGCGTTGTACCGCTCCGAGCTCCGAGCTCCGGGTTCCTCCTGTGTTCCATCAGCTCCGTGCTGAAATGAACTGGAAGTGGAATGGACCATGAGCCAGAAGGTTTCTCTCTTAGCTCCAGAAATGAATTTCTGAGCGCTCCTCTTAAAAGCAACAAGCTCAGGGCCATTAACCTTTTCAAAAAATCAAGTTTGGAGTTGATGAATGGGAAGGTCCTCATGCCTGTCGGCCCTCCAAAGCGGATTAAGAAGACGTCGGGCCCTTTATCAAGGGGGACTGGAATCAGGGCCGGGGCATAAAACAGGCCGACAGAATGAGGTAAACGGTATTTGGGTCAGAAACGCACTGCGCTCTGGACTCATTATTTTACATGCGGAGTCCTCGTACTCGTATTGTCATGGCCGTACAGACCCCGGCTCGCTAAAGGAGAGCTCGAGCCGCCAACCAATCCGAAAAACGTTCCGGTCTTCTCGGGAGCGTTTTCTGCTTGTTTATGAGCACACAGTGACTCCGGAATTCCGCAAAGCAATTCAGTTGTGTCCTTCAAGGGTGTCCTCCACCCTGTTCCTCTCAGCGCACTAATAAAACCTTCTAGGTTTAGGTTAATACAGTAAAAATTTCCTTTACACGTCCAAAATCAGATAAATCTTGTGATTTTTTTTTTTTTTTACTTTTTATGGACCATTTGGATTTGAAGTAAAAATGGGACTTTTTTTTTTTTAATAATATCATTATTATGATTCAGATTGGCCATTCTAGACTAAAAATACAACGGGCTCTTCTTATAATGAAGCATATATATCTGCAGAAAAACATGTGGCTTTTTACTATTACTATCATTATTACCATACGTAATCATGGGATCAAGAGTATAACTCTTTTTGCTAATACCCTAAAAGACTCTCATGACCCCTGGGAAGTGGGGTGAGGATGGGGTCACAACCCTTTTTTTTTGATGTTGAGAGCCACAGTCAGCTCCAAGGTTTCAAATGAATTTCTGCTTTTCACATGAAAGGCTTCCGTACAGTAGCTGATTTACGAAAGACGCCCACGGCTGCACCCTCGCCATGCACCCAGGTGAAATGACATCTCAGACTTCAAAAATTTCACTGCCTCGGCGCTTCTGTATCTTTGAAGTGCCTGCCGCGCTGTCATCTCCACCATCGCTCGCGTCTCTTCTTCCACTAATGTAATTACTCTCCGCCGTGGCCGCCTTCAGCAGACCTCCGTCGGCTCTGCGTGGACCTTCGGCTCTGCCTACACCCAGACTGATCAGAGCGGATGTGGGTCGCGAGGTACGTGCCGTGGGGTTTTTTTTTCTTTTTTTTTACGCTGGTACGCGGGTTATGCTTATGAAGGAGTGGGAGTGGGCCAGATGAAAGGCCAGGCCACGTCTCACAACCCATTTTCAAGAACCGTATCCTCAGATCCCATCCAGACCAATTCTGCATCATTAGCGGCCTTTAATCAATACGAGCGGAGGGGGAGTAAAGATTTTCCTTCTCGTACCCAAACAAATGCGGGGCTCATCTCGGGCAGCGGAATCTGACTTGTCCAATAATAAACAGGGTCGTTATACATTAACCATACGGACACAAAGAAACCGTCCATCCATCTGGCTCTGTCTGCACAAAGTGGAACAAATGCCTTGATCTGCTCTATGATCTTTAAAAGAGTGAATCAAACTGCTCTCTTTAATTAATACAGTTTTACTTTTCATCACAGAATAATATGATCCCAAATGAACCGCTTGGCCGAGATTAAAAGAGCACAATTAAAGCAAGATTTCGTTTTATTTTCCCATGCAAATTCCCTTCGCTGCCTCGTATTCCCCTGAACACCGTTGCCCCAGCCGGTCCCGGGCTGCAGCGTCTGCACTTTCCTCGTGGAACGTCATGAAACGTGCCGCTCGCACAGGTTGACCTGAAACTCACACCTCAAACTCATCATGAGGAGTGCTGAGTTCAGGACCTCACAAGGCTATTGGTCCCCATATGACCGGCATAATTTTGACCAGGAATGGATGGGTGGCATTCAATTAAGCATATTAAAATTTCACAACTTGACAAATTATTGACTATGGAACACAATATAAAATTGAATTATAAGCAGTAGCACTTGACTGGAGAGCTCAGCGTTCATCAGTGTAAATATATCTGTATATGACCATACAGACATGCAGGAGGACCACTGAGAAGTCACAGTTCATATTCATTAGTGATGAAATATGTGCTTTATGATGATAACCAAGTTGCTTGTTCGATAACAGCGGTAAACTAAAATAATCATGCTTGTTGCATCTAGCATTAGACATAAAACGGGGCAGTGGTGGCCTAGCGGTTAAGGAAGCGGCCCTGTAATCAGAAGGTTGCCGGTTCGAATCCCGATCCGCCAAGGTGCCACTGAGGTGCCACTGAGCAAAGCACCGTCCCCACACACTGCTCCCCGGGCGCCGGTCATGGCTGCCCACTGCTCACTCAGGGTGATGGGTTAAATGCAGAGGACAAATTTCACTGTGTGCACTGTGTGCTGTGCTGCTGTGTATCACATGTGACAATCACTTCACTTTAACTTTTTAAAAACAGAGTTGTGGACATGTTTTTCAAAGGACTTGAAGCGTACACTCTAAAAAACGCTGGGTTGTTTTTTCAACCCAAATGCTGGGTTGAGTCTGTTGTTGGGTTGATTTAACCCAATTTGGGTTGAAAATCGGTCTCGATCTGTAACCCAGCGGTGCTGGGTTGGGAACGCGGACCTGAAAGAGAGCACGCACGTCACGTCAACTACCTGGGACATCAGCGAGAGAAGCCGCCATTGTCTTTGCACCGTCTTTAGTTTCTGAGGGGCGAAAAAAAAAAATTTCTGAAGGGCGAAAAAATTATTTTATGAGCGAAAGCCGCGGGGTTAGGAGACGGGCGGAAAAAAATTCTGAGGCAAAAGCTGCGGGTAGAAGGACAGAGGAGATTTTTTTTCTTGCTAACTAACACTTGCTATGCTAACAATGCTTAATATCTTGCTAACTAACACTTGCTATGCTAACAATGCTTAATATCTTGCTAACTAACACTTGCTATGCTAACAATGCTTAATATCTTGCTAACTAACACTTGCTATGCTAACAATGCTTAATATCTTGCTAACTAACACTTGCTATGCTAACAATGCTTAATATCTTACGACTGCATTGGGGCCAGCAATTTGTGTGTACTCACTCACGCGGAGATAGGTAAGCTTTATTTTGCATATACAACGTGAAAGGGGGTTTTGGGGTTTAATGTTGTATTTTAGAAGTATACCTTTCTGTCTACATTTGTCTGTTTCCCTCAAGTTTGGACTTTTTTTTTTAAAAGGAGTTTTGCTTGCTGCAACGAGAACCATTTTGTGGATGAACAAGGTGAGTTGTTTTCTCTATTCAAATTAGAAACTGCTGGAACATTTGTAGTTTGAAACATGCATTTAATTATGAAGTCATCTTAAGGGAACAGTGAGCATTTGATTCTTGCAGCAATGTGTCTTTAGAGTAGCTCTCTACTTATCTACATACAGTTTTGTAGAATTCAAATTATTTCAATGTAGGTTTGAAAAAGTAAACACCCACTTTCAACATATGCCAGTTTTTTTTTTTGCACTACTAGTTTTGTTTAAAGCCACTTTAATATGCTTTGGAAATGCAAGTACTATCTGCGAGAAGAGCACAGTTTTTTAAACGTTACAGGCTAAAATATGGAACTTATGCAAGAAGGAACTAAGCCCTTTCCTTGCTTGCATCAGGAATCATGTTTGTTCTTAGACGAGAGGAGGTTGTAAAGGATGAACCTGACATCAACCAGATGATCCAACGCTGGCCAGTGCTTTTTTGACTGAAAACCAGGTTTGTGGATGTGTCGTTTAATGTATTTTTTTTCTTATTTGTTTTACATATATGATGTTCAGAGAGGTTTATTTGTGTTATAAATAACTCTGCCTGAATATCAAAACTGAGCATATTTAATATTTTTCAGGTTTACCTGGAGTTTAACAGGATTGTTGGTAGAAATTTTAAAGAAGAGTTCTTTGGTGTTCTTGATGGGTTGTGTCCAATTTTGATGGAAATTTCAAGAGGAAGACAGGTCGGATAGAAAAGCAATTAGCTGACCTGCTACAACACAACGGTGGGTTGATATTTCTCTTTTCTTCTCATAATGGTATTGATGGTTAGTTCAATACATAAACTGTTCTCTTGTGGTATTTCTCTATATGGACAAATAAACTGATATAAGATTTATTTCCTTTGTTCTACATTCAAGTGTGTTTTATACCACTTTGCAGAGCACAGAGCCAACAGCCATTAGATGCCTTGTCCTGAGAGGACTTCCAATAATTCTTGGAGATCTATGTTCTTCAAGAGCAGTTCAGTGAGTAAACCCTTTCTCCATTTGTACCATTCAAATATCAAATTGTGTAATATACCACCTACTGTCACAACATGAAAGACGCCTATATATAAACACACAAAATAGATTGTTTACAGTGCCTAACATAAAATCACATTGAATTACAAAATCTATAATATTAGATAATTCTATACAGTTGATTGTAGACAAATTGCTGTTAACCTGCATATTCTCTTTTTGTCATGTTTCTTGCACTATGTAGAGTCTATGGAGACTCCATGGACATCCCTGTGGGAATCCTCTATTATGAGGACAACAGTTCAGCAAGCCCAGCATTGCCATAACTCAACCCCTCAAGACTGGGCATCAACCGAGAGGGCAAGGGAAGCACTCACCAACCTACCTCAAGCAATGTGCTTCTTGTTTGGCTTAACCTACGCACTTCACCTGCAGCACCCAAAGCGCTTGAAAACACGTTTACCTTCATTCAGCAGGCAATGTGAAATTAAGGTAGAAGTGAGCTACCTCCAAAGGTTCAGAAGCTGAAGAATGAGCTAGCAGGGTAAGACCCAATTATGCTTATAGCACAGCTCTTCATGCCTGATTGTTGTACAATTACTTTGCAGTGATTAGAGCAAATAGGCTTGCAGTTGTTCATTTTGTATCTGATTCTTCTTGTGCTTGATGTGTCTAGTATTGTATTATTATTTTTTTTTTACAGAGTGCACATTTTAGGAAAGTTGCAAGTTTATTTTGACCAAATCTGATCCTTACTGCATAGATGTTCTTAATGCCTGCTTTGTTGTGTGTTTCTTACAGATGACTCTTATATCTTAGTTTATGCATGATAAGAAAACTTTTTTTCATTACATTTACATGTCAAATTGTGTTTTTCTAAAGTTAATTTGGCTTCAATCTGACTTTATTCCAGAAACACTGTGACTACAGTTTGATACATTTTCATAAAAATTGTCTTAATGTTGAGGTGGAGATGGAAAAAAAAAGTTCATATGGACACATTTTTTACATGTTTTGTCATTAATAAAATTCCATTATTGAAATATGTATTGCTGTATAATTGTTTTTATTTTAGTAATTTTAATCACAAGTTTCTATATTAAATTTCTGACCCATTTTGGGTTCCATTCAACCCAGCAGCGTAGTCATTTTTAACTAATAGTTGGGTTAATAATCACAACCCAGCATGCTGGGTTAAACGTGTAACCCAACTTGTTGGGTCAAAATAACCCAGCGTTGGGTTGGTCCCTTTTTGACCCAGCGCTGGGTTACCAAAATAACCCAAATTGGGTTGTTTTTAACCCAGCAGTTTTTAGAGTGTATTTACCAGGCAATTTGTCTGTTCAATTTAAAGCCTTATTTCATAGTTATGGATGCAACTCTACACATATTCTACATCTGTGTTTTCTCGGTTGTATGTGAACCTTCTGTGATGCTCATTCATTAATCACCTTGTCTATTAACGACATGTCAGCTGTGAAATAAGTTGGTCGTGAAATATTTGCTTCGCCTCATCCTTTGGGAACACTTCTGGAAACGGGAGCTCGTAAATCAGCATGATCACACCTAACACTTCTGTTCTCTTAAGCATTAGCACTGTGTTAATAAAAGATTTACCAAAGGACTCAGGTTTAATTAAACCCTCTTCCGAGCAGAGGTGAGGTTCCTGGGTGTTTTTACACCGTGCCGAATGAAGACCGGAGCAGTCGGTTGGAAACCAGGGAGAATTAGGGAATAACAAACCTCATTAGTCCGGGTCATGCTTAACGAAGCTGCTAATGGTCCTGAGCTGTAGGGAGAGCAAACTTGCTAATCTTTGTCCAGTTTTATAAAGGCCTTGTTTGGGATGTCATTGTGGGCAACTCCGTGAAGCCGACGTTCGCTCCTTTAAGGTTGGTCAGTGATGTTCCTCAAAAGGAGGCAATGTGTTTGGTCTACAGTAATGTGCAGTGATTTCAGAAACACGGCTACGAAATGAACACATCACCATCACTATAACACCAACCAACACTAGACACAATACCTGGTTCAACCCCATCAGAAAAGTAATGTCCCCATTTTGCTAAATACATATATTAAAAAAACGTGACCTGGAGGACATTCCCTAAAGTTCTCTTTCCAAACAAGCAAATGAGAGATTTTTTTACAGATGCTGGTAAAGTCCTGGAAATGCCAGTCTCAGATTGTTATGATGGTGAGTATTCTGGTGAACATCGTGGGGACGTCCCTTGTTTCTCCGTAGAGCCACAACAGTTCAGGAGAAGAGCGATTTGAGTGAAATTTGTAAAAAAAAAAAAGGGAACTGGAATTTGGTGACGTTCCCACTCGCCTCAAATGCCCTACAGATCCTTGTACATATCAGTTAATTCAACAGAGTCCTTAGGATCATTAAAATGCTTATAGAATTCCTTCACATTTGAACTGAATGTGAAAGTGAGGTGATTGTCATTGTGATACACAGCAGCACAGCACACGGTGACACTGTGAAATGTGTCCTCTATATTTAACCCATCACCCTTGGTGACCAGTAAATCTCATCAGAAACCTTTTAACAAGGTCAGGGCGAAGTTAGTTTGTCCGTGGTCACCACCATATGGATCGTCACCACGTCAATATCCACAAAAGCATCAACGTGGAGGCGAAACTGGAATTAAACGGCAGCGGAAAAAAAAAAAGTCCCATTTTTCAGTTTAATGGCGGCGGCGCTAACAGCTGCTCGGCCGCGTTCCCTTGTCATTTATTATAAGCAGTGTTATCCCAGCCTGCCATCTCGCCGCCGTATCACTATAAATCAGTCAGGGAGAGGGGGAGGCCCGGCCTCGGCGGCGAGAGATGTATCGTAATGCCCGCTAAACGCGTGGGAGGAGCCGCGGGCCAAATTAACGGGGGACGGGGATCGAAGGAGGCCGGCTCGGCTGCCGGGCCCTCGGCCGAGGACGGGTCCCAGCCCGGTGACACTCTAATCTCCCCCTTTTCCAGTGGCTCTCGCTGAGACACTCTGTTTAATTTACTATCGTCTGGTTGGAGATGTAGCAGGGAGCTGCTCGTCCATTATTCATGAGGGAAGAAGAGACGTACGATAAATCTCTATTCATGTTACCCCCCCCGACGCCTCCCATCGAATGTTAATGGGCACGGACAAAAGATAAAAAAAAATAAAATAAAATAAAACGGAAAGAATGAACGCACTGATGGCTTCTGGCCGTAAAATAAGCGATATTGAAATGTGAGGGGGTAACCTTGATCGGGAGCAGCATTGTAACGGAGAGAGAGAGAGAGAGAGAGAGAGAGAGAATGAATGCAACTGTAAATTCTAGTTCTCCAGACTGAGACGGCATTGGCCATTCCACTCATGCCCGGCGTCTTATCTCCATAATTAAGCAATTAACGGCTGTTGGAAGCAGCTTTAGGTTAAAAAAAAGCGTAGAATAATAAAAATATGGCGCTGCAGGTTGGACGAGAAGAAAATCGGTGAGCGGAGTGGGAGGTGGGAACGTGAAAATGGAACAAACGTAATAATAAAAAAAAAGAAATAAAAATAACGGCCAGGGGCGTTATCACACTCCGGCATAAAGCTCCTCGCCGCTAAATCAGACCGCGACAGCGAGGATTCTACGGCAGATTTGTACCGCGCGGTATTTATCCACTAGGCCGCGGCGCGCCACCTCAGCCTCCCACGTGACGATGTCACACAGGGATCGGCAGCACCAGCCCCCATGATGCAATGCAAGTGCCATTCAGAGCCTCACCATGACACCTCTTTGGCCAGTGACATAACGCATTGCGGTCAGCCTACGGTGCATTATATGCAGGTACAGGATGCATTACGCACAATGCACAATACACAATGCGTCGTAAGCAGATGCGCAATTATGTACAACACACGGTGCATTATAACGTGCATCAGGGGGGCGTCGCTGAAATACGCCATTTAAAAAAAAAAAGACTTTTCATGTGATTTACCGTACTGGAGGCATACAGAACTGACTTTATGCCGTCAAAACCGGGCTTTCGTAAATGAAACGTTCCATAAATCACTTGTCGCATTTGCATACGTTCTTTTAGCGCACTTTAAATCTCCTCATCGTGCATTATGACAGCGGAAAGCCGTTTTATTTCCGTGTTTGCGGTGCTGAACTGTATCTGATCAAGCGGCTCTCTATAAAAGTTAACGGCCGCTGCATGTGAGATTGCTCGGCGAGCGCTTAACAAGGGCTCAGGGAGACATTACTCACTCTCGCAACCAGAAGGGGACTTCCTTTTTTCCCGCGGTTCGCCCTTCGCTTATTTGTCTTTAAAGGGACGCGTCCTTGTTCCTTGTTGAGCAGACAATTAGCCGAGGCTGTTCGTTATTGTCTTATGCTAATGGCACAGCCGACGCCTTCTTCCCACGGGAGCGGCGATACGCACACAATGGCTTCGTACCACGGACGAATAGGCTGGCATGTTAAATAAGGGCGAGAGTCCATACATCACGGTCCCCGTGGGGGATTCCGCACGCGCCGGGGACGAAGGCGCATGTCTCATCTGGCTACGTCTCTTTTCATCCCACACCCCGCATGGCCGTGATGGGCGGCCTCCAGCTCGACAGCCGAGCCGACCGCGTCTCTCTTTGATTCCGGGCGCCTGGATCCAATCGAGCCACCATCAGGACACACACACACACACACACACACACACACACACTCAGAGAGAGAGAGAGAGAGAGCAGCACCAGTGATTTCCTCGGCTCAGACGGCTGATCAGTAGAAGACAGACGCTGCCAAAGACAGACCGCTGAGTGCAGAATATCGGACTCGTCTCGGCGCGGCCGCTCGAGTGCATCTGCGAGTGTGTGTGAGCAGAACAGAACACACTGGGCCCCAATCCAGGTCTTCTAATCCACCATCTGCAGCAGAAAATGTTCTCACACACACACACACACACACACATTCAGCAGCGGAGCATCCCGGCTCCTGTTGAGTAAAAGCCGGGATGCCGGGAACCGCCGGTGGACGTCCGCGGCCCGGATCTCAACGGGGGCCCACAAAATGGCCCCGGCGTCTCGGGGACACCCGTTGTGCCTTTTGTGTGTTAAGATTCAGCCGAGGCTGGTGGAACGGGGCCTGCCGGCGGGGCGTAACCTTGGCGGTTTGGCATGTCCTCCTCCTGATGTACGATTCCGCGTTGGAGTGCACGCGCCGCATTTATTAAACGTTCGAGAGATAAGAGCCGGACGGATGGCGGGAAAAAAACGGTGGGGACCACACGCGCTGCCACGCGGTCCCCCGGAGGTGGCGTAAAAAAAGAGGCAGAGGCGGTCCGTGAACGCGCCGACCGGCAGGAAGGGTGGACGGTTCCAGCCTCGGCCGGATTAATCACTGTCACCAGCCAGCTCTTTTCTGCCCGAGCAATTTAGATGTTAAATGCAGAGTTCGCTCGTACATCATCTGTTGATACCGTGGCGGGCTGAGCGCGGCTAACGTCAAATAAATGACTTTAACGGTAAACGTGCATGTATTTTTTGGTGAGGGACCGCGCTCAGTCGTCGTCCTTCCTGCCGTGTAGAAGATATTACACGACGTTGTTACGAGCGAAGACGTTAGCGTTGACGACCGCAATAAAACCGGTGCATTATCCTGAAAATGCAATAACACGAAGCGCACCGTATTAAAATATTTATCCGGAGCTATCCGGAGTTCGTCCCTGTTTACTCTTCACCGTTGTAATAGTAAGTGTGTTGGGGGGCTTCCGAAGACCCTTTGAAACTCTGCCAGGGAGCCGAAGGGGGAAAAAAGCCGCCCGAGTCGTGGCTTTGATCAGGGTTGAAATTTGCAGGTCATGTGACTTCGCTGATGTACGGAGGTGGGATGCACTCAAGCTAAATAAAGTCTTTCATTGAATCTTTCATCTCTGATCAGCCACTGCCGTGCATGTGTGTGTGTGTGTGTGTGTGTGTGTGAATGCAGTGTGATCAATTATTTACCGTGGTACCGTTCCACAATGCCTGAAGTGAAGCCTTTTTCATGGGAACCCTGACGTCTTAATAATGAGGCTGTCGCGCCCGGGACGGAATGCCGGTGACAGCTCTCCACTTCGACCGTCATCTCCAGAACAACGGGCACAGAAGTGAATTCTGGGAGAACCCCCACCCACCCCGCCGAGATCTGTATATTTGGTGCAGATAAGGTCGCCGGATGTGGAAAACTAGAAAACGTTCACCTGTATGTTCAGATTTAACTAATTATCCATCATGCACGTCTGACCAAACGATGATGGTGCTGCGTTCATCTCCGCCTGGAAATAAACGGGCCAAACGCACATTTCTTATTGGCAAATTCGACACCGTCGCGTATTTTGAGGGACGCTAGGAACACCACGGACGATCTCTTGTCGGTGACACCGGGCAATTCTCGAGGTCCCGGTGACTGGTGGAAGAGTTAACTGGTTATTAATGCTCGCCTGTCCGTAACCCCCCGCCTGTTCGCCTCTTTGATCTACGGCTTTAATATCCTGCAGAAGAGCAGGCAGGTGAGAACCGGGCCGGGGCCGGCCGGCGCGTTGACATTGAAAGTCTATTTCACTGGGATTAACCGAAGGGCTGAATTGCGCGGGGTTCGAGCGGCGTAGATTTACATTACATTTACATTTACAGCATTTATCAGACGCCGTACAATCAGTAGTTACAGGGACAGTCCCCCCCTGGAGACACTCAGGGTTAAGTTAACTACTACCACCCTGGTAACGCTCGCCTGATGCGTGCCAAACGAGACGATATCATGACGACCCAAACCAACAGGCAGCGGCGTGGAGATAGAGGAGGTGTTTGAATAACTCCCCCCACCCGCCGGCACACTCAGGGTGTCACACAGGGTGGTCCGAAATGAAACCCGTATCTTCGCAGATGCCCCAGAATGCAGGAGACATCCGAGAAATGTCGTCCAGCCTCCCGGGTCTCCTTCCAGTGTGACGTCACATTCTCGGAGCCGTTTGACCTGACGTCTTCAGGGGCAGAATGAGAACCATGTGGTCGCGCCGGGAAATTGACAGGGTGGCTTTGAAATGCTGATAGCGCTGAGGGCCCGCGACGGCGCTGACGGCGTTCAAAAGGAAGACCCCCGGCCCTCCCCCCACACAGGAATTCTGGAAGGAGAAACATCTGAAAGTGAAGTGACGGTCATTGTGAAACACTGCAGCGCAGCACACGGTGACACAACGAAATGTTTCTTCTGTATTTAACCATCACCCTTGATGAGCAGTGGGCAGCCATGACAGGCGCCCGGGGAGCAGTGTGTGGGAACGGTGCTTTGCTCAGTGGCACCTTGGCGGATCGGGACTCGAACCGGCAACCTTCTGATTACGGGGTCGCTTCCTTAACCGCTAGGCCACCACTGGCCCTGAACATTGTAGGTGTACCGATTACAGCGTTGGTCCCGAAAAGTGGTGTTGGTTCAGAACAGGGGTCGTTGTCGGGGCTACGCTCACTTAACATGGCTTGAGTCCTCCAGAACCAGGGCCGGCGACCCCTAATCTGCGCAGGTTACGGGGGAATTCTGGGTAAATGAACTCTGCCATTATTAAAGTGTTGAAAGCGCGGCCCTTTTATTAGCCCCCCGGTAATCGGCCCGCTGGAACCCGTACGCCTCTATTGATGACACAGCTCTTCGGAGCGGACAAAAGCCCCGGAACGCCATTATCTCCAGCACAAGGTGAGCGGCGCAGACCCCATACATCACAGCGGCCTGATGGGAAATATTGAGCCGGAGCACCGACTTTTTCCGCCATGAAATACAGCCACGGCGCCGCGGCCGGACGGGATTAAAAGCCCCGTCGAGGAAGGGACCATCATTCAGCCAGAAAACAAATGGAAGCGCGGCGCCCGTCGGTGAATAGCATTCCCGCGTCCAAGTCCAAGGAGGAAGAGAGGAGCTTCTGGAATTGGTAGCGAATTTTCCGTCAGGAGGATGAAATTTCGGGAAGCCCCGAATGGCATCGCTCACCCCCCTGGCTAAACCGCAACCGCCGGCCCACCGTCCGCCCCATAGGGCCTTTAGCGGCGTGACGGATGGCCTCTGCGGCTGAAGCCCGGCCACATGATTAATGGCCAGGTGGCCGTATTTGCACTTTTCTTCGCTCATAATTCCTCCCCGCCGCTTAAGTTGCCCCGGCGTCTGCCGGAGCGCTCCATTCATTACGTTCCCACTGATGTCACAATTAGTTTCCTGCCAGAAAGTCGATTTATCACGCCAGGCGCTTCTGCCGAAGTGTGAAGATTTCAGGATAATCGCGGCGGACCTGTTTGAGCACCTTTGACTGAGTAAGTCATAATTCATTCTTTTTTTTTATTAAACGTGTGTCGAGATTTTTTAACCAGGCCTGGAACCGGCTGTGGTTTTCCCGCAGACCCCGTTCCGTGCCTCCGTAAGGAGAACGTTGCAGACGCTGGACGAGTGGAGATCCAGGCCGGAGCAAGTTACGTAACAGCCTGACGGGATAGAACGTCTCTCCCCAATTAAGCGGCCGGGAACGCCGGAGCCTGGAGCGAGCTCCGCGGACGCGCCGGAATGTTTCGAGCAGAACCAGACGGGCCGGGGCGCGTAATTGGAAGCATATTCCCGGCTGGTGGTGCAATCCCACACTCCCTCTCTCTGAAGATCAACAGAGCCAGTTGTTTGGACAGCGGGCCTCCGCGGGTGGGACGCGCTATCTAAACCAGATTCCGATTTTTATATCCCCCGACCCCGCCCGAATTCCTCACGACCGCATAACACGGGAACGCGGGCTTCGGACAGGCTCCCCTTCCGGGCGGCATGTCGCGTTCTGAAAGTTGCATGTTCGGACTCAGCGGTGATTAGCGGCCATTAGCGGGCCGCCGCCACACACCGCGCACGCGTTTAATGTCTCGGTCCCCCGAACAGCAGCTCCCCCCGCGCCCCGGGGTTTTAGACAGGGGCTGAAGGTCAAACACTCAGGGGTCAGGGGTCATGTTTGGAGGCAGACTGGTGGCTGGGCCGTCACCATGCCAGTGTCTGGCTAAGCTAACGTAGATTGATAAAGACTTTTACTTCTGCTTTTCCCGAATCCGCTCCTCTTCAACCCTGCCGAGATACCGACTACAGATAGAAGAGAAAAACACATGAATAATAAATATCAACAAAATGCATTTTTTTTACATAAAATGCATAAATTATTCAAATATTTCTATTGAATGCTTTACTGTATAATGTTTTTATAATTATAAATAATTTGTAATACTGCATCCTGAGATGAACCCGACCATCTCAGCCCTTACGGACCTTCGGCTGGCTCCGGTGGTGCCGATGGGGACGGGGACGCGGCGTGGCGCTCAGAAGGCTCCCGGCGCGAGCTGGTGGGCGACACATGCCAGATCAAGGGGACGGGAGGTGGGGGCGTTCCTCGCCTTCCTCCACCCCGCCAGCCCGACGCTCTCCAGGGACGGGGGGGCTTTAATCAGTCCGCTGCCATGCAAAGTGATCATGAACTCGCGAGCCTTTGGTCTATCTATCTCAGTTCCGTCTCCCTCGTTTTGCACGCTCCTTCTCGCTCTGTCTCATTTATCTCTCAATTGCAGCCCTCAGCTTCCTCTTCACTCCGCCTCTCATCTGCACTCTCTTTCAGACGCTATTTGTTTAATCATTCGCTTCCCTCTGATTGCCCCCGATCGGGAAAGAACAGTGGGAGAACGTGGCCGAAGGAGCGATGGCAGGGCCCTGGAACATCTTCAGCCTCGAGGTGTTGACCTGCTCTGCAGGCGTGTTGTTTCCACATAAATAAGGTGTCGCTGATTTCTCACCTCACGTTTCTCCATTCAGCTACTTGTCGACGAAATGGTGCAGTGGCATCATCAGAATTATCCATGAATGAATGTTACGCTGTGGGAGGAGTTTACTTCGTGGGAGGAGTTGAAGCCTACCAGCTCCACCTACCATCTGCCTATTGGTCACCTCCACCTATGTAAAGAGACTTTGGATGGTGTTCGGCAGGTCCCCAGGGTCAGCTAGGCCCTTACTGTTGTTAGCCTGTGTTAGCCTGTTAGCTTTATGTGCCCTTTTGGTTAGCTTTTGTGCATGTTTGAGTTGTCCCCGCTGGACCACCCCTTCCTTTAGGCTGGACTGATGCTGGTTAGCTGTGCTGCGTCCGCTGTTTTATTCTACCTGTCAGCTCACTGTTAATAAAAGCACTATTTGACTGCTTTGTTCGGTGTTGTGTGTGTTACAGGGGACGTCCTCTCCACACCCTGGTCACGTTTCTTAGAACAATGAAGATTTGTGACAACGTTGTTGTAGACGGGAGGTCTACGTTCTGCAGGCCAGGTCGAGCGGTGTGAATCAATCCGTTCGTTATTGAGGTCCGGCTTTCATATCGCCGGAGGCTGAAGGAGATCCATCAGACCAGAACTCCACCCCACGTCCTTGCAAGGTGCGGGCCTTTCGGCCAGCAGCAGGGTGAGCCGCTTGCTGGCTTAACAAAGTGTGGAATTATTTTCTCCTCTTCAGTTTTATTCTGTGCTTTTATTGCTTGTGGCTGCAAAGCAATAAAAGATTTACATTCGCAGCCCTGCGGCGCGTGCTCAGCTATACGAGGCGGAGTTAAGCGGCCATATCCACAGCGCGTGGCGCCCATCAAATATATGCTTCACTTTTCAAACTCATTTCCTCCCACATGTGATGGAGGGAAGAAATAAAGAATCACATTATTCAAGTTGCCATGGTGATTCAATTTAGAGCAATATATCTTGCCGCTCAGAGAGGAATTCCCAAACCGGATTCCATTCATCTCCCAGAACCTGGAGTGCAGGCCAGGCTCAGTGGGAAGTGGGGGGCGTGGCCTGCACCCACGTGCCGAATATTTTCACCATAAACACCAGGACTTTCTCTCTCTGTGTTTCCATTAAACACAGAAGCCGTGGCGAGAGGGAGGTCCTACCTCACAATGTCAGGAATGTTTTCATATAAACAGCTCGAGCGGCGTGATGGTAACAGTCCTCCCGCTTTTATACTTAATGTCACACTTATTATAAAACACTCAACTCCTCTTCTCAGCATCTGATTGGCTGAGCCAGTGGTGGCCTAGCGGTTAAGGAAGCGGCCCTGTAATCAGAAGGTCGCCGGTTCGAGTCCCGATCTGCCAAGGTGCCACTGAGGTGCCACTGAGCAAAGCACCGTCCCCACACACTGCTCCCCGGGCGCCTGTCATGGCTGCCCACTGCTCACTCAGGGTGATGGTTAAATACAGAGGACACATGTCACCGTGTGCTGTGCTGCTGTGTTTTACAAGTGACAATCACTTCACACTTCACTTCTTAAAGGGGGGGTGGTTCTTTATTTCAACATATGTTATTACTTCTGATATATTGCTAGGCACACACGACCTTAATACCAGAAATATTTATTAAAAAATAATGCTGCCGCTGTAACCAGTTGTACCGGGATGATTTTTTTACCACAGTTTCTTTTATTATTTCAGCACATTCTAAATGTTGCTAGTGGTGGTAGTAGCCTAGTGGGTAACACACTCGCCTATGAACCAGAATACCCAGGTTCAAATCCCACTTACTACCATCGTGTCCCTGAGCAAGACACTTAACCCTGAGTGTCTCCAGGGGGGAACTGTCCCTGTAGCTACTGATTGTAAGGCGGATAAGGGCATCTGGTAAATGCTGTAAACGTAAATGTAAATATAAATGTCAATGTAAATGCTAGGCTCACGTGACTTTAAACCCAGAAATATTTATTAAGAAATATTTCTGCCATTGTAACCAGTTGTAACAGGTTTATCAAATCTGAATGGCTGAGCCATATGGTAAATAACCTGACACTTTTGATGCATTCAAATTATATACTAATATACAGAGAGCTGCCATGTTATATTATGCTTTTTTACTTTGCTTTTTTCTTTTTTCTAGTCATTAATGTCAAGACTTATATCACCCCCCCCCCACACACACACACACTGTATTCACCATGAAATGCATGATATTAATGCGACTGGTAATGAGCGTGATGAAGTGGTGCATTCTGGGAGCTTCTCCATGTTACGCATCCTTCAGAAGAACTGATTCATCGTGCTTCAGTGTCAGAATGGAAAGTTGAGATAGGAGGAGGGAAAGCCCCGTCGTCATGGCTGCACTCCGGCTCAAAAGGGAATCCCCCCCCCCCCCCTCCCGCCCGTGTACAGTTGGTTGCCGGGAGATCGCCATGGCGACCAGAGTGTTTACGACAACAAGCGGTCCGATACGCAAATGGCCGACTCGTTTGCTGATGCCTATTTATAAACTTCCAACAGGAAGGAATGTCCCTGTCTTCACTCTGCATGCAGACGTCCCATTGGCCGACAGGGCCAGACCCCAAAAAAGGGCCTCTGGACAGCGCCATGGCAACGGGGTCAAAGCAAAACAGTAGTTGTCCAAACACACAACATCAAATTTCCACCAAAACTCAGGGTTATATATTCATATTTAAACCTTCAGAAACGACATAATTACTGCATTTCAAATCCTAGATATACAGTAGGTGTGTTTACGTGTGTTTTTGTCCCCGTATTTTTTGCTCTGTGTGGGTTGCATCTCTATGGAAACGGAACTGACTGGGTGCTACAAGGAGAAGCAACTTGTTTGTGTGGCCATACAATCACACACACACACACACACACACACTCACAAAGGCTGTGTAATGCAATGGGATGCACTGATTTCCTCATCATTTCATTTCTTAACGTCAAACACACACACACACACCCACACACTCACAAATGCATGAAGCTGCATCGATAAGAGACAATGAAAGATTTGTGTGAAGAAATCCTGATTTGTCCTTCGCGAGATGTTGGAATGCGTGCACACACACCCACCATACGCATGCATGTACGTTCACACACCCCACCCAGAGATTCCTGGGGAATGTAATGTGTGTGTGTGCAGGAATATCCCTCCATCTCCACGTGGAAAATGAGTCAGCGAGGCCGCGGTTCCCACAGAGAACAGCACGTCCTGTTTGTCTTACCACAGGAAGCCCGAAGCAGGACGTGCCATCAGCCTGATCATGCTAACACACACACACACACACACACACACACACTTACTACATTACTGTCACACACTCGGGTGTGTCCCATTCAAGCTCGGCTCCGTGCATCCTCCAAACTGCTTTACGGACCATCTGAAACCCACACGAACAGAGAACAGCGAGAGGAAACGCCGCTGCGCCAGCGTGACGTTCTGCAAAGTCCCCCATTGAGGCTTTAAACATGAAAAGTTTTTGAAATGCATGTTGTAGATTTGTGCAGAACATTCTGAACCACTTCTGCATATGTAGAGGACGATGGCACTAAATGTTCCTGAGGTCCCTTCTCTTGGTCGCTCCTGAGAAGGTTCCAGCTGTTCTCCTGCCTTGTCTTCTGTTAAAGCTGCAAGTTCACAGTGTTTGAACAAAATCATCCGTAACATGCATTCACATCTAATGAATAAATCGCATGCTGTGCATGGCGGCAATTTTCGCAGCAGGAAAAGCGTTGAAAATTTCACTGTCTTCAATTATGATTCTATAGGGTTCATAAAACTTCCACGGGGAAGGACGCACGCCATTACAGAAGCGTTTGCACTTTAATGGATCCCATTTCCACTCCATTTAATTAAAGACTCTTAGCATAAAATAAACGAGCAAGTTCAACGTACATTTCTGGGCGGCTCATATTTGTTGAATGCTGGGACATTAATATCTTATATCTTCAGAATCAGAATAAAAGTGCTGAAGTTTTAAAGAGATTCGCGATTGGTAGAGTGGGATGCATCTTCTCAGGGTCACATGGAGCCACTTTTTTCCGCTGTTTTGATTGGCTGAGGGCTGCCTGGGAAAGGCCCCCGTGTCCTCTGAGGCTGTAGCCGGCTGCTCCACCACCTCTGCTTGTGGAAGCCCGAACAAGACGAGGTCCAAAAAAAAAAAAAAAAAAAAAACCAATTACCCCCATAATGGTGGAATTTGACCTTTAGCGCTCCATCCATGGGAAACTTCTCTCATGTGCAGCATTTAATGACATCATGGCAGGGAGTGGCGTTGTGAAACGGATGCATTTCCGGGTTAACACTTCACCCGCCTTCATTCATGCTTCATTCCAGCATCATAAATTCAGATCAAAAATTATGGATGAACAGAAAGTGCTGAAATAAAACCAGCACGGAGGACCATGTTTTCCTGGAGCGTGTTCAGTGATGCCACAGCATTAACCAGGATTGCTAGGAGAGGAGTGGGAGGAGCCTGTAAGCATGATTGACAGCTGTCACACTCCCCACCTCCTCATTCTGGACGATTTAAACCCTCCATTGGTCAATAATGTCACATGCCCGGGTGCAGCACGTCTCCTCCCTTTCTCCTCCCCTGATTCTCTCTGAATAAAACATTGCGTCCCCTCCTGTTTGACTTCAAACTGAGAGATCTGAATCCTGGATGTGGATGAAGGCACCACCACTGTTATCCACTCTAAACTCCTCTAATACCTCTGACAGAAGGCATGTTGCATCTTTGTAGTAGATGGCGGCGCCATGTTTATAATTTTCTCCTTTGGCCCGGTTGACGTACCGTTGCTCACCGGCTCCGTTCCTTCGCTGAAACCCGGGGGACGTTGGTCAAGTCAGGCCTTCTTTTTTGTTTCTCCTTTGTTCTTTTCTCGAGGCTCGCGATCGAGTGATAAATTCAGTCTGGATGCTGCGCTGCCTGGCACCGTAGGGGTTTAGGAGATGTGGGAGTCTGTAACTTCGTTTCACTGAATTCTCTAGAAAATTCCAAGGAAACATAATCATGCAAGTTGGAAAGCTGTCTAAAAAAATGCACCTTTTGCTGTTGGTTTTTTATTGAGGTAACTGAGATCTGAGATCTCTCTCCACCACTATCAATACCAGATACGGGGAAGATCCAGTAGGCTAAAGAACCTGGGGAAAAGCTGCTTTAGTGTCACGTGACATCGGAGTACGAAATGGGAAGACGGTGACAGGTGATTCCAGCTCTATTTAAACAGCATCGACCTGGAATCCTCGCTCAGTTATTGAAATCAATTTGACTCTCGCATTGATTATTATATGTAGTATATATACAGTAGTATAGCATATATAGGTATGTATGTATATATACACCTACATATATTACATACTGTAGTATATATGGGTACACACACACACACCTAAATATACTATACTATATATACTGTATATAATCAATTCGAGAGTCAAATTGAACTCAATGCAGGTGTGTGTGTGTGTGTGTGTGTGTGTGTGTGTGTGTGTATATATTTTTATAAATCTATATTTCAAATATAATGAATCTGACCAGATTGTAGAAAGTCTACAACTACATTACATGTAAAACGTGTTGTTTTTATAGCGAAATGAAACAGATCAGCAACGTTCGTAATCTGTTTACAAGAAGTGGGGTGAAAGTGAAGGTTTCTGGGCTGAGTGCAAAGGATCAAGAGTGAACGACAGATCCTTTTAATTAAATGAATTATTCCTTGGTCGGCCAGTGAGTAATTCCGTAAAACTGTGCTTGAAGTGTTAGTCACTCGTGAGTCACCGGGGTTCGGAATGTGCTCGAAAAATAACGAGAGCCACACGCCGGCCAGGACGTTCAGCTGCAGCGGACCGGGTCCCAGTTCTCCAGGATCAGCCCCTCAGTGGGTGGTGGCTCCTGCGGTCCCTCAGGAGGGCCACGCTTTGCCCATCATTACTGGCCCCGTGGCCCAACGGGACGGCGTGTGGAAATGGGAGCCAGCTGTGGAGAGTGACATGAAAGGGAAACTGTGGGCCACGAGTTTATTTCACCCGTTTTATTCATCCCTTCAAGTGCACAGTCCCGGGTTGCAGTAAACCTCTTATTGCACGCTTTGAAAACGCAAACCTGTGACATGTGACACCCAGATTCTCCCAAAGTAGGGCACCACACTTCCTGTTACGGCCCTGAAGAATCAAGGTCAAAGGTAACGTAAATAGTTCAAATGGAAAAACAAACCCATCGGGACAAACGGAACTTGTGTTTACTTCTAATTAGGACAAGCCGGAAGATAAGAAGAAACGAAGCCATTTGTGACGTCGTGAGATGGCATTGGTGAGTCCACGAATTAGAGATTAAAGTGAGATTAAACTTTTATCACATCATGCCCTGCAGGATCCTCATTCCCCACTTCTTCAGGAACCTGAAAGCCCCAGTAACACTTCCTACAAGTTCCGTGCATTACATGCAAATGTGGAATGCAATCTGTCATCTGCATAATTTAACATTATGAGCCATGGGTATGATTTGTATATTTGTATGCTCATTGGGGCAAAGGTGGCCTAGCGGTTAAGGAAGCGGCCCCGTAATCAGAAGGTTGCCGGTTAGAATCCCGATCCGCCAAGGTGCCACTGAGGTTCCACTGAGCAAAGCACCGTCCCCACACACTGCGCCTGTCATGGTGCCCACTGCTCACTCAGGGTGATGGGTTAAATGCAGAGGACACATTTCACTATGTCACCGTGTGCTGTGCTGCTGTGTAAGTGACAATCATTTCACTTTCACTTTAATTGAAAGGTTGTCGGTTCAAATACCACTGAGGTCCCCTTGATGAAGGTACCGTCCCCACATGGCTGCCTGCTGCTCACCAAGGGTGATGGTTAAATACAGAGGACACTTTTCACCGTGTCACCGCGTGCTGTGCTGCAGTGTTTCACAATGACAATCACTTCACTTTCATGTACATTTGAATGTACATTACCATATAATGCCACAATGCCATACATTTTACTAAACAACGTCAAGTTCTTTTGAAAAAAAAACGTGACTGGTTCAAAACACCTGAATGAAAGTGCTGCTGATCGCAATGTTGGTGCTGGTCGTGGGCGTGGTCCAGAACGTCAGGAGGAGGTTTAAACCATCCGGAATGAGGAATTAGTGTGTGTGGAGCGAGCCGTCGATACTCCGCACCCCACGAGAAGGCCACTAAGTGGCTGTTGTACCTCGTGCTCTGTTCTCTGCTGCTGTTCGTGTGAAAAACCGGAGAAATCCCGGAGGCCTGGAATGGTGCGCCTGGCAGAATCCCGTTGTGCCGTGACAAATCACGTTAAAGCGAAAGAGCAACCTGTTTAGCCTTAAAGAAGAGGGGCATTGTGGGCCGCGGCGTGGAGACGTTCACCTTCTCCCGGATCGATCCCAGCCTCCTGGCCAGCGGAGCGTAAGTGGGAGTGATTAGAAACCAGGCCTGATTGATTTGCACCCACATTCAAAGCAGCACCTTCCGGGCAAATTAGGTCTACAAGCGACGGAGAACCTTCAACCCGCCGCCGACCGGCGTCCACGTCCTCGAGCAGAAGTTGCTCATTTGCATTCCATTTTCTTTGCAGAATGCGTCCATCCACCCTCGTTCCCCGAAAAACGCTGACGTGAGCGACGGGACTGGTTGGGAAAATCCAGATTTGTCCTGGCACAGATGAAGTGTTCATGGGCGCGTTTCACTGCAGAGCGAGTCGTTCTGACGCCTGGTCCCTCTCGCAGAGAACAGCCGTGTAAGTGACCGCGTGGCCGAGGAGCAGCCGCGGGAAATCGACTCGGATGGGTAGAGTGGTGCTACGTGCGACGCATGATGAACACTGCATCGGGGAAAAGGTGTTTCACGTGATTGTGTGTCTGCAACATATGTGCCATATCCGACGTGGGAAACTGTTCTTAAAAAACTCTCTACACACAAAAGCACCGTATTAAAACCACTCCAACCTGATGTTACCTGGCAGAAAGAGGCGTGGCACAATAGAGGTTAAAAGGATGAACAGTTTCTAATTTATTAGATTATTATTGCAATTACATGTAAATATTGTATGTAAAAAAGAGAAAATCTAAATGAAAGACAGGAGGAAAAGATAGAAAAAAGAGAGAATAGCCTGAACCGAGATTCAGAGACATCACCTGATCCAGGAGAAAAATGGATAGAGAGAAGACTCGAGAACCGGAAGGCCCAGTTCCGATGGAAAAGAAGCTGAGAAAAAAAAGTCCCCCGCTACCCCACGTGAACATCCTTTATACATTTGACGCACAGGAAGTTGTCACAGACCAATCAGAACTTGTTGTTTCTGTCTTGTCCCGCCCAGACGGCAGACAAAGGCAGGACGGGGTATCACAAAAACCCGTAGTAGGCATTTCACACATCTTACCATTTGGCAAAGATTTGGAAAACGGAGGTGTTGAATCTCTACGCAAAACAAAGGTCGTCCCATCTTACACTCTTCATGTTGTGAGGTAATGAAGAACAACTGCAGAACTTCACTGGCTCTTCTTTACACCAACAGTCGAAGGGTATGTCTGAATTCAAGGACTGAATCCTGCAGAGGATGCATTTCAAGACCAGATATGACGCAACCAGACAAAGGTCCTTCAAATGCTCCTTCAATCTATCCCATAATCCATTGGGTAGTTTCAGAATGTGGCCGTTGCAACAAAAGCAACATTGGCTGAAGACGATGCTTTTAAATCTTCCTTTAGATAAAAGGTCTCTTCTAAGAAAGTGAAAGCGAAGTGATTGTCATTGTGCACACAGTGAAATGTGTCCTCTGCTTTTAACCCATCACCCTGAGTGAGCAGTGGGCGGCCATGACAGGCGCCCGGGGAGCAGTGTGTGGGGACGGGGCTTTGCTCAGTGGCACCTTGGCAGATCGGGATTCGAACCGGCAACCTACTGATTTCGGGGCCGCGTCCTTTACCGCTAGGCCACCACCACTGCTCCGAAGGCTAGAAGCCTGTTGTTAAGGATGGCCAGATGGGGGATTAACAGGCAGACATGAGTCAACACCTGGTCAGTAGTGTGGTACCAGGGCCGGCCCGCGGCAAATAGAGCAGCACAAATGGAGAAACATTCCATTAGACACGCCCCTGGACGAAAAAGGCCGCCACCTCAAATCTTGCCGAGGGCTGCAGGTTTGCTAGGGCCGGGTCTATCTGGGTCTTCAGCTCTGAAATCACATCCGACAGATCTCCCAAGGTCAGAATGTACTTAAATGCCAGCCTGATATTTCCCTCACCGCGTCGGAGATGAACTCCGCCGACCAGCCTCTTCCTAAGGGCAGGCCGCGTCAGCCCCTGACTGGCGGAGCCGCGCCGCATTCCGATTGGGTGGTGACATCGACAGGAGTCCTCAGCATCTGTCCTCGCTTGGCACCGCCCCCGCATCTGTTTAACATCACGCCGTCAGGACTGCCGCTGTCTCCTCGGCACGAGCGGGTTCCACTCAGTCTCAGGCCTTTTTTGGATCATTTATCACATTTTGCTCCTGTTTACATAGAAATTCACACTGAAGACATTTTCAGGTTTTGACCGGCACAAATAATAACGTGAATATGTTGCAGGAAATAAACCTCAAAATGCATCTGACCTCAACGTTCGCCATACATCTGGACACGGCCCTGTCCTCCACAGGATGTTTGCAGGAGCTCCCCGCGGGGTCGTCTCCAGTCTCCCAGCAGGCATGTTAACACGACGGGGCTCTCCCCCACCTCCCCCGCCTCCCGGGGCAAGAAGCCATTTATCCTTTAATGCCAGAGGGACGTGCGGGGACCGGGAGGAAGGAGGCCGGCCTCCTCATGACTTATTCAGTATGATGCATCACCGCGCGCCAGTAATGGCTTCCTGAAACAGCCGGTAATGAACGGCGGACCTGAGCCGGTCACTCGGCGGGTTAATTATCCGGGTCGGGCCAATCGATGAGCGGACGAGTCTTAGTGTGTAAAACAGCGCCGAACAGGCAGGAAGGATCCTCTCCACTCGCTGTGTGGCTAGGCTGATCGATAAAAATTTATTCAGTGAAATAATGCATCTCATTTGCATAAAAGGCTTGATTCTACCATCTTTCTACCACGTTTTTCACGCTTAAAAGGGTAGAAATAGTGTACACCTCCGCTGAGTTGGTGTAAATGTTCTATTCATTCATGGTTTATTTAGTGCACGTTGCTTTTTTAATAAAAAGTTTACGTTGCATCCGACGTCGGGGTGCAAATAACATGAGTCAGATTAACAGTGGACACCGATTGCTGACTACTGATCACACGCTTTAACAAATATCGTTGTCTTGTGCAGATGTAAATAAAATGAATAATGCTCCGCAGTGCGCATTTTATGCAAATCGAGCTTCTTTGGCCCACAGTCATTAAATCTGGTCGGCTGCCAAAGAAGAGGAAACATGACAACGGCGCGGCCGTAAACCTTAGAGTCCCCGAGAGCGCGCCTTTTAAGGCTCTCCGTTGTTGCTTTGGTGCGCTCGCAAACGATGACACGCCAATTAACCTGCATCATTAGTTTGAAGGGCCCTTTCAAAATGAAACCACAAGCCAAGGAGTTTAGGGAGGCTTTTTGCATTATTGATCAAACGTCAGAGCCGGAAGCATCTGTCACCGGGGAGAGCGGGCCGGGGCTGGAGCAGATTACAGTAATGGCTATCGGTGCCATCTGAAAATCTGCTAGCATTGTTAACCACTAATGGGCTGCACCCCCCCCCCCTCTGTTTGCGTGTTTACTAATGCATTACAGATTATCTGGGCTTCGGTTTCGGCCTCTTCATCTTCATATCTGTCTTGGACGAGAGGGCCAGGGCCTTGTTACATCAGCACTTTACGTCCGCTTATCATGAATGTTATATTAGTTATATTGCAACTCTCATACGAAATCGTTTTAAAACATGTTTCATGGTTTTGGGGTGCAGCCTGGCAACCTTTTCCAGCTCATTCCTCCTTTTACACTATAAAGTGAAAGATCTGTATAAAACATTTTCAAAATCACCCAGATCATGTTCAGTAGGTCCTCATTCTCAAGGACTCCACTGCACAAAACATTCCATCTAGCATTGTCTAGCACGTCCCTCTCTATTGTGGTAGTAGCCTAGTGGCTAACACAGGGGTGGTAGTAGCCTAGTGGGTAACACACTCGCCTATGAACCAGAAGACCCGGGTTCGAATCCCACTTACTACCATTGTGTCCCTGAGCAAGACACTTAACCCTAAATTGCTCCAGGGTGACTGTCCCTGTAATACTGATTGTAAGTCGCTCTGGATAAGGGCGTCTGATAAATGCTGTAAATGAACAAGCATTACACTGCTTGTTCTTCCCACTCGTGATGTGGTTCATCCACATTTTCTGCTGTTGCTCCATATTGCAGCTTTGAGGTGCCCATTGTTGGAGCTTTCAATCAGAACCATCATGAACCATTTAAGCTCTTCTATTGAAGCAAACATGCATCAGTGAGCTTTGGCTGCCCATGGACTTTATTGACCAGAAGATCCAGAAGGTTTTACTAGAGATGGCTAGAGGACATTCTGTCCTGACAAACATCTGCACCGAATACATAGCAGAGGGAAAGTGTTGTGTTCTGGATCTCCGCTCCAAATAGTGAAGTTTGCTCCACTGGCGGGCGAGCGTCAAGTCGCGGCAGCGAGTCCAATCCGTTGTCATCTTCCTGGAAGCGTTCCTAGACAGTCTGGTTGTTTGAGGTGCGGATGCATTATTCTGCAGGGAAAATTCACAGATGTTCCCCGCTGCTGTGCGCAGATGCTCCTGAGCCACGACAAACGTTCAGGCACCTTGGGCTTTAAAAATATGGTGGGGAATGTTAAAGCCTTTCAGCACCGTGTCTTCCCAGCAGGAAGCGTCTCGTGTGGTCAGCAGTTTTTTACTGTTTAAATCATCAACATCTTTAAACATTTTGTTAGCAGTACAAGCCATTTTAACCCATTTTAATCTTCAGAACGCTACGAGAGGCAGATCATCTTTTTCCATTTATGTGACTGGTTTTACTGGTGACTTGCATGTCCTGTTATTATTTGGACAATAAATGGTGGATGCTGACCGGCATGGATTTGCTCGCTGACCAGCATGGTTACACTGGCGAGTTCACACCAGACCAGAAGTTTCAGTTCATTATTCTACACAACAGATCAACATAACAAATTTAAAATGCACTTAGTGCTCAACTAAGCTACATTAAAACCAGAGTTAAGGTGCTGTGGTCGGTCTGCTGGTCCTATTGTGACTGAAGATAACCTCACACCATTTTAATCGATTTGGACAATTACGCTGCTAACCATTCATGGTTTGACTGACAGCTGCAGCGTGGGACCATGGGAAGCCTTTATCGGCCGCCTTAGTGAAAAAACACGGTGCGACCGGGGCGATAAGATCTTTGGCGTGAATAAACGGCACGCTGACTGAGCGTTTAGAACCGTTCTTCGGCTCTTTCTGTCACCCTCCACAGCAGAGCCGCTTGCCGCAGTGTTGAATATTTCATCTTCTAATGGGTCAATCTGGCCGACTTCCCCGATCCGGCAGTCAGACGTGATTAACCGACGCCACTCCAGCGTAATAGTCCTTGTGTTTTGAGTGATTTAAAGACCCCGAGCGCTGCACAGCTCATAATGCAGGAGAGGGCCCTTCACTGGCGGGTCACTGGGTTTGTCCACTCAGAGCAGGAATGTATTTTTTTTTTCTATAAAATGAAGCATCAGGCTACTGACCCCTCTAGAAAAAGACATTTGTTCCCTTATCTCAGAGTGTCATCGGAGTCTCTCTTCCCTCCATAATGGACATTTGCAACACTCGCTGGATCAGGGAAGCCACCAGCATTGTGAAGGACCCTACACACCCCTCACACGCACTCTTCACCCTCCTGCCATCCGGAAAAAGGTACTGAAGCATTCGGGCCCTCACTGCCAGACTCTGGAACAGCTTCATCCCACAGACCATCACACACACACACACACACACACACAACCTCTTTTTAGAACATATCAAAAAAAAAAAAGAAAGAAAAACACTCCAAATAAATGTAAAATTATTCGCATATAGAGTTTCTGCGCACACCATGATCAAAGATGGATGGAGAAGAGGTGGATTATAGCAGTGATTTAAAATCGATTAAATAGATTTAAAAAAAAAACGTATCATCCTTGAAATTTCTCACATTATTCAGTACTCTTGAATGTGAAATATCTGATTTAGCAGTGATTTATAAGTATAATTTTACAGTAAAAACACAAACACCTTGTGTTTGCTTTCTTATTATGTTTAATACATTTATTAATTATACTGATTTCATATATTGAAATAGTGTTTAGTACTGCTATACAAGGTGAACACTTACAGGTTACAACATTTTAAAATGATAAACAGTGCATTCATAATTTACAAAAGTAATCAAAACGTAATCAAATGTAATCAGTTACATTACTTTTATATGGTAATTAAAATGTAAATGTACATTTTAACATGCAATTGTAACAAATTAGACTTACAAAAACAACATGTTCTGTTAGATTTAAGTGTTATTTGCATTGCACTTTATGTGGCCCGGTTTGTCGATGTTGCACACGTGCACTTCGTGTCACTTTCTTAACTTTGTTTAAATATTACACGTAGCACCAGGTCATCAAGAAAAAAATCCATCAGCTCTTAATTTCAAAATTTTTTTTACCTTTAAAATTCTCCGTCACTTTTCTGTTAAGCTGGTGATATTTAACTACTTCCCCTATTTTGATAATTAATCTTGCCTGCCTAGTTCAGACTGCTGCTATTCGTCATTGCCATCTGCCACCTGACAACTCGGTGTCTGCTCAAGTCACCAGCAAGCTACAGGCTATTTCTACAGCTAGATTCATTTCTTTTTCTTTCGATTTTTGACACTGGTGACTAGCTCAGTGTAGTTGGTGTGGAAAGTGGCCCAGTGATTCATCATTGCGACCCGAACAGCAAGTTGTGTAGTCTGACCTGTAGAATGATCCAGTGACTTTGCATGTCACGCAGTCTGAACTTCACATTACTGAGGCAAGAAGAGTAGCGGCCACACCATTTGTCCCAGCCCCGGCAAATCGTATTTTGTTAGAGGGGATAAATGTTCGTTTGCAGATCACAGATCATTCGGAGACCCAACGTAAGTAGCCATTAGCCTGGCGTGGATCTACATCATTTAACAAAAGGGTCATGAAGCCCATGTACGCACGTACTGCACGCTGATAGGAGAACATAATCCATCATAAATCCATTCCACACACCTCCCCCCCGACCCAGCAGAACTTCACACAGCCTTTAATATCCATTTCAAATAAATAACGTTGGCGTGAAAACCCCCCCGCTGCCGATTACTCACCGGAGCACACGTCTCTAAAACATGCACGGCCAAAGTGTTTAGTAAGCAGAAAAAGTGAGAGCGCTTTAAAAAACCAGGCAGTATGCCTCACCGCAGTGCCAACAGGGCCGCCGCACACCTTCAAAGAGCATTTTCAATCCCTTCCTCCGCACCCGCCGCTCTTCTGACTCCATCATTTCAAGAGGTGTTTGTTGAACAATATTTGAATGTTTCTTTATTCCTTCACCGGAACTTTTATGATGTCTAGGCTAAAATCTTAGCAGTGTTTTTGGTGCCTGCTGGGTCTATTCCTGCCCTTAAAATGAAGCGTTTGTCATTGTGAAGCTCGACGCAACAAAACGTGTCCTCTGCATTTAACCACCAGCTCGGGATTCGAACCGGCAACCTTCGGACTACGGGTCCACTTCCTTACCCACCAGGCCACCACTGCCCCTCTTTCCATATCCCTGCCTCCAGCTACAGACTGAGGGCCCTATTTTTGGGGCATGTTCACTAATGTCACATTCAACAGTCTACCCATCAGAACACTGTAATTAAACTGCTGATAACCACTCATCAGGGGGCAGTGGTGGCCGAGCGGTTAAGGAAGCGGCCCTGTAATCAGAAGGTTGCCGGTTCGAATCCCCAAGGTGCCACTGAGGTGTCACTGAGCAAAGCACCGTGCGAACGTAGGGTAACGTAGAGGAGAAAGGGAGGAGACGTCTTGACGTATCATCCAGAATGAGGAAGTATGGTGTGTGAAAGCTGTCAATCATGCCTACAGGCTCCTCCTTCTTTATATAAAACATTCTGAATTACACACCAACAGAAACGTCCAGGAGGGAGGACGGATAACTTTCTCGCTGTTTATTTCCGTTGGTCCTGAAGATATTCGTACTGACGTACGATTCGTATCTGACGTAAAACTTTTCCTCCGATAATCGTCCGTAATTTGCAGAGTGAGCGGCTGGGTAATTACTGGTGATGAGCCGGCCATTTATTCCTGAGTGGCCATTCACCCACCGCACTTCATCTCCTCCGAGAGTCGTGTTACGTGTGAAGGGTGAGAAAAAAAAACGATATTAATATTAAAATGAGCGTGTCGAGCTTGGCTTTCTTTCATTTTCCCCGCGCTGCCCGCTGTACGGCAGCCGAAGCCCCGCGGTTATGACTCCGCCCGCGCCGCCCGCCATCTCTCTTGCAGGCGGAGATGCAATTATAGATGCTCTTTTCAAATTCGCCGATTGTACGAGTCTGCATGCGCTTCACGCGGCTCGCCACCGAGCTCCGAGTTTGGAGGCGTTGGGGCCGCGGCGTGGAGAAGGTTGGAAAGCTGGGCCCGAAGGCGGCGGGTTCGGCTCCTCGCCACCTGGACCCGGAATCTGGGAAAGGAAAACAAGATAAAAGCAGGAGGGCTGGGCCGCCCCGACACCTCCGGAGCGGTTATCTGGCCAGAGACTCCTACGCCGGGGGCGTCCGGGCGAGCGTGCGGGGGCAGGCGCCAGGAATGCCAACAATCCCGGCCTCCGTAAACAGGCGAGGAGCCGGAATACCGCGGCATGTTAATCTGTTGCAGGAGGCCCGCCTGCGTAGCCTCACTTTACCGCGTGCCTGCGTGCGTTCGGAACGATTGCAGGTTCCTCACATGACAGGAGCAAAAATATTACATTTACATTTACAGCATTTACCAGACGCCCTTATCCAGAGTAGTTCCAGGGACAGTCCCCCCCTGGAGACACTCAGGGTTAAGTGTCTTGCTCAGGGACATGATGGTAGTAAGTGGGGTTTGAACCTGGGTCTTCTGGTTCTAGTGTTACCCACTAGGCTACTACCACCCTATAATAATCTAATAATCGTGGGTACGACACCATCTGCACAACCGTTTTCGCTGTTCTACACGTACATGCTCCTCCATACGTGCAGAGTACCGTCTAAAAGATCTACCTGATCTGCCCATGCAGTGATATCATAGACAAACTAATCTCAGTGTTTAAGAGTTGTTCTGCTCGCGTCCCTCGTCTTCCTGTCCCGTGCACCCACTACGTGACGTTTGCGTACAGTTTCATCATCAGCACATAATGCCATATGATTTGGCTGCCACGTACGGTGGTGAGAAGTTTCTACGAGAAAAAAAACGGAAAATAGCGGCGGAGAGTCGCCACGATGGCCGGTTCGAGTCCGCAGTAAAGGGCCACTTTAATGAAGGACGTCACCAACCCCTCTGTAGTTATTGTCAGACAGGCAGGTGGCCGAATTTACCATGAAATCTCCACTCAGCCAGAGACTCTCCGCCTGGGGAAGCGTTAAGCGACGATTCCGACCGGCAGGACTCCAGAGGAGACCGGCCGAGACGGGGGACAGAGTCGTTCCGCGACCCGAGCATGCTCGTCTTCATGGGACGCCGCTGCTCCACTCTGTCTGGCCGAGGAGCTCGCAGCGTGGCCGGACAGATCCGGACAAAAAGAGTCCAACGACAGACGTGCGGAAAAGAAAGCGACTGGAAACCATCCGTACGTGACAACACTGTCCTTTCAGGCCACGTCGCATGCAGAGAAGGTTCCAGCGTTTGTGTGTGTCCCCTGAAAGGAGAAGGAGCCAGTTCCTTTACTGGCGAGTTAATTTATTCATGCGATTTTGCAGCGAACACCAATCGAGCCCCGTTCCACACGCGCTGTTCCTCGCCATGCACAAAAGGCCCAACACTTTACGTCTCGTCTAAGATTTTTTGCCGTTTTCCTGCAATTCCGGGCTCTTGCCTATGTCGTAATTAACGTGTGACGTTCCATCACGTGCTGCGCGAGCGTAAATAAAACCCCCACACAGAACGCGCGTAGTCATGGGCCCAAAACAGGCAGCATCTGTTACAACAGGTGGTGGCCACTAGTGGCAGGAGGGCGCTAATGCAGGGACGTGTTGAAATGAATCTCGTAATCAGTGCATCGCAGAACATAATTTATTACATCATAATGACGGCGGTATAAAAACTTGAGGTAAAAAGTAGTGCCGGTAGTGACCGTGGCGGCCTGATCTGAGTAGAGCGCCACTCCGGGTCGGAGTCCGGCCTCGTCCACGCGGTCGTTTGAAACGGACGCCCTCTGGATGCCATAAGTTTGTGTGTTGTGGCTGCGTTTGATTTCCGGCAGAAATCGGCGGCAAGAAAACGCTACTTGCAGCGTTTATGCATGGATTGTGCATGGATTCTGACTCCTGGGATTGACACGATCTCACTAGATCTTCATGTTGCATCATTCAACCTTTTTACTGTTTGGTCTGGAATTGATACTTTTCCGGACATTTTGTTCTTTAATATTTTATTATATGAACAGAAGAACGGCCTTGTGCTGTAAAAAGTGTCTTTTTCTCAGGTAATTTCAGGTACAGGGCAGCCCAGCGCTGCAGAGCAGACACGAGAACGTAAAGCCTGAATCCTCTCCCGTCCTCGGCGATGGACCGGTAGCGTGGACGCGCTCCATCTGACCAGAGAACCGCCGGCGGAACAATCCCTGCTGTTCCAACACGCCGTCCTGGAGATCATCCACACGAGTGAACTCGGCAGGTCTCAGATCAGTATCAGCCAGTCTCCTGTGCTCCCGTCCCCCGCTGAGATACGCAGAGATGGATGGCTGTGGACGCGAGGCCCATATCAAAGTGGGGACAGACGGCCAGTGAGAGGCCGTGGGGGGGTGACCAGCCGGGCCTGGTTCAAAGGAACTCCAGCACCTTCAGGAATCTGACTTTGACGTCTCCAGAGGCTGACACTTCTTCACCGGCTTCTTGTCTTCTGGTCCAGCTTCTTGTCTTCTGGTCCTCTTTTTCATTTGCTGAACGAATTTTAAAAAGGACACGGTACAAGTATGTACTTTAAATATCTGTCAATTTCAAGCCATGTTCTGTCCCAGTACAGTCAGTACAGTGCCGTACAGTCAGTAGTGACTGGGACAGTTCCCCAGGAGACACTCTGTGTCTTGCTCGGTGTCTTGCTCTTTTTATCCGTCAGGAATAAAATACAGGAACACAGCATGTGTCACCCCGAAATTTTTCATTTTAAATTCGATTTGCAACATTAGCGTTGTTCATGGACGACCACTCATAATTTGTAGTATTTTATTTTATAATCATTGATTTTTGTGCTAGATGTCAAAAAAATGTTGTAGAGTGTAGAGAAAATGAATGAAATACGCGGATCATCTTCGTTAACCCCGGTTAACCACGATTTTAGCACCCTGAACCAAGATAAATCCCGGGAGCGGCTCCTGGGCACCTGATCTTGGTGACAGTTGGCCTCCCGTGCGAGGAGAGGACGCCTGATGTATTCCGAGCGTGAGGCGAGGAGCAGGGGGAGGGGGCGGAGCTCATTGGCTTTCACCTGGCGTGTGCTGCGCTTTGAAGATGTCCTCCAGTCCTGTTCACCTTTGAATTCTTATCTCGGCCTCGGTAGATCAGGCGACTGAAATGCACCTTCCCTGAGTTATGAATTCATGAAGTTTGCCACAGGGGAATACTTCCTTTCTGTGTCGTGGGACGGATGGAAAATTTCCTAATTCCTGTCTTGTGGGTGAAAAGCAGGGAATGCCGTTATGCTTGATTTGTACCTTGTGGACATGTAATGGAAATTCGGAGATCAGAGAAAAAAAAAAAGGCACTGCGGGGCAGCAGCATGGCCGGTGCATTACCAAACACACATAACCCCAAAATCCCCCCAAATAGAATCCACTCCACGCATTTCTCACTCATTTACATTTTACATTTACAGCATTTACCAGATGCCCTTATCCAGAGAGACTTACAATCAGTAGTTACAGGGACAGTCCCCCCCTGGAGACACTCAGGGTTAAGTGTCTTGCTCAGGGACACGATGGTAGTAAGTGGGGTTTGAACCTGGGTCTTCTGGTTCATAGGCGAGTGTGTTACCCGCTAGGCTACTACCACCAGGGTACTCCTATTTTATTTACTTGTTCGTGTAGATGTTCTACAGTGTTCTACATCCTTCACATCGGAACATGGAACATTCCATAAACCACTCGTAAACCGATATTCCTGATGCTCCACGTGTTACACACACATCATCCACACCAGCGTAATAAAACAAGCAGCCAATCCGAGGTGGAAAGGAGGGCAGGCAATGGCTCCGCTCGCTGGGCGGATGCAGCCGGACGGCCCGGCCTACCGGGCCATCTCCACGGCGACGCTCTTATCACCGCACATCTGTTTCCTCCCGACCAGCCGCTCCGCTCATTCATAAACTCCACGTGTGTGTGTTGGGTCTCAGGGGGTTTGAGTCGGTGTTTCTGTCTGTTCGTATGTTTACATTTAAACGTTCATAATGAGACATAACAGCAAACTTACTGTAAGCAACAGGAACGTAGATTTTACAATTCTCGTCATTGATCCTTGATGCCCGTTTATGGCATAGTGCAAAATGTAGGTTTCAGGACGTAAATATTCTACAAGAACAGATTTTGATGGAGTGACATGGAAAAAGGTCAAATGTCACACTAGCTTCGTGACACTCCATTGCGTTTTCGCTGTTTTCATTGATAAGCTCCCCAATTTTATGCGGCTTTGGAACCATCTGCGTCTGCACCTTTGCTGCGTCCCTGCGACTCACCGGAACAACGCGTTGCCAGATCGCTTTAAACGCTTTTAGGAAATACGGTTTAACACTGAGCCCGCTGGGGCGGACAGGCGGGGGGGGGAGTGAAATTAGTCGCATTGTGCACGCTTGACATCTCGCCCCCGACTCGGCGTCGCATGTGGAGCGCCTCGGCGTGCAGCAGCTCGGCTTCCACGTCTCCGCAGCAGCAGAACATAAGCGGCTGATTGCATTAGCCGCCCTTTCACTGCTCACGCATGATGCGGCCAGATGTTGCTGAGACCTGCACGCCCACACTCACTCACTCACACACACTCACACACACACACACACTCTCACTCACACACACACTCTCACACACACTGTGATTCAGCAGAGAGGGGGGGGTCACTGGAAAGCGCACCAGCTGCAGCTGGTTTCATACGCCGACCACTCTGCATCTCTCTTACGGGGGGTTTCCAGCAGCAAAAAAAAAAAAAACATTAACTGGCGCTCTGCAACGAACCCACATGAGGGATCATGCGATTCACAACAACACTAACACTAAATGAGCATCTGAATTTAGCTGAATTCGGTTACATTCAAACGAACGATCAATAGTTTCCACCTTAACTGTATCGGTGCATCTAGACGTGCCACGGTGTTTTATGTGGATTATTTAAAGGTAAAACTAAATCTGTTTTGAGAGTGTTGGCATTGAAAGTGAAGAAGAAGACTGATTCTGTCCTCAATCAGTCATCCATCCTTCCATCCATCCATCAAGACAAGTCCAGCTGGACACAACATCTGACCGGATTAACACAGAAAGACCAGAAATAACTGAAAACAAGATTTTCTGCTTCGCTGAATCGATTTAGCTGCAGGTAAACATCAGCAAGAATGTAGACGACCATGCATTGCCTTGACCTTTGACTCCCAAAATCTAATCAGTTCTCCCAAGCAAACACATGTGCAAAATTTGAAGAAAAACCCCTCGAGACGTCACTGTGAGCCCACAGCCCACCTTGAACTTTGCCCACCGAACTCTGAACATCTCATCTGTGAGTCTAAGTGAACATTTGTACCAAATTAGAGTAAATTTTCCCAAGAGCCCGCACAACCCGGCATAACCTCCCAATCCTGACCACCCAGACTCCTCCCAGTCCCCTCCAGCCAATCAAGTGTCAAGTTTACTGTCGCCAAAACAATGCTATTTTAGTCTCTGAGCTGCTTCAAATTTGCAATTAAGCAATCTCAAATTTAATACAAATTTGAAATAAGAATAAATACAATTTAAAGTAAAATTGAAAAACGGGAAGCAAAGGTCTATGCTGCTTCAGCATTCCCCTCCCCCATCGGAGCTCTTAAGAATGGACGTGGTTAACAATGAGGGGGCAAAGAAGTGCTATAATGTGGCGTGCAAAGCGAGTCTGCAGGCAGCTGCGCGAATTAGAACGCATGTCTGCGTGTCTTCCTGTTTCGCAGCGCTCCCAGCGAGCGCCATCGTTCCAGCTGCATCCAAAATCCCTTTAGACGGGGAGGAGGCAGAATGGCTGTGAAAGCATTAGCAGGGTCTTTTTGTCTCCTCGCCTTTCGATGGGGATCACTTAGGAAGCGTTGCGGCGGTGATTTGCAGAGCCTGGGTGGATTGCGGAGATGCTAAGTCGCTGTCACTCATTTGATCCGGTAGTTTTTTCCGGGGTCGGCCTCGAGATGCCTCACCCGAGGATCAGCCCATTGATGACGACAGTATCAGTCATTCGGACAGATCAGGAGATCTACAGGGCAGCCATCGATAGGCTGGCTCCCTCCCTCCCTCTGCCTTCCGTCGGCAAATTGAATGCCTGCGCTCAGCCCCGCTGGGCTCCGGGAATAAACGTACCGAAGCTCAAAGACGTCCGAGCAAGTGTGGAGTGCGCCGGAGCCGATGCGACGGGGCCCCATAAAAGTGCCTCTAATGTGTGGGTTCCATTGGCGCGCATTTATTCCTCATCTCTTCCCTTGTTCTCCCCCACTGCTTGACACTCGGGCTCCCCGGCGAACACTTACTCCGACACACACGCCGTTTTATCACAAAGTCGTGCTGTTGCGAAATCATGGGGTAAAACTCGACACGTGTAATGTCTACTCCATTTTATTCATTTTCCCTTTCCAAAGGTGTCCATGGGGCGACATGCCGGGGCGTTCCACGCCCTCAAAGGCCATTGAAGTGCACACCCAACTGACGTCGGTGCTTTGCAAACCGCGCACTGCAGCTGCCGATGCGGCGCGAAATTCTGCATGTGTTCAGACGCAACACGCCGCAACATCCGAGGATGTGAAGACACAACACTTGCGACAGAAATGCGACCAGCACCAGACGCAACAATGTCAATCGTTCCAAACGCCTTTTTTTTTCTCCTCGGTTCTCCTTGATCCCCCAGAAGGTGCCAGCCCTAATATGGCAATTACACACTTAAACGTGATGCAGACGAAGAGCCCTCCAAACTAATGAAACTTGATGAGAGTTAATTACCCCTTCCTGTCGCTGGCGTGAACCGCACCTTTCGCCGCTCCCTCGTGAATACGATTAGCACAAGTGCTGTTGAAAATGGATTTACAGTAGGCCATTATAAATGGAAGTCTCGGAGTCTCCGCCATTAACACACTGCTCCCTTTCATTTATCCTTTAACCCCACATACTTACCATTGTTTCACGTCATTTAAGCATTTTATTGAGCACAGTTCTGAAACACTGCCGCCTTTCAGTAGGTTGGGTGTCTGCACCAAATGTTCAACACCCCCTTATATGAATAAATGGGGCAGTGGTGGCCTAGCGGTTAAGGAAGCGGCCCCGTAATCAGAAGGTTGCCGGTTCGAATCCCGACCTGCCAAGGTACCACTGAGGTGCCACTGAGCAAAGCACCGTCCCCACACACTGCTCCCCGGGCGCCGGTCATGGCTGCCCACTGCTCACTCAGGGTGATGGGATAAATGCAGAGGACAAATTTCACTGTGTGCACCGTGTGCTGTGCTGCATTGTATCACATGTGACAATCACTTCAATCTCACTTTCACTTTCACTAAATATAAAAAATATAAAAATATAAAAAATATATAAATATAAAAGTGAATCAGCCTTGTTGGTCTTCTAATTCTGTATCTGAAGTCTCTTGGTGCAGAATTACAGCCACTTTGATCCAGTCTCACAGTGAGATTTCCCAGGAAGCGCCGTTTCACCGTCTGTAGCTTTAAATGCTAATGAGGAAGTCGTGTTAGTGTTTTTCTAGAAAAAAAATATATATATATATTCTCTGGTTCTTCAGAGTATCGTGGAACTAAAAAAAAACATTTGTGCCCATTTTTACATCCAATCACTGAGCAACTGTGTTTTAAAGCCATGACGGTCGGTTGAGATAATGTTTTAGGGGAGGGGCGGGAAATTCTCTGGGCAAACAAAGCATGAGAAGCGGGAGCTAACCTTTCCCCTTATGACATCATAAGAGGTCAAATTCCAGATCCGACTGAACGGCGAAGCAGAATGGCCAAAACGCTCTTTACACCTATCGCCATTTCTGGCCACTGTAGGACTATAGACAGGCTGGGGGAACTCGTAGTAATGTTCAATCATCTCACAAAGTCACATTTTCAAAATTGGGGACCCTTAAAGTTTGTAATATCATTTAGATTAATAACTTTAGGAAATAAAGTGAAATATTTCATATTACATTGATCACATAAAAATGATCAGCATGTTTACAGTCAGCTTCCATAAATTTCACTGAATATCGATACAAAATACAAATGCCTTTAAGGGCACCATTTTGGACCTGTTGCTAAGTGCAACGCTACAAGGTGTGGGGCTTGTTTGCTAGTTTAAGGTCAAAGGCTTCCTCGGGATGTAGACAAGAAAGAAATATGTTGGTGCGTGTGATGTGCTGTCAGGCACAGGTTTAAATCATCATTTAATCGGGACGTTTGGTGCATAAGAGGTGCACTCATCACGCTAGTCTCTCATTTCAAACTCCAATTAGGATTGTTTGTTAATTTTCTTCTAAGTGCAGGTCACTAACAGGCTGTGATTTCTTGTTTTATCTGTTTATGTAAATCGTAGCGACGCCTTACCTAAACCTGCTGAACAAGCAACACACTTAGTGGCAATAAAAATTTATTTTTGCCCAAAGCGGATTGGGGTCACTTCCTTTCTGTGTCATCGGCTAGAATCCCATGATCACATTAGCCAGTACAAGTTATACCATATGTCAATTCCGCATATCTAAGAGTAGGGCTCAGCTGGTTGACTTCCGTGAGGACGGTAAATACATTTGTTGCTGACAGTCACCATCGTCCCTCTTAGGGACCATATGGGCTCTTTAATGACCAGAAGACCACTTGTTTGAGAGCCAGACTTTTTGAACTCAGGGAACCCTTAATGCACCACATCATCCCCACTCCACGGCCGTAACGATGTTGCGGGCCAGCTCATAATGGTGACATCTTAAAACAAATACGAAAGCAGTGGCTTTTGATTAGATTTTCCATGTGCTGCGCAAAAGCTCCTGAGGCTGTGCCTGGTCTGCTCAGACATCTCCTTGTGCTGGGAGTAATCAGAATAATGCAGCGCATTGTGTTGGGGGAAGATAAGAAACCAGTTTCTGTCATTCTTTGTTTGCTCGGTTATTAGATCTGGCGAGGGTAATGCCCTGCGCTAGCCACTCTCGCACCATGTCTGCTCATTTCGAGCAAATGGCGGAAGTTCAGATGAGGCACGGGATGAAAGAGTAATGATCCTCTCACAGGAGAAACATATCAAAGCAGCGCTTGACCCCTAATGCACTGAAATCACACATGTTCCTTTGTTGGAAGACAATTTTCCCCAAACATGAAATGATTCTCTGAAATTGACCATGAATACAATCTATAGTGCAGTTTATCCAGAAAAATAATGCATTTGCCAAAAGGCCACTCTAGCAGCCATGTGGTGTGGATCTTCTGAAGCCTTTTCAGCCTGAGGCCGAGGGTCGAGTGATCTCACAGTCTGCTTCTGCCGTAAAGGTGACCTCCATAACGATCCTGTATTTGACCCCCAGGCTAGAGGGTCAGCGGTGAGGGCCAGAGCACCCGGCTGCAGTAGCTGATGCGCTGGCCGTCAACCACTCCACTTGGCTGATGGATGAGAACCCCCCTCCCACCCCGGGGCGGTCTCTAAATGAGCACTCATGGCACTCTGTCCTCTAATGGAACTATGGGAGGCTTGGAAACAGCCGGCAGTGCCTCGCGTTATTGAGGGCTGGAGGAAGATGGCTGCTTAAAGCTGCACGATTTGATTGATTTGCCATATCAGCTTAGATAGACAGGGTTCTTAAGGTCTCTTTCCAGTTTGTCCCGTTTTCATGAGAATTCTACTTAAATGGATCTACAGAGGACACACTTCCTATGAATATGCACTATGATGCATTATATGCAAGACCGTTTGCAACCACAACAAATGAATGATGACATAATGGTTTTAAAGCATAAATTCAATACATATCTTTTTATTGTGAACTTCTTTTTCATATTTATGCATTACAGTCAATTCTAACATTTACCAGTCATTACATTGGAAGTATGCAGCTATTAATGCAGACCTAATACAGTCAGAAACTCGGTTTTAACGTCCAGGACAGCAGATTGTAAACTTGAAACAGGTCAGGCTGTCCTTCAGCTGCTCTGACGCTGCAGAGCTAATGGGAGCCATCATGGGAGATGTCTATCTTGTTTGCATTCCCCTTGTCTGACAGCGAACCACCCAGAGGCCGACGAGGAGCATCTCGTTCCCGCTTGTTTGGAGTCTGAGCGCCTTAACAAGCTCCGTGCATACAGCGGAGCAATAAATTATTTGCGATATTATCAATGCCGCCGTCTGAATCTGAATCAAAGTTGCCGGTTTCTCAGACTGTGCCATGAAACGAACGGAACTATGTGTGCTGCAGTCCGGGTTGGTGTTGGGGCTGCAATGCAGGAAGAACAAGGTGACAGGAGTCAGATTAATATCTCCAGTGGGGTGAGACCACGGGTTTCCACTACTGAATTTAGAAATGGTATCATCTGTGCACTAATTGTGGTGATTTTCTTCTCCCCAGTTTTGCTAGGTGCTGATGAGATGTTTGCCAGATGAGATGTGTCCCAAGACTAAGGATGGAATAGCTGTACTGGTCACTGTATGATGCAGTCGGGTGTGTCACGTATCTGTGACAACCAAAAATTTAGGTAATTGGTCAAGCTGACAATAATATAACTGGTATACATACCAGGGTTCTGTTATACATTTGATAGAAAACTATTCTAGTCTTTCTATTGACAAAGTGGAAAACGTGATTTTTTTTTAAATTTCATTTTCTGTTCTTCTGAAGGTGCTTAAAAAAAGAACTTACATTTACAGCATTTACCAGACCCTCTTATCCAGAGCGACTTACAGTCAGTAGTTACAGGGACAGTCCCCACCCTGGAGACACTCAGGGTTAAGTGTCTTGCTCAGGGACACAATGGTAGTAAGGGTGGTAGGGTGGTAGGGTGCATAGGGTGGTAGTAGCCTAGTGGGTTACACACTCGCCTATGAACCCAAAGACCCAAGTTCAAATCCCACTTACTACCATTGTGTCCCTGAGCAAGACACTTAACCCTAAGTTAACTTAAAAGCTTCACACAACACCCTGCCCTGCAGCCAGTTAAATAACTTTTTCATAATCTGAATGCAATTTTTTATTAGTTAGAAAGTACAACAAATCTGACTGCAAGATGACCAAATAAAAGCAAGATTAGCACAACCACAACAGCCAAAAAATAGAAATGAAAAAATGTCCCTGCGCATGCATGAACAGGCCCTGTCCTAAAACGGGAGAAGGCCCCCGCCACGGCGTGCGTTAAACACGGTTCTCAGCGGCTCGACTTGCTACAAGTGGGAGTAGCAAAAAAACTTGGACGCCACAGAAGATACAAACCAGCTGCATTCCCACCCGGTGCGTACGTATAAACCGTGCACCCGCCCCGCCCGTCCAGTCCTCTCCGTCACTCTTTCCTCCCCCACCCCCATCTCACAGTGACATTCCTGCGGAGCACCTCGCCCCCCCCCCCCCAACTTTGTTTACTACATCCATCTACGCGTCCTATTTTCAGAGCTACGCTCGGGGCGTAACGCTGCCACAAGTATGCGAGCCGCCCCGAAAGCTCCACTCCAGATGACTGTTTTCCTTCGGCAGCAGAACAGGAGCGTGCATTTCACAGCAACGGAGGGGTGTCCCCCCACATCTGTTTGGCGTAATAGATAGTTGCTACGATAATGGAACGGCGAGGCATGCAGGGATCTGACCTAGAACCCCACTGGTGAACCAGGACATTGCATAACTTTCTCCAAACTTCTCCGTACCGTGTGGTCCAATTAGCATCAGCCGTTTCCTCTTTCGTGCAGCGTGGAGAGACCGATTCTGGTGCCGTGCACTACAATCCACACCGGCTGCTAATTGGTGAAAGTGCCATATAGTCCATTTGTTCCCTCTCGCTCAGTCTCCTCACCTGCTTTTCTTTCTTTCTTTCTTTCTTTCTTTCTTTTCTTTCTGTTAAAGGATATTGATCGTTGCGCAGCATTAAGCAGATCTATGGCAGATCTAAATAGCTTTACCAGCACACCGAACATTTCCTGCTGTTTAGATACCTGCCTTTAATTACTGGCTGCGACCCAGGCCCCGGAGGAAGATGCTGAGACTGGAGAAACGACCAGATGAACGGTGTGAACCTGGGAAAAGGTTACACGCTCACACACACACACACACACACAGAAAAACAGACCAATAAAGAAGAACTCGGGAGCGCGCCCTGATGGTGGTATGTGGCTGTAAATGTGTATGAAGTAGAATTGATGATTTTTTTTTGCCGGTACGAATTTCATTTCAGTGTTTGCTTCGTAAAAGGTCAATGCAATGACAATGAGCCTCGATCCCAGGCCTTGTATTTCTGAATAAGCAGCGAAACATCGCTGTGGTTTTACTAGGTGACACAAAAAATGCATTTATCACGACAGGACATCAAGAAGATAAAACTATGGAAAAAAGGTATTTTGTATATATATACATGTATTATTACACAGCTTTACAGTCTTAATTATCTTGCATATCTTCTTTATGGGAACATGGTGGAAGAATGGATGCATTTGCACAAGTGTGTTATGTTTAATACACATAACATGATCACAAAACCAATACTTAACAAGACTCCATGATGTGGGACGCAATACAATGAGCATGCGTTTATGCCACTTCACAGATGAAAGGCACAATACGAAAACTCTGGGTGGAGTAACGGAACCAGAGTACCCGGAGTCAGATTTTAAAATGTTTTCATCATGCATCTGAAATCCCCTCTTTTTTTATTGCACTTTTTCCAGGAGATAATCCCAAACGGCAAAATGCAAAAAAAAAATGGAGAAGAAGATGAAATGCAGCAGTTGTGATGGCACCAGCGCAATTAGCGAGCATCTCTCGTTACGTTGTGGAGCCGGGCTCACAAACAGACCTTCATTACAGGTCAGGCGCTCCATCAGCTCCCGTCCACATCTAATGACCGTTTGTTGAAAGTGGTCTGTCATGAGGCCTGACATAAACCTGTCATTAGTTCGACACGGCACCTGCCACGTTACTCATTTGTGGCACGCTTTCAGAAGGCCGTCCAATGTCTCACACGCGTATGTTCTGGAGGGATCAGTGCTGGGCTTTCCAAAGACATGAAGCTCAACCATCATTCCAAAAAACATGCCAAATCTTGGTTCTCAGGCGACAACACTTATCTTTTTTCATGCCACCATCACTGATACTGGGTTTCATTCATCACCAGACCCTTTAGCGCATGGCAATTCTTGCTCACTTCCTCACCTATGAATGGCCCACCATCCTACAGGTAATCAAGGGAATTCAAGATCTCCGCTCATGCCAATGATTTGTTGTGTTTCTAGGTCTATTTTTTCCAATTTCTTTTCTACCAAATGTGTCCCTTTTTTTTTTAACAAACGTAATTTGGAATAGATTATTGGTGGGCAAAGGTTTTGAGACATCTCCTTGAGTTTTCACCAGTATTTTGCTGCTTCAGTGTTTTTAGATCTTTTTGTCAGTTTGTATCTCTGGTGTATTGAAGTCTAATTATAAGCATGTTATACATTTCAAACCCTTTTATTGACCACAAGTTCACAATTGGATGAAGGTCTGGGGAGTTTCCTGGCCATGGGCCCAAAATATCAATGTTTTGATACCTGAGACACTTAGTTATAACTTGTGCTCCATCATGCCGGAAAAGGCACAGTTCTTCACCAAACTGGTCTTGGATGGTTGGAAGAAGTTGCTGTCTGAGGATGTTTTGGTGCCATTCTTGAGTCATGGCAAAATGGGAAGTGAGCCCACCTAGTGTGACTGGGCCCTCCAGGCCAGACCGCCGCTGGTTTACTCCTCCTTGCCTATTGACAGCAGGGATCCTTGGATGTCCCGAGTGCTTTTCTTGTGGAACCTTGAGTAAACAATCCAGAAGCCTGTGCAGACGTTCCTCTGTGTTCTGTTTAATGATGGGGTATAGAAGCAAGTAATAAATCAGATGTGAGTTAATTATGGTGCCATTTCTTCTGGCATCGACACGTGTCGTGGGTGATCCAGTCATTAGATATCTGAATGTGATTACATATGAAGCATCTGACACTTCAACATGGAAATTAACCACGGATGTTCCTTCCATCTACAAGGAGCGAGGACGTTATTGTTTCTTTGGATTACCAGTAGACAATCCATTTCACGTCGTTTCACTGTGTTATGTGTCACTTGAGTTTATTCACCATAGAGACAGACACAATCTAAAAGACACAACTGATAGAATACGATCATTCACGTCCTAGACTGCCTGGGGACATTTTGGTTGCATTCATATCAATTGTTATGTCTCAAAGATTCAGCTCAATTTCAGGTTGTGTGTGACCCACGTCCCCATTCAGTCATGTAGAAAGCCTGTGTGTAGTCGTGTACAGCAATCCCACAACTTTGAAGGCCATGTAGTTTGAACTTAAGATGCCAGTTGATGTCAAGTTTTAACAGATTGGTCAGAACAACTTCAGTCCACCTGATCCAAGATGGCCCAGCCTCTGTTCCCCTACTGGAAAAATGGGCCTTGTTCTTCCTAAAGATCTTCCCTCACTGCTGTCGTGCTGATTGTGGGTCATACAGGCTGACCAAGGACCAAACAATTTCAATAAGATTCAGCAATGACAGGCAAAATGTCCTGGGGGTAAATCTCAACTTCCAAACACCGTCTTTATAAATGTAGGACATGGATTAGCAAGGGAACCGGTAAAAAACCAAGGATCAGAACCATGGATAATGAGCATAGAGGTCATGATCTGGTGAGTGAAGGTCATATCTGTCACGCCGGGTTGACATGGCGAGGCGGTAAATCTGGAACGATGGCTGGACATGGCGAGGGAGGAGGACACATGCGCACAGGGGTTTATTAGATGGTGAACAGGACAACAAGGACAAACACGGACGTCATTCAGACACAGGTGAAAACCAGCAGGAAACATGGACAGAACAACATGAAACTCCGGTCCTGATCCGGACCGGATCATCATAATATCAGGCGATTTACATAATTTTCCTCCTTACCAGTCAATCAGAGGTTCATCATCACTCGCAACTTATTGGTTATTTCCTTTAATTCCTAACAAGTGTGTCGAAACACCGGATTCTGTGGGGAGACGGTGAGCCTTCGGCGAGATGTGAAGAGCGCTCCGTGCTCGGTTCGTTTATTTATTTATTTATTTTTGATCAGTTATTTTGTCTTTGCGCTCATCGGATCGTTCCGTCCCCCGTCTTCCCGTCTCCCCTGACAGATTGACTGTCTTTGTACTGTCGGCGCCGTGCCGGCGCACTCTGGGAGTCTTTGATGGGAGTCGGTGATGATGGCAGTAGCTTCTCACCTGTCAGCTCCCGCGGTTCCCCGTGGGCTCACTTTGAGCCGCTGTCTGTTAAATTGGGATTGATCGCAACAATGGAAGTCGCACGTTCCGCGCCATGTTGCACAAAAGGGGACTGTTTTCCTCGTTTTTTGTTTCTACCGACGCGAGCTGGGAGGCTTGTTACTCAGATGATATATGGAGGGTGGCAGGGGGGGGTCAGTCTGTAGTTCTTTTTTCTTTCATCCAATCAAAAGGTCATTTTGCTCGTCTCTCGATAGGCCACTGCTCCAGAAATATGGCGTTCTGACACACGCAGTGAGCTCGCACGGCTGACGGACCTCCGTCTCAACCCTCCCAGCACCTGTCAAAGGTTCTGGTCGGGTGGCATTTACAGTGGCGTCCCCTTCATGTGAAGACTGTCAGGTCTGCTGATGCGAGTACAAATGCACACACGAACCAACACACACACACAAACAGGTGCAAGTCTTCTGCATTTACAAACTGAAACTGTTTCATTCAAATGAGAAAGGACAGACCTTGTGTTCGTATGTAATTATTTCAATTAAAAAAGGGAGGGGTCTATACGTGTCAATTAGTCATATGTCGGGTGTACATTTACAGCATTTATCAGATTCTCTTTTCCGGAACGACTTAGTCAGTAGTTACAGGGACAGTCCCCCCATGGAGACACTCAGGGTTAAGTGTCTTGCTCAGGGACACGATGGTAGTAAGTGGGGTTTGGACCTGGGTCTTCTGGGTCGTAGGCGAGTGTGTTACCCGCTAGGCTACTACCACCCTACTACTCTGCTACTTCTTCTGTTGGTGCGTGTGGGGAGAGGGGAGGTTTTCGGGCAGCCGCCACGCCCGCCTGCGCCGCGGTTGGGGCAGAGCAGATGAAAGTGGTGCAGGGGAGCAGCACCGGGCCCTTTGATCATGCCCTTAGTGTGCTAAACATCGGCGCGTGCCAGCCTGACCGTGGCACGGCCGTCCAGGAGGGCCGGGGCTGCTGCCAGCCAGCCGTCGGCCTGTCCGTCGGCTCTGAGGAAGAGCGGACGGTCGTGCGGGAGAAGCTCGTTAGCCGAGTGAAAAGAGCTGCCTTTGTCCCGGCCATCTTCCCGTTCCCGCTGAGAAAAGGGCCGCCTCCCCGTCCTTCATCGCCAACTTTCAAAATAATGAAAGAGCCGAATGTGAGCGAGAGCGAGAAGGGGGGGCGCAATCAGCCTCGGATTTTTACAATATGCCATAATGATGTGTTTGTTCAATATTTCATGCCCTGCCTTGCCTTTGAAAAACGTAGCTATGCGGCGCGTTTGCGGCCCATCAAACGAGATCTGAGGGAAAGCCGACCTGCCGCCGCCGCGCGCCGCCACGCGCAGTTCAACTCTCCCGTTTTTTTTTTTTTGTTGTTGTTGTTGTTGAAGTTTAATGAAGTTTACTCTGTTCGGGGTGGGGACCGTCCCCACACCGTGCTCCCCGGGCGCCAGCCATGGCCGCCCGAGCGGTTCCTAATTCACGGCTCTGGAGCGAGGCCTTCGGGCTAATCTAACCAAACAGCGGCGCATTATGGGCAGACTGTGGCACCATCCAACCATCCAAAGGCATATATTGCAGTGGCAGTCTAGGAAGCGGCCCCATAATCAGGTTGCCGGTTCGAATCCCGATCCGCCAAGGTACCACTGAGGTGCCACTTTGCAAAGCACCGTCCCCACACACTGCTCCCCGGGCGCCTGTCATGGCTGCCCACTGCTCACTCAGGGTGATGGGTTAAATGCAGAGGACAAATTTCACTGTGTGCACCGTGTGCTGTGCTGCTGTGTATCACAATCTCTTCACTTTTTATTCTAAGCTGGCATGTGAGTAATAGTGAGTAAAATAATGTGCATTTTACAAAAAAAAAAATTGAAAGTGGACGTTCATCCAAAAAAATGAAGTAAGGCGAGAAAGAGTGGCAATTTTTGAGCCCATTTTGTATTTCGTAATGTGTTTTGATGTAAACGTTACCTCGTAAGGGAAGAACAGAGGGAGAAATGGCGTGCATGTGTGGGAAATGGCTGCGGTTTGGCCAGAAATTAATGATCCCAACATGTGGCGTAGTGTGGAATCATCGAAACTTTAAAAGTGCTGCGGTCGGGTGGGGGTCGGCTGGTGCATTCCCGAGGGACCCCGGTGGGGAGGGGAAAACAGCGCTCGCCTCTGAACGCCAGCACCGCAGCGCGGATGCATGGCCCGCTACAGACAACCCTCTGCTTTCGGTGGCGCTCGGAGGAGGCTGTCGCTCAAGGCCTGGAAACTCCGGGCGATTAACGCGTTGCCGGAAGAGCCGCAAGCGTTTCAGACAAGCGCGACACCTGCAGATGACGTGCAGCCGTTCGTGCAGAGAGAGTCTACGCTCACCTAATGATGCATATTTCATGCAAAATGGAATATTTATGAAGAGTGGGAACCTCAGTTTAAAGTGCAGGTCCCCGTCTAAGTGTGTGTGTGTGTGTGTGTGTGATTGAGTTGCTGTACATGGGAATACATAGCCAGCTGGGCGAGATGAGAATGGAATTCCAGGGTTCTATATAAAGATTTAAATGGTCTCCCGTGCACCAGTAATGAATGTCAGGCAAGGGTTACGTTCCAGCACAGTGTGTGTGTGTGTGTGTGTGTGTGTGTGTGAGAGAGAGAGATAGAGATGAACCATATGCTGTTATTTAGTAGTATAAATATACATAGGGCTATAAATTCATTAAAGTGCGCCAGAGACCCACTGCAATATCTCTCGTATAAATAAATATAAATTAGGACGGCCAGTATTTACTAAATCCCAATCTTGGCGGGTCATTTGCATGCTGTTTGTCTGCGTGCCGTAATTGAACGGCCTTATCACTCTTTTAAACCCGCCGTGCAGAGAGAGATACCCGCCGACGACAGAGGGTGAAGGCCTCTGTCAGACGCCGCCGAGCGTGGCGAGAAGGGCTGTCACCGTTTCCGTGCCGACGGCGCATCTCGTTGTGAGGTGCCGCCAGCCGACATCCAGACGACGGCATCCGCCGACCAATCGGTCTTGGATCGCTAGTCTCGATCGCCGGCGAGGTGAGGAACAGAGCTCAGAGCATGATGGACGGACGCACGACTCCGACGCAAGCTTTTACCACACACACACACACACACACATGCATGCATATCCCTACGTGCATGCATGCATATTCACGCATGCACACTCACACATATCCATGCATGCATGGTCATAGCAGGGCCATGCAGTGAAAAGGGTGGCACACATTTAAATATCATCAGTGTAGTAACACCATCTAAACACTCTGTTATTGCATAATTAACATGCATTTGAAGTATTATTATATGCGCCTCAAAATGCGATCATTTTCAGAAACAGGGGTTTCAACGCGTCTCATTTTCATGATTCAAATAGAAATGCAGTGAGATGCAGACACACACATGCATGCATATTTAATCCCTACGTGCATGCATATTCACGCATGCACACTCACACACATCCATGCATGCATGGTCATAGCAGGGCCATGCAGTGAAAGGGGTGGCACACATTTACACATTTAAATATCATTAGTGTGGTAACACCATCTAAAGACTCCGTTATTGCATAACTAACACGCATTTGAAATATTATTATTATGCCATGAGGACCCATGTTGCGATCATATTCAGGAACTGGGGTTTCGCCGCGTCTCGTGTTTTACCTTTTCATGATTAAAATGGAAAAGCACTGAGATGCAGACACACACACTGCTGGAGCATCTTCTGCCTCGCCGCCTCCACAGATTACATGAGACCTCGGTGCGTCTCGAGGATCTACTGAAGAGGCTCAGCAGACCACCCGAATCGTATAAAATGTCCCCACACGCCGCAAAGATGTAGACGAGGACCGGGACGTTTCTGCAGTTATGTAACGACATTTGATCTGTCCTCTGTAAATGTGTGGACGGCCCCTGCGGCCAGCCGTTGTGCGCAGCGCCCTCTAGAGTGTCTAAGAGACGCAGTCACGGTGTCTCGTGGTAGAACATAGGAGAAAGGGAGGAGTTGGACGCTACGCCACACCGGGCTGAGTGATGTATGGACATCGTCTAAAATAATTAAAGGTCTGGCTGGATGGTCAGTTCCTCCAGCAGGCAGCCACTACTTCTCTAAGTCATGCTTGATGGGACATTAGCAGACTCTCCACATGTGCTACATTCCCTGCTGGAACGTGGCCCTGGTTTCATATCACAGATTAATACGTGCCATTCTGCATTGCGTGAGCATATTTCAACGTCCGTCAGTACGGTAATAATGAATCCAGGATGTATGTACTGACGGACTATGGCACCACGAACACAGGTGATGAAACAGATGGACACTAGGACAATATAAAAATGACCTAGTGCCCCAGTGCATGCTGGGAAGGTTCTGCACGTAGCAGGTTGTGATCATGATTTGTGGACGTTAGGAAGGGAATGGGAACAACATTGTGCCTCTTTTTGGGGGAGCAGACGTTCTCTATGAAGCCGGAGGTCGTCTGAGGACACGCTGACGCTGAGCCAAGCTGGAAACTGGGACTCACGTCACCGTCACATGGAGAAGGCTGCGTTCACCCAATTCCCATTCACCCCAACGTGCCGGTCCATGTGCTGTCCAGCTCTAGAACCAGACCATCTAGAGTCCCGGTCTTAACCTGCTACTGCCGCGGACCATAAACCAGATCATGATAGATCACCCGCGGAACTGGGTCCTGGCGTTAAGAAGGACTTCACGCGAGCTTCTCTGTGAGTGGAGTAACGACATTAGCGCCCCATCAGCTCGTGCCGGCTTTTCTGATGCGTATTACTGACAGTGAGGAATGGCCGGCGTGAAATTTTATCCGGCACTCCGGCCAGGAGATGCGTGGATGGATGGGCGTGTGCGGCGGGCGCTGGGGGGTTGCTGGTGGGCTGGACGGGGATTGAGTGCTTCCAGGAAGTTTTGAGCTCCTCCATCTCTGCTCTCTGTCGGAACGTTTGAGAACAAATAAATTCGTGTCCTCCTACGCCCGGCTAAAAAGAAATGAAGAAGGAGCGTTCGTGGAGAAGAAAGGGAGTCTCCGGCCCCAAAATGAGGACAAGTCCAGAGAAGATGCTGATTTAGGCTCTGCTGAGTTGAATTCGTATTTTAATCAAGCCTCTTTTAAAAGCACCGTCCTCATGCTTTCATTATCAAGGACTTACAGTAGAGCTTTTGAAAAGTTGAAATTAGTCGCAAGGAGGCTCTGAAAAAAAGGAATAAAGTGCGGACGATAAGGCCTTCATTTAGAAGGCCTGGCGAGGTCGAATGTAAGGTCTCAACGCCCACAAAGGCGGCACCTTTGCGAGGAACGTTCCTTTCACGCCTCAGCCCGTTATCTCTGTCCTTGCTCAGGGAATAAAGGGGCCTTTTAAAAAAATTCCTGGTCCGCCAGACGGCAGGAGCGCTGCGCCGCAACATGTCTCCAGGCGGCGGCGGCGCTAATAGGTGCGACATTTCACAAGTCGAGGGTAACACTGACTTCAGGACCCGAGAGACGCGTGGCAGAGGTCCAGCAACAACAACAAGGGTGGGAAGACGTTAGGGTCTCTCAGCTCTGGGGGCAAAGTAACAGTTCTGCTGCTGAATCAGCACATCATGGTGGTTTTAATGCCTTGGTAGAAGCCTATAAAACCCAGTGGCCTAGCGGTTAAGAAATCGGCCCCGTAATCCGAAGGTTGCCGTTTCAAATCCCCGGCCAAGGTGCCACTAAGGTGCCACTGATCACTGCTCCCCGGCCGCCTGTCATGGCTGCCCACTGCTCACCAAGGGCGATGTTTAAAAGCAGAGGACACATTTTGTTGTGTCACAGTGTGCTGTGCTGCTGCATATCACAGTGACAATCACTTCACTTTCATCGTGTCCCTGGGCAAGACACTTAACCCTGAATGTCTCCACGGGGGACTGTCCCTGTCACTACGGACTGTACATTTAGCGATTACATGTATAACATGTAATACAATTACAGGTATAAAATATTTGATACATCAAAATGCCCTAAAGCTGCACGATGGAGCATCACATTTATAAGCTGCACATACTGCGGATCTTTGCAGGCTTAATATAGCATTAATAAGCACTGAGTTGAATATACAGCAGCCATAAGGCACCAACTACACACACACACACACTGAGTTCCTGCAAGATGTCCATAAGGAAGACTACAGCCTGTTCCCCCGGGGCGAGCTCCATATGCAGGTGGGCCAGCTGGCTGTCGTAACCACGGTAACCCTATTTGCATGAGTGCAGGACCTCATGGGGGACGAGGGGAGGTGGATCTCCGCTCTACAGGCCCCGGCCTGACCCGGTGCAGATCCCTGAAGGTGCGCTGGGCGAGGGGGGGATGTGAGCAGAAACAGCTGCTGGGGGTGGAGGAGAACCTCACTAGAAACGTCCCTCTCCACGCTGCAACGTGGCAGCCGAACGAAGCACGGCGGTCCTAAACGAGGCCTGTACGGGGGAAAAAGTAATCTGACCTTTGGGCCAGCCCAACGTGCAGGCTGCTAATTAAACTGGTGGCATTTACGGAAGTCCTTCTCTGGCAGGACATGGAGAAAAGCCGCGCTGCGCCTGCACATCTCCAAAGGTTGCGGTGAGGGCTGCGCGAAATTCTCTGGATGCATGCGCAGGCACACACAGGCGCATGCTCATGCACAAGATGACAAGCTGCAAGAAATGTCACCGGGGCCCGCAGCACTAGAACAGAAGGCGGTGGGATTCAGCGGCAGCATTCGGAGAGGAACCTCTGACGAAGAAATGTACGTTCATGGAGCTGTTCCCCACAAGAACGTCCATATCTGAGGAGCTTCTCTGCAGATTGGCCAGCGAACGATGAATGTCACCTTGTTGGCACGTAGCCGTGCATGTGACTTCTGTGCCCATAAGTCACCTGTACCCACGGGGCCTGGAGATGGTGAACCATCTGGAGCCATATGATGGCAGGAAGTTATGGTTTCTGTAGGAGACCCGGTCCACTGCTGTCCCGTCTGCTGCTGTCTTCAGCGGCTGGTTTATTTTTTTTACAGCTTCACCTTTATATTTTTTCAATCAATGCGCTATAATAAATGAGCTATATTGTCTTTATGGTTCAACCGATTGAAAAAAAACTAGTTTTCTGTGTGTTGGAGAGAGAAAGTCATGGATGACATGGATGCTCCCGACCAAATGATCCCAAATGATTTCTTTGCAATTTTACACAATCTGGATACTATATTTCTTTGTCATGATCTGGTCTGGCAGGGGCTACTCTGGGTCCATAGTTCGGACCAGAGTTTCATGTTAGTCTTGTGTAATGTTTCCTTATTGCGTTCACCTGTGTATGATTGTATGAAGCTGCCCTGTTTGTGTCTGTTTGCCATCGCGTCATTGTTTGGTGATGTTTCGCTTGTTCACATATTAAACCCCTGTTTCGTGACAGGATTACATGTTTGCACTGCAATGCAAACATTGCTCATAAATTACCATCCTGGATAGTTTTGTCTCACGTTTGATACAGTAAGTGAGTTTTTTTGACCACAGGAAATTACACGTGCTAAGCAATAATACACTTAATGCAACAATTATTAGCAGTGAATAAATTCTTGATCTCGGAAGCTCATCATCTTGTTTTTTTTGCACATTCCTGCACTTTTTGCACATGTTTTGCACATTTTGCACATGCACATGTGTCCTACATGATGTTGTCCAGTTATGTCCTGTTCAACCTGTTCATTGTACAGAAAAGTTCTACTTTTCTCCTGTAGAGATACTGTACAGTATTTAAGTTTTAGTTTTAGTCAGTATAGTTTAGTTTAGTGTGTATATAAGTATATATTTTTCTTTTATTATTGCCCTGTGGGGGGTCTGTGAGAGACAATATTTCAATACACGGTCTACTGTGTAAACTGTCTTATTGACAATAAAACAATCTTGAATATTGAATTTGCAAGTACTGCAAATTTGAGATAGTGTCCCAATCCAGAGCTTCTACATTAGATGGATTATTGGTCCGGGGTGAAATTTAGGAAAAGTTCAGCATTTATAGGTTCCAGAAAATTGAATGTGGGGACGCTGAGCTGCGTCCCTGCTACTAGTACCGGACCCGTGAACCCGAGCCTAAAGGCCATCTGCGCCGGTCATCTGACGGATCATGACATCATTTTAATTCATCTTCACTCTTCGGCTCTTTCATCCCGGCAATGAGCCGAGGATCTTGGAAACGTGGCCACGTCCAGTCAGGATGAGTCACTGCTCCCGGAGAGAGGGGGTGTGTGTGACGGTGGCATCACCGGCGATGCTGCTCGCTACGGTGACGGCGTGTTGGTGGTTTACTGGAAGACGGACGGAGTGTCTGGAATCCGAGTGAGCTGCAGAAGAATCGATATCAGCTCTGGACGTGAGGTGATGCTTGTGGAGACTTTCCGTAAGAAGGGGTCAGGATGTAGTCGGAGAACGTGTCATTTTATTCTGGAAAATAAGCTAAGAACAGAGCGGAGGGGAAAAAAACTATAAAAAAAATAATAAAAACCGAAACCAGAGAGTTCCTGACCGCGGAGGAGGAGGAGGTGATGGACGCAGGGTCATTAGCAGTAGGGTCATGCCGGTGAGTCAGTGGGAATATCCATCCAGCAACACGCCCAGTTCACCGCCTCCCAGTGACTCAAGGTTATTCCGGAGAAGTTGACCGAGTAAAAAAGCAGGAAGAAAACCTGCTTCTCCCGACGGAAAAAACTCGCCGCCTGTAATTTTTCTCTAATTTGCTTCTATTTGTTCCACTTACGACGACCAGAAATGGCTTCGGTAACCCGTCCTTCAGCCTCCCCTCGGCTCCAAATGGAGGCATTTCTGCTTAATTCAGTTTCCCCACAAAATTTCCTCGACACATACGTTCAACGTCCATTTCTGATAGGAATTTATTGCCGGCGTTCATGTATAATGCAGAATGAGCGCGCCGGCTGATGCATTAAAACCTGTTTAGTATGCGCGGTGTGTACTTTTATTTCTGTCCAACATAAAAATGCAAATAAGAAGTGAGCGGGGAAAAAAGGGAACTGGAATAACAAGTTTGCCCACATCCAAGTGCAGCACAAGTTTTTTGGTTTTTAATTGTAACGGTATCCACTGTCATATTGCTGAACGATGTTACAGAAGTGAAATGTGTGAGATAAATTATTTATGATGCCCAGAAGATAAACAGGGTTTAAAAGGGGAGGAGCCTGTAGGCATGACAGTAGAGCATTTTGGTCGGGCTCGGGCTCTAATTGACAGCTTTCACACACCCTACTTCCATGTTCTGTTTGAAATGAAACCTTCCCGTGTAGCATGAGGTCCAGTGTTGAGTGTCTTCCCTTCATTCATGGGTGGACATCATGAACGTCTCTGTTATAGACACCTTGGGACCACAAATAAGACATTTCATCATCCTGATTGGTGAACACGCCGATCCCACGAGCCACTTACACTTTAACCTCCGCGTGATTCCACCGTAAAAGATCCATAAATGCTGACTGTCATCTCAATAGGCCTGTCATCTCAACATGACTCCGCCCACTGTGTCCTGATCTTTCCAACTGGCTGCTCTTCAATGTTTCCTTTTATCACAACAGACAACCATGAAAAATACGAAAAGGCTCCTGAGTTCCGTTGTGTTCGGTTTGAATCGCCGTATTTTTATGCCGCTGCCATGACCGGCAAATATTCCGCTAATTGGAGAGCGAAAGGAAAGCCTGTTTGCATCCATTTGCATTTGGGCTGCGGCAGGTAAACGTGGCTTGACTCTACTGCAGATGTTTATGAATCATTTCAACCGCATTTGCCAGGAGGGAAATATGAAAAACTAGCACATCTCCAAAAGTTACTTTTGGAGCGTTCGGATCCCCGGCGATATGGAATATGGATCCCGGCGACTCGCGGTGCGGACTGCTGATGAGACGCCGGTTCGGGCTTTAACGAGTGCCGCGCCATATTGTACGACACTCATGGAAAAATAATAGCGAGCGCGTACAGGAAGCGGGGGGGGCGGGGTTTATTGTGGCAGATGTGCAGGATCCGTGTGTATTAAGTGGCAGGAGTGAAGAAGAACGGGGCCAGAGGGACGACTGCGAACTCCAAGAAGCCTTGACTAAGCGTTTTTTTTTTTTTTAACTCCTTTCCAGAACGTTCCCTTAGGTGACTCTGTCTGTGGCTCACACACACACACACACACACACACACACAGCCCAGTGTAATATGGTTATTTTCCACAGGGGTCGTGCGCCAGGAGCAGTAGAAGCAGCCGGGGTCAGGAGTCGACAGAAAACCTCTGTTCCTGGTCATTTTAGAAAGCAGCATGACCCCGGTGACCCCTGCTTACTGTAACCCCGGCGCGGTAATGCATGCTGAAGGTCGGCACGTGGACGGAGAGACTTGGCGGAAACGGATGCTAATCAGTTTAATCGCTTTCGTCTTCCTGAGAGGGAGTTCGGGGCATTTTGTCGCACCTAATCGGCTCTCGGTACTCCATACAGAAGATAGTAATATCATTAAAGTCTAGTAGCTGCCGGTCTGCATGCATTGGCAAACGCCATCGCTCTCCGACGCGGCGAAGCACGGCTGGCGCACGGCACTTCTCGAAAAAGCTCCGCAAGCGGCCGGCGATAAATCAGAAGGTCATTCCTGCAAATGCTCGCTGCCGTTCCGGAGCCCGCAGCTGGCGCGGGAAGCTGGTTGGCAGGAAGTCCCGACCCCGGGAAGCTCGGGCCCGGATTTCGGCCTGTTATCGAGCAGCAGTTCTTACCGAACGCTGATGTTCGGGCGCCAGGACTGTAAATTACTGATCGGGAATCCCTCTCGAAGAATCTTGGAATTTCTTATATTCGCTCGGATCAGAAGCGCACAGGTCGCTCTGTCATAATGTGGCAAGAGGTCCAGTTTTGGTCTGAACGTGGCCGAGCGGAGAACAATGGCCGCACGACAGCAGCATATGTTAGTCGTAGATTTATGTCGGAGTTTGGGGAGCCTTGGCTCGATGCCCTCTTGGTTGTCAGCTCGACGCTCGTTGTGGATGATTTAATGTCCGGGGGTCCTCAGCCGCATCGTTCATGGCAGACGGAGGGACGTTCTGTGTGGGGGACATGTAGGGGACAAGAGAAGCTCAGGACTAACAGACGCGACTTTCTCACGGTGGTCCCCATCGTCGCCATACTGACACATTAGAGGGTGTTTGCTACCGTTCAAAAAGAACTGAGACTGTTACAAACGTATTCGTCTTTACCAGTAAATTAATTTTTCAATTCTGCCAGAAGCATTTTTCTAAACCAATGAACCAGTTTTGCCAACATTCATAAGGCGGCAGCAGTCGGATTCTCTACACTGTAACATATACATTTTCATTTACAGCATTTATCAGACGCCCTTTTCCAGAGCAACTTACAATCAGTAGTTACAGGGACAGTCCCCCCCTGGAGACACCTAGTTACCCACTAGGCTACTACCGCCCTCTATACCACCTAGTTACCCACTAGGCTACTACCACCCTCTATACCACCTAGTTACCCACTAGGTTACTACCGCCCTCTATACCACCTAGTTACCTACTAGGCTACTACCGCCCTCTATACCACCTAGTTACCCACTAGGCTACTACCGCCCTCTATACCACCTAGTTACCCACTAGGCCACTACCGCCCTCTATACCACCTAGTTACTCACTAGGCTACTACCACCCTCTATACCACCTAGTTACTCACTAGGCTACTACCACCCTCTATACCACGTAGTTACCCACTAGGCTACTACCACCCTCTATACTACCTAGTTACCCACTAGGCTACTACCACCCTCTATACCACCTAGTTACCCATTAGGTTACTACCACCCTCTATACCGCCTAGTTACCCACTAGGCTACTACCGCCCTCTATACCACCTAGTTACCCACTAGGTTACTACCACCCTCTATACCGCCTAGTTACCCACTAGGCTACTACCGCCCTCTATACCACCTAGTTACCCATTAGGTTACTACCACCCTCTATACCACCTAGTTACCCACTAGGCTACTACCGCCCCTCTATACCACCTAGTTACCCACTAGGCTACTACCGCCCTCTATACCACCTAGTTACCCACTAGGTTACTACCAGCCTCTATACTACCTAGTTACCCATTAGGTTACTACCACCCTCTATACCACCTAGTTACCCACTAGGTTACTACCAGCCTCTATACCACCTAGTTACCCACTAGGTTACTACCGCCCTCTATACCACCTAGTTACCCACTAGGCTACTACCGCCCTCTATACCACCTAGTTACCCACTAGGTTACTACCACCCTCTATACCACGTAGTTACCCACTAGGCTACTACCACCCTCTATACCACCTAGTTACCCACTAGGCTACTACCGCCCTCTATACCACCTAGTTACCCACTAGGTTACTACCACCCTCTATACCACGTAGTTACCCACTAGGCTACTACCACCCTCTATACTACCTAGTTACCCACTAGGCTACTACCGCCCTCTATACCACCTAGTTACCCATTAGGTTACTACCACCCTCTATACCACCTAGTTACCCACTAGGCTACTACCGCCCTCTATACCACCTAGTTACCCACTAGGCTACTACCGCCCTCTATACCACCTAGTTACCCACTAGGTTACTACCAACCTCTATACTACCTAGTTACCCATTAGGTTACTACCACCCTGCATCACAAAATATGATGATTCAAATGAGCCGAAATGACGTACGTGCCGCAGAGATAATTGCGACGTTTGCCAGGAAGCCCTTTCTGTGGCGCATGGTGGCCTGGCAACTTTGGTATTATTTTTTTCCAGACAGAACTGGCACGCAGGGGTCGATGGGATAAAAGTGAATGCAGCGAGCCAGCAGATTTGATACAAAGGCAGCAGGTCCATTTCACTGGAAATTGTAAACGATGAATTTGATACGCCGGAGCACGTTTATTCATGTTTTGTTTTTTTTCGCCGTCGGTGTCAGTGTTCTTTTTCGACTGAAGGGCACGTCCTTCAGTCTCGCCTACATTCTGCCCGACGCCGTGACCGGCCGAAGCCGAGCCGCCTAATTAGATCTGAATGTTGTGTGAAAACAGTGGCGCTGTCCCGTTGCGACTTATCGACATTGACAGCTGCCAATACAATGAGAGGCGTCGGCGGCGCGGCCGAAATGGGAGAAGACAGCGTGCCGGCCTGCCACAACGAGAGGGCTGAGGAGCTCGAGAACGACAGGAAAGTGGGAGAAGATGCGGAGGATGTGTTACGTATTCATGAGGTCATACTGGACACTGGAGTCCAGGCCATGACGTCCTTCGAACGAGGGCGACCTCACACCTCAGTACGTTCGCTTCGGTGCGAATCAGTCGGTGATTTTCGAATCATTTTCCTCTTCTTTCACACCAGGAGAATCCAAAAGTAAACAGCACGGAGTACATTTACCCGCAGTTCTCAAATGATGGCTTGTGTGCAGAGTTGGCGATTGGATTCGAATCGCGAGTCGAGATTACTGGATCCAGGTTCGTTATTATTCGGTGTGTGCTGCTGCCAGGCTCTGGGCCCTCGTAACTTCACGTGGCGACGAAGCTCACAACACAAACCACTCAATTCCGGCAAAGCTAGAACCGCCATGGATGCAACACATAACGTAGATGGAGAGGTTTGACATTTTACATTTTTTTTTAATTTACAGCATATATCAGACGCCCTTATCCAGAGCGACTTACAATCAGTAGTTACAGGGACAGTCCCTCCCTGGAGACACTCAGGGTTAAGTGTCTTGCTCAGGGACACAATGGTAGTTAGTGGGATTTGAACCTGGGTCTTCTGGTTCATAGGCGAGTGTGTTACCCGCTAGGCTACTACCACCCATCGTTTCTGTACTGAGCATCGCTTTGTAATGATTGTACGTAGTTTTCTAACAACTGGAGATACGGGATGCGATACCATGAGCTAGTGATCGTAATGTAAAGGATATTTCACATTCGGCGTAGTTCAGAATGGTAAAATGAACCTGTGGATTACTGCACACCCCCCTTCAGGCCTGGCTGAAGCACGCCGGAGGTCAGAGGTTAATTGAATCGTTGGCCCCATTCGGCGCAGTCGTTTTCCTAATACACTGACTGCACCCTGCGTTGCTGCTCGTAAATCCTGGCAATTTAATAAATGTAAGAATAACGATGAGACGACGTCATCTGCTCACACGGCTCGTCTTGGTTTAATAGTCTCGGCGTAAAATGGGGAATTTCAAATTCATGGAAGGTTCATAACTCCATCCTCATTTTCCTCATATGCATTAAGTTCCAATGACGGCCTGCAAGCTACGTTATGGTTGCCTAGCGGGCACTTTTGTCCAAAGTCAATATTTTGGTGATATAGAGTCCTCGGGCAGCGTCTCAGGGACTTGCTCAGGGGTTAAATCTCACCGGGTCATGGGAGGATGGGTTTCCATGGATAAACGTTGCGCAGCTCCCGGGTAAATGCATCATCATCATCATCATCATCATCATCATCATCTCTACAGGCAGTCCTGATCTTCGTCCGCACCTCATGCATCCGTTTCTACACAACTCCACAGGAATCTGCCGTGACTTTAATATGCGTGCATGGAGTATTAAGTTTAATGAGTGTTTAACATTCCCGCAAAATAAATGGAACATGATAATAACTTATGAAACAGAGGGCCCTGCAAAGGTTTTTGCTTGATTAACAGCGCCCCCTACTGGAGCAGGTCGGCTAGCACCAGCTTCTGTCACATCAATCACGTCTTCTGCACGCTGTCAGACTGAGAAGATTAAATTATGATTAAATAAATGAAGGCTTCTTTCACGTCATATTGAGCATCATCTGGCCTTTGACCTTCACAGGCACTCGTATGTTTTCAATATTAAAAGGTAAATGTGTTTGGTGAGAGCGCAGCGTCCAATGGTTCAAAGACGTCCGGCCGGAACTGTAGCCTCAAAATGCCACGGAAATGATAAAATAACGGGTAAAACACGGCAGCATTCGCTGACCTATCAAAATGTCCATTTCTTTGTGACATTTTCCAGCAAAATTCACTTTCATATGCAAATTCTCTCCAACAAATCAGATTTGAATAAATGTCAAGATTGGAGTAGAAACCAAACAGACATTTTGCCTTCTCTCAGTTTTTCTTAATAATCCAGTGGGGTGGAAAGAATGAAAGAAAGAAAATTTTATGCTTAAGATAAGATTAAAGAGCAAGAGGCATTGGAGGACATTTTTTTAGTGCTGCAAAATTAATGCACAACAACAGTCACAATCATTTACCTTCTTTCTTTATGTGTGTGTGTGTGTGTGTCTTCTATAGTTGGGCCAGTAGGTGTCTCTGTCTCTTCAATATTCAATATATTGAATGCAATATCACAATATTCTGTAATGTGCATGAAATCAAAGGGACCTTGAGCACGACCCGTGACCTCTGACCTCTATCCCATCACTGTCATGCACGTATACAGACACTTATTTTCTAACGCAGCACTGTACCATATCAGAGAGTGAACTGAATACTGACTTTTTAATATTTTGTGTTTAAGGATCATTTTAAAGTTGATAAAAAATAACAGCATGCTAGTCTAGTTTTTTTTATACATGGCACAAAAGTAAAAGTAAAATATGCAGAGTTAACTTCATTACACTACACGTCTTTAATGGATTTTATTCTAACTATAACAACAAATTGCATTCTTTTTCTGTGCTTGCAAGAATGAGTTTGTGCTTTTGGAGGGTAGGGGTGAGATGTAAATACATGCGTGTTCCTCAGTCAGTCAGTTTCTCTGATGCGTAGGAGGGGCTCACCGAGTCGGGTTACTGGAAACTTTATTTTCCACCACAATGTCAAGAAGACATTGTCTCCTGCTTCTTTCTCTGTTGTGGATGGTTGTGGGTTCAACCCCGGTTCTAGATATTTTGTTAGAATCAGTGGCTTTCAACGTGTACGCCCCCTGGGGGTGCTATGGGGTATTCAACAACTAACAAGCAAAGAATAAAAGAAAATGAAATGAGATTATATTTGTTTACTGCATTTGTAAAGTGTAATATGCGTAATATAATAGAGGCGGGTTATCAGATTAATGATGTGCAGAGTGGGTCGGTTCATCTTGCACTTTTTATAACTGATGTCGAATAACACAAAGGCTCCAGATCGTCGGTACACAAAGAGCTTTAAATTTGCTCGGGAGGAAATGGCGAGTGGGAAGGTGGCTTCCTGAGGGTCACTTCAGTGACAGCGTGGTGTGACCAGTCTTCATAATTTGCATGTACATACTTAATGAATCACAGGTGCTGATTCGTGAATGAATTAAAGAGCAGAATTAATAACACAATGTAAAATGCTGAGGGTCATACATGCAAAGACGTTCCAGATATTTTGATTACTAGTGGAAGACAACAGAGCTGTAGATGATTTCCTCACCAGGAACCGCTTCCGTCTACAGGTAAAAGAGATCTGAACTTGAATCACATTTGTAAGAGGGCAGGAAACTGGAAGAACCCCGTATGAGTAAACTGAGGTTTTTATAAGTTCCAGGTTACTGTTGGGATCAACGCTATATTTACATTTATATTTATATAGATTGTTAGAATGGATTTACCTTCATGTTGGTGATCTGGCTGTAAATGACTCCATCTAGAGGATAGTGGAGAGCCTGAAACCACACACACACACACATACACACACACACACACACACACACACATTTACATTCGCAGTACCAGATCCATGAGAAATGGTGGCTCCGGGTTTACCTTGTTCCTGCTTTTACTTCTGGTCATTACTGCATTATAGGTGACGTCCTCTTCGTTCTGAGGTTAGAGACGTTTTAAAGAAAGTAAAACTTTATTTATTCATTCAGAGAGCAGAAATAGAGCAGAAATATTATTAACATCACAGATTAAATTTACTTCAGAGTCTGCAGGGTGCTGATCCATTTTGGTCTCAGTTCCTTTTCTGAACCCTGTGAATACGAAGTATACAAGATATTACTTCTAAAGATGGAACCCAAACAGGATTTATTATGTTCATATTTAATGTGCGAACGTAGACAACTCACTGTTCACCATAATCACTGTTAATCCTAAACTGATACCCCCAGATCCCAAGAGAATTAGCAGGGGCAGTAAAAACCTGGAAAACATTCATCATTATTGGTGAGATGGTGTTACGTCCCTGGACGTACGCTCTCGCTGGCTGTGTTTTTGTGTCCTGTCTCTTTTAGGTTGACTTCGTGGGAGGAGTTGAAGCCTACCAGCTCCACCTACCATCTGCCTATTGGTCACCTCCACCTATATAAAGAGACTTCGGATGGTGTTCCGGAGGTCCCCAGGGTCTGCTAGGCCTTTAGTCTTTTGGGAGGTTCCCAGGGTCCACGGAGATCTGCGAAGAGCACCGCTGGGGATCTCTTTCATGTGTCTTGTTGCTTTGTGTGATAGACCCTATGTTGTTAGCCTGTGTTAGCCTGTTAGCTTTATGTGCCCTTTTTGTTAACTTTTGTGCGTGTTTGACTTGTCCCCGCTGGACCGTCCCTTCCTTTAGGCTGGACTGATGTTGGTTAGCTGTGCTGCATCCGCTGTTTTATTGTACCTGTTAGCTCACTGTATATAAAAGCGCTGTTTGTGTGCTTTGTTTGGTTGTGAGTGTGTAACAGGGGACGTCCTCCTCTCTACACCCTTGTCTCATTTCTTAGACCCCCTCAGGTTGGGAATGTGACAGATGGACATGACAGTAAATGTGAGGATTAGCATTTTTAAGACTTTGTATTATAATTTTAAGATACTATTACTAACTTTTGTATTGCTGTTAAAAGCTACAGATGCACATGCAACATGTGACATGATTAAAATAAAGAAAGGGATAGTAGTGATAGTAGTAGTAGTAGCCTGGCAGGTAACACACTTGCCTATGAACTAGAAGACCCAGGTTCAAATCCCATTTACTACCATCGTGTCCCTGAACAGGACACTTAACCTAAAGTTGCTCCCTGTAACTACTGATTGTAAGGCGCTGGATAAGGGCGTCTGTTGAATACCGTTATTGAAAATTATTATTGATGATTGTGGCCAAAAAGAGCGAGCAAGTCCCGACAATGATGGAATGTCGTACCTCAGATGTTTTGTAGGCTCTTGTGTATCAGTGGAACTCGTCTCTTCTGTAAGTGAAACAGAATAACGTTATGAACATCAGTCCAGTTCACAGGACCTGACACCACCATGATAGAACTGACCTGTAGTTGACATCTTCACTCCTGCTGTACTTGAAAGTGGTCTTTGTGTAGTAGCACTAGTAGTATTAGCAGTAGTAATTGTAGATGATGTTGGGGCACTTGGTGTAACCTTGATGTAAACAGGCATCTGCAGGCCACCCGCTGAACACCAGTACCAGCCTGAGTTCTTCATCTCCACCCTGCTCAGCTTCACCCGGAACACTCGGCCCTCATCAGTCACCTGCACTGACATCCCACCCAGATCTCCACTTCCTACACAGGCTCCACCAATCCTGCACCAGTTCTGGTCTCTACAACTAACTTACTAAAATCCCAGTAATCGCCTTTATACCAGTTCTTCACCCACGATCTGTAGTGTTCAGGATAGAGACATGGGATGGTGATGGACTCTCCACTCTTAGCGGTCACATGACTCACTGTGAAAAAATTCTGAGCATCTACAGGACAGAAGGAGAATTTGTGGATTTCATTGGAACGATGAAATAAAACACAGGGCTGTAAATGATGACGCCTCTCAACTTCAGGAACACAAGTTGGTGCGACCAGCGTAGAAACAAGTGCTTCAAGACCACGTAGTTTTAAAAAGAATAAAAACTTTTAATTGCTGACAAACTGAATATTCATTTGTGCTTCAAATTGGATTCAAAACATCTTCATCTAAATTCATAAAAATGCTATCAGTCAGTAGATGACCTGCCATTTTAAAATTATTTTGTCATTTTGAAACACTGTGGGGACAGTGCTTTGATCAGTGGCTTGAGATTCTGATTTCGAGTCCGATTCCTTACCGCCAGGCCACCACTGCCCCTATTTTAGCAGAAGCAGGTTGATGTAGATGTAAAATGGGCGTCGTACCTGAGAAGTGGCTGAAGATGATGAGCAGGAGGATGAGAAGTGCAGCCATTTGTCTTCGTCTGGGTATTTATCAGTGTGAAGGTCTGGGTTTCTTCTTCCTCTAGACCAGCATCTGAGTGTGTTTCCTTTTTGGACTGTTATTTGTCTAGCATTTGATCATGTGACCCAAAACACCCCCAAACCACAATGCTGTGTTGAGGAGTTTACATTTACATTTATGGCATTTGGCAGATGCCCTTATCCAGAGCGACTTACAACGTGCTTTCAAGTTACCAACGATGAAGAGATCAATTCCGGTTCACTAGGACCCCAACTATGAATACATCTATTTAATTCACTCTGTTGTAGATTCTGTACACAAAGTTCGACAACAAGAAAATTACAATTTAATCAAAATATTCTTTAAAGAGGAAGGTCTTGAGCTGCCGTGTGAAGGTGTTCAGTGACTGAGCTGCTCCAAGATGGAGAAGAGTCTAGATGAATGTCTTCCTTTTACCTTCAGAGATGGAGGGACCAGGCGAGCAGTACTGGAGGCTCGGAGTTGCTAGTGTTTGGTTTTTTATTTTTGTTGTGCTTCTAGAACATCTCAGTGATCATCATCATCATCAACAGATTATTACTAGTGTTCACCATATATCCTTGACATGAGGGTAAGAACAAAGCAAGCACTGAAAGTTCTGTTATGTGATCGTCTTCTTCTACATCTACTTGTGTGACTCTTCTGAGTCAGCAGCAAGAGGGCTCTACCATCAGGTGACAGCGTTGGGTGACAGCGTGAATGCAGAAGATGTTGTCTGTCCTGAGCTTCATCTCTTTCTTGCTCCACAGTGGAGTCCACCTCAGCTGCGTTGGGTCCAGTTCAGAAGTTGCTCAGTTGCTGTGCAGGAGACCATCAGACTCTCAGCGAGTGAGTCTGCATTTCCTGTGTGAATCTCACCATTCATTATCTCCATCCAGTATCCCCTTTACATCTCTTTTACATCACCAGGGTGGTAGTAGCCTAGTGGGTAACACACTCACCTATGAACCAGAAGACCCTGAGTGAGAAAGTCACTTAACCCTGAGTGTCTCCAGGGGGGGACTGTCCCTGTAACTTCTGACTGTAAGTCGCTCTGGATAAGGCCGTTGGGTAAATGTTCTAAATGGAAATGGAAATGAGTGGATATACACATATTGCTCATCAGATGAATGGGAAAGACCTTCTGACCTTCCGCAGCCTGCCACTGAAGGAGCTGCTCAGTGCTGTCAGGGTCTCCTTCATGGGGTGGGAGATGTTTAAAGTTTAAAGTGAAGTGATTGTCACCTGTGTTACACAGCAGCACAGCACACGGTGCACACAGTGAAATGTGTCCTCTGCATTTAACCCATCACCCTGAGTGAGCAGTGGGCAGCCGGGGGAGCCTGTCATGGCGGATCGGGATTCAAACAGGCAACCGTCCACCATTCTCCTGTCACTCGCCACCTCCACTGGGTCCAGAGGGCATCCTAGAGCAGCGCAGCGAATCCACATCACGGTGCATGTTGCATATTTGCATTTTCAATTGCATTAAACACTTCAAACATAACTAACTCACACATCACTGTGCAGCCCCTCAGGGTCCCGAACGAGTGTAAAAGGCGAGGAACGGGGCAGACGCGAGAGAAGTTGAACCCGACCCCCCCTCCTTCTTCCCGCCTCTCGCGGCAGCTCACAGCCACGACAGGCGCGATTACCGAGCTCATTAGCGGGGCTCCGGGTGTCAGCGAGCTGGCAGGCAGGGCCCGGGCTCCCCAGCAGCCGTCCCAGCTGTCAGGAGCCCGGGAGCGCCGCTTAATCACGTCACAGGGGGAGGCGAGGCCCGCCGAGAACGCGGCCAGGTGATTTACGGCGCCGACCCCGCAGGTTCGGGTCCAGCGAGGACGCATCTGTAGGCCCCGTGTTTTCAGCCACAACAGATATAAATGTCAGCCTGCTGCATGGCACATTTTTACACGATTTCTTTATTTTAAAACATTACCAGTCAATTCTTCTGGTAAGTTTTTTTTTTTTTAATCCACGTAAAACAAGTGAAATGAAAGTAAGACAAATGTGCAACAACACCGTGCCCAACTACTCCAGATCAAAAAAAGAGAAGGTAACCGCTATGAGCAGGAAATGTGTGCAAGGTCATTTGTTATTTATGAAGATGTGGGCGTAAAGTGAGAAAATACTCAACACACCACCAGAAGCGGACAAAACTGCCAACAGATAACCCAACGTGAGGCGTGAAAACGTGCCTCGCATCACAAAAAACAAGACCAGTGTGGCGCTTAGAAGCAGTTTCATCCGTTTCCAGCAAACGAGGTGGGCATGGAACATGGATCATAATAAAACATGTGCTGGAATCACCATAACGTTGCATAAACCAGTAATGATGAAATATTAATAGGTCTGGCAGAGCAGCGTTCCACGTAGAAGGAGATTTGGGCTGTGTGTGGGCGGAGTTTGCGCGCTCTCCCCATGTCGGCTCTCCAGTTTCCTCCTGCCCCCCAGTAGAATCTGAATTGACCGTAGGTGTGAGTGTGTGAGTGGATTGTGGGACGGGATGGTTCCCCGCCTTGACTGTCCCGGGATGGGCTCCAGTAGCTGTGAAATTCGCTCCATGGAAACAAGAGGCGGGGTTTGTGCTTATACTTAGTACGTCTATTGCTGATAAACCCACAAGGCGACTGAGGAAATTACCCGGTGTTCCACTGCTGGATTCTTGTCTTCTGAAAACTTTATTTCAGGCGGTGTTCATCTTCAGGTGGATGGCTTCATCGTGGAGTGGAGTGCGTCTCTCTGGGTCACGGGTTCGTGTTGGGGCTTCTGTTTGAGCGCTGTGACGGAAAAGCTCCTTAAGTGCTCTCCGGACAGGGAGGGGGATCTCAGGTGGCCTATCCTTCAGGAACTTCATCCAGCCGTGCCGTGCCAGCACTCTCGATGAAGAATGTGGCTTATTCCTCCCTGGACCACACAGATCCCATCAATCATGGCCGCAGCAGGAAACTGGCCTCCCCATCTGTCTTCCTACCCATCCATCCACTAAATCCACCAGACGCTAAACACATTGAGCGTGACAGAGGCTTGGACTTTCGCCCTTGTGTATAAAAGTGGGTGTTCTACTCACAAGTTTTACAGTGTGTGTGTGTGTGTGTGTATTGGACTAGACCTGGGCGCTGACAGCCTCTACTCATATTGAAAGATCTGCTCTCTGTATTAACAAGCCTTCCCAGAGGGCCAATCTACCTGGAGGCAGCCAATCGCGGCCTGTTATTAACACTGCCCCGCCCAAGGGAAATCGCCAAGGAGCGTCACAAATACTGATGTTTTTATCAATGACATTTTTGACGAAACATATTCAACAACAAACCTTAATGATGTGACAAAAAGAAGGCGATGTGATGATTAGAGCTGTAATACTCCTCCTCTGGGTCACTCAGTCAACAGACCCGGTGCTTTTATCTTTTAAAAGTAAAAGGTTCTCAGAAGATTTGGTCCCATGGAGACGTCAGATTCGTGACTCTGAGTGATTAACCCGGGCGATTCATGAATCACACAGCCCTAGTGGGGATAACTATAGCGAAATAAAAATTGTAATATTGTTTTGCTGACGAAAAATAGAAATGAGACATCATTTCCTCACCTTTAGTTGCGTTGTTATTATTACTACGCAATATTTCTGTTTGTGCCTCCAATTCGGTCGCACAGATGACATAACTTCCTGTTATTTAGATTTCCGAAGGTTAGGTCATAGATTTATGGTGGTGGGTTATCATATGGATAAAGGGACCTTTGGACACTTCCTTTACAATGAAGTGTAAAAGAAAACAGAATGTGTGTCAAAAAGTCAATAAGGTAACAATAATTTAATAATAAGATAACCTTTTTTTATTATGAAATGGGTTTGACTAAAAGAAAATGGTGTAAATTTTGTCTCTTCTACTAGGAGCGTGTACTATATTGACTGGGTTAAATAGAATTGCAAGTCCACACATGGCCACTAGGCGCCAGCAGAATCCCGCCACTGAGTCAAGTGTCCTGAGGTAACGAGGCCCGTTCCTTCAGCCACAGACAGAGCGTCCCCCCTGCACTGTGCTGTCCTCCCTCCAGGCTTCAGTCGCGTACTTTGGAGCTTGCGTCACTATTTCAGCTGTTGCGACCAGGAGGAGGACAGAGAGAACCTGCCGTCTTCCAGGCTTTTGGGACCTGTACTTGATGTCGCCTGAGAAAATGCACATTCTATGAAAATTGAGATTTTTTATAGAGTCACGCCTCATGTACATATGAAGTGAAGTGAGCAAAACCGATATGGTACTTAGGTGTGGTTCTCTCAACAAAACTTAAGGTGGATATTCTGCTTAGTTTTGAATTGATTACCCATGATTCCCCATTGGGCCCTGCTGGCCTCCACATTGTTCTTCTCTCCACCAACTTACATCCTGCCTCTCCGTTCAACTCTCCACCACTACGGTTCTCTTTCGTATAAAAAGTATATTTATTCTGAGAAAAATGTAAAAAACAACCCTCGATCAGATGGAGGCAGTATTTCACCAGGAAGCTGAGGATCGCTGCTGGCTCAGTACGCAATGTCCTTACAGGCGACCAGGGAACGAAATACATATTCATTTAACTGCAGTAAAAGTTTCTGATAAACAAAAGTTAAGTGGAAAGAGTATTTATTTACCGGACGCCCTTGTCCTTACAGTCAGTAGTGACAGGGACATGGTAGTAAGTGGGGTTCGAACCTGGGACTTTGTGTGTCTAACCTACTACCACTACTGAAGACTAGCAGACAAGGAACAATCACAAGCTGCTATTCGGTAAGTCAAGGAAACGGTTCACGCGCGAGGACTGTTTCGTCCCGTGGTCGTCTTATCTGTGTCTACTTTTTCCTTTTAGTAGGAGGAGCCTGTCATGGCTGGACACGCCAGTTCGCGTTCCGGTCGGAGAGGGAATTTTAAAGATGGACAGGGCCCGCTGAGAGGGGGATGAAGAAGAAGTGGGAAAAACGACCTGTCGCAGCAGCCGTCTACCCTGCGGTTCTTTTGACATTTACGGCATTTACCAGACGCCCTTATCCAGAGCGACGTACACTCAGTAGTTACAGGGACAGTCCCCCCCTGGAGACACTCAGGGTTAAGTGTCCTGCTCAGGGACCCGATGCTAGTAAGTGGGATTTGAACCTGGGTCTTCTGGTTCGTAGGCGAGTGTGTTACCCACTTGGCTACTACCACCCTTTATAAAAGCGTTCCCTCTGCCTCCCCTAAGTGCCATGTTCCTGTCCTAGACCAGGACGGAACAAGAACCCCACATTACGGCGCCCGTTTCATTAGAACCAGGCGGCTTGTGATCCGTATCCGAGACCTCTTTTGTTTCACACTGAAACAGGCGGCAGAGCCGGAGAAGATAAGACACTTCACATCCATCACTACTGATGCGGCGTACCCGCGGGTCCACACTGGTAACTGCGACGCTGCACAAGCTCAGAAGTGACAGCGGGGCGGCGGCCTGTGGGCACCATCAAAGTTCCGTCTGATCAGATACGTGCGCACATCTGCTCCGGATCAACATCAGGCGGCGTCCTTTAATCTGGTTACGGCTCCATTTTCCCGCTAATCTGCTGCGATGGACGGGATTCGGGGGGGACACGGCCAGCTAATGAGAGTGACGCGGTGACACATGCTTTCCATCATCGTCAAGGCTGATGAAGAAGCTGAAGATTTTTTTTTTTTTTATTTCATAGCTCCATGTATGTTTATATATATTTACATATATGGTATTTACCAGACGCCCTTATCCAGAGCGACTTACAATCAGTAGTTACAGGGACAGTCCCCCCCTGGAGACACTCAGGGTTAAGTGTCTTGCTCAGGGACACGATGGTAGTAAGTGCAGTGTAACTGCTATAAAATGTACTGGATTGATGTAATAATACTGAAATATCCCGATTCACTGCATTACGTATTGCTGTTGAGTGGGACCAAGTTAAACTCCCCCAACATGATCCCCGCGCTGTTTACATCCAGAAAGGAGACTCTTCTGACAGGCATAGGTGGTATTTTATTATTTCGGCCCAGTCCTTTCCACTCGGGATCTATAATTACTCCCAGAAGCCTCCGTTGTAAAATTATAAGTCTGTCCTGCAGTGGAGGATAAGGTTTCCCCCGCGCGTATTTTTAACCAGCTCTATTTTAATCCCCCTGTCATTATTTTTCCTTTTGGATTTTTCTTTAATCGTTACGTTCCGCTCTTCCACTTGCTCTTTTGGAAAACAAAGCCGAAAATATCCATAAATATTCCCACTTTTTTACCTGTTTTATCCCGAGGAGAATCTGTGTAGCGTTCATGGACCCATTAAAATGCTTGCTGACGGGTTTTCTGAGACTAATTATTGAGAAGGGGGAAATTCTGATGTTTTGGGTTCGTTTTCTAATTTTTTTAGCGGCTTTAGGGTCGAGGCAGAGGGGCGGCCCTCAGGACACACTTGGGACAGCATTCCGTCTTTTTCGTATGTTTACGGGTCGGTTTCGTCAAATGAAGAGAGTAAGCCGAGTGTAAACATGCAGGATGAGAGGACAGTTCTCCGACCGAGCGGAAAAAAACCAGGCCGAGCACCCTCTAATTCCCGCCGTTCGATTCGGGGCCGGAGACACGCTCCTCCAGCTTCCCGTAAACGCACTGAAGGGTTCCGAGCTCGCCAACGCCTTGTTCTCCGCCTCTGTATATAAACTCGGGGTCGAGGGCCCGGCCCTCATTAAAAGCTTCCTTTGTTGGCCACGTCCCACCTCATGGGCTGCATGTGTGTGTTGTCCCCTCCCTTTATCACACACAGCCGCCTGGCATGAGGAGCGATTCCATTAACCCGTCCATTAACCCCTCGAGCCGGGACGCACAGCTGCGGGCGGGGCATCCGACTTTGATGGGTGGCGGCTCTGAGCCGAGGAGGAGGAGGTGACACCTTCGTCCATCTCATCCTTTAGTCTTAGTCTTAGTCACTAAAAGTCTGAGCATTTTAGTCTTATTATAGTCAGAATAATCCATGAACATTTTATTGTGGTTTTGGTCAGTGGCTTTTCCTCTTCATTGTAAAGAAAGTGTCCAGACGTCACTTCATCCATCTGATAACCCACCACCATATATCAATGACCCAACACAAGCATTCGGAATTATTATACACAAACAGAAATTGAGGAAGTGACGTCATTACTGCGACCGAATAGGAGACACAGGAAACAGAAATACTGCCTAATAATAATAACACGATTAAACGATTGGAAAAAACGTCTCGACAAAAGTAAAGTGACAATTTAATATACTCATTTGTCAACAATATTACACGATAAACTTCATTAAAGTTACATGACCAGTATTTTTGTCTTGTTAAACTTTTGTCACGTCATAAAGGTTCGTTGATGAAGATATTTAATCAAAAATTATGTTGACAAAAACAACAACACACGTCAATCTTTATCCTGCATGCACGGTTACCAATGTTCATAATAATCATAAACACACACACTGAGCCAAAGAGATCCTGACACAGGCACCTGGTAAACATACATCGGAAACATACTTTAATGATGATAATGATAATAGTTTCCATCACACGGACACCAAAATGATTGATTAATAATGCTGAAGTAACACTGCTTATCACAAATCCAAATGAACTCCTATATTTCAATATGTACAATAGATCTGAGTGCAGGCTGGAGAAGCTCTGAGAGAACCTACTGGGTTCCGCTGTGGTACAAGGAACACAAATCTGTTATTCGGTTTTAACATTTTGACAGGTAGTTCGGCTCAGATCTTGGCGGTCACAGGGGGGCGCCAGTGTCCAGCCGGCCCCCCTCGCGGCCTGGAGAGAAAAGTTGCCCGGATCTTAATCACTTTGCCGCGATTTCTCTTGTTAGTAACGCCACTGATGTGTGACTTGTCACAGCGGCGACAGAACGGCGGTTAATGGCGAGGGCCGCGGAGGATCTAATTAGACACCCTGTTCCACAGAGATTTAGAACTCGGGGAACGTTGGGGCGTCGAGTATTCCTCCAAATTTACACAGATCCTCGGACCAGGCCGGCTCCCGTCCACCCGGCGGACCGTGTAGCGCATCGATCCCGAGTTAAATAATTGAGGAGCGTGGTGGAGGTGGAGGTGATGGTGTACACGGAGCATCCACGTCCTCCAAATTCTACTTTGTAAAACATATCATCGTGTTTCACTCCCCATGCCATCAACAAGGAATTTTTCATGAACTCCCCCCCCAACCCAGAAACGGGGAATGTTTTCCGGAATTAGAACGTGACAAGGCCGAACGCAGCCTCCATAAAGAGTGGAGGTGGAGCTCCTTCATATCCTGAACGTTTATTGTTTTTAGCGGCGCTGGTAACTGGAGCTTCCCGGGCCTCTCCTCCGGCCAGCTCCTGCAGGGACTTATTAAAATCCATATTTCATCCCGCACGCCGCCTGTGTTAAACATTCATGCGGCGGTGAGCACCTGGTCCTCCGGGTGCTGAGGTGGTCTGAAGGGTGCAGGCAACGGACTCACCCACGGACTCTAATAAACATACAAAGAACCAGCCAATAAATACGCTCGTCATGAAATATGAACAGAGTGCGCTTCTAAAATCCCGGCTTGAGTGCAGTGCATTGTGGGACAGTGGTGGTAAAATAATGGTGCGTTTCCATCTGGATGCAGAGAGCATTAAAGAACGGAAAGAAGCGTGGTAAAAGTGTTGACGGAAAGGAAAAGGGCCGCATGCCCCCCCCCAAACTCAGTCCCAGGCCATCGGCACATCTGGTTTTGTTATCCTGCACACACACACACACACACACACACCTGAGTGCAGTGGCCAGGTTTCCAAAGACTTTCTCCATAAATCCTTACTTCACCTCAGCACCGCCTCGGACTGCGATGAATGAAAAGAGAGGTTCCCGATCTGCACCAGGACCAGCATGTGGACGTTCTGCTGTAGCTGCTGCGACGTGTCTCCCTCTGATGCTCTCATTTATAGAGAAGCTGGGGTTTCTCATGGCGAGGAACTCGAACGAGCCTCTTTCTTCAGCAACTTTTCAAGTTAGTCATGCTGATCGAGCAGCATGAAGACAGTTCCGTTCACCTCTGACGGGACATTTACAGCCCCGGCGCGTCCGAAACTGCCATCGGATACGAGAAACATCTGCAGAGCGTGTAATCCGACACGCCAAGTAACACTTTACTGAATGAAACACGCTGGGGATCCGCTTTCTGAAAATGGGAACGTCTTCCAAAGACTAGATGTGGTTGGCTGAAGAGAAATGCTCCAAAAATGCATTAAACATGATGAAAAGCACCTTTTATATATATACACACACACACACACACACACAAAGATGAATCCCAAAGTCGTGTAGGTTTGTCTGTGAGATATAGATTTATTTAGGGTTCTAGATCAATTTATGTGTATTTAGAAATTATAGAAAATCAGATGGTAATTGTTTGGTTGGTGAACGTTGGTGACACTCACAAGATGATCAGCTTTTTAATCTTTCCTGACTCAGATTCATGGCATTTACATACAGACCGATGGCAGTGAATTACTATTTAACACCCCATTATCAGTGAACTCTCGGGTTTCGTTATGTCCAAATTGTTGAGCTTTATTTGACCGAATTTGACGTTTGTCCATGGTACAGCTCTCCTTGCATTTTAACCTTTTGAGGTGTCACCACGGTGGCACAAATGGCATCAAGTTCTGTTGAAATGTGTGCAGCTTCAATAAAGTTTTGTTTGGTTTGCAAACATTTAAGATATAAAATTTTTCAAAATTCTGAATTGATGTTTTAGACAAATATTGAGTGCATTCAGAGAGCTGAAATAACTAAAACAAAAGGATTCATTTTTAACACACAAAAGGAATCAGTGTTGCTCATTTAACACAATTTATAATATATAAAACAATAAACTATAATAATATACTTGAGGCTTGGATTTTTTTTTCTGTTTCTACATTTCTGCCTCTTATACGTTTTTTGTAAATCTCTGCTATTGTCTGATGACTAAATTCAGAACTTTTTTCAACCATCCACTGCCTGAGAGGCAGAAGTTTGCCAGCTATTTCCCTCCTCCGCACAAATTATTCAAACATGAACATATAAAATATGTAAATATCTGCAGAGGCTAATGTCACGCTGTTTTACATACATATCCCGAGTACGAGGGTGTGTGTACATTTTAATAATTTTTTTTTCCCACACGCACTCAGCCTGACTTATGAAATGAGGTCACAGGCTGGATCAGCCAATCACGACGGGACTGTTACAGTAAGCGTGGCTGTTTATCCAAATCTAACCGGAGCCGTGGGCTCGTAATGCCTCCTCTCGCCATCGATGTTGCGAACAGTGTAGTCATTCTTGCATTATGCTCCATTTCTGCCGGAAATTCCCCCTAACGTGTCGCTGCTAAAGTAGGCGCATGAACTCTGCAGTAAATATTCATGGTTTGTTTCATTATATCCCCCCCCCCAGTAAAAAATGCCCCCACGCTTGTTCTCCGCCTCCACCGGGACTCTGTGAATAATAGGCCCGGTGCCCTTGGATACCCACAGACCCCGCTCCTTCGCTCTGCATACGGGGCAATTTTGTGGAGTTTATTAATATTCATAAACTTCAGACGGAGCTTCATAATTTCCATGTCTCGGCTCAAGGCTTTTTCTTTTTTAAAGGAATGTGCTTGTGAGAGGTGCGAGAGCCCCGCCCTCAATTACAACTTCCAGTGTGAAAGTGCACGTCTTTCATGTTTTTACTGTAATGTGACCTATCATGTGCACAACCTCGAAGCATCAGGATGCACGTTGGTCAGGAACTATGTCTTTTCTTATCTTATCTAATAAGATAAGATTACAAATGTTCCAGAAATATTACGAGGCCTTCGCTCCAACTCTGAAACACTGTTCTTCTTTTATCTATGAACTTTGAACCGTCTTTTCTTGATATTGTGCGTATTTGCTAAACCTCTGTGAGTATTTTTGCATGTGTAAAGTTGAAATAATATTTGCACTGTGATACGTTAGCGTCAACATGCTAAACACGGTATTTACTGTTCCATTTGGTTGTTAGCATGAGCACATCTTATAAACGGATACTTTAGAAATGCTAATTTGCCCGTTTGTTATTCAGGGCATTTTTGTGGTGGGGATTGGTATTTTGGCGACGCCGTGACAGGTGCTAATAAGATTTAGCACATGGGCCGTGTTTGCTAACAGTTTTCGGTTGCATTCTGCCAATGACTGTTGGGGTGTCAGTGTTTGATCAATTTTTTTTTAATCTTCCTGAGAGTTTTTCTTGCTGCTGTCGCTTGGGGCTTTTTAGTTTGTTTCAAAACACAATTTTGTACGTTGGATGAACATTGTTTAATGATAAAGAGCGTTTTCAGACGCCGCCGCTGCTAATTCCTGCCTGCTTCTTCCGTTCTAAGCTGTCGGGCGACGGCCGTGTCGGTGATGTTCCCGCCGGGATGCTGAGGAGGGGAATACCGGAGGCGCTATTAATAGAGAGCAAATGATCTGCGGCGGCGAGGAGCACCTGCCCGTAGTAAATACCGGCAGGTAGTCCGGGCGCGATCGGATTTCTGCCAAACGTCTCTCAAAAACTCACAAGCCCCCGAGGGCGTTCGGCACCCCCTGCCAACACACACTCACACACACACACACACACTAACTCACACACATCTTGACTAAGTGAGCGGTTTGTATTTAAAAGTGGTGTTAAATGTGACAGAAGAGATTGCGTGTTGAGCGGGATGGAGGGAGAATCCTGCCGTCCTCTGTAAATTCCTCTGGCTGCACCTCTAAATGTCTCTTTCGGCTTCAAGCGTCCCCATGAAACCCAAACCCAACAAAAGGCCGTACGGCCCCCCGTCCTAATTACACACTTTTCCCCGTGAGGCGGTTTTTCGGGATCGGTGGATTCTCAGCACGGACTCCTGAGGGGACGGGAGCTGTTATCGCCGGATCGATAACACCATAGGCGAGACGTCTGGAATGTGGTTTTTATATTTGGCCAGTTGTCTTCGATCCAGGGACAGGGGCCTTATCAAATTCATTCAAAACTGTCAACAGTTTGAGCCAATTAACACCTTAAATCATAAAAGAAGCTGAACTCGGGCAAAAAGTATTTAGCGGAATGGTTAAAAAATGAAAGTAGTTAATAGTAATACAGTTGTTAGTAGTTGGTCTTAAAAGTATGTGTCGCATCAACGCTTGAGTGTGGGCATGTCTGCTGTGCAGGGAGCACTAGAACGACCACCAATCGCTGTTTTCCACTCGCGGCAACGTGCTGTAAACCCCAGCTGACTGGACCTTGTGTTCACACGTCCATGCTTAGAACTGTGAAGAACACTGATGATCCGGTGGATACGTTAGACTGTGAAAGACTGGGACCGTCACGGCCATTTGGCATGGCGAGGCAGGTGATCGGAAATGATGACAAAATTTGATGGAGAAGAAGGACGCATTTGCACAACGTCACGAAACTGGGGTTAATTGGTGAAGAACAGGACAGGGGAGACATCCGGTAACAGGTGAACATGTAACATTTAACAATGACCCCATGGTGAACAGACACAAACAGGGCAGCTTTATATATCAAACACAGGTGAACACGATTAGGAAACATTACACAGGACAAACGTGAAACTCCGGAGCGGACTGACTAGATAAGTGGGACATGACATACCATACTCATGACATGACATACTCATGTATTGCTAACTGGGGGAAATGTTGGCCATTTTTTTGCTCCCTTAGTGAACGGTGATTTCAGCAGTGATTTCAGAAGTCACATGGAGCAGATGTGTTTTCATACCTGTCCATTTCTATAAGCAGTAAATACGTCCCACTCAATAAGTCCCTTTCTGTTGGCTCCCTCGCTCCCTGTAAGTCCAGATTTGACTGACAGTTGCTGATGAAATACGAGCAGGGTGATTGCTCCCGACTCGTGTAAGTGCAAGAGTCTCGGGACCCCAGGGTCGGAGGCCTGGAACAGATGGACGGGAAGATTTGTTGCAGCTCATATCTTCTCCTCGGATCTTGCTCTCCCATTCAGCGTTCGGGACGTGGCCTCTTGTAACTGGGATAAGAACTGGTGTTAAAAACTCTAATTTATCAAAACACTTTACAGCAATTGACACATTTCTGCAACAATGTAAAAAGTTCTGAGAGCCACTCTTTCTTGTGGAACAGCCGATTCTTGTTTTGTACAAAAATAATGATCAGGGTGTTTGCAGCCTAGCAGGTAACACACTCACCTATGAACCACAAGACAGAGATTCAAACCCAACTTACTCCCATCGTGTCCCTGAGCAGGACACTTAACCCTGACTGTCTCCAGGGGGGGACTGTCCCTGTAACTACTGATTGTAAGGCACTCTAAATACGCCCGTCTGGTAAATGCCGTAAATGTAGATATATAGTGTTCCTGAAATGCATGATGAACTTTGCATCATTTAGAGACGATGCATTCAATTGTTTGCTTTACAAGTCTGTACATTATTACAGTATATAATTGGACACATGGGACAGATTAAGCGATTACTGCGTGAGTGCTAACAAGAGATCCCCAACCTCAAGCTACACTTTTTAATTTATATCAGTGGAACCCGATGGATATCTGGATATCTGAGGAGAGGAGTAAGAGGAGCTGGGGTTGGAAGGTGTATGGTAATTCCTCGCTGGCGTTCCCCTTTGCCCTGGAGGCAACCACACCGGTGGCATGCACAGGAGATACTGGGGATGAGCCTCACATCTGAGGTATCATTACAAAGCCTTTTAAAGCAAGGAAGCAGATGTGAAATTAGATTGATTTTCAAAAGGCGCTCTGAGCAAACACCACTGAGTTTAAATCATCCATTTGTGAATTTCACCTTCTTTAAAAAAAAAAGTGCCTTTGATTTTATAACAGCTCGCTTTCATTACATACATTTTCTTTATGCTTTCATGTAATGTCTAAGATAATCAGGCTTCTGCATAGTTCAAAAGAACAATATTTTTCTTTGCATATAGTATCATATATTTAATCGATTCTAAGTTATTAATTGATACAACAGTTTAGCATTAGCCATATTACTATTTAGTGTACAATTTAGCACAGGTACATAAATTCCAATTTTAAATCCAGCGGGCAGCCCCTCCCCCAGCTACTGGAACAACTCAGTGTTTACATGAGCAACACTTTAAACATAGTTCTGCAACACGTAGCTTGCTAGAAAATTTTAAAAGGAAGAGCGATTTTTATTATTTTAGAACCAGAAGACCCAGGTTCAAACCCCACTTACTACCATCGTGTCCCTGAGCAAGACACTTAACCCTGAGTGTCTCCAGGGGGGGGGCTGTCCCTGTAACTTCTGATTGTAAGTTGCTCTGGATAAGGGCGTCTGGTAAATGCCGTAAATGTAAATGTAAATGCTTCGAGGTGAGCTTGTGCAGTAAATGATCGGTCGGCAAACACGAACTTCCGGTCTATAGTAACTAAACGAGATGATTTGCTGCATGTAAATTTGTTTCGGTGGTTGATAAAAATGTTTTGCATTTTGTAAATATTACCTTTTCTGTATGAAAATTGTTTAATGAAATGTTCATTCTATGCAAATCTTGGCGACTGTCGTCAGGTGATTTGTTTTTATTATTGCGAGAGATATTACAGCTATAATTGCTCACTTATGTAGCATGAGATGCGAGGAGACCTTGTAGTTCTTTCTTTTTTTTATGTATTTATTTATTTGTATTTATTTATTTATCAATTCATTTAGTAATTTAATTATATACAGTGGATAAAGTATTCAAAGCCCCTTTAATTTTTCACTTTGTTATAGTTTGGGTGGTAGTAGCCTAGTGGGTAACACACTCGCCTATGAACCAGAAGACCCAGGTTCAAATCCCACTTACTACCATTGTGTCCCTGAGCAGGACACTTAACCCTGAGTGTCCACACATTAATGTACACAAAGCACCCCATGTTGACCAAAAAAAGATAGAACCTTTTGGCCTTAATTCTTCAGTATATATATATAGTCACTTGTGATACACAACAGCACAGCACATGGTGCACACAGTGAAATTTGTCCTCTGCATTTAACCCATCATCCTTAGTGACCAGTGGGCAGGCATGACAGTGTGCAGTGTGTGGGGATGGTGCTTTGCTCAGTGGCACCTCAGTGGTACCTTGGCAGATCGGGATTCGAACCGGCAACCTTCTGATTACGGGGCCGCTTCCTTAACCGCTAGGCTACCGCTGCCCCCGTAAGGCCACCACTGCCGACCACTGCACAATTAATATAACAAAGAGTGAAAAATTAAAAAAAAAAAAATACACTCTTTAGTACTGAAAACCGAGTACCATCCTTAATATCAGTATCGAGTATGAAATTTCAGTATAGTGACAAGCCTAGTATATAGATCATTGTATGTTCATTATTATTAAATGTCAATGCCAGCAGACCTTCTTCTTCATTATGAGCTGCTGCCATGGACAGCTCAACCAAAGCAGGGTCTGACCATTGAACCTTTCTTGCGTTAAAGTATAACTATTATGTTAGTTTATAGTGGCTAAAAACCTGTTGAGTTAGCATCAGAGATTATTATTGTAACATTATTATAGTTAGTTTGTTAATAATTATTAAGTTCAGATGAGGAGTGCAATCATGTTCCTGCTCAGAGACACCGTGACTGACGTCCCTCATAAATAAAGCCATTTTAAAATATCCAAACTGTGGACAATTTAATGGTCAGCCTGGCTGTGATCATGTCTAAAAACTGTCATCTTTGTCCAAGAGCATAATTTTACCCTCCATTTGTTATTCCTGCATTCATTATGAACATGCAAGTAAATAAATGAATAAACGAAGCTACTCTGGATTTAGAAGCTACTTTCAAGTGTCCATTAGCGCGGCGGTGCCGAAAGGAAAATGAGCCTCGTTATGCCGGTCCATTATCCCACTGGTAGGGCGGGATGACATGTAGATGACAGCCCCGCGGTGGGACCTCTCGGGACAGAGGTGGCTGCCTTTGCTAAGAGGCGTGGTGTAATATCTCAGTGATTGTGAGATAAAAAGGAAAAGGGAGAGAGAGGTTAAAAAAAAAAAAAAAGCAATTAAAAAAAAGGCATGAAGGAGTGCCATCTCACCATGTGTGGGCCACATAGGACATCGTAGCTCTGTACAATTATACAATATATGCAGTGTACGCAACATCTCACGTTTCATTGAAAGTTGTTCCTCGGTGACACAGCAGAGAGTTTTATCAGGACCCCATGGGTCTGCTCAGGAATAATCTATCCGAATAACGAACAGAAATATCCTATAGGGCTATCATTCATTGTTTATTAATGAGGCTAAAGTGTTAAGATCAACGTCTCGTGGGTCAGATGCAGAAACAGAAATGTGATGTTTTTCTCTTTTTTATTCCATGTAGGCATGTGAAAGTGCTTTTTTTCACATTGCTGCATGAATGATATAAAAATGCTGTAGATTTGGCGCCCACATATTTGATAGTTAATTCCATGGTTCAACAGCTCTCTTTGTACCTCAGGTTCAGACTGCTTCTGGACTTCATGGTGCTGTCATGGCCTGGCGTTGTGGGCTTGTTCCCTTGTTTCCTGAGTGTGTTCACCTGTTGTTTTCTGTATAAAACTAACCTGTTTGTATCATGTCATCGTCGGGTCGTGTGTGTCTCGTACGTTTATCTTCCAAAGTATTCAGCATGTTCTGCTAGGTGATCCATTTCATTGATAACTTGTCCTTGCATGCGATTGTGGAAGAAAGACAAGGAAAGCATTACTGGCGTGAAACCAGGCATCCCATGCGATTTGGGTAGGTGGTGGACATTTGACAAAACATCAGAATCAGGCTAGTTGAAAATCTGAGTAAAATAATTTAACAGTAAGAAACAGATCCTGCCAAAGTACGACTTCAAATGTCTCTAAATGTTCCCTCGGACCAGACTAGAGTAACAACTGGGAAGTAAGTGCCCTGCATGCACCGTGTAAGAACCTCAGTGACGGTTTTACCGCAGCATTAATAACTGGGTTAGGGTAGTCAGGGTGGGAAAGGCCTCCTGATCACCCGGGATTCTTCCTCCGCTGCTCTCCTTGTTCGCCTAAAAACCCTTCAGAAATTCGCCCACGTCCTCTCCTCTCTACTTTTCCTTCTTTTTCCCTCCCCAAAGCGAGCCGCCATAATTAACTCCACCGAGCGGCTCACCCCCCACCCGCCTTCGCCACCCTCCCTCCAGCGGCGAGTAAACAAGTCCCCGACAGGAGGGGGGGGATTTTAATAAATCGATGCGCTTTCTCATCAGAGCCTCGCCGTGCGCTCCGGCTCGGCATCCCCCTTCCTTTGAGGTTAATTTAATTAGGTTCCTGTGCCAGGAACCTCTGCCACGCCGACTGGCGCGAACTGTAATTGATTTTTTTCCTTATTATTATTATTCTATCCACCGGTCGCTGTATAACGTTGAGACAATGCGTTAGAAGGCGAAATGGCGAGAAAATAAATAAGAGCCAGTGGACAGTGGCTTGTCGCTTCAGAGGATCGGCGTCAGTAAATGAGGGAGGATTTGGCCTGAACAGGTAACCAGCGGAGATGTTAATTAGAGGGCAGAGCCATGTCCCAGTCCCTGGGCCCGACCCAAGAGTTATAAATTGGCAAATTTTTTGATCAGGGAGAGGTCTGAGTCGCTGTGGAGCAGGAGGTCATTGGGGAGGCAAATAAAGGGATGGGGGGGGGGTCCGTGACACATTATAAAAACGGCAGAGCTTGTTTTCCCGCAGACTTTACCCACAGATATGATAATTATACCTATCCATTAGGGGTGGAGCCTAAAACAAATATTTATGTTTTGTGCATATTTTTGTAATTATTGTTAACAATGTGAGGAAGAATGGACTGAAAGGAGCCCTAAAAACAACCTGCAACCCAATGAAACCCAAAACAACTCTTTTTGACTTGCTGAGTTGCCAGATAAAGTTAAAGTGAAATGACTGTCATTGTGAAAAACACAGCACGGCTCACGGTGCCGCAAACGAGCAGTGGGCAGCCATGACAGGCGCCCGGGGAGCAGTGTGTGGGGACGGTGCTTTGCTCAGTGGCACCTTGGCGGATCGGGATTCGAACCGGCAACCTTCCGATTACAGGTCCACTTCCTTACCCGTCTAGGACACCACTGCCCCTAAAACACAATTTTATTCCATAAACTCCCATAAACCTTCCTCAAGTACTTAAAATCGTTCACCAGAAATTACTCACTTTACTTACAGGTGAAATAGGATACCTATTCCCAACAAGCAATTGTCCCCAAAATATCAATTTCCAAGATTCCCATTCTGCCCAATCTGGCAACAGTGCAGCTTTATGTTTCTATGGCTGTTCTTGTGGCCTTCAGCACAAAATAGTCTGCATCTATCTCATAAAACCTCCCCATATAAAGCTCGAACTGTCACATTATCTTTATTTTGCTCTTCCAACATATCCAAAATATGTATTTATTTCACACTAAGACTGCGGCTCAGTGGTCTTCTGGTTTTGCGAAGTTGCATGAGTTTAAACTCTACAATAAAACGCTACAATAACAATTTTAATAACAAATTTAGATTTTCTTCAAATATTTGCTATAAAGCCTGGGTCTCCTCATCACCACAGACTCGCCATTGTTATTACTCTTACAATTTTAATATATAGTAATATGACTGTACAATTACCACAGTACCTGAATAATGAGAAATTGACCATGCTACAATATACCCAGTGTTGGCGAGCCTCTCTCATCTTTTCTGAGGTTTTAGTCCGGAGCTTCATGACTCCCACAGGCCTGGATCTGCATAATTTCCCTCTCCCCGTCCCCAGGACCCCAGGGTGATGACACCGTTGCGTGTCGGCGCTCCGCTCCCTGCCGCCAGGCTGAAGGGCGGCCGAGAGCTTTTCTATTTCCTCGCCGCTACCCATCATCCTCCGCTGCACTGGTGTCCTCCTGTTCTCTCCCCGAACCCTCAGCCTCACAGCGAGAGTAAAGTCTGATGCTGGTCCCCAGGGTCCGAGAGGGAGCGTTCAGGCTGTCAGTTTGAACTTGCAATAAATTTGCAGACAGCCACACACACATGAAAAAAAAAAACCCCGAGCCTCCAGGAAGAGTCGGGGATGGAGAGGGGAGAGACAAAGAGACCGAGTGTGTGTGTGTGTGTGTGTGAGAGAGAGAGAGAGAGATAGGGGATTCAGTTTAGGATTTTTTTCTCCTTCATTCTCTCTCTCTCTCTCATTTTTTTTTTTAACTCTCCAAACCCCCATTCCATATGCCCCTAGCCGGGAGGTCTGGTGTCCGTGTTCTGCATGGCGATGGATTTGCATCGCCGTCTTCTGCCAAAATCGCACACTGAGATCGAAGCCCGTCAACCGGAGACTGACAGAAAATCATGCAGCACGTTTTTATGTGGACATCTTGAAAACGGCGATTTCAAGCGGATTTTCTAACTGCTGGTCAGGAGGTCAGATGAGCACCTGCTACCATATGATGGTGCTAAGGAAGAGCTGGATGAACAATTTCTTCTTCTTCTTGTGTAATTACATATGAATTAACAGGACTGATGAATGCGTTGTAATAAACGTAAAGTATAATGACGATTACCGATCTGAACATTCCTGGTTCCACTCAACTGAAGCATAAAAGAAAAGCTTTTATACAAAACCAACAGCACTTGTTGAACCAGAAAACCGAATCCTGGTTTTTATTTCATGTTTCATCCTGACAAACGGCCTGAATGGTAATTACTTTCAAAATTATAATTAAAAGCTATGGATCATAATAATATTTAAGAAGATGAAAAGTTTATTTGTATTATTATGTTTCCTTTATCTGTTACAATAAGTTACAATAATTACAATGAGCTGTTCTTACAGCATTTCAATAATTTAAAACCACTAAAACTTCTCCATTATGTAAGTACAGGAAAATAATAAGCATATATTTGAGAAATTCAGAGAATTTAAACAGGAACCCAGTATTCCTTCTTGAATTAAAATTGTAAAATGCCGTTGCTGTTCACCTTCCGTCTCCGTTACAGACGCCGATACGCACTTTTTATTGGATGCGACCCTGGGAGAAAATCTATTTATATTTTTTCTGCATGCATTGTATTCATTTATTTATTTATCGACGAGCAGCTTCTGCCGCAGCCCTATGCTGATGTGCAGCCCAAGTGTACGGCGGTAATATTTAATGTTTGGAAACCTCTCCAAACCTTTTAGCTCATCTTTTATTTAGCACGGCTTGTTTGCCTTGTCAAACTGTGGCCTTGCTCCCGGTACAAGCTTGTGCCGGGGTCTGCGCGTTTGCATCTCACAAGGCTACCCTATATTAATATTTCACAGTGGAGCTGAAAACCGTCTCCAGTCCAGCGTTTGATTGGCAGTCAATGTGGAGCCGTATTCTGATTATTGATGTGCTGTTGGAAGGAGGCCTGTGTGTGTGTGTGTGTGTGCGTGTGTGTGTGTGTGTTCGTGTGTGTTTCTAGCCTCTGAAAAAAAAAAAAAAAAAAAAAAAAACTGAAATGGCAAACATTTGTCCACCGATTTAGCAAAGTTTAATTGAATAATTCTTGCGTGGGGTTCTGAGGCGGCGAGGCCCCGTCAGTTGCAGGCACAGATGCAGCATGAATTAAACATGTGCCCTCAGCCCAAATGTTACTGCCTGGTGTCTGTTGCTCGCTTGTTTGCATTTTTGAAATGCTAACGCGGCTCGCCGCGTGCCACTTAACTCCAAATTAAACACGCGGAATTACACGAGTCCTCCTCCACCGGCGTTCCCAAATTCCATCAACTAGCGCAGGCGGCCGTCAAAAATGTATTTTATAAAAAAATTCACGAACAATGGCGCACTTTTCTTTTTCTTTCAGATTTCTGATTGGCTGCATAATGTGCAAGTTGTCTGATGACATCGTGACAGTTGTGACATTATGCACTTTTCATAGCTTAACACTTGATAAGCCTTCAACATGTTGATATAAAAGCACTGTTACACAGCGTGTGCAATTATCTATTCATATCATTTATACACAGTGTATAATACTCTGTATTTAACCATCGCCCTTGGTGACAGATGCCCAGGGAGCAGTGTGTGGGGACGGTACCTTCATCAAGGGTGGACCTGGATTCGAACCGGCAACCTTCTGATTACAGGGCCGCTTCCTTAACCGCTAGGCCACCGCTGCCCCATGTAATATTGATACTGATACTGTATGATACCGCTTTGGCACATTTTTTGTTTCGTATTGAAGAATTTGGTCTGGTTGTTATTCATCAACAATATTACATGATATATTTTGTTATTTAGTTATTGTCACATTACCTGCATGTACATTGCATCTCGATTCTGTCACGTCATAAAGGTTCGCTGACAAAGACATTTTGTCAAAAATTGAACTAGCAGTGGAATTTATTGCAATGCAAGGGGGTGCCACCTAACGGTCTTGAAGGTTTATACTGAAAACTTTCATTCATTCATGTTAATGAGCATCTCATGATACGTTTTTTTTTTTATGAAGACAATAGCGAGCAAAGCAGCCATGAAGGTAAAAAGAGTCGATTCTAAAAAAACTGATTCATTAAAGATACTTCACTTTTTCCTGATAAAAAAAAAAAAAGCGAAATATGTTTCTCCTTCCAAATGGCTCCATCTTAGTCTCCAGAACTTCCAAATGGCTCCATCTTAGTCTCCGGGGGTTTGACTGGTGCACTATGCCTAAAGATCGGTTGTATAATGGTTTGTATGCCTTCATGAGATTCAGTCATCAGTGAGTGAAACCGCCGTTCTCTTACAGCACATTAACAGAAAGTGAAGTGATTGTGTCATTGTGATAGACAGCAGCACAGCACACGGTGCACACAGTGAAATGTGTCCTCTGCATTTAACCCATCACCCTGAGTGAGCAGTGGGCAGCCATGACAGGTGCCCAGGGAGCAGTTGGCAGATCAGGATTCGAACCGGCAACCTTCTGATTACAGGGCCGCTCCCTTAACCGCTAGGCCACCACTGCCCCTCCAGAAACGTGACTGCTGGTGTCTTTACATGATAAACGGCGGGAAGGTCAGACCCTCTCGTCTGCACGTTCCCCTCACGCCTGGCCGCGCCCTTTTTTTCTTCCTGCGAACACCACCGGGCGCCACGCCCGCTCCAGGTTAAACAGGGAGGAGAAAAGGAGGCTGACGGCCTTCATTCATCACCGCGTTGCGTAAGCCGGATTTCCACCCGGTGCCACGTAGTTAAATAGACCGCCGCTCCATGATTGCTCTGCGCTCTGTGTGCGTTTTGTCCTGAAGAAATAATCTCCCGTCGCTCCGTCTGCACATGTCCCCTCATCTGTGTGTTTGCCGAGCGCGTTAAACTCCGATTACAGTTTATTCCGGGCCGGTGGGCGAGGGGCCTTGAAATTTGAACGAGGGCCATTGTCGAATCGACTCTCCTGGGGGGAGAGATTTGAGGGATCGACCTCGGGGTCCCCTGTCCGGTCATCTGGTCCCCTGAATGACAGCAAATTAACATTTTTCTATTTCAAATATTTGCGCGTTACTGTAGTGAGCTTGTCGAGGGAAATGTGGCTTTTTCTACGGAGCCGTTGCCACGGACAACAGGTCTTTCATGCCCTCCGAGAGGCGAAAGGAAGCCGGAGGGGACGCCAGGCGCACTTAACGTCCGGCAGGAAGTCCGGAAGTCCCGGAGAGGCTCGGGGCAGTGGGAGGGACAGGGCTTTCTGTCACAGGGTCTGATGTCCACGCTTGGCACTGGATTTAATAAGGGCTCACGTCAGGAGACTTGATCCATAATTCAACAAGCAGGGTAATAAAAATTCATTATCAGGCAACGTGCTGTATATACTATAGATGAAGCTGTGTGTATGTATTCACATTTTTATTCATCTCTATCTGTATGTAGGGTGGTAGTATCCTAGTGGGTAACGCACTCGCCTATCAACCAGAAGACCCAGGTTCAAACCCCACTTACTACCATTGTGTCCCTGAGCAAGACACTGTCTCCAGGGGGGGACTGTCCCTGTAACTACTGACTGTAAGTCGCTCTGGATAAGGGCGTCTGGTAAATGCTGTAAATGTAAATGTATTATTTTGTTCTGTAATATAGCTGTGCATAATTTATTTGAATACATTTTTTTGTCTCATGACGGATGTGATGTTGGACAGGACAACTTTTATCACTCCACTGTTTACATTCGTTAGCACTCGTCTGAGAAGCGCCACGCCGGCTCTGGCCGGGCCGCCGCTCTCCGTATACCTTCAAGCCCACGTCCTGCAAACAGATGCTATCAAGCAGAGAAAATGTTTTGTCTGCCTTCCATTAGCAAGACAAACGGCCTGTCAAGACTTTACACGCCTGCGTGGCGTGAAGATTGCTGCGCACACACGTCAGCTGCCGCCGTGTACGCGACGAACCCTTTCACCCCGTAAGCAGGTCTGGAGGAGGTTTCTGTAGACTTATGGGGTCCTACCTGGCTGCTGATCGATCAGAAGCTGCTAATTGAGAGGAAGGCTTGATACGATAAACCTTTTAACGCAGAAGAGAGATCCCATGGAGCCGGAGAACAAAGTCGGGCCGATTTGAGGGGTTATGGATCTCATGAAAAACACACACGTCGGGGGTTTCGCCGCTTCTGGTGGCGGCTCCTAATCCAAACAGACGAAACCCAGAGACAGGAGGCACCGTCCTCCATTACCTCAGCTTTATGGTGCAATATGGATCTGGGCACGGTCGGCCAGATGGTCTCAAGCACTCGGGTCAAGACCACCAAAACAAAACCACCGATCACATAAACACAGAAAAACCCTCGTTGGTTTAGTTTAGTGCACTCAGCCTCTTCAACTTGTCTTGGTCCTCTTCGGTCCAGGAGAGGTGTGAAGTGGACGCAGATTCTTAACAGTCTGCTCCACGATGAAAGCGAATTCATTCATTAATTCACAAATGTATATTAAAAACCAGAACAATCTTCTGTTAAAAATGAAAATTAGTTTTCCTTTAGTGTGCCTACAAAAAATGTAAAAAGGTCCGGTTGAGGTGGGTGAAGTCATTGAAAATGGCAAATTATATTTACATGTAATATAATAGTTTGTTTTAATTGTTCAAATGATTACGAAAATTTTTTTACGAATAGTTTTTTTGTGTTGCCTTTAATTTCTAGTCATATTGTTCTAACCACAATAAAATATCCCATAGCTTTTCCAGCGCAGAAGTGTACGGTACGGCAACTGAATGGTGATGAAAAACTCGAATGAGGTTTTGAAAAACGAGATCGCTGGAGATCTGGGGACTGTTGTTACAGCTGCTTCCATTCTTCCCGCAGAAGGAGAACCGCACATCATCTCACGGCGCAACAGTTAGCCACGCCCGTGTTGTTCGGCAGCTCTCGGACAGACGGGGGATGGCGGGCAGATAGATTGACCCGTTAAGCGGATCTGACAGCCGCCATGTCACCAGCGCGCTGCTTGTTGGCCAGTAAACAGAGACGGATGGGCGAGGCGAAGGAAGGACCGGCTCCTGGCGGCGTAAACTCAGGTCACCGAACGACAGGCCACATTAAATGACTCTTGTCAGGCAGCGCTGGGAAAAATGGAGGCCTCATGGAGGAACTTTTCCGAGCCAGTGCGTGCAATCAGACTTGTCCATCGCCTATGTGTCACTCCATTCTGCCGGGTGTCCTAAACACTTCAGAAGTGGCAGTGAAGGGCGTCTTGAACTTGAAACGAAGACATTTAAAAAAAAAAAAAAGTTTCTAAACTCTCGTAGCAAAAACGGATTCAGGACTGGGCTTAATCATTTCACAAAACTGTTGCAATAAATCAATAACCTGAGGGCTGACGGGGAAGGAAGTGCAGGAACAGGACACCAAAAACGTCCAAAAGAGGGCTAAAATCCAGGAAGCTGGAAACAAACATAAGGAAAGCTGTCATGATCTGGTCCGGCAGGGGCAACTCCGGGTCAGGAGTTTCATGTTGGTCCTGTGTTATGTTTCCTGATCGTGTTCACCTGTGTATGAGTGTAAAAAGCTGCCCTGTTCGTGTCTGTTCGCCATCGGGTCTGTGTTTGGTGATGTTTCCCCTGTCGTGTCCACCATGTATTAAACTCCTGTCTTGTGACGTCGTGCGTATGCGTCCTTCTTCCTCGCCATGTCCAGCATCATAAAGATTTTTTAATGTTGCAGCACCTACCTGGTACCTATAATGAGTCTGGAGTAATCATGCTTAATTGGCTTCAAGTGACATTACTCAGGACTCCATAATCAGGTGCCTGCTGTCATGAATGAGATACACTGATAATCACCAGATCTATTCCTGCAGCAGGTAATGGGGACTGGCACCATGACAACATGTCACCAGAAGCCACTCTTGGGATGTTGACCAATAGGATAAATCTATGTTAATTTTAAAGTGAAGTGATGGTCATTGTGATCCACTGCAGCACAGCACACGTGCACACAACGAAATGTGTCCTCTGTGGGCGGCCATGACAGGCGCCCGGGGAGCAGCGTGTGGGGACGGTGCTTTGCTCAGTGGCACCTTGGCGGAACCTTCTGATTCTGGGGCCACTTCCTTAACCGCTAACAGAATGTTGTTTATCACATTTAATGTCTCTTAAATGTGACTCCATCACTGGAACGGTTGCCTCCGTCAATCGAACAATGTAATTCATGAGGGCTGGAGAACATCCAGAAGTGTCTAGATGACAGTTTTGATAACAGTCTACACGACTGTAAGGTCACACGTAATTATGCATAATAATTTGGACATTTCTTAGAACCTCTTAACTGCAGACAAATTGCTTGGCTGACGCCGTTGAATCTGTGTTTGTCTTCCTTGGGCCGAACGAAAGAGGATGAAGGTCTGTAAATATTTAACTGCTTGTGAAGTTTGCACCGTGGCCAAAATAAACCTGAATGCAGAGGAATTCTGGCAGATGCCTTCTTACAGAAGCTGCATCCGATGTGGGAATTTAAAGTCACATCTGCGTACACAAATGGTGTGCCAGCGCTGGAAAACCTCAACCGGAAACTTTAATTTATGAATTCTTGTATCAATAAGTCGAGTCCATGATGACATAACTGTCCGGCCTGTCCAAGTTGACCTTATGACCAATATCTAATGGTGACCTCTTCAGCAGCAGAGCTGTTTATGCTCTCTGTGTGGTCTGTTTATAGACGTGTACACCATGTGTGGGAGAACATCCAAGAACAATGATCAGCTGAACAGACGCAAACGAGCTCCATTTGGAGGGGAAATAATCAAACTCCAATTTTTTCAGACTGCAGGAGAAGTGAACAACTGAACTCTATGTTCCTGCTACACGTTTTTTAAATTTAATTTGAACCGACTTGCTCTTCTCACCATGAAAATGCATGATGATGTGAAACACAAGAGACAAGTCTTGACACTTGTGGGACACTCTATGTCCCATCTGACTTATCTTTGTTATTCATTTAGAATAAAATGTTCTAGTGAGCTTGATCGATGATCTTCAGGATCCCGATGACAATCAATACCTGGATGGAATGCCAATGCTAACAACTCTCCCTGTTTAAACTGAAGTGAAAATATGCCTAATGCAATATGTCAATATAAAAAACTATTTATTTTGCACAAATCTGCAACAGGAAGGGAAAGACGGAAGTGGCACTACTGGCCATAATCTGGGGTGCAGCCGGGTAAACACGCACCAGGCAATGGGCATGGCAGCGGGTGCTTTACGAGAGCGAGCATACTTTCCGCCACATTCGCGGTGTCCGATAACGCCCCTGCTCGGCACATTCCCGTCCATGACGATGGGCAGTCATGATGAGTTTATGGTGTGTCTGATATCTGGAACAAGGTGCTGCAGGCAGAGAATGTCCCACCGCAGATACATTTTACTCACCCAAGTGTGGCACCCAACACACCATGCATATCTTCCCATATTTACCTTAATATTCCCCTATTGCCCTATTTAATTGAACAAACATGCAAATAAGCTTGCGAGTATGTGTTGCATAATTCCAGCCCTGGTACAGGCGTGCATCAACATCTAAATAATACGTCATGTGCACTTTGTCTTAAATGAACACTTTATAGCTTCTCCATGCCATCCTCCTGCCACTCAAGCCCCTCAGAGCAACTGGAGCCAATATCTGGTGTCTTGAGCTTGGGCCAGGTGGTGGTCGAGCGCTAAACGTGGGTCCGGCCGGCTCCTCAGTGCGATTGTGCCTAACTTGTAAAGTGGTTGGCCATTATCAGTGGTGGTAGATTTATAATTGCCAGACTAACGAGGTTTCCTCACTTTAATCCCGCTCAAAGCATGAGGCAGGAGCTCCAGGCTGTGTACCGTTCACGCAAGCGATTGCTGAAATAAAGGCGCTAGAGAGCCGGCAGATAAACGAACACCGGGTCCTGCAGGGGTGGCCAGGTTCCCCTTTCCTAGCGTCCCGATGAAAGACATGTGATGAACACGATCTTCTGGATGGCACGGCGTAACCGTACCTTGAACACGTGCTTTTGCTGAGGAGTTGAAAGATGGCACTCCGAGGGCCAGAAGTGACTGGCCTGGAGCTGGAGGCAACATAAAACTGATTTACCTCTCCCCGCCCCGCCCCGCCCCACAGACGGAGGGGGCCGAGATCCACTCGAACGGCCAGCGGTGCAAGTCGTGGAAACACATTGTTTATTTTCACAGGGACATTCCAGCGGTTGACAGCTATTCCCCCGTCTCGTGGAACGCGAGGGCTGCCGTATTTCTCCAGATTCTCGGAGAGTCCCGGCGGAGAGTCCCGGCGGCGTTCTTTCCTACCGGTTCAGTGTAAAACAGCCTTGGCAGTTTGGTATCACTCCGTGTGAAATGTCAGAGTAAGAAGATCGTCGGCTGCAACCAGACCCAGTCCATTGCTGAGTATGAAACAGGATCTACATGCATGTTGGTGAAAGCAATGCGGCAGGAATTTGGTTTACATGTTTACAGTCAAGTGCTGTCAAGTACACAGCACAACTGTGCGAGCTGTACTGTTACTGTCCACAAGTGACACGTCACCATTAGAGACGTAAGGATACTACAATTTCAAACTTGACACCAAAAACCCAGGAAAATACTTCAGACCTTACCACGATTTCCACAATAATAAACAATTTGGATTAAAAAAAGAGACATATTTTTAATAATAATCCATTTATGAGCAGTCTAAACGATAATATAAGTAATAGAACAACAATAGCATAGACTACAACATTGTGTTGTCTTGTGATATGCTGCTAGTAGTGAGGACTATAGAATAAATTCTTCTGTTTGCTATTTAATTAACACTGTTCAGACATGCAGGACTGATAACCCAAGCTAACATTTTCAATTTATTATTAGCCATAGCCACTTTGGTTAAAATAACTTAATAAGCTGCTAATCTGGCTAATGGCTGGATGCTACTAGTTAAAGGACTAATGACCGTCTGTGTGCCAGGCATTTCATTAGTATTTATTCACCAACCGAATAATTCAAAGTCCAATTTTATTTGTCACATACATAGTCATACATGGTATGCTTTAATAAATCAAGAAAATGTTATTAATCGCGTTGGAAATTAGTGCTTGTTTGTATGCTTGCTTGTAGTGGTGCTGTGTGAAGCTGTGCGTGGCAAAGACAGCACTGGTAACACCGATAATGTTACAAATGAACCTTGAAATCTTGATTATCAACTTTTGACCAATGTCGACCATCCTGATGCATGGATATGAGCGCCACTGGGGGTAATAGACCCGTCACTCACCAGCTCTGGAGGGCCGTCAAGGCCGGGCCCCAGAAGGGCCCACTTCAGTCATCAGGCCTCGCCATGCGGGCCGCAGAGGTCCGCGTGGCAGGATGGGAGGTCAGAGGATTATCCTCCAAGGGCCTCATGGATCAAAATGTAGACACGCATCGCATCATTCATCGGCTGGGATTATTTACACCCGAGAGCATTGGAACTTTTCGCTCATCGCCAGCCGTTTGTTGGTCTTTGAACCGAATTGTGTGACCCCGCAGTGTTAACATTGGCCGAACTTAATAGAAGGGACCCATTGCTGGCACAAGCCCAGTGCTTTTCAATTGCAGAGACTGTAAAAGAAGCTGGAACCAACAGTTCAACAGTCCCCTTGTTTAAAGTCCCCCCACCCCGTCACCTTGAGCTTGGGAAGTGGAGCTCTAACTTATTCCTGCTGATGCGCGTTGTTAGGAATGCGATATGGAGTTGGATTGACAGGAAGACGTAAAGGCCGGCAATGGGAAAAAAATATGCTCTCAGGTTGTCCCCTGCAGTGACCCGCTGCTATTGTCTCTGTTAATTTGTCCTCCGTTGGACGGCTCAGCGAACAGCCTTTTCTGGATGGCTGCCCCGCCAGCCCGCCGCTTCCTCCTCCCCTCGACATGCTTCCTTCCCTCCAGGACCCTTGCAGCAGCGCTCGGCCCTCCTCGACCCCTCGCTCCGCCCGAGCAGGAATGCCTCGCCTGTCCGCCGGCCCGCTCTGCATTCCTCCCTCAGCTCAGCGTGGGCCATGCCATTCTGCGCTGGACTGTTTAGCCCCTCAGAAGGCACCTTGCTGGGACCCTCCTGCGGGTCATTTGTTAAAAAAAAAAGACAGAGGTTCCAGTGAATGTGCACCCTAAAACACACGGTACTCCGGCCAAAAGACCTGTGACCAATGAGAGCGGGGTAATAAATGCATCGGCAGATGACAGGGACGGCGCACGGCCTCTCCAGGGACACGGTGGCATTTCGCACAATGACCCTTGTTTGACCATCTCTCTCTCTCTCTCTCCCTCTCTGAGAAGCAGCAGGGATCATTTAATAAATTGAAGCTGACCAGCGGATGCCAATTAGTCCCCTCTGATAGTGACACTGAATGGACCTTACAAGGACATGGGCACGTGTGTTATTACTGAGCAAATTACTGAAAATTACTGTTATACAGTATAGATGGGATAGAAAAGGTGCCAGATTATTAACCAGATTATTAACTAGAATGCTTCTATCAACAGAACCTATATTTAAATCACCGATTTCTCCAAAGGCACTGCTGATTAGGACTCGGTGATAAGGCAAAAACAACTGATGTCAATACATTTTCCCATATTGACCAATTTCATTTTTTTCCATGATACTGCCAGCCTGAAGAAACCAGAGATAAGAAATAAACATTTTACTAACATGTTAAGAAAAATAAATGGCCTTACATGCCATATTCATCCTTTACGGTCTAGTTAGGATTTTTGGTTTTAGGATCCATGGTTTTCATCCAGGCATTTTACACCCTAGAATGGGAAACAATTACCTTAAATTGCAGCAGTGGCCCAGTGGGCAAGAAAGGGGACTCAAAACCGGAAGGTTGAGGGTTCAAATCCTGCCACTGAGGTCCGTCCCCACACACTGCTCCTTGGGCGCCTGTCATGGCTGCCCACTGCTCACATGGTGACGTGTTTAATGCAGATTTTGTTTTATCACCAAAAAAATAATTCCCTCTGTGTTCCATTTCAGAAATGCGGTCTTAGAAAACGTCCTCGTGTGAATGTGGCCTCAATTGTGAGTCCATCACTTACATAAAAAAGTGTCGGATTAATGGCGAGTTTAGCCCACTGCAAGCATGCGTGATGGTGGCTTTGTGACTTGATAAAAAGGAAATCAGCGGAATTAGCCATTTGGACGGCTGAACAGGTAGCAGACACACCACAGGATCCTGTAGTAGTGTAAGGTTCAGCAGACGTGCAGCTTACTGCTGTGTGTGTATACTCGTGAGCAGACCGCGCTCCCAGAACTTGGTGAGTCAGCCTTATGCCTCAGGCAAGACGAAGTCCACTCGCAAACATCCACATACACACACGGGTGAGATCCAATCTACCCGGCCTGATACCCACAGGGAGGCTGGGGAGAGAAGCCCATGAATTTATGAAGACCTGCAACCTGGAAGCAGGGAAGCCGGCGCCTTGGCCGAGGTTGCGGGAGGGGAGTTAGCCTCTGCCTGAAGGTATGAGGGGGGACAATTACATAGCGTTCGTATGACATGGTGCTCCACTCGTTCAGATGTTGACTAATGTCATGTTCATTTGTTAACCAATCAGAACGCTTGAAGCAAATTACTGATGATCTGCATGTTGGTGTTGGTGGTGGACGTGGACACGTTTGTGAACTTCATTGACGTACCAGGGCTACTAGGAGTGTAGAGAACGGGGGAAAGCAGAGGAGATGGACGCACCTCGGCGTGTCGTCCAGAATGAGGAAGTCGGGTTTCTGACAGCTGTCAATTATGCCCCTGTTACAGGCCCCTCCCCTATTTAATCTTCATTAAAGTTCATCTTCTGGGTGTACACACCAACATAAATGAGCTCCTCCCCATCCAACTACTTACTAGTCTTCTGATCGGTTTATTTTTGAAGATCCAGGAGACACAAACAACATTTATACATCTGATTAAGGGGGGTAGTAGTGGGGGTAGTAGCCTAGTGGGTAACACACTCACCTATGAACCAGAAGACCCTGGTTCAAATCCCACTTACTACCATTGTGTCCCTGAGCAAGACACTTAACCCTGAGTGTCTCCAGGGGGGGCTGTCCCTGTAACTGCTGATTGTAAGTCGCTCTGGATAAGGGCGTCTGGTAAATAATGTAAATGTAAAATGTAAATCTATACAACACACAGACACGCCCACCCAAAGCAAACTGGACTGAATTGGCAAAGTAAGGTACATTAGCTGAGACGCATTGGACTTTATGGCGTGCAGCGAAAGTTGGGCCCGCATCAAAATACGTCTCAGGCAAAATATCAATAATAAAATGGCGAAGAGAGTGCGGTGGAGGGAGGTGATTTGCAGACAAGAGAAACCGGTGTTGACCCTCCCCACATCAGACGGCTGCGGCGCGCACCGCCGGTGTTTCTCCACTCTAACAGGGGCTCTGTGGGATAAAGGATGCAAGATTCATGGCTTCTCGGGGCCTCAGGAAACCGCAGAGATAACATTTTACCACAGTGAGCCAGGATCTTACCGTCTTCACTGCAAAAAGCCGCGTATGTCGATGTCTAGCCGGCTGAAAGTTTCGGCTCACAAAACATGCAAAACTACGAAAAATCCGGGAAAAAAAAAAAAAAAGGAAACAAACAAAATGTCTCATGCGTGAGGAAAGCCGCAATGCAGATTTAGAGGAAGGTCTGTCATGGCTGCCCACTGCTCACCAAGAGTGATGGTTAAAAGCAGAGGACACATTTCACCGTGTCACTGTGTGCTGTGCTGCAGTGTCTCACAATGACAACCACTTCAATTTCACTTTTCACTTTAATACAGAATCTGACGTCTTGGTGTAGAATTACAGTCACTTTGATCCAGTCCCACAGGGAGACTTTCCCAGGTCGTGTCACCAGGACGAGGTGTCTGTAGCTTTAAATGCTAATGAGAAGGAGAGGGGCCGGACAAGGACAAGAGTGGCCTATAGAAGTTGAGCAGGCATTTGCAGAAATTACGTCATGAGACAGGAAGGCGTAGACAGGAAGTCCTGTTTTTTCAGACAACATAAAATGAACCAACTGACGGAGGTAAAAAAATTAATTTTTTCATCCAATCACAAAGCAACTGCACATTTGGAAGCCATGACGGTCGGTGGAGATCAGGTTTTGAGTGGGGAAATTCTGAGAAATGCATGGGAAACAGGAGGTAATGGTACATATGGTACATATCACCATTTCTAGCCACTGCAGGACCATAGTCAGGCTTGAGGAACTCATATTAATGTTAAATCATCTCACAAAGTCACATTTTCATGATGTTGTTGTTTTTTTATGGGGGGACGGGGAGTGACACGTTCCAATGGGCCACCCATTTACAAATAAATGGCAGCCAACTGTCGGTGACTGAGTTCTTAGTTTCAAACCAAGGGGCCATTTGGCCTACGTCTGGTCGGGCTGAGGGGGTCAGAAAAACCCGGGAGTTCTAGTGTTAAAGGTCTCTGTGATTTAAATGCAGAAAACGTGTGCAATAAAAAGATTTTGGTTTCATGCATACTGCAGAGCTGCTGTACAAAGAGCATATAATAGAGACACACACACACACACACACACACTCACAGTCTGTCTATCACATGCAAAGAATAGCAGAGATGCATGAGCACGTTGGAAGGGAAGGGTCACATCCACATGCACTAAATTCCAAACGTCATTGTCCTCAAATTGTGTTAAAACAGCAATTAAGATTCCTTGCTGCGCAGGCCTAGTTTCCAGGATTCCGTGCATCTAATTACGGGAGGAGCGAAAATCTCCAGGAACTGAAAAATAAAAGATGAGGAAATCACTCCAGGGGACAGCGCGGGCGCCTTTTCTCTTTTTTTTTGGATTTGCTACGTTGTCAATCACGCAATCAAGCCGTATTCAGTTCGGCCAGCAGCCGTCCTGGTGGGCCCGTTCGCTCCCGCTTCCCTTCCACCCGTCCTCCTCCTGTCAGCCTTTTCTTTCTTTCCATCTTCCTTTCTTTTTTTTTTTCTCCACACTAATGCAATCCACCGGCCATCACTCACTCCGCGGCTGAGCTGACAGCTGAAGGGGGTAGAGTTTGTCCCGGGTGCGTGCCGGCGCTAGATGCCCCACTTTTCCGGCTGCACGCGGTAAGAATTTCTTCCCCCCGGGCTGCCGAGTGCCGGGATGGACTTGGGCCAGCGGGCCAGGAAACAATTCCGATGGAATTGAGAGACAATCGAGACAGAAACGAGGCGTGATGGAGACGTCTTGTGGGGACCGGGAATGAAAGGGATACTTAATGAGGTCACGGCGAGGGCCGAGTTCTTTCCTCTGGAGTTTACTCAGCAGCGTTCGCTGCAGTTCGTTTCTACGGTAATAATAATAGTTACGATGATACTGGCTGCATACGGTACAATTAAATACGTCCCAAACGTCCCTTCCAAAAACATTTCTAAAACCTGTAAAAAAAATTTGATTAATTGTCAAATTAGATTTAGCCTTTTGTCCATATAAAACTCGTGTCACATGTGCTTCAGTTGCCTGTACAACACTTTCGAAGACTAAAAGGAAATGTTTAAAACAAAATATGGACATCTTTATACCTCCAAGGTCCTTTTAACCAGCGTTAATTCAATTAATTACCATACACAACCCTAATTACAGCACTACTTTCGAATGATTCGCTGTACCGATGCATATGGAGGCGTTTCAAGGACAACTGCTCAGGCCAGTGTGGTAATCCGTATTACCACACCGTATAAGGGCAGCCAGGGTGGGTGAGCCGCTGTAGACCGGTAATAACTGCTACGTGTTCGGTAACGTTCTCATCGCCAACACGCTGCGATTGTGTAAAATTGGAACGGATTGTAAAACGCGCGTGTTTTCCGTTCACATGGGTCTCTTCTTACAGTCCGCCAGCGTACAGGTTGCGCAGTTCAGCGACACAAACTCGACCTGTGTGGGGTTTTTGTTGTTCTTTTAACGACTTTAGGAGGGTTCCTCTCGAGTCGCAGCACAGCGGAACGAATGAGGGGAGCGAGGGTCCTCCAGGCGGAGTTCGTGGACTCAGTCCCACTCAGGCACTGGGCCCTTACGTCCTCATGGGCTCTGAGGCTCGAGCCAGATTAGTTCAGGGGATCTCAGTCCGTGCCTGAACCCCCCTGAGCTCGCCAGTCGAGCGTTTCCGGCAGCGTGAAGGGGGCGAACACATGCTCCGATCTCACTCGTTTAGAGCGAAATGAAATACAGTCGTGGCCCAGTGGTTAAGGAATAAAAATCCCGATCCGCCCACGTGCCACTGAGCGAAGCCCCGTCCCCACACACTGCTCCCCGGTCACCTGTCATGGTGCCCACTGCTCACCAAGGGTGATGGTTAAATACAGAGGACACATTTCGTTGTGTCACCATGTGCTGTGCTGCAGTGTTTCTCAACAACAACCACTTTCAGATGAGCAATAAATGAACACCAGTTTAAAGACAGCAAAATTTGTAAAACTACACGCACATTCGGAACCCCAAAGTTCCGAAATCTTGCCTTTCCGTTGCCTCTGCAAATGCTAAACCGCCCTAATTAATTTTCACGTCAAATTCATGCTTTTCCCTTCTTTTCTATTGAAACACTCAGCACAAGACTCGAGGGGGAGCCATTCGAGCCGAGCATTTATACGGGCAATTAGGTACGACTTCACATTCCCTCCACGGCCCGGTTTGTGCCGCGAAGCTGACTGGGGACTGTTTTGTTTGGACCGTCCCGTGTCTGCGGGAGAGGCGGTAATTACGCGTCATTAAGGTAACCATGGACATTTGTGCACTTCATCCTGCTGTCCTCGAGTGGCTTGGGGTCCTAATTAGTGCTGCTTATTGTGAAGGGTGAGCCGGGAATGTTTTTGGGACTCTGTGTCGGTTCCATGCGAATAGTCTGGAGGACGAGAGACAGCGAAGACATGCAACATCATTAAATGACATGAACATTTTAAAGATTGGGACGTTACACTGCTCTCATTCATTCAGCATATAGGTCTGATCATGGGCCACGTGACGCACATCTAACAAGGGCCTTCCTGCTTGCTCAGTGTGTTTTGGTCAGGCTACGCAGATCTTAATAAACGTTCTGAACTCTGCCTCTCCAGGACATCTGCTTGGCATCCACTTGCTGATTTAATGTATGCCGTGACCCAGAACTCGCCATCTGATTTGCCGTTGGACCCACATGAAGACCGAACCAATCAACTGGTATCTCTCGCAACTGCCCACATACCAAATATGTTCATCGGTCGGGCAGGACTCATTCGGAGGAGTAAATGATGCCGGAATCTGTAATAAATCCTGCAGGCTGAACAATTATCCCGAAAATTCGGACCGAAATCCACTTAGCACACCAATCCAAGCGATGGACGTAATCTCCCTCAGATTAATATTAACGCTGAAAAGCTGCCGGGTCGCTCTGTAGACAATGAGCTTCGGATATGAGCCTACGCTGTGTTTAGTACGCCTAATAGTATTATTAGCGTAGCAGTAATGTTTTAATATGCAATATTAACGAGGGGGGAGGGGCAAATATTTACCTCGCATACGAACCCGGAAGCGGCATAAAACAGACAAATCTCGTGTGTGTGTTGAGACAACGGTGTAAATAAGAAGTTGGCGTGCTGAAAAGACAAGGGTCTGTACGAGTGATAAAACCAGCACGAAACGGCTGTGTATTGCACGTGCCGGGATTACGGCACAGTTGTGAAGAGCGGCCATTAAAATGTGCGTTAAAACGGCTCAGAGACGAAAGATGGAGTCCAGGCGGGAAAAAAGTCCCCCAGAAACACCGTTTTAAGGCTCAAACTGTCTGCGAAGCTTTAAAACGCGACGCGACTTTGGCAACACAGTCGAGATTCGGCATACCTGCGGGGAACGTCTTGTAAAGCCTTGCCGCGATGATGCACGGAGGGCTGATCCTCTATGAGCGGTTTTAGATGTTCGGGGGACCCGAGGATCGCCGGGACAACGGCGGGCTTCGTGGACGGAGCGCGGAGACGCTGGAGAACACAAGGCCTCAGTGTCGGGCCGGGAGGTTCCGGACCGACGGCGAGGTGTAGAGTTACGCACCGCGATTGATTCGATTCAGCCTGGGCCTGACCCGGTGACGGGGATTAAGTCATGACGTCGCCGGCGACGGCTGCCGTCGCGGTAACGCACACCGAGATAAAGAGCTGACAAAGGGCCAAAATTAGGTTGGCCTCGCGGCCGCCCCCCCGCTCGCTAATTCCAGAGTGATTTGTTGCCGGATTGATTGACTCCAAATAAATTATGAATCTTGTTTTTTCTTTTGCTTTGCCAAGAGTGAAAAAAAATGTCCACAGGGCTCTGAAAGATCCATACGGGTCATTTCTCCCGTAACCGTAGACGTGTGAGAGACGGGAATGTTGACTCTGAGGGACACGAGCTTCACTTCCAGTAATAACGAACACTCTTTAAAACCTTTAAAAAGAGCCACGGAATCTCGAGTAATCACGCATGGAACCGGAGACGGTGAGTGATACGCGCCGGGCACTTTTAAAGGCGGCCAGAGAACACAAACGCGAGAAAATGATGGAGTGCGAGGCCGGCGTTGGTAATGAAACAGTGAAGACAAGCCGCTTCCTTTCACACCGCAGTAGGACATGGGTTCAAGTCGCCAAAACGCGCCACGTTCAGTCCGGACAGTCTAGAGGTACGGCCCGTAACAAAGGAAAAGACAAAGACAAAAACCTACTAAGACGAAATGGAGAAATTTTACCAGTATTTTATTAACAAAAAAACCTAATAAATAAAGAAGAAATACATACGAAGCGAATAACAACGAATAACGACAAAACAAAACGGGAAAAAAGAGAAAAAAAAACACCGAAAAGCAGGAAGACACAAGTTGCGTCGCCTCCTAGGGGAAGGCGGGCGGGGTGGATGGCACCGAAGAAGGAAACCGACGCCCCTTTTATTCTGGAGGGATCAATTTACCATCACCGGGCACCTGCAAACAACACAAACACACCACAATACACCAGGACGTAACACCGCAGTCATGTGACGTGACGCTGTGACAGTTTTGAAAAATCGTTCCGGTTTTTAACCCGTTCTTATGCATTTCATATCCAGAAATAGATAAGTGTGCGTATTTTCTGTCCTTACGAGAAGAAGGTGTCGTCACTCTTGGCCACGAAGTGATTGGCAGCTGGTTGCAGCACCTCCGTTGTTGGGCGTGGTTGGTGTTGCATCGGCGATTCATTATGCCTCGTGGCCATAACCAGGCATTAATACCGTACGTTCATTACCATTATATACCCGTTAATATTTGTTTCTGTTCAGGATTTTGGGATTCATCTCTGATCCATCTGCTCTTTTCAGCAACATCTGTTCACGTCGACGGTATTAGAAGGTGGAGGGATATTTCACAGCGATGATACTGTGACATCTTGGCTCTCTCGGTGGAGATATATATATATATATTTTTTTTTTTTTTAGGCCGTGAAAGTGTGACAGACGGTGCGAGGGGGAGCCGAGCCTCCCAGGCTAAAAACCGTAATTCTGCACTCGGACTGACCTGTGACTGACTGCACGTCAGCAGAGAAGCTGCTGCCAGAACCTCTTCCTACGGCGCCTGCCTTTCGTCAGGAGCTCATAAAAGCGTAATCCGGGGCGGCGGAGCAGCGAGCGGCCCTGTCAGGCCCGGCGTGAACGTGGCCAGGAGGACGCTTCATTAGCCAGGCGTGGTGGCCCGGTTCTCACCAACGAGGTCCGCTGTTCCCTCGCGGGCGTGATGAACGTCTCACGTCAATCGCGAGCAGCTCAGTTGACACCAAGTTTTTTGGAAGGAGTCGGTGGGGGGACCTGCTCCTCCATAAAAGGTGACTTGACCTGCAAGGTGTGTCCGAGATACGGTTACCTGCTTCCTGTGGCCTTTCGCCGCCCAACACCTGCCGGCATCACACCTTCACCGGAACATCACGCCTTGGTCGTGGCCGGTGGTGAAGTCCTTCCTGTCTGACGGGCCTTTGTGAACCGGAGTCCATTGTTCCACCGGCTCTTTGTGCGTCGGGGTTTATTTTGTAAGAGTTTCCGCCGCCGCGGTGAATGAGCAGGGATGGGTTGACGCCGCTCGCGTTTCACCTGTGAAAGGCAGGTTCCGCGGCTCTGAGGCGTGACACCGGATCGCTTCCTGAAAGCGGATATGGAAAGGAAAGGAGACTTCCCGGCTTCTGTTTGGGAAAGTTTTTCACTCCTCAGAGTCGCTGGTTTTCATCGCGACTGAGTCTAGATCTCTCGATCCCCAGGTGATAAAACCCAACTAAAAAAATGAGACAAGTGCAGCCTTTTAAACGCCTGGCAGACTTAGACAAGGAGGGGAGGGAGATATGCGGCGAAATGAGCGGGTTTAAAAGACAACTGCCAGAGGCTGGGTTTCACCTTCTCACCATCCATTTCTCTCTCATCTCTCTCGCAGTAATTACATTATCGCCTGACGACGGTGGCCGGGTTTTATTACGTTTAAATTGAATAAAAACGGATTAAGTAAGTAAGTAAAATATACGTAAAGCCAGCATGAATATGTGTGTAGTGTGCTTCTGTACTGGGCTCCATTATTACATAAAATGCATATTATGGAACTGCACTGGTAATAGACTGTGGCTCACCTGCCTCGCCTGGCCAGAGGACTGTGGGAGAGAAGATCCCAGGTCGGAGCACAGGGAATGCCAAGCACTTGCACAAGTTCCAATAGCGACCCAATAGCCAACCCAGCTTCTTCCCCAGCGCTGTAGCCTCCATTACATATCTGCACTAATCACTTTCATTTTTTCAAAACCAGAATAATCTGTCTCCATTCCACTACGTTCTGCTTTTCCACATTTATTTTACTTGATTCATTTTAAATTTTCACATTTTATTATTCTAAAAGTCCAGCAGCAAAACTGCCAGGTTTATACATACATTTAAAAAGTTTCTTGTTTCTTATGGAATAGTAAAAACATTAGAACATATTTTAGACTGAATTAGCAATTAAAAGGCGTGTATGGCCTCTAGGTTCAGAATATAATTCATAATATAAGAATATGCTTGTCTTATACATACATCAGATACTACTCTTCATTCCAGCCACAGTGTATCTTATTTACATCATATATCATCACAATATTAGGATGAGTTATTGCTTATATTATAGTAATCTATTTATCTGTATTTTAATCCATATATATATATATATATATATATATATATATATATATATATATATATATATATAGTAATCTATTTATCTGTATTTTTAATCCATATATATATATATATATATATAGTAATCTATTTATCTGTATTTTTAATCCATATATATATATATATATATATATATATTTTTTTTTTTTTTTTTTATGATTTTTTTTTTTTTTCATATCTGAGAAACTACCTGTGACCGCCACAGAAAACATCAGACGTTTACAGGACTTTCCATTTCTGAGGGTTAAAGTTAAATTAAAGTGCAGTGATTGTCACATGAGACACACAGCAGCACAGCACACGGTGCACACAGTGAAATTTGTCCTCTGCATTTAACCCATCACCCTTGGTGAGCAGTGAGCAGCCATGACATGCGCCCGGGGAGCAGTGAGTGGGGACGGTGTTTTGCTCAGTGGCACCTTGGCGGATCGGGATTCGAACCGGCAACCTTCTGATTATGGGGTCGCTTCCTTAACCGCTAGGCCACCACTGCCCCAAAATATATGGAACGCTTCGCGAATTTGCGTGTCATCCTTGCGCAGGGGCCATGCTAATCTTCTCTGTATCGTTCCAATGTTAGTATATGTGCTGCCGAAGCAAGCAAGGGTGGAGGGTGGCAGCTGAACAAAGGTCCTGGTCCCCCTCCTTTCACTCTGCGATGACCTCATTCCACCTGAGCCCCTCCCTCCCTCCTTCTCCTCTCCGCTGTGTCCCCTCGGGCCAGAGACGTGAGATGCCAGGCAAACTCCTGTGCCAACCCCGCCGCCCCCCCAGGCCTACACAACCCTCGACTGTTGTCAGCTCGCACCGTCATCGCCAAGCAAGAACCAGAGCGAGAAACGGCGAGGGGGAGGGGCGCGTTTACACAGGTGAAGGAAACCAGTTGGGGAAAAATGGCGCCGTGGTCGTACTTTCAAAGCTCTCGCCCCCCCCCAGCTCCTCATAAACGCCGATTACATCACCTGTCACCGGTGGCACGGCACATTTATTAGCCCGAAGTCATACGGCCATAACACTGGAGGCAGCGTTTCCGACGGGCTGGGGGGGTTGGGGGGTGGACAGCGCTGCGTGCTAATTACTGTTTATTGGCTGCTAGACCGTAGTGTGCAGTGCAGTCAGAGTTACGGGCCGATGCGGTTTCAGTGGCTGAACGATAAAAAGCTGTGTTTGTGTTTTCTTTCTGTTTATGAGGGTCTTGTCCAGTCAAACGGCGCTTTCAGCTCGTGAAAACCGCTTTTCCAAAAGGCCGAGGTTAATAAGCATCCAGCCTCGGAATTTACGGCTCAGGCTCTTCAGGTCCGGGCCTTCTCAGAAACACGGCTCTGATTAGGGAGTACAAAAATGTTATGGCGCAGGGACCTGTGCTCACGCCAAGCCCATAGCCCCAGTGCATTATTGTTCAGAACGATCAGCATGTGGCCTGGCGGGTAAGAAAACTGACCCGTAAACGGAAGGTTGCCAGTTCGAATCCTGAGCAAAGCACCGTCCCCACACACTGCTCCCCGGGCGCCTGTTATGGCTGCCCACTACTCACCAAGGGTGATGGGTTAAATACAGAGGACACGTTTCACCGTATCACCGTGTGCTGTGCCGCAGTGTTTCACAATGACCATCACTTCACTTTAATAGACGGTGGGGTTTCCAGATTCCACTTGAAAACTAAATATCATTGATCAGTAATCATATCACCATTGACAATGTGACCGCTTGCAGTGCTGCAGCCATGCATTATTGTCCAGAATGCTGCACATGCCACTAGTATATATCCAGATTCTAAGAGCACACTAAAGAAATTGGTGAGCAGTATATATATTGACCATGTGACCTTCTTGGTACAAATGCATTGCATCACATTCCATTTCTAGAACATGGACTGTCAGCGGAACTAACAGTGGAAATATGGCAAAGCAAAACAACAATTCAGAACCGGTATTATGAAAGTTACTGCCTATGATAGTCCTGATGCACCTGAACTGTGGAAATAAACTGAAGGCCGTGGCGTACAGTGCATTATGCTTCTGGGAACCGACCTGAGAAAATGTGGGAATTTGAATACTGATGAAGAATTGCAATGAATATCCAGGGATGAGATCCACGTGGGATTCCAAGACATTTTGGCCAAATTTGAGCTATACACATCAAATGAAAGCTCTCAATAAGATTAATCAAGTAAAAAACACTTGACTTTAAAGATATTAAAAGGAAAATGTTCACCAAATATATAAAAGTAATTACTAGGTTAGATATGCTCATTTATTTCGTGTTCTCCTATAAAGTTGCTAAAATGTCACCAAATTTTCTCTTTTCAATGTTTTCATTGACAGTGTGACCATGTATTACAGCACCACCAAAATGTTAATCATTTAAAATTGTGATGTAATACAATTGTCAAAAGATATCAAATCAAATTAGATAATGAACATTACATCGGAAAAAAGTCATGACAAAGGGAAGTTTCCCATAAGTATTTCATTATTGTTTACATATGATAGAAAATATCAATGCTTTGTGTGAGAAAGGCCCACAGACATCACCGAATTGCTGTATTTAATTTCCAGTTGGATTACCACTGCAAAGCGCCAGCCTACCGGATGGTTGCTGGTCCCGTTTTAACCTCTGGCACCGGGCGACCTTTATAGATAGAGGCTCGCCTTCTCCACAATGTGCTATAAGAGACACTCGTGAGAGCGCGAGGCGAGGCCACCCGAGCCCGGCTGCCTCTGAAAGACGAGACCGGGCGGCAGGCTGTGGGGAGTTTCTCGCTGGCGGTACTGTACGAGCCCGCCTCCCCCGGCCAGGTCCGGCTTCCTCCCGCCTCGACGTCCACAAAAAAAAAAAAAAAAGATCGTAATCGGCGAGTTATTTTTGGGTCACGCATGTCATGAGAAAATAAGGATCACGTTTCAGCGCGGCCTTTTCTTTAGCGGGTTTCGAAAGAGGGAGGAAAAAAACATTTTAACAAAGAGGAAATGGGGCCGACAGACAAGAAAAAAAATGGGACGCTTTGTGGACGGCTTGGACGACGTCCATGCAAAACATTCCTCCTGCAATAGCGAGGACAGCTTGAGACTCTTAACGGTATTGAGATAAGACAATGTCCATCGTTCGCTGCCTTCCTACGGGGGTCCGTGCCATTAATTAACCTCTCGCGCCGATGAATGGCCGCCCTTGTGCGGTGACAGATGAGCACTTCCACATGTTGCGTCCCACGCGCGAGGGAGGTCCGCTCCGATGACAATAATAGTTTGTTTACCCTCTCTGGACATGCCGTGCCGCCAGCGTACGCGGGATATAAATGCGAGGCCAATCGTACGCGAGTACAGCTGTGCATAATGAATTAGCCACAGTGCTTAGCGGTGTGAATGGCGGCCATTGTTGCCGGGAGGCTGAGTCATGTGTTTCCGCTCTTTGGCGGCCCTGAATTGCATCAATGGGTTTGAAACAGCAAATTAAGACGTTTCTCTTTTATGTCACAAAGGCCCACTTGTCGGTGAAGTATTGTCACCTTTCAGCATACAATCAGGGAATTGCTGGAAAGACTTAAACAGTTTTTGCAGTTTTATTAATGTATTTCACTCCTTTTTAAAGAATTTAACATGACTTGGGCCAAAACCACTTTGGATGAAGAATATGACTTCAGCCATCATCAAAACGCACACTGAGATGAAGTTTCACTGCTATGAAGGGCTTCGAACCTCAAACCAGGAGTTAGGAGTCTAAAACAGTACGGTGCCTGGAGCCACACGGTCAGCCCGCTCTGAATTACAGGCATGTCTGTAAATATGCCATTAGTGGCCTTGTTGCTCTTGATCTCAGCCCCCCGCTTGGATGCCCATGCAACAGTTGGGTCTCGTGCAAACCACGCATGCAAATCTCCAGTCCTTCCTCCATCATTAATTGCCCAGAACCCCTTCTTTTCCTTCCATGGTAAACACCCAGACGTAGGGTTTTCCTGTCGAGAGGCCGCTGGATACGGCCGCCCGGGGAGCCGTTAACTTAACTTTCCGCTCGTTTGGAGGAGAGCAGGAACGCAGACCTCCACCTGTTTACCCTAGCAACAAACCCAGCTGCCTCCCCAGCTACACACTCGTTTTCCATCGCTTCGGACCAGTCCTGTGTGAAGGCGTGTTTTAGGTAAGCAGCTGTAATGATCCGGGGAGCTTTGATGCTGCGACTGTAATGGTTCCGTTTGAAGGATGCGTCTTTTTTCGGTATAATCAGTGTTTACGATTCAAGTCGCAAGAGTAAAAACAGCATTTTCTCCAACGGTTATTGTTCTTTTTCTAATCCGTGAGCAGGACATGTAATGTGTGCATTTGGGTTTTACAGAAGTCTGTAGGGGATGTGCAATTTCATCATTCATTTTTCTTGCGAAAACAACTTGTTGTTCTGAGATAATTTTTTTTAAATTATTTCGTTGGATTGAGCTAACCCATCGCTAGCATTGTGGATGAACGTATTCTTTATTACTGTAATCAGGCACTGACACAAGCAGGTTTAGCATTGTGTGTTTCTGTGAAAAACAATTCTTATATCAGAGGAGACGCCAAGAGGGTAAAAACGCGTTTACGCATGCACAAGTGAAAAGACACGAATCAGTGTCAGGCGATATCTTTTAAAATTACCCGAACCGTTACCAACATTGGTAAAAATTGAGTTGTGATCTCAAGATAACAACTTCTGTTTTCTACCGATAACAACTTGTAATCTCTAGATAGCAAAGAAAAAAGTGAAATTGCACGTCCTGTACGGACCTCTGTAGGATTTCGCAGTGTTTTACATCAAAAATGGCAAAAGTTCAGTAAAATACTTTTTAAAATTAAGCAATACAGCGATGAGGCAACGCGACTCCCATAAATTGGCAAGATGGCCACTGCCAGGTGCTCAGTCGTTGGTTGGCTTTTGTCAACATGACTCATCTTTGCTTCATCTGGCATGTTTCTTCTCCTCTCCTATCAACTTTGCCCCATCGTCCTGTCCTTTCCCCAATCTTGTCCTACCGCGAACATCAGCATCCATGGGGTGTTTTGCGTTCGCAGATTAAACTGGAGGAAACCTACCTGCCTCCTGGCGCCCCATCGCACCGGGCATCCTCGTTTCTTCCGACTCACTTTCTGGTCCCCCTTTGGGTCTTGGCACAAAGAAACAATGAGATATGATCCCTGTTGGTGGCCTAGTGGTTAAGGAAGTGGCCCTGTAATCAGAAGGTTGCTGGTTCGAATCCCGATCCGCCAAGGTGCCACTGAGGTGCCACTGAGCAAAGCACCGTCCCCACACACTGCTCCCCGGGCGCCTGTCATGGTGCCCACTGCTCATTCAGGGTGATGGGTTAAATGCAGAGGACAAATTTCACTGTGTGCTGTGCTGCTGTGTATCACATGTGACAATCACTTCACTTTAAATTGTTCTGAAACGGCTAACTGATAGTTTTTGTTTTTTTTACAGTTTATTAACTATATTAAAAAACCAGGCTCTTCACCCGAAGAAAAGTGATAGGTCTCAGCTTGTCCCCTCTGTGCTTGGTTTGGGACGTCGAGCACCACACCAGACCCGATCCCATTCGGCAGGGACTCGTGTCAGCAGTGACATGTTTATTTCAGGCTGTCAGGTTGACGCGTCACACCCTCAGCCCGCTAATAACGGGAAAACCCGTCCATGTGATCTCTCTGGGCGTAATCTGGCGTCCCGCGAGGGGAAACAAACGCGGGGAAAATGGCTGTTAATGATGGGCGCCGCTTCGAGAGCGTGCCGCGGCCTCCGAAACGTGCCGGGCCTCTGCGGCTTTGATAGCATCAGTGTCGAGCGTGAATTATTAAAGACTCGCATTTTGCGCCCAAACATTTACGTTGTGCTAAAAGCTCCTTTTGTCTTTTCCCCCCACCGTGCTGGTCCTTCCTACTCTACCCAGCAGCGATTTACCCCTCCATCCTACATCTGCAGGGTTTTACTTTAATATTCACACCATTCGCATTCACTTTGGCCATTTGTGCACCTTCCAAAACAAAAAGTTGCTCTAACACATACCTAAATAAAAAAATTTGAATGCTTTTTTTTTACATTCTGTGAGGATAAGTCACAAGTATGAGTATATTAGAAACACACTTTTAATCCAGATATACTCATTAGAAAATAGGAATTGTATAATTACAGGATATATGTACTACTAGTATAGTACTAGTAGTAATGTATAACTAGCAGACCTTATTTTATTAAAAGTGACTGTAGTACTTTAGTGACTGTAGTATATTAAGTACATTCCTTTGACTCGGGGTAGTGTGTGGACAGACCCACTAGGTCTTGGTTGGGGTAAAGATCAGGCTGATGCTGACAGGTTTATGATGAAAAGGGGCATCGCTGCTGAGTTGGAGGGGTCGGGTCGGGTCGGGTCCCGGGGGTCTCTCCACCAGCTCCTCATCGCCGCGAAAGTGTCGACAGAGGGTCTGCCCAAAAAAAAGGGAAGCGGGCAGGACCTCGCCTGGGGCGGCATAGAGGCTCAGCTCTCAGCTGCGAGGTGGTGCAATGCGGGGAAAAAGAGGGGAAGCGTCTGTTTTCCTTATTTATTTATTTATCATCCTTACTCCACCCCCAACGCGGCCGGATCCGCCAGCTCCTTGTTGCAGAGACGGCCCGGTTTGGGTGGCGTGGGCCGAGGAGAGCAGCGGGAAGGAATGAACCTCAGCACCTCCTCCCCCTACGGGGGTCCTGGGGGTCTCGGGGTCTCCTGCCACTCCGTGATTCATGGCTGCTGCCTGGCCGCTGGCCTGGGAGACAGAGGGAGGAAGGGGGGAGTCGACTCTCCGGCCTTAATCCGAACTCTGAGAAAATGGAACACGGGAAGCTGTCAAGAAAAAAACAAAAATCCACTCAAATACTTTCTTTCACTTAAAGTTCACTTCATTGTAGTGCACCAGTTTGCAGAATATCGACGTTGGCCGATTTTGACGTGGTAGACGTGTTGTTCTGCGCTCCTGGTTTAGTTTAATAAGTGACTGATCACAGGATTGCACCGGTGGTGATGGGGCTGTCCCCCGTGTTCCCCCTCTCGCTCTCATTTTCATTTCCGCTATTATCATATTTCTTCTCTTCCGCAGCCTTGCGTGCACTCGTTGTTGCTCAACGTCTATTTAGTTGTCGCGCAGTTGAATTTTTAACACGGCGAAGCCCAGATTAACCCCTGCCGGTCCGGGAAATTAATTAATCATGCGTTGCATGCAGAATGTGTGCTTGTTTCTGCGGCACGCCGCCGTTTACTTGTTTGTTTGTCATGATAAAGTATGATTTATTGAAATTAATTGGAGAGCAGCATGTCCTCGGCCCCCAGGGTCCCTGCTCTGGGGTTTACAGCAGGCAGGCATCCTGAAATCAAAAGTTTTGTTCAGTGCAGAGAGTAAATAATAATGAAGCGTGTGTGTGTGTGTGTGTGTGTGTGTGTGTGTGTGTGTGTGTGAGATGCATGTTGAGCCGACAGGGACTCCAGTCGCCGACTCACAGATCCAGAGGATCTCGCTTCAGATCTGACGGCTCGAAGTTCAGACTTCATCAGCAATTACCTCTCAAGATGAAAAAGCCACGTGGAAGAGTCCAATGGGGACAAGCAGAGAACTTACACACCGTATACGGGTCCTGGGGGACATTTCTTCTTATCAACAAAAGTGAAAAGTTTGGCCCCAGTCGCCTCATTCTTTGGTTTTGTACCTCTGTTCTCATCATTTTCCCTTTCCAGCTACTAAATGATAACCGTATTGATTACATTTGTTATCTACTAGTTTGTCTACACGCATGCTACACGTTGTAGGAAAATCAAGCACATAATATGAACAGTGATTGATGGCACTGACATTTACTGTAGCTTGTATTAAACAAATCAGCAGATGTCTGCGTTTAATACAAATGATTTCATCTTAGTGCAGAATCGACAGCAGCGGTAACGCATTTCCGGCCACTGATGTCTCCCGACCAGCCCAACACAGCACATCTTACAATTCCCAGCTTGTTTACAGAAATGACGCTATTTAGCACAATTTCTGTGTGTTTAAAAGTGTTGTGTAACGTTGCATCACGAGTATTTGGAAGCAAAATGATTTTCTGCTGGCAATCCAACGGAAAATAGGACCATTTCCAGGACGCTGGCGGCAGCGGGGGCGGCCCGACCCGAAACGCGCGGGAATCCGTCTCCGGCTCTTCCCACGGGAGGAAGGAAAAGGCGCGAATGAAAGAGTGCGGCGAGGTAACAGGATGAAGTCGTTAGCGGGGCGGAGGTACCTGCACTACGACCGAAGTGGCTGTGCACGGCGACGGTGGTGTGCGGTGTCGTGGGGGGGAAGATCATCTGCTGGCTAATTAAACCTCCCCAGCGGCCTGCCACGGGGGCCTGCGGAGCGAGGGATCGAGAGGGACCGTTCTTCTGGAATAATGGAGCTTCGTATCACCAACGAGCGTCCTGTCCGCAATCTGCTGATTCACTGGTGCTCCGTGTGTAAAGTAATTAGCTGGAAAACACAACGAAAATGAGACGCAACGTAAATTCCGCTCATCTGACGATGATGTAAGATGGGAAGTCCCCAGGTCCATCACACTCCGCTCTTTTGTCTTGCGTAGAAGTTCATCAGTTCTTCGTTCACCATACCTCTGTCAGATGTCCTTCCCCTGAGCAAGTGGTGTGAAGGGCCACCCATTTGTCTTAGGATCCCCCGCTTTGTCTTTGTCCTCGTCTGCGACACCCACCAAGGGCGTGACTGGGCAGAATCAGCTCATTCTGATTGGTCTGTGGCAACTTCCTGGGAGTCAAACAGATAAAATAATTTTCTCTTGGTGACACTTCCATTTTCCTTTCCATCGGGAACTGAGGGATCTTTCCACCAGTTTCTGGGCCTTTTCTCTTTACCTTTTTTTCTCCTGGATCAGGTGATGTCTCTGAATCTCGGTTCAGGCTTTTCTCTCTTTTTTTCTATCTTTTCCTACTGTCTTTCATTTTAGTTTTCTCTGTAACATTGGTACCTTTTTACATACAACATTTACATGTAACTGCAATAATAATTTACCGGTGCTAATAAACTGTTCATCCTTTTAACCTCTATTGTGCCACGCCTCTTTCTGCCAGGTAACATCAAGTGGGAGTGTTTTTTAATACAGAGCTTTTGTGTGTAGAGAGAGTTGTTATATACTCATCTCCACAGTTTTACAACGACTATAATGAAATATATCACATAATATTGTTGACAAATAAAGTAAAACTAGACTAAAGCGTCTTTTTTTTTCATTGATGAGAACGAGATGTTGTTTTCTCTCAATTATTTGCATTATTACTAAATGTCACCTCCTCAATTCCCATTCTCTCATTATTAGACTTCAGAATACTTGTGGTGGGTTATAGATATATGATGGTGGGTTAGCAGGTGGCTTGGAGAAAAAGAGCGACCTCTAGTCTATAAGGTATCAATAGAACAATACGATCAACTTATTTTAATTTTGAAATGGGTTTGATGGAAAAGACTAGATAAGAACTAAAATTAAGACAGACCACTAAAAACAACTATAGTGAGAATTCTGGAGCCCGATCGGTTGTTGTTGTTGACTCAGAATACCGAGTGGAAACGAGTTGGAACTTGATGGACACGTTCCATTCAGTAGATTTTACCACTGTGTATGTTTCAATCTCTTGGATTCTGAATAATAACTCAAAGTTTAGTGCCAATGGTCCATTGCAGCATTCCTAGAGCAACAAGACCATAACCATGGGCTTCGCTTCAGCAACATGTCATCTCAATTAATCCTTCTTCTAGTACCTGTACGTTCGCCACACCTTGTACCCTGGATGTAAAACCGCAAAGGAGAAGGACAAACAATCCAATGGTGAGGGACCTTTTCTATCCCAGATTCATTTGCTACTGGCGTTGAGCATTTCAGATGTTCAGGGTGGTCTTGCATTCTGGAATTGGTCTTGCATTCTGCTTTGTGCTTAAACCTTTCAGGTTTAAGGTCCCATGTTCATCTGTTTTAATAGAGACATCTACTGGATCCTCACCATGATAGCTCCACCTACTGCACATCACCATGGTTTTACCAGGGATTGCAACCCAAAATTGAACACAGCACCATAAAAGCATTTTCGCTACCATGGTGCAGTGTGAATTATTTTCACACCGCCGGCCTCCACAACACCCTAAACCAGAAACTAGATTTGTTCTGTACAAATACATCCAGAGGTGTCAGAGGTTCAAGAACCGGCACGTTCTTCGTGGGAGTATCGGAATCATTCGTGCCACAGATCTGAGTGTGAGGGTTATTTTCCGGGGGATGTAATCCCATATGGATGTCAGTCAGCCAGGCAGGCAGGCCCTCTCCAGTTTATCCATAATTCAGCCGCGCCCGAGCCCGCGCCATTCATATGGAGGAGGTGTCGGTTCTTCTGTTCCCCGCTTCCTTTCCCTCCCCATCCCTTGACGCATTTACTTTTTAATTTCACGGCCGCGGCCCCCTGCCAACATCCCCGGCGGAGAGGTCAGGTCACCCCGCACTCTGAAATTCAATTACCTCGCCGAATGGCGGGGCGGCTTTCGCTCCGCCTCCCCCGCACCTGGCGGCGCGGCTGTCCGAACGGCGCGTCCGGGGCGAGAGACAGCGCGCCGACATGTTGCCCGTCTGCGGGTGAGCCGGGAGGGTCGAGGGCCACACAGGAAGCAGCTCCTTCCAGCTTCTTCTTGCAGGTCCCGGGAGGAGGAGGAGGAGGACGTTTCGACTTTCCTGGACGCCGTGGTCGGGAGTTCCTGGAAGAAACAGAACTCCGTACCTACCGCAGCCGGGTTATTTAAAGACAGAGTGGCCAACGCGAGCTGGGTGCCCGCCGCTCCGCCGGGTGGGCCTTTTCCGGCGCCCCTCTTCCTGAACAACGCGCTATCAGGCGGGCAGGTAGGCGCAGGCCCCGGCGCATCAGCTGCGGGTCTCCGCGTCGTTTTGATCTCTCCGCCACAAGAAAGGCGGCTGCGGCGGCTCTGTTGTGTCTCCGAGACCCGCCCCGCCCGTTTTTGAGGCGCTCCGAGCCACCGCCCTTCAATTACCGCGCCGGGATCACAGCCACGGACTTTGATTTATCAGGCGAATCGGGAGCTTCCTGTGTGCAAACACTTCAGCGACTTCCGATCCCCGTCCGGGAGGAAATAGCCAAAACAGGCGGTCCGCATTTTATCTCCTTTTCCCCAAACTTCCGATCAGAGGCGGGAAAACAGGTGCCAGGTGTTATGAAAGAACGTGGCGCCCCTCTGATCCTCGACTTCACGTGAAAGGCCCTTAAAAGTCTGCGTTATGATCACGGCGGGGAAAAAAGGGGCTTTGATGGTCCAACTGTCTGCTGTCGTCAGGCGTAATGAAGTTTGTCGGTGAAAGTGCTTGTGTGGCGTCGGCCGACGTCTTTCCGCGGCCCACTGTGCAACGTGCTATTAAGCCCCCGCGTCACGGGTACGGATTTAAAAAAAACAAAAAACACATGCGCTACTGTAAAAAAAAATCTTCACTTGAAATTTTTTTTTTTACATTATTTTTCCGAATCACCTGCTAAGCTCCGCCCCTTCACCGCGTGGAGAGATGATTTATTCTTCCTCCCTTAACCTCCTGTGTTTTTTTTTCCCCCCTCGCAAAAACCAACACCGAGTCGGGAGAAGCCAAGCGGCTGCACTCCGGCGAGGGACGTAGTCCAAAAAGACGCAATTATCCAAACAAACGGCGTCCGTTCCCAACCTCTGCTTTCTGCATCATCCACGTCTTGCGAAAGCACCGTGGCCCTCGGGGCTATTTTCAGGCTTCCCAGATCCTCTCGGCGGTTTTGGTGAGCGTGACCTCTCTCGCTGGCAGCATCCGTTGACAGAGGTTACGTCTCCATTAGCCTCCATTTATTTATCTACGTTTTTTAAATGATTAAAACTTTGCAGGCCTCTGCTTTTTTTAATATATATTTATTGTCTCGCTGAGGGTCGTATTGATTTTAAGACGAGAGCTTTAAAAGTGCAACACCAGGATCCATTAGTCCCCTTTTCGATTTCACAGAAGGCCGAGAATACTGAGCATCATGGACTATCGACCGGAAAGTAAACCTACCGAACACGGCTGCCGCCGCCGCCGTGTTTTCCTCCCCCCCGCTCCCCCCCCTCACTCGAACTGACTGGAAATGTCCGTCCGTCCAGAGAATGAGGGGGTGAAACGCGAGCTGCTCCGGGCATCGGCGGCCAGGTGCACTAACAAAGCAGGAGATCCCTGCGGTGACCCGCTGGAAAGGTCACGCTGGCTGGGGGGGGGGGGCGGAGGACAGAAAAATACAGATTCCACCCGGTTTAAAAGCTTTAAAAGAGTGTTTCCTTACAGGGAATAAAAGGAGGTGCAATTTGTATGGGGATAATTTGACATGTGAGTGAGAAACTGCAGAGCGGTGGGAACGCTCCGCTGGGAACGTTTAAGTGTCCTGTTTTAATGAAATTAAAGTCACAGGTTTATTATACCTTTATTCCCATTTTTCCCATTATTCTAACTTTATTTTAAAAATAGCTTTCTTCCAGTTAGTTGGGTTTTGATCATTTTTTGTCATTTTCTTAAAATGTGTTTTTTGCCCATTCAAGGCAAACATTTGAAAGGTGAATAAAGCACATTGTGAAACGACTGCCCTCAAAACACCATCTTGAGTGGTTGTACCAGTCTTGACCAGTTTGAAGGGTCAGTTTCCTCATTTATGGAAGCGTAGTACAGTTTTGCAGAAATGCCGAAAGCCTTCAGCTCTTCAATTGGATTAAATGTTCGAAATGTGAAATTCACCCGGAGGCAGGAATATCATCTGTCTGGATGCGTTTTTCACTTTTCACCAGCGTTTGTTCACTTTTGCTACACTTTTATTGTTGCCAGGATGGAATATTCCGATTAGTTCCCATCAGCTTCTCCACCACTGCCTACGGTTACAGGTGGATGGAATTCACGCCTTGTTTTCTACTCATATACTCATCCTGCAGCCCAATGCCAAGTGGAGGTGAAGGGTGAACGAGATGAAAACGACTTCGGGACCCTGACGTTGGGTGTGGAGAGGAACCGGGCTCCTGCTGACATGGTCCCACCACGAGTGGGGACAAAGTCTTCCCCACCGGGCCCCCATCCAAACAGGCCTCGCTCCCTCTTTTTCTTCCTTTCTTTTCTTTTCTCGCTCCTTTCCTCCTTCCTTTCGCAACTAAATAATTTAAAGGGGAAAAAAACCTCTTGGCTTTACTCTGTCCCTGAATTGAGATGCACGGAAGGGAGAGTGAGGAGAAGACGAAGAAAAATTCGGACTCCTTTCGCGTTCTCACTCTCTCCCTCCATCTATTGACTCTGCGGATAATCTTGACTCCACAGAAAATCCTTGAGCAGCTGGCCACAGACCACGCGCTTCAATGCACATGCATACAATATCTTGCCCGAGGCGAACCCACCAGCAAACACACACCCCCGCCAGACCCACACCGAAACACACACCCCCTCCGCCGCTCCGCCCGTGGCTTTCGTTCAAGGAGCCAACCGGTTCTGGAAAAAGGCCGTCCGCTCTCGGCCCGCGGGGTCGCCCGGCGCCAAGAACAACACGGCTCCCTCCCTCCGGGAGCGCTCGGGTCCCCCGCAGCCCACCGCCACCCGGCCTACGCCCAGACGCACGAAACCGGAGACGCCAAACACACAAGGCGGCGGGGAAATGGAGTGGCTGGTCTCCTGTTTACATGGTCCGGCTGTCCCGATTCAATTAGGGGCTTTGTTAAACAGTCAATTTAGAGGCCTTACGTCTTCAAACACTGCTGCATACGTTTACATTTACAGCATTTATCAGACGCCCTTATCCAGAGCGACTTACAATCAGTAGTTACAGGGACAGTCCCCCCCTGGAGACACTCAGGGTTAAGTGTCTTGCTCAGGGACATGGTGGTAGTAAGTGGGATGTGAACCTGGGTCTTCTGGTTCATAGGCGAGTGTGCTACCCACTAGGCTACTACCACCCTCTATAGTACCTAGTTACCCACTAGGCTACTGCTACTGCTGATATGCCAAGTGGAGGTGAATGGCGAACGAGATGAAAACGACTTCGGGACCATGACGTCGGTTGTGGAGAGGAACCGGGCCGGTGCGGGTTCATTACATCCTCCACATCAAACGGCGCCGGACGGTGGATGACGGCCTGTTTGAAGTTTCTGACGTTTGATCGAGATCTGTTTGATGGGAGGGTAAAAAAAAAAACAAAAAAAACAACTGAACAACTGTTTTTTATTTGACCACTTCTGGTATGTTGTTTGAAGTCTCTGTCTGACCAATGGGATTTGAGATCTGTGGTCATGTGACACGATTCTTTTGTAAGTGGGTCGTTTTTAGTTCCTGTCTGGCATCATCAGTTTAAAAGTACAAAAGAGAACATTTTTAAAGAACAAAATTTGCCACATTTGGTAGATGTATTAGCATTAGCATTAGCTGATTAGCTGTTTTTTAATGTGTTCAGTTGAAATGGTCCTTCTTCTTCAATAAAAGTGCCATATCCCCCCATATCCCAATACAACAGCTGATTTCCTCCCTGGTACTGACTACGGTCCATGGCCTCGGTCTACAGCTTCGCCCACATGGAACTCTGGCACACCAGTTTTATTTTCCAACTGATTTGATGGTCGATTAGGTCTCTTTCGGGACTGGAGACGGACGTTATCTAGCTGTCAGAATGCCTCAGATGCTCCTTTTTAAACTGTGTCGGGGTCACGTCTGCCTACATGAAAGCGCGCAGCTGCCTGAAGAGCCTGATTGAAATCTCTGGCACGGAGGAAGCACCCAGAAGGTAACGCCTTGTTGGAGATAACACGGCCGGAGGTGCGAGGAATTCTTCATGGTGCAAGATGAAAGGGCGTGGTGCAGCCAACCGGCGAACGTGTGACCCACCACCCACCCCACGCTGTACGGTTTAATCTGTTTTCGGTTTCGATTTAAAGTTCCTGAGAGACTTGCAGAAATTTCCATGTGGCCAAACGGAATATCGCATTCAGAGCTTCAATGGACCATTCATCTACACGCACGTTTTTTCCGACTCCAGTCGTTGGTCATTAGGTAGAGCCCTGCCGCATTTTTAAACAAGTGTGTCATCTTTCCAGCGAGAGAAGCCGCGGGGGAAGTCCGCGGGCCAGCAGTGAAACGTCAGCCCAGCCGAGGGAGGCTTCTGGCCCGGCGAAACGGCGCTGGCCACCTTACCTTCCGACCCGGGGCTTCCTGATCGCACCAGCGTGAGATACTGTCGCGCGCTCTGACTGTTTTCTGTTGAGCTGCGTTCCAGAGTTCCTACCGACGAGCTCCGGAACTGGAGCGTCGAGGGGAAGTCAACGGTTACAGCAGCGGTGGGACTTTTCCAAAATGGCGGCTGAGGAATGTAAAATGTAAGCGCAGGGACCTCCCTTCACTTCCTGTCAGGGCCGAGTCGCCCCCGACCCCCTCGGTGGCTTCAAAGAGCAGGTACTCCGCAGGGCCCTCCGGGGGCCCGTGATTGAAAGCTCAGAAGGACGGACGGTCTGCCAAAGTCTTGTGAAGAATGAAAGGGATACATACATTATTCAGATTAAAATTTAATGCTCATGATATGTCCGCGCACCGGGGAGCAGGGGTGGAAAAATGCAAAGCCGGGTTCCCAGCGCTCGTCCGGGTAATGAGATAAAAATCGGAATAAGTGCCACAGGTTTTCTCTTCTTCGTCTTCTGATTTTCAGGGACGAGCATAGGGGAAAATGTGACCTGGCGTAGTGGGTCTTAACAGCTCACTGTGTCATGGCACCTGAGAAAAAAATACATATATATTCATCTGGGGCTCATTTTAATGGATTTCCTTTCTAAAGATTAGGTGTGACAACTTCAAAAATTCTGGAAACCGTGGCCGTAAAAGACGTGTGCGATTTGGGCCTCCACTGGGAGGTCTCAAGATGTCAGAGCACCAAGCGATTAGCATGGCACCAACATTAGCCGGGGTAGGAGGGGGGTCTTGGATACAAACACAATTTTTGAAGCCTCCTCGCCCCCCTCTGGGCTTGGCTGACCCAGTAGCGCGATACACTCGGTGCTCGGCTGGAAAATCGCTTTCCTTCCCAGCGCCACGCCATCCCAGAGCTGTCTCCACATAATCAACGCTTCCCGGCCGGAATTAGAAACTTCTCCTTGCCACGCTCTCCCAGGAGCAGCCGATGGAGGCTGAAAGCCAAAGGCTAGCAAATGTGGAAGCAGGACAGACCCTCCCGTTGTGTCTTCTCATATAAGAGATCTTCTCTTCCAGCCAAGAATGTTAATTAGTTCAGTCCGAGACATAACCATGTCTTCTTCATGTAGAAATTCTTAAAAGGTTTCACTTAAAAAAACTAATTTCAAGAAAAAATAGCTAGCCACAGGGGGCGCTAGACCTGTTTTTTGTTGCTGCCATCTTTTTCTAGAGTTGATGAGTGATGTCTGTTTGGATTTGTTTCTCGCTTATCTTAAAGTTCTCGAAAAATCTAAAAAAAATGTAAAAATTCTTTTTCTCTTGGTAGATTTTGGAAACCTAGGACCTGTTTCTGTTCATACAAAAGATTAATTCTTAATATGCTCCTGTACTTGTCTTCGAGACCAGTGTAATGCACGTTGGAGGCTGCAGCTGGGCGGAATGAATCCATCACCGGGGTTTTAGAGCTTTCCTGGCAGCTCATCCTGATCCAGGGAAAAGTCCTACCCCCACCGCTCTGCCCCCCTCTGCATCCCCGGCAGGGTTGTTCTGGAGGAGGAAGAGGGGAGAGGCAGGGGTTGGATTAAATTTGCAGGTCCTGTCAAAACCCCCTGACAAGCTTTAAGGAGGAGTGTGGCTCCCCCTCTGCCTCCGCCGCTATTATTCCCAGCGGGCCCGGGGGCCGCCACGCTTTATTAACCGCTGCGACTGCTGCTCCGTGGTGTCCCTGTAATACTGTTCTTCACCCCCCCAGCCTTCCAGCAGCCGCAGCCCAGTCAACCCTGCCACTATCTGGCTATGGTACCCGTTATATCTTCCTTAGTCCGGTCATGGGGCAGTGGTGGCCTAGCGGTTAAGGAAGCTCCCCCGTGATCAGAAGGTTGCCGGTTCGAATCCCGATCTGCCAAGAAGCCACTGAGGTGCCACTGAGCAAAGCACCGTCCCCACACACTGCTCCCCGGGCGGCTGTCATGGCTGCCCACTGCTCACCGAGGGTGATGGGTTAAATGCAGAGGACAAATTTCACTGTGTGCACCATGTGCTGTGCTGCTGTGTATCACGTGTGACAATCACTTCACTTTAACACCTTACCAATTAACACCCCGCACCTCACTGGGTCTTTTCTAGAAGGAGCTGTGGAAAGCTCTCAGTAGGAGCTGTGTTTTCAACGTCGACCACCGTTCCCTCGTTGTGCATTACTGGAAATGAATGCAAGCGACCAAGAGATGACTGATGGGGGATTAGCTTAGGTAACATCTCAGCTAGCTTTGATGTCCCGGCGTTGGTGGTCCACGGCCGCAAGAGGCCACCACTTAAATGGCACTTCGGACGGTGAGTCACTCGCATCTCAACTCGGATCTCGGCATGAAGGTGGTTGGTTCATCTGCAAACGGTTTGGAATGTGTTGGGTTTCGCGTAGTAATTCTGATGTCGGAGGACGGCGAGGGCAGACGTTGTTCAAAACCACAGCGTGCATCACCATGCAACACATGCCTAGAAAACCTCCATCCCGATGTGCTGCTGAAATTCCGCCTTTTTCTGCCTGTCGACTCGTAACTGTATTAGCGACGTTTGATGTCTACCCACCTCCGAACTTGATAAAAGTGTGACTGTGCACCCCGAAGCGTTCCCCTACTGTGCTTGTCAGCGCAGGTTCCACGCCGACTTCTTCTCTAGGCTCTAAACATGCCCCCGGACGGTTGCTCGTCCGTCCTCGCCGGTTCCGTTCGGCTCCGCGCCGCGCCCGGCCGGGGAGGGCCTTGGGAAAGCGATGGTTGGGGAGGTTAATGAATTGAGATCAGTGTTTACCGCAAACACGGGCCATGCCAGACCAAGCGCCTGCCTTGATGTTGGCCGACCCCGGCACTGCAGCTGCGCCGTCCCGGAGACAATGGCGCTGATTAGGTCGGCAAACATCGGCCAGTCTGATGCAGGGGGTCACAAGGAGGACCGGAGGGATTCAAAGAAAAAGCCGCACTGGGAAAAAACACGGAATAAAAGAGCGGGCCTTTGTCCCACAAAGCACTCCGAGAATTCCTATAAGGAGAATGAACTGCCTACTTACATATGTATATATTTACTTAGTCAAGAAGTCTTTATTTATGTCCTCTTTTAGATCTTTTTTTTTTTCTTTCTTGCACTCTGGTTTCCCACACATCATTCTTACTGTATTTCCATATTTGTCTCGTGGGCACGTTCAGGGAACATTTGGGAATTAAAATCCATCAGCTCTCCTCCGATTACACAGCATGGTCATGAAGTCATGATATTGTCATGATAAAAGGACCTCAGCGTGTATCCTGTTTGACGGAGGACTACATGAATAAAATCGATGCAGGAAGAAGGACATTCCGCCTGTCTGCAGACATCAGGAACCACAAAGTTGAAGCAAGAGAAAATGGTATCATTGGCCAGCATTGAAAATAAATTCTAGTCAGTGTAGACATTACTGATGTTACTAATATTACTAATCTGAAAGTGAAAGGGAAGTGATTGTCACATGTGATACACGGCAGCACAGCACATGGTGCACACAGTGAAATTTGTCCTCTGCATTTATCTCGTCACCCTGCATGAGCAGTGGGCAGCCATGACAGGCGCCCGGGGAGCAGTGTGTGGGGACGGTGCTTTGCTCAGTAACACCTCAGTGGCACCTTGGCAGATCGGGATTCGAACCGGCAACCTCCTGATTACGGGGCCGCTTCCGTAACTGCAAGGCCAATCTGCCAGATCAAAAAGCTGGATTGCCAAATTTTGCATGTAGATTAACTGAATACAGGTCAAAGGTCAGGCTTCCTGTGACCTCATCGAATTGTAGTAAATGCAACTGCTCAAGAATATGAGGAACTTTCTTTAAATTTGATAGGAGTGTCACATGGACTCAACGATGAATTGTATTATATTTTGAACGTGAAGAGTTATCTTAAAATTTTGTACAAACATTCACTTGGACTCAATATGAACTATTTCAAAGTGAGGGAGGTCAAAGGTCAAGGTCCATTTTTGAAATAAATTGAAGAGACAATGGACCACATCTTTATTCCACCATGCTAGCAAGAACATCCACTGAGCTTCACATTATACTATTAGCATGTCCATAATTTGGTTTATTTGAAGAACATTGATTGTTGCGGATGCACTTGATTTATTTGGGGTTTTTCTGTGTAGGCACCCTTAGTCTTAAGTGGTTAAGGTTTCCTATTTAGCAAAAGGTCTTCCTGACATACTCAGTTTTTGTGTGAGGTGGTTTTATTGGACTTTAAAGGCCGTGCCCAAAATCAATCTCGACAGCAGCCAGTAATAAGTGCACACTTCCAAAAGCACTTTAAGAGACTCTAATCTGGCCCATTAAAAGTCCACAATGGGCCATATTGACTTGGAAAGCGGAAAAGCATTCAGGGCTGTAATATGGGGGGCAAATCCAGAAGCAGGGAGCCATTAATTGAGTTTTAAATGGGGTTAACTCCCGTATGACCTGCCCTTACTGGAGCTTGCCGAGGCCATGGTGGGCCCTGGTGTTACATCAGGTGGAGCTCTGGTCAGTTTGGATGGTTGGAGGCGCCACTGGTAGCCCAGTTCAAGTCTGGGGGTAAAATGATTAATGAATGGAGGAGATGGAGACGAGGAGAGGGGGATTGTGGGTGCAGGGTGTGGGAAAAGCCCCCTCCACCCGCCCCTCGGTCTGTCAGTGCGCTGCAGATTTGCAATTCAGATCACGGCCAGCCTGGCAAGAAGGGGTGACGGTGGGTGGTGGTGGGGGCTGGAATCAGTGCCCCCCTTCCCCCCCCGTATCAATCTGCTGGCTGCAAAATGTCGCCCGCATTTTGAATGTTGACCTCCTTCTTTCTGGCCTTCCCCCACATCGGGACCATTGTGCCCCCACTCCGCCTTTTCTACTGAGGGTCCCACATTAGGCAGTCAAAACCCACGTCCCACAGTCCCTTTCACACGACAGGCAGTAACTGTCATTCAGAGACGGGTCCGGGGGTCCGGGGAGCACCCAGATAATGAGCCGATACCAGCTACTGTTTGGAGGACTAAGTGACGTTGACCTTTGTGATCATTGTGCCGACACGACAATTTGTGTCACACGTCTTGTTGGAATGTAACGGTAAATCAGTCCGAAAATAGAGCGTAACGTCAAAAGTCATGCGAGGGACGTTTTTGTCTCGTCTTTTTATTTTATTAGAACAGAGACATTTTTACAAATTAGATACGTCAGTACAATGCTAAAGAACCCCCCCACACACACACACACACATACACACAACCGTTACCGTTCTTAAAGAACAAATATTAATTAGACAGATCAGCCGGGACCTGTATTTTTTTTATTTCCTTTTGTCGCTTTGTTTTAAAAGTTGATTATTTTCGCTATGCACTTTCATCTTCGTAATTTGATATTCATTTGTTAGAAGAATGAGATAATTGTCGAGCATTAGAAGTCAGTATAAAAGGAGGTGTCTGCCGCTGTATTTACTCAAAAACAAAAAAACGGAATTCATTCAGACACGTCGGACAAAATAAAGACGCTTGATCAAGTACCAGATTTATGTTGTGATGATGTTTTGATTCTTTGGGGATTAAAAAAAATATATTTGATATATATACACTATTACTATCACAACCATGATAATAATATTTAATTTTCAAATAAAAATTTAAACCATCAATCAATGTTGTTTTCACAGTCCAATCTCAAAGCTGAAGTGTATGTATGAATGTGTGTGTGTGTGTGTGTGTGTGTGTGTTACGGTGTCATAACAGCACCATGTACGCCAGGCCCAAGGCTCCCTCTCACTGCCACTTTATAAGCATTGGTGCAATTTAACCATATTCTGTGCATTAAGATCGCACTGGAAGGCTTAATTTGGGGCTCCCTGTGAGCCAGTCCACAGGGGTGTGTGTGTGTGTGTGTGTGTGTGTGTGTGTGTGTGTGTGTGTGTGTGCACGGTTGCCTGGTGCCTGTCGGCTGCTCCAGGTTCGGGCGTTTAATCATTCATGAGGCAGCGATGGACCTCCAAGTCTGATCCTCTCCACGTCTCAGCCCCTAACCAGTCCAGGAAAAGAAAATATATACGTACGGAGAGAAGAGGCCGCTCTCCCGTCCAAATTACACAAACGTCTGTGGGAATAATCGCATGATCAATAAATCATGTGCAGCTTTCTCGCTGTTCGTTTTGTACGGCTTGTTTTTCCTGGGACGTTTCACGTTTTTCAGATTTCAGATTTTTTTTTTTTTATGACAGAATGCTAATTCGTTTTTGATTGACGTGACTGGGGCAAGGACCCGTCCACCCCGCCGCCTCTCCTCTCTGTTTCGGAGCTGCATAATCTACTCCCTAAATAATTACTGGAGCGAAGTTCCCCCCGATAACCCGGCAAGGCTGCTTCCTCCGCCGGCCTGTTGCCTGCAGTGAGCGGAATGTTCGTCGCACGTGCAGATAAAGGTCAACAGCGCCGAGCGAGGGGGGGGGAATCAGCCTGGCAAATCAGCGGGCTGAAAGGTTCAAATTAAAGCGCTTAATGTGTTTAAGTGGGGGCCGCACGTTCACATGAGGAGGAAGCACTCGATGGAAGATGGAACAGAAGCGGAGAAAGGATGTGATTAGAAGGGTTAAAAAGGAGCGGGAAAGTTGCCGCCGGGGGCTGGTAGGCGCCCGGGAGAGATAGCTGCTCCTCGCCATCAAATATTCCATTTATTTCACATTTAGATGGGACGATAAAAAGTGCTGGAGGGTTCATCTTCACCCGATGGTTACAATTTACTGAATTACACCAGCAAAAATGCATCTTAGGTAGCTTAGTTGCTGCCGTATTTATGAAAAGTTGCTTTCACATTTCATGTTTTAATTAACATTCTCCGATAACCATCTCGTCCTGTACAATTCTGACAAAATTGGAAGTTTTGATTAAATTTGCATCTTTTGCTCAAATAGATATCATCATTCTATTAAACATACATAATTTATACCTAAACCTGACCAGGGTATTTGGAGAATGAAATTTCACTTCAGAAGCAGTACATATATTTTAATATCTGCATAAAAGTTAATGAATAACATGCATTCGGAATTCCGTTGGGTGGGAATAAATCTCTCCCATCCAGACCATTATACAGTTGGCTCTCTCTGTCTCTCCACAGCATCTGTTGTGCAGTGTCGCTCATCTTCTCCAGTTTAGGGTCTTGCTTTTCTGGATTGCGGTATTCCTGCGGTAAATACCCTGTTGTATTATTCTGGATTCCCTCCTCAGCCTCGCTCTGTCGTCTGTGTGATTTGCTCTCTGTTTGGTTCGGATTTAGGTGGGGCTTTAGGCACTTTTTTGTGCATAACCCACTGCTGGTGCTGCTAAAGTCCTCCACAAAACCGCCGAAAGTCTCTCTGTTTCATCAACTGGCAGACGATAGTTTGTGATATGAATTTATATCAAAGTTAAATTCACCCTAGTTAGGCTGTCCTAGTTAGGGTACCGGGCCACTGTAGCCCCAATATACCCCTATAACCACATATTTCAGTATCGGTCGTACAGTGCAACCGTCTGCCGCTGCTTCTGTTTGTTTTTCCCCGAGACACGGAATCAAGCACCCAGACTACTGGCAGACCCCAGTGAAGAGACCAGCAAATAAATCCTGGTTCCTGACAACTGCTTTACAAGGACAAAACATGAAACAATCCAGAGGGTCACCACAGCCACCACCACCGTTACAACTACAGCTTCAGGGATCTTCAAGTGGACCAGTAACATCATTATGGACACGTAATCTAGACCATGACACTGGACTACATTCTGGACTTCTCCAACCATTCAACTGTAGGACTTATTATTATATCATCAACCCGGCACTGACACCAATTGCAGGCTCACTCTACCCTGGAAGGGGGTCCCTCTCTCTATCACTCCTTCCCAAGGTTTCTTCCTCCTAGAGTTTTTTGTGTGGAGTTTTTCCTTGTGTGCAGAAGGGTCAAGTGTGGGGGGTGTCAACTGTAGGGCCTGTCAAAGCCCATTGAGACGTACTGTATGTGATTTTGGGCTTTATAAGAAATAAATGTTGTTGTTGTTGTTATATCTCGCTGTTGGTGACAGAATGGCAGTTCGTCTGCTGGACAATGCCATTTGGTCTAACTGGGACAGCAGTTGGCCTAGCGGGGATTCGAATCCCGGTCCGCCAAGGTGCCACTGAGTAAAGACCGTCCCCACACACCAAGGGTAATGGTTAAATACAGAGGACACGTTTCACTGTGTCACCATATGCTGTGCTGCAGTGTCTCACCATATGCTGTGCTGCAGTGTCACTTTCACTGTAATACCTGCAAAGCTCAACTGCTGGACAATTAAAAGTGACGTGGACAAAGAAGGACACGCATGGATCCGGACCAAGCCAACATCTGAAATCTGTCGGGCCTGCGTTGGCGGTTGTGGTTACGGTGCCCGCCGCGCCACTTTCTGTGTGATTAAATAAACAGCGAGGCCGCGGCGCGTATAAACACCACGACTGAAATATCCGTGCTGGGTGGAATTACACCTCCATCCCGGCGTCTAAATTTACTCGCGGTGCTTATTTGACTTCACTTGACGCGCTCGGCGATGTCCCAGTTACGCACAGGGTGCAACTTTTGCCGCCGCCATCTTAACTGTTCCTTCCTCGCGGGGAGAAATGTGCGGGTTCGGGGCCGGACTTGCTGATCCGGTTTCCAGATCCCGACCAACCCGACGGGAATTCGCTTCTTCCATCAATGCAAAGACAAGCTGTGACAAATGGGAGGCACAGCTGCGTGCAGGACATTTTTGGGGGGTTTGGGTTTTCCCACCTCGACAAAGTCGGAGTCGTTCTTGGCGTCGAGAGCATCTGGCCATGGCACTTTTAAAACGTCACAAAGATTGGCCGCCTACCTGCATTCCATAAGGTTATGTGCTTAGATACAAAATCATGGATTTTTATAATCTACAAGCAGCAGATCCTTTACAATCGAGACCCGCACAACTCCTCATTTGAAATAATTTTAGCAAGCGTGTCTGCTAAATGCCGTAAATGTGTAGATAATGATCGAGACATCTTCAATTGAGATCATGTTGGGAAAGTCCGGGACCCTATGAGAGGATCTCTTCTGGAACTTCTGAATGGCTGATAGCAATTTACTTTTCACACCAAAATCGGTTTTCACTATTTTTTGAAAGTAAATGAACTGATAACCAGCTTTCTGATAAGGTTTCCTAACGTCTTCCCAACTCGGGTGGAAAGTCATTCCGGACCAGTCATTCCTAGGCAAAGCTCCTCAAAATCTGTTCATGGTTCATCAGTGTTTTACCATGGCCACAGAGGCTAGAGGAGCACATCAGGCTGACCACTTTGCTCCAGTTCCACGTGCGTAAAGGCTAAAATGGCTTTTAGTTATGAGGACATGGGTTTGGACACTTGCTGTCATGATGAGAGGCTGAGATGGACCAGTCTTATGGAAGGTCAGCGGGTCGGCAGCGTTTGGAATCCTGTTTACTCTCGGTGCTAATTATGAAACCACAGCACTTTTCTCCACAAGATCTGCTGCCCCGTCCAAAGAAAACAAGCAGCTATGGAGATTTGTGTGTGTGTGTGTGTGTGTGTGTGTGTGTGTGTGTGTGTGTTAGCGTCACAGAGAATGTTACTCCCAGCATGCAAAGTGCAAAGATCAGGTCACGTTTGCATGTTTTTTTTTTGTGGGGGGGCACGTTAAAGCGTCCCAAAATATCTCCGTCCATCTCCATCCTCCCACACACGCCAAAGCCACACTTTCTGCAACAAGAAGACGAGGCGTGGGGTTTTACCTCAGAACGAACTGAAAACATTACGAGCCTTCTGTGGGCCGCGCTTGTGGTGCGGCTCGTTGGTTTGTTCTGTAGAGCCGTCATCTGCGGACGCCCAGTGCCCACCGAGCACCAAAATATGATGCCCCGACCGTCAAAACTGTCCGTCGTTCAGCAACCTAAATGCCACCGCTGGTCGAGTTCTCCTTGCGAACGGACACAGAGCGCAGCTTCTGGGTGAATTTTGCCCCTTGGACGTTTCTGGTCGGCAGCGGATCCCACATGAAAAATGTCCTCCAGAGTTCTTCATTGAGTGAAATGTGTTTCAGAGTGATGCATTTAACTATAATGTGCAGCGGTGCATTCAAATGAATAGCATGAGAGGGTTTCATGCCGTTTTTTTAAACAGACCGGCAACTGAGTTAATGTCTGTTCACCTTAAGGACAAAGGACAGTCATTTTTGGACGAGTATGTTGAAATATTGGACAGAGAAGATAGGTGGCTTGAGAGAGGAGTGAGGGAACACACCGTCACTCAACAGAGATGGAGGCCTCAGACACAACTTTTCTCCAACCTATAATGCTGCCCTTTCATCAATCCCCAGGAAAACCAGGCCCAATTCACACGTCCACCAGGTCGGCCACATTTAAAAACCTGCTTAATGGGGACAGGAGGAGGTGCCAGGGCGGGGCTGTCACATTCACCCACCCACCTACCCCTGCCTTTGTTTCACTTAATGAACCTATTCAAGGCGGGATTGAGGTGAAACCAACCTGGAGGATAAATTTGTGGGCACAAGCCAACTTCCCTCAGATAGACAAAGTTCTGTGGATGCAGAATGAAACGTCTCTACATTAAAGACAGAAAGTCAACTTTCAGACAACTGAGTTAATGTGAGGAAAATCCTATTAGGACAAATAGACTTTATTTGCATTGAATTGAATTGAATAGGTTGTAGATCACGTTGAAGGTCAGAAAAGATTTGTAACAGGGGTTTCTATACTTTTTAAAACCAACTGTATATGCAAGTTGAGGGCATGTGTTGAGACTGAAGAACGAAGAATGCACGCGTTGGCTTTAAGAGCGTGTTTATATCACACGAGCCCCGGTCGCCATTTTCCCATCCGCTGCGTTAATCCCTCCATGACGCCGAGTTTGTTGTGAATTGATAAGGTTGGGATGGATTTCCCCCCCGACTGCCCACGCTCCCAAGAATGATGTCTTTCTGTAGGACCCAACCATCCCAGGCATTTACTGGCAGCGAGGGCCCCGTCCCCGCTGTCCACTTTTCTCCCAATAGACCGTTGTTCTGTTCTCACATAGATTAACTTTCAGCAGCCGTGCCAAACGACTGCAGAGCGCAGGCATTCAGGACACGATGCCAAAGTTTACATTCAGCGGCGCGCTGGCGTTTCCATCGTGCTGTAAATAACCGCACGAAAACATGATCCGTATAGTACAGGACGGTTAACTGGAATCGTGTATACGGTGAACAGGACTGTTTACTGGATTAATGCACATATAGTACAAGATGGTTTACACGAAAAAAAAATTTTATGTGACAGTTAACTGGACTAATGTACAGGGTGGATATACCTTAATAAAATGGGAATGGTTGGTGACATTGAACACATTTTATAAGTGGTCAGAAACTTGCAAATAACTCATGAAAGAATAAAGTTACGTTAAAGCCAAGCACACCATTGTTTTTCTTGTGAAATTACCAATAAATTTTATGTGTCACATGACCCTCTTCCTATTGAAAAAACAAAAGTTGGAAAAAGTTGGTTAACTTGGTTAACCAACCATTCCCATCCATGTAAATGGCCCACCCTGTACACATAGTACTGGATGATTTACTGGATTAATGTGTATGTAGTACAGGACAGTTATTAGAATACTCTATTTATGGTACAAGACAGTTTACTGGATTAATGTACACATAGTATTTATTTGAAAAAAATATCTTTTTTATTATTACAGTAATTAATTAGAAAATTGTGAATTTCATAACAATTTAAAGAAATGAAGAATGTAACGAAAGTAATAAATTAGATGCAAAATAAAATACTAATGAGTAGTGAGAAAATTTCACAACTGTGATGTATTATTGTTTTTTTTAATTAATTGAATTAATTTATTTAAAATGTTAGACCTCATTTGGATTTGCATCTTTTCTCTGGTGTCAATTTGGACTCCATTTTGCACGCCAGTCAAGGCTTTCAGAGCCCACGTCATAACTGATAACCTCACCTGACCTCTATCATCATGGCTTCTCCAGGAGCTGGAACCTAGCATAGCCAGCCATCTGCACCAGATGATTCCATCCGATCCCCTTCTGTCGTGTTCCATCTCTATAAGAACAACTAATACACATTCACACTTTGAATTGCGAGGCACCTCGGTTTCTTCCACTGTCCTGGCGCTTGAGTTGAATTCCTTGTCTCGGGTTCCCTTCATGAGCCCCATGATGATGGGTTTTTTTAATGGCCCACGTCCGGCGCCCAGTGAGTTCCCTGAATTCTCAGTTTTCCTGTGCTTTCCTGGGACAGGAGACAGAGAGCTGAGATCCACCCGGCTGTCATTCCCTGTCATTCCCACCAATCAGCCTTTAATCCAATCCGCCAGGGTTATTGTGGCTGAACTTGCTGTTGCTGTTGTTGTTGTTGTTGTTTAGGCCGTGCCTCGGCGAGCCCAGAGGATCCGAGCATCATGGGAGCGGCGGCTGCGAGACTCCCCGCTCATTAGCCGCCTCTCCATTCGACGCCTCGTTTGCATACCGGGAGGTTGGGGCAGTGGAGCAGCCTCACTCTCTCCCGTACCAAGGTGGGAAAACGAGTGGTGACAACGCTTTTATACTGTGACAAACCTGCTCGGCGCGGCGAAATTAATGGGAGTCTCGCTGCAGTTCTGATGCCAAAAATGTGCATTTATTCCGGACGTTGCAGAACGATCTGGAATTATTATTTCTGTGCAGTGACGCTGTTTCACTAGAACATGTGCAGCAGATTCAAAGTGCCTTGGTTACCATCTCTATTGGTGGGGCTTCTAGATCCTCCCATTGGACAAGCTATGTGGGTCCATGACGTCTCTCCAAAACATGCCATATTTGTTGAACTGGATTCTGTCCTTGTGCTCTCATCAGTCTGGGTGGGTTGGACACTCGCCTATAAACTAGACGACCACAAAGTCCCAGGTTCGAACCCCACTTACTACCATCGTGTCCGTAAGCAGGACACTCCACCCTGAGTGTCTCCAGGGGGACTGTCTCTGTAACTACTGACTGTAAGGCGCTCTGGATGAGGTCTGGTACATGCGTTAAATGTCGTATTAACATGAGCATATAGTTTCAGTCTTAATATTAGTTCTAGTCGAGTCCTTGCGTCCAGCTGTCAATTTATTCTAATCAAGTCTGAGAATTTTAGTCGTATTTTAGTCAGAATTATCCATGACTATTAAGACTAGTCAAATCTTAGTCTATGAAAATTGGCTCTTTTTGTTTTAAATGCAATTTTCTTTAACCCAGGAGACACAGGAAACAGAAACCACAATAAAACATCTCGAAGGACCGCACGACTGCTCCTGCTCCACGTTTGAACAACTCGGCGCCTTCAAACTTTCTGCCACGAGAGACATGAAGTGACGGACCCACAGTTCAGTGGAGGTGTCGCCGTTGTCCCCTTTAGCGAGCAGACTGTTACGTCCCTTTGGGAAATTTGAGATGAACTACACCGAGCTTCCGAATAGACCGACAGCCTTATCCGTGGAACTCCGCGGAAGAGCCGGCGTGCTGGATGTTGCGTTAGAAGGACGTGCACAATGCCGAAGTTGCTGAGGCATTTACATTTAGATCATTTACCAGACGCCCTTATCCAGAGCGACTTACAGTCAGTAGTTACAGGGACAGGCCCCCCTGGAGACACTCGAGGTTAAGTGTCTTGCTCAGGGACATGATGGTAGTAAGTGGGGTTTGAACCTGGGTCTTCACAGGCGAGTGTCTGACCCACTAGACTACTACCACCCCAGCGCATGCAGAAAGCAAGAACATCTCTCCAGACTCAGAACACTGACTTTGCACTTTCTTTCTACGGTGTGCTGATGTGTAAAAATACCACAGCGCGGTGTGTACATGATCGGCGGTCGTATCATTAGCGCGCGTGTAAACACGCGCCACGTTACACGAGGGACTATTCTCGGAAGCCGCGGCGGGGAATTACAGGGCATCATAATAGGAGAGCGCTGCGTATCCCAGGAATATCCAGACGGAGCTCGGCAGGAAAGAGAGTGTGTGTGTGTGTGTGTGTGTGAGTGTGTGTGTGTGTGTGTGTGTGTGTGTGTGTGAGTGTGTTGCTTCCTGTGGTCAGGCCTCTGGAGGGGGCGGCGAGAGTCCCCACTCAGATGTGGCGCGGCTGAATTAGCATGCATGCAGCGGGGAACGCGTCTTCGGAAAATTTACCCTTAATCGTGGCCTGAGCGTTGTCTAGGGCGGTAGTGGCCTAGTGGGTAACACACTCGCCTGTGAACCAGAAGACCTGGGTACGAATCCCACTTACTACCATCATGTCCCTGAGCAAGACACTTAACCCTGAGTGTCTCCAGGGGGACTGTCCCTGTAAGTACTGATTGTAAGTCGCTCTGGATAAGGGCGTCTGGTAAATGCTGTAAATGTAAATGTTTCCCCTCGTTCAGCAATCCATCTCCCCATTCCTGCTGCCACCGAGTGACAGGTCTGACACACACGCACACACACACACACACACACACACACACACACACAAACACCTGAGGCAGTGTGTCACACATGCCCTTCCTGCTGCTGATAGTGCACTAATCCCCCGAGCGGCTGAAATGCGCGGCTGGCTGGGCGTTACACCCTCATTAATATTTCATCCCGCCGCATACCTGGCTGTGGGCCGCCGCCCCAATCCGGAGAATCCGGGCCGGCGTGGAAGCGGCAGCACAGACGGCCTCTTCATTTACTAATTCATGGGGGCGCAGCTGATGACACGACAAGAAAGTGATCGGGACTGGGGTGGGGTGGTAGTAGCCTAGTGGGGTAACAGAAGACCCAGGTTCAAACCCCACTTACTACCATCGTGTCCCTGAGCAAGACACTTAACCCTGAGTGTCTCCAGGGGGGACTGTCCCTGTAACTACTGACTGTAAGTCTCTCTGGATAAGGGCGTCTGGTAAATGCTGTAAATGGGACTGTTGGTGACCATCTCAGAGAGCGTGAAATGCTGCCATCTCGTATCTTCAGATTCGTTCTATGGCGTTGAAAAACGCACGATCCAGGAAAGGGTAACTTTTATCTGGCCACGTATGGAATCGTCCCGATGTCCTGTGCGCGTGAACATGTGGAGCGTGCTGGCATTTTTACTTGATTCCTTTGGGGAGTTTTGGAATGAGAGGATGAGGGGTCCTCCAGCGGCCGGGTCGCGCTGTTCCTGCAGCAGGACGGCTCTGAGAGGAGCGCCGGCGCTCGGTAACCTTGAAGCCTGGACGCGCTCGTTTGATGTCAAAGTTCCAGACAAAGTTGAAAAGAATTGCGGCTGTTGCATATTCCTCTTCATCCTCTTCCACCTCCACTGCTTCGTTTCGCCTCTTTCTCCTCCGAAAGTGAAGCCCAGTCAAGGCTCTACCGACTTTTCCTCCAGGAACTCAGACGTTTGACCTCGGGTTGATAATTACCGTCCCGCAGAGCTTATCGCCGCCGGTCATGTGTCATTTATTAACTGCAGTCCATGGATGTTGGGACGTTGGTGTCCTCTTGCCGCCCGGAGAATGACGGGTAACGTTCATTCGTTAATTGGTGACCGTTTTTTGCAGCCCATTTTTTTAAGTGAAGTGATTGTCACATGTGATACACAGCAGCACAGCACACAGTGCACACAGTGAAATTTGTCCTCTGCATTTAACCCATCACCCTGAGTGAGCAGTGGGCACCATGACAGGCGCCCGGGGAGCAGTGTGTGGGGACGGTGCTTTGCTCAGTGGCACTTCAGTGGTACCTTGGCAGATCGGGATTCGAACCAGCAACCTTCTGATTACGGGACCGCTTCCTTAACCGCTAGGCCACCACTGCCCCATTTTGTTCGTTTGACATTTGAATCTCCTTTATCAATTACCAGTAACATAAACCTTCTTTAACCACACAAAGCCGCGTTACTATACATTTTATTAACTCATTCGTTCTCTCGCATTCATTTTAATGAATGCAGCGATACGAGCTGCATCCAGGAATCAATACCTCAGAACCTTCTAGAAATGTCATCGACTTATTCACATCTATGTTAAATGCAAATGTCGGTAACGAATCTGGCCTGCTTGGAATTATTACCACATGAGCAGAATGGCACCACACATACACCACACAGTTTATCAGGAGAACTCACCTGCACACACACACACACACACACACACACACACACTCCTGCTCTCGGCGTTCATTTATTTAGCGCTCGCAGCGAGAGATCTGCTTATCGTCACCGTGATGTCGTCTCTCTTCCCCCTCGAGTTGAGCTGCCTTTTAAAAGCGCCACCGCCGCCGCCGCCGCTTGGCTTTCTTAATTAGCACGTGTCTTTGAAAGGCACCCGCTTCCCGCCATGGCAGGTTGGCAGCACCTGATTAGCGAGAGAAGCACCATCACACACACACACACACACACACACTCAAAAGTTCCCTGCAATAAAGATGCAGGGGCGTGTGGAAGCTGGGTGGGGACGGGTTTCACCCGTCAAGGCCCAGGCAGCAGCACACAGAACCTAGAACGTCCTCTCCTCTGCTTCTCTTCTACTGACAACGATGCAAGAACACAGCTGGCCCATGTTCACACCAGACACTGAAGGTAGGTTCACGATCTCATCTGGTTCATAGAGGTTACATACACTTTTTTTAAAGATCTGTGCTATCAGTATACATACATACATACATTCATATATATATATATATATATACACACACACACACACACACACACACACACACACACACACACACACACACGAATGTATGTATGTATGTATATGTATATACATATATCATTGTATTTGTGGTGAACTGTAAAAAGTGTACAAATCAAGAATACAGTATTTGTGTGGTGAAAGTTTCACATTTAAAGTTATACTTTTTTATATGTTTTCTAGTAAAGTACTAGTATTAGATTGGTATAATTCCTAATTAGTAATTACACAAAAATTATTTCATTAGTATAATTACATGGTCCAAAATGTGGCAGCCCGCCTCATCTTCAACCAGCCGAACCACACCCACGTCCCGCCTCTCCTCACCTCCCTCCACCGGCTCCTGGTAGCTGCTCGCATTGAGCTTAAATCCTTGATGCTGCCTACAGGGCTGTAAATGGAAGTTCTCCCTCTTACACCAACACACTACTAGCCAGATACACTCCTGCACATCCTCTCAGATCTGCACAGGAAACCAGACAGAAAATCCCCTCTTCACGGGGTCTCCGGTCCCCATTGACTCGGTTCTCCTTCGTTGTCCCTGGCTGGTGGAACAACTTGCCCGGCTCCATTCAACTAGCTGAGACTACCACCACCTTTAAGAAGCAGTTGTTTAAAAAGTATTTCAAGCGAGTCTAACACACACAGACACACACACACACAAAACTAAAAATATAAAAAATTAATAAATAAATTTCGTACAGAACTTAACAATTCCCAGCATGTTCTATTCCTGACAAGTTTGAGCCTTATCAGGGCTCTTAGTTTTGTAACTCCAAATCTATAGAAGCCGAATGGGAATTGCTGGTGTCCTCTTGTAAGTCGCTTTGGATAAAAGCATCTGCCAAGTAAAGTAAAGTAAAGTAAAGTAAAGTAAAGTAAAGTAAAGTAAAGTAAAGTACTAGGTAATTATTAGGTTCCTCAGGGTCCAGCAGGAGATTGGAGTCCCACGTTCTCCAGGGTGCTTTGCGGTGCGGGGACATTGTATCTGCATGGGAGCGGGCAGCCGCCTCGGCCTCAGTCCCGTACACATCCAGACAGATGGGGACCGCCGGAGCGGCCCGGGATCGGGGACGACGTCCTCCCACCGGCGCGTCCCGGACATCTGTCAGCCGCCCCGCAGACAGGTGACCGGCCGCCATCGGCCCAGGCCATGAAAAATGCATGACGGCAGGATGTTATGCCTTTAAAAAGCGGACGGAGGCGGGTGTGAGAGGAGCCGAGCGATGCGGCCAATCAATGGTTCGATCCAGCGGCGCATTCATTACGCACCCACCCCGACCCGCCCCTTTTCATCCAGTCAATTTTATGCATTCGATTTCCACCCTGAGTGACACCAGCTGGAAATCAGGCAGATTTAAAAAATGGATTAAAAAATTGAAAGCAGCTTTCGTAGCCCGGAGCCGAGTTCCTGCCCCCGTTCTTCATTGTGGCCTGTACCCGTACGTCAGGGGGGATATCATATACTGTAGCATTTATGATTTCTGTGCTGCTCTTCAAGTCCAATGTAATAGGAACGAGTCTATGGCAGTGATGCACACACACACACACACACACACACGTGCAAGTCGCATCGTGCATTATTCTTCCTCATTATTTCTCAGAAGGGTGTAGACATGACGCGTCCTCACCCCAGATGGTCCCGATCGTCCATTAGCGCTCTAATTAAGCGCGGCTACCTGGCCTGGCCTTGCGTAAAATTGACCTGAACTGGAGTTGAGCACTCGGAGCCAAAGGCGAGGGCCGCTAATGCAAAGCAAATCCCGTACCTGGGGAAAAGGCCGCATTCAGCCCTAATCCCATGGCCCGCAGGCTGCGCGCCTAACAACAGAAGCACGGGCACCGCGTGTGAGCGCCGCGGGGACACGAGGGGACGTGAGGGGCCATTGTCCAAACCCGGACGGCTCTGAGAAGACGTATACCGTGCAGCGCGCGAGGGCGGACTCAGACACACACGCTACCAGTCGTTTTTTATATTACAGAGCTGAAGACACAGGACTACAAAATAACATGTAATTATGTCAAAAATAATATGGAATTATGTAGAAAAAGTCAGGTTAAGGAAGCGTCCCCGTAATCAGAAGGTTGCCGGTTCGAATCCCGATCCACCAAGGTGCCACTGAGGTGCCACTGAGCAAAGCACCGTCCCCACACACTGCTCCCCGGGCGCCTGCTCACCAAGGGTGATGGGTTAAATGCAGAGGACAAATTTTGTTGTGTCACCGTGTGCTGTGCTGCACTGTTTCACAGTGACAATCGCTTCACTTTCAATCATCAAACCTGCTAGAAAAACTACCAAATATGTTTCTTGCATTGGATTTTAGTCAAAATGGCTCCATCTTAATCCCCATAACCGCGCCAGAGCAGGGCCATCCAGAGTACCGTCCAACTGGTACGGTACACACAACCGCAACCCCGTCTGAATTCCAACCCAGTAAAGCTTTGGCTCAGCATATTTTCTGTAGATGCTGTCTCATGTATAAAATTGCACGAATCAGTCATGTGATCGGAAGCCCAGCAGCTCTGCTCTCGGCCCGATTCTCTGGCTGCACGCTTGCTCTCTCTACCTGCTTCACCGACGCACCCGAGGCTGTTTTATTCGCCGAATTTATCAAACGGCCGTCGCCTGGGGTGGGAGAATGCTCGCCGGCGTGCTCGGAAACGGAGGAATCGTGCATGCGCTGCGGCACGGGACCACGGGAGTGCTTTACAAGCAACCACCAACCGGTGCAGGAGGCCGAGCGTGGACCTGGAAGCACCTGTTGTACGCGCCGCTGCCTGTCGGGCCTGTCGTGCGCGGCGGCATGCGTGCTTGTCAGAGAGGCCTTCGTACGGCGAGCATCGGCGCCGAGCAGGCAGTGTGACGCGCGTCCTGTGATCCCAACACGGAGACGAGCGCGCTGGAGCGACAGCCGATGTCTGCTCTCATACGGCCTTACACGAAAAAACATGGCCGAATGAGGCACGTCGGTGGTGCATTTTCTTTACCGTTGCCAGATAGTGAGTCTCACAGCTCCAGATTCGGCTGTCTCAACTGGAGGGATGGACCACCGCACATCATGGTTTTACATGGTCTTTGCTGGTGTCCCTCTTTCTCCATTTTCCAGTCATTAGAGGATATTGTCAAACTGTCAATCAAATTGTGCGCCTTTATTCTGTGGAGATGTGCATCACGACCACAGGTTTGGGAATTTCTGTCAGAAAATGTTCCAGAATCTCACTGAGACTCGCGTTCTATGGATGGAGACGACCTTCATCGTGCATCATGTCTTCACCCCATAATTGAGTTTAGGACATGTAAAGGTGGATCGTAAAGGAATATTTTGAAGGAGAGCCCCCGTTCCTGAGCGCTGGAAGGCCATTGGCCGGCTGGTGATCAGTCTGTATGCAAATAAGCGGCATTTGGCTGGGTCAGTGCTTAGCCGGGCACGTAGCGGAGCGCAGCTATGGCAGGAATGCGGAGGTCGGCTTCATAATTAACCTCGCCTGGTTTGGGGAGAGGACGTCGTCCATGTCCATCCCAGGCCAGAGAGCGTCCTGGTTGTCCTCGGCTGTTATTTCAAGGAATTGAGATTTTTTGGGTTTCTATGCAAAACAAGAACTAATTCTGTTAGAAACAGACCAGAGTACATTTTAATGTTTAGTAACAAACTTGTTGTGGATTATTAAAGTAATAAGCTGTGAATGCAGAAAGTTATTTATGAAGGACTGATTCAAGGCTTTTATCCACTAGCCAGTAATAATAAAAATACTTATTATATTTTACTGATGATCTTTGGTTGCCTAGCAACAGCAAAATGGAAAGGATTTTTTTTGCTATTTTGCAGGACCTACTGTGGTTTATTACGTGAATCAGACTTTTAACAATCATTTTTTTACGTTGTTCCATGAATGTAAACAACGCTTTGCGACTTTTTTTCTGCCACTGTAATCCGGCGTTGCGTCCCCATCACCTCGGACGAGTCGGTAAGTGGAGCAGCGGCATTCTGCTGCTGTACCTTTCATTATCCTCCATCATCGTTCGTTTCATCTGACACTTCCCATTACCGCTCGTCTGCGTCCCGCTTTGATGATGGCGGCCCGGCGAGCGCCACTCCGCCGGGGTCAGGGGTTAATCATGGGTATTTCTGGCCAGCTCGTCTCACTGTACCCTGGTCCAGGCGTTCCGGGGTGCGCGCCCGTGTCTTGTTTCATTTGCGGCTTTAATTAAGGCGACGGGGTCGGAAGCTCCTCGGCGCTACAGGTCTGCTCGGAGGGTGATGAAACCTCCCTCGCTGGCTGCCGGAGCTGAAGGTAGAGCTGTCACAGCCCCTCACTGACAGCCGTACGTAATTATTACTGTCTGACAGGCTTCAGCAAGCTGCCTGTCAGCCCTGGGCTGCCTGCCTGCCTGCCTGAAACAACCGGAAATTATAAATAAGTATAATAAAAAAATTCGTATAGACCTGAAACGAGGGGGGGGGGGGGGGGGGGGGGGGGGGGGGGGTGAAGGCGGCTTTAAGATGAAAGGGAATGCATTCATAGAAATAAGGAGTGCAAGTCAAATCCACATCTTCTTCACATTGGAAAACCCTTCCTCGGCGCTCCAGGATCCTTTTTAGATCGAGAACCAGGGTGAATTTCAGCTTCTTCCTCGGACCAACCACTGATACTGGATTAAGTTCTTATTTCTTTATGCATTGTGATGTGACAATTAAAGTACTGTAAGTTCTATAAAGTAAAGTAATAGTAGACATTGGCAAGATTCATCTTTTAACATTAATCAGTTAAGACAGTTTTAATAAGATTTAATAAGATTTTTAATGGAACATCCTGGAAATAAACCAGATGACTTGTTAGTCAGTCAGGTTTATGGCAGAATGTATGTGTTGAGTTATAAAATATGAAGATTAATTATTATCCAGGTTAATAATTCATAATGTATTAAACACTTGCAACATCTTAAGTGTAAAAGTGTTTCTAGATTTTGTTTTGGTTCTTGTGAACTTCCCAGAATTCCTGTCCGGAAAGACGACAGTGCCTCGCTGCCGCCGCATAAATCTCCGGCTGTCAGCAGAGGCCTCTCCTCCCTGACCCCCCACACCATCAGTCACGACCTGTCCATCTCCTGACCTCTCGAACCCAGGCAGGGACGTCCTGCGCACATACACACACACCCCCCGCGGGAGGGTGATTGATGGGAATACAAACAGTCCCCGGGGGGAGGTAAACACGGCACGCCGCTCTCAGCGGCCCTGCAGGAAGGAACCGGAATTCCGCCGGACGCCAGTCAAAGTGTCAATCAAGGAGGCTTCATCCCACGCCATCAGCTGCAACCGAACACGTGTCACTCCACCTCGAGCTTTCCGTTCAGGATCCGAATCGGTTGAAAAAGTGCCGGAAATTCCAGCGATCACGCCGGGCCTTCTGCTAGCCCTGCGTCTGTCGGCGGCTTCATAATCGTTACTTTTACGTTTGGAACCGTCTAGTTGTTTTTCATACGACACTTTGTCGAGCTCCGCCTCTCCCGTCACTCGGTTCCCCGCGCTGCGTGTCGGTAAGTGCCGTTCCGGCCGCCCCTCTGCGGTAATTACTGGGAGAGGCGGCGCTCGGTCGGGGTCGGCTACGAGCCGCCGCTCATCACTCGCCCCCCCGGTGCGCTGACAAGATCCGGAGGCCTGCGGCACAGCTGGGGATCCTCCACCCCACGCCACCTCCCCAGCGGCAGACATCAGAGGCCGCCGCCTTTTATTCCCGCTTCTCCGGCTACGGTGCCTTCTGGACTACTCAGCCGCACTAATCACGCTAAGTTCATTAAGACCAGTTTGCCACACCCACCCTTCCCATTAAAATGCTGATATATTCATAAAAATATACCGCACAGTGGTGAAAATGCATGCCATTACAGTCGGTGAAACTGGTCTCACTACATTGTAAGAGTTTGGACTCGCCGAACGTAGAGTCGGTAACGGGGATTATGATGGCTGCTCGGCACACGTCGTCATAATAAGCAGTTTTGTGAGACGATCATTACATTGCAGGAAGGAGCCGCAGCAGCAGCTCCTTGAGGACTGTTGGAAACCAGCTTAAGGGGCTTCAGAGAAGCTGAGAGAAGTGTGAAATGCTGCCATCACCGCCTCGAAGAATGGCGGATATGAACTTTTTCAACTTGAACCTTCAAACAGAACCTTCTGCAAGCTGTAAATATCGTGTTCTGTGTCATTTTAACGGCTTAAATATTCATGCATCCTTCCATGTTCCAGTGCCACTTTTCCAAGTCAGGGTCATGGTGAAACAGGTTTTCCTCTCCTTCCGAAGACCCCGAGGAGGTTGAAATTTGGTAAAACACACACATGAAAGAGGGAAGAACATTGCTTAGAGCAGCGGAGGGATTTATGTGGACCTGGAGCGTGCCCTGGCTGGGTCAAGCTGCAGGTCTGTGGTCCACAGAGCAGTGAGTGGGCCTGACGCGTTATTAGCTTGTAGACAACATGGAAGGAGGGCGAACTCAAGGGAGTAAACTTGCAAAGGAAAAGAAAATGGTTGCAAGACATTTAACCGAACGTCAGTCATAGCCAGCATCTGTTTCTTCAGGGCCGAAAGGCTGTAAAAAAGCTCATTAGTCATTAAGCATGTTAATAATGCTTAACGGGGGATGCCTAATCCCACCATGTCCATATCGATCATGATGGCTGTAGTTGTTTTTGGCGTCATGTCTTAATTTTAGCTTTAGTCTAGTCTCGCATTTAAGTCTTGTTTTAGTCAGAATTGTCCATGAATATTTTAAATAATAAATAGACAATGTATATAATATAGTATCCTAATATATATATATATATAATAAGTTCCTACTAGATTGGACAAAAACATCAATTTCTTCTTTTAACGCCCATTTCATGATTGAAACAAGGTTATCTTATTATTATATTACTCGACACGGAAGGGTGCCACTGAAGTCCCCTTGAGCAAGGTACTGTCCCCACACACTGCTCCACCAAGACGTTCTCCCGCGCCTGAGATGCTCAGACACTGACCAACCACACCGCATACATTCGAGACGAAAAAAAACTCTCTGTGCTTAATACAACTGTGAGTTTCAACAGGGATTCACTAAAATGACATACAGTCACAACAACAACCATGCATGGCCTTAGTATTTAGTCTCACTCAATATGGGTCATTTCAGGGTAAGGCCAATAACTTCAGGCTTCAGTTGAAACCAGACGCAGCAGAAACTGGACACTGGGGGTGGAGTGGTCAACCTGCTCCGACTTGTCTAACCTCGAAAATCCTGCATTACTTACTCAGTTCTGACCACCAAGAGCATCTGAGACAAAATCTCAGGCTTTGATTTAACACAGAAGCTTTGGTTTTTGTGACCGTTTCTATGCTCTTTTTTTAAGTAGCTTTATGTTAACGTGCTAATTTTGTCAATGTAGTATACTTAATTATATATACAATTTAAATATAAGATGGTAAAAAACTGAAGCTAAAAAAAAAACACAAGTGTTCGCAGCTCAGCTGAACTGACTTTGAGTTTTCTTTTTTTTGTACCTCCCTCCTTTTTTCAAGAGAAAAGCAAAATCCTTTAATCACAACACTGAGGCCGGGCAAAATCCGGTGCCCAGACAGAACAAAAGTCAGCTCTTCCCTCTGAATGGCGGTGAAACGTGGGCAGGCCGCTCCGGCATTAGCCTTTAAATCTAAAGGACCCACAAGGACCTTTTAAAAAGATGGCCGCCCCCCCCCTCCTCCTGTCCAGGCCTCTGAAAGAGCAGAGTGTGCTGGCCGGCATGTGGGAACAGGGTGGAGAAAAGGCAGTAAGAATGGAGGTGGAAGGGGGAAGGAGGGCGGGAGAAGAGTAAAGGGTGAAAGGTCAGGGCGGCTCCCAATCAGCACTGTTTAAACAATTCCCTCCACCCAGGGACGCTCTGGGGACAGGTTGTGTAAGGGGACGCAGTGAACCGACCCGGCCGGTTTGAATGGGCAGATGCACAAAAAATAGGCCCCTAATGCATGACACGGGACCCACTAGCCTATAGAAAATGCCAATGTATGCATTGTGGACTAATCTTAACGCTCAATTAGAATTAACACTCATTTATGGGACACTATGTCACATTCAATCAAAATTTCATCACAATTGATCTATTGATGGAACAATTTTCCGCAGGAGACACAAATTTGTGTTTTAAAGGCTTGGAAGTATGCTTATTTAGGGGCATTATATAGGTCAGGGCTTCTCCAGGCTAAGAAATTTACATTTACATTTACATTTACAGCGTTTATCAGACGCCCTTATCCAGAGCGACTTACAATCAGTATTACAGGGACAGTCTCCCTGGAGCAATTTAGGGTTAAGTGTCTTGCTCAGGGACACAATGGTAGTAAGTGGGATTTGAACCCGGGTCTTCTGGTTCATAAGCGAGTGTGTTACCCACTAGGCTACTACCACCCCAAGAAATCTTTTATCGAAGCCCTAAACAACAAACCTAATTACATATAAATATAATACATACATTATCATGCCGTGTGCAATTATTAGATACGTTTGTCGCTAGGAGTAAAAGATATGCATTTCTTTGTTTTTTTTTATACCAAACTCTTGACTCAACAATTGTATGTAGACAGCAAAGAGAGAATTTCATTGTTCAGAAAAGTGTCATTTCTTCTGTACACATGACAATAAACACTTTGAATCCTTGAATGAACACTCAGCATTACAATAAAATCCTTTTAGGATTGCCGTTACCATGGGAACGTATTTCAAACTTGGAAAGGATTTCATGTGTTGCCCCATGACTTCCACGCATCAACTCGAAGCAAGAGAGACGTCAGAAATCGCTACATTCACATTATTTATGTCTAAATAATGATTTTATTTACCACCTTCGTGGCTGGTATGTCACCAAAATTCACCCGTCACAACGTGAAATTTCATTGTGCTCAAATTTGAGAAGCACTGAGCTAGGAACCCTGTTAAAGTGGAAGTAAATGGCCTGTTGTTCACTCCACTCATTACAGAACAGGCTTCTTTTAACCCACAGAACACTTCAGCAACGTTTCTTCAACGTTGGCGAGTGGGGACAGACTGTGGATTCCATGAACCACTGACGGGAGGAATGCGGTGTTTGTTCGCTCGATGTGAAGAGGCGAACTGATGAGAGAAAAGTTGTGGGGGGGTTTGTGCCACCCCCCCCACCCCCCCCTCAACAAACAGTTGACGCCTCGGTGTCTCGGCCGTTCTGACCCGACACACAAACAACGTTTCGCATTTTCGGCTAGTTGTAGACACGCGTAATCAATTCAATGTGTTCATCTAAAAAAAGAAATAAAAAAATGGTCCCAACTCTGCGACACTTTAATTAATTCAACAAACCTGCACACATCGGCGCGGCGTCTCCGGGGAAAGCGAAATAATTAACACGCATTTATACAGCTAATACCGGAGACAACGGATTCCCCGTAATTGCCAGAAATGCTTTAAATCCATTTTAACGCATCTACACGCCTCCATCTGTTTCAGGCGATTAGCGCCCCAACACAAACTTGGACACTTTCTAAAAAATAAAAAAAAAACTAAACGCCTCTCAATTTATTATTTATTTTTCCTTGCCAATCTCTCGTCTCCCAGAACTTGATTTAAGTGGGTTTCATTTACATAAACGGGTCTGGAAGATTGGCAGCAATTGGCGGTTTAGCCTGGTGAAATCTGGATTAGCAGCACCGCAGCTCGGTGTCTCGGTTTAGGGGGAACGGCGAAACCCGACCCTCAAAAACCCCTTAATCCTAATGGACGGCCAATCAGCGCAAACGAAGGCCCTCGTCTGCCGGCCCCGGCCTTTCAATGTAAATGGTGCGTAAACGAATCCAATACGGCCCGGTCTGAGCGGGGCCTCGGGCCCCCCGGTGAAAAGCGTTTTCAGGCTACAGATCGCCGCTCGTTTTCTTTCACCGGGTGGTCCTCAGCCCTTCGTTTCGGGGACTTTGTTTTAATCCCGCGGTATTAGCGCTCGGTTGTCTCCGGGGGACAGGTGAAAGCTGCCGAGGAGATGCGGTGTGGTGATTAGGTTTGGAGGACAACGGCGCGACGCTAATGCGTGGAGCGGGAGACTCTGGAGGGTGCGGTGAAACCGCCCCTGGGGTCACTGCGGTTATGGCCAAACAGGGCGGTGGCGGTGGACAGTCTTATTGTTTTAAATGGACGTTAGGGACTTCAGTGTCCAGACCACAGATATAGATGCAGGATGAGCGTGGAAGAACTTGAAAAGTTTCCAATTTTTTTTACACCTTTTACCAGACGCCCTTATCCAGAGCGACTTACAGTCAGTAGTTACAGGGACAGTCCCCCCCTGGAGACACTCAGGGTTAAGTGTCCTGCTCAGGGACACGATGGTAGTAAGTGGGATTTGAACCTGGGTCTTCTGGTTCATAGGCGAGTGTGTTACCCACTAGGCTACTACCACCAGGACTGTTCAGAACGTCCCCTGGACTGGTTTGTGGACCTATGCGGGTCTTTTAAAGCGAATTATTACACCTGATGAGGAACATAGTTGCATCACTGCAGTTATTTTAGAACCGGGAGTGACAGGACTGATGTTGGGGTGTCGCTCTGTTACTATTTCTATATTGGCACGCATTGTCCCGTGACCAGGACCGTGGCACGGCATGGACAAAAACATCTAGACCTCCAAAAATGTCTCATAAATGATACCTTGAGAGGAACACGTTGTTCCCCGTGTCGCATTCACCAACGACGCTGTGCAGGAGGAAGATGCAATTATCCCGACTGGCGGCCTATGTTTATGACATTTCGGGTTTGGACCGGCCTCGCCTCTGACCCCCGCCATCCTCTGTTGCTCGGCCTGGTGTCGCCGCTGTCAGAGCGGAACTAATTTGTTCCGTGCCACAGACTGTAGAGGACGGCGAGGAGAAAGACGGAACCCGTATTAGGCGATGAGGCCGACGAGACACAAGGTTCCGCGATTTATGAAAGCTGTTGTGTTCTTCCGCGGCCAACCAAATGCCGTCAACATGTACATTTACATTTACATTTAAGGCATTTGACAGACGCCCTTATCCAGAGCGACTTACAACGTGCTTCCATGTTACCACCGATGAAGAGATCAATTCCGGTTCACTAGGACCCCCAACTATGAATACAATCTTTTTATTCACTCGGTTGTAGATTCTGTACGCAAAGTTCGACAATAAGTAAAGTTACAAGTTCATCTAAATATTCTCTAAACATGCCGCGACGGATCTAGCTTTAGATGATGCTGTGATTTTCATCCAGGATTTAAAAAAAAAAGCCGCTTGGGGACAGCTGCAGGTGATGAAGACATACACAGTTTAAAAAAAAAAAAAAAAGGAACAAATGAACTGGCGAACGAAGGGAAAGACGTTTTTAAGCAGCGAAATTTGCCCGGTTCAAGCCCACGCTGAGAACCGCGATATGAAAAGACGGAATTAAAGAGCGAAAAAGGAGTCTGATTGCTTCTCTGGGATTCTTTCAGATATTACTTGTTGCAGATAAATATTTAATTTCCTTGTTCTCCTTATTACATTTTTTTTTTCTGCCGTCCACTAACTCGAATGTAAAATTTAATCTGCACAATGAGCACTATATAAAAAAAATAAATTATCAAAAGTCAAGTTTTTTTACTTCAGTCAACATGCAAGGCCTTTCAGGACTTTTATTATTAAGTGCTAAAATCATAGAATAATAAAAGAGGAATGAAAGGCGTAGCGCATCAGAGGCGATTACTGTTTAATGGCCGTCTGTGTGGGACCAAGTCTGATAAATATTGAGATTTCAACGTTGAAATATTCAGATCATGTAAATTTACACCCCAGGTTGTTCTCACATTGCACCGTGTCCAGGGATGCTGCACACAGTGACAATTTTCACCAGCGACAGCATTTGGGGTCATTTGTTTTAAACAACTTTGAAGGGACATATGGGGTCCCACATCACCAAAAAATTCGATTATAGACGACTTATCTGTAAAAATTGTACAATAATTTAAAACTAAGGTGATGTTGCAGTCGTAAATGTGTGCAAGAGCAGACCCGGGAGTGCAGTTTTATCCCACAAAACATTTTTCACACCCCAGAAAATTGTGACTTGTGAACGGCACTTTTAAGTGTTCATGCTGTGTGACTGATGACTGATGGGAAGGGTGGTAGTCGCCTAGTGGGTAGCACAGAAGCCCCGGGTTCAAACCCCACTTACTACCACTGTGTCCATGAGCAAGACACTTAACCCTGAGTGTCTCCAGGGGGGGACTGTCCCTGTAACTATTACTAAATGTCTTAAATGTAAAAGTAAATGTCCCCCTTCTCTCAGCAGTATTATGCCACACAACGCTGCCATGGTGCTATAACTACAACATACTGCTATAACTATGCATGTTGAAGTTCAACTGGTATTCAGTGGTATATAGTGATGTGATATGATGCAAAAACGAATGACCAAGCAAACAAGCATAATCAGTTCCTGAGAACAATGCAAGAAGATAAAAGACACATTGGTTGTGTGGAGCCAGTAAAACATGGTGGCACCATGAATCAATGGTACAGGCGATCAGTTATTATCAGGATTTACAAGATGTAGCTTTGTGCATCGTGTATTGCATCGTTTTTGAGGATGGGACCCGTGTTGGCTCCATATCTAATACGGTGTTGTGCAGCAGCAGCCTGGTTTGGAACTCAGTTCGTGATGAGTTTTCAGGAGAGGCTGTACCCACAAGGCCGTTCACTAGCACTTAGGCGAAGAGGAAGAAAGAGCAGAAGAGGCGGAGGCAGCGTGATTAGGACGAAGCTGTTGCTGAACGTGATGAAATTTCAGCTGCGGTCAGTCGTTTTTTTTACCTCCTTGGCGCGTTCGCTGCTGTATCCCGTGGCTTAGGAGACGATTTTAAGACAAAAACCTGCATCTGCTCAGTCAGAGGGGCTTTTCAATAATGCATTAGACGACCTGCCGAGACCCAGGGGCTTTCCTCCACTCCGCCCGTCTCTCTCTCTCTCTCTCTCTCGCTCGCCCGCTCGGCGGGTAATCTGAGAGTGCAGGTAAGACAGGAGTACTGATTAGTCCGCTGAAACACACACAGGGAAAAACAGAGAGACAGAGAGGCAGGCCGAGACACTTAGACACTGGCTGCTTTGTTCAACTTTGTTCAGGCGGAGTCCCCCCGGTCACCACCCCCCCACCGTCACCAGCTCTTGTCGGTCTGCTGAGAGTGGTTACGTGGGGGGGAGAGGGGCTGCTTGTGGTCTCTTAACCTCCCGGCCCGGCCGGCCTGGCCACTTCCAACCCCGCCCGAGCCCCTCCTCCGGCCGGCCGCCCGGAGACGAGTCTCTAATGATCCGGGCACAATGGCCTCGCCCCTGCGCCGCTGAGGGGCCCGAACCAGATGGCAAATTAGTGGCGATTGTTCCGAAACAATGTGGTCCGTTACTGACTGCGGAGCGGAGGGGTCTGGATCTGCGGGTGGACGCCCTCCTTCCCGCCCCTCTCTCTCTCTCTCGCTCGCTCACAGCCTCTCTGGATGATGGCCGTACCACCTTAAGATTGCTTAGTGGGGCAGTGGTGGCCTAGCGGGTAAGGTAACAAAGGGTTGCGGGTTCAAATCCTGAACCGCCAAGGTGCCACTGAGGTCCCCTTGACGAAAGCACTGTCCCCAAACACTGCTCCCCGGGCACTTTTCATGGCCGCCCACTGCTCACCAAGGGTGATGGTTTTTAATGCAGTGGACACATTTCATCATGTGCACCGTGTGCAGTAAACTGTCAAACAGGAAGTAAAGCCAGTCAGAACATGCATGTCATTGTTGTTGTCATTTTGTTGTAGTCTATCCTCAAGTCAGCTGAGTGAAGGCGTGACCCATGACCCTTTAAGCAGCAGGTGGAACCAAGAACCAGTAGAGCATCATAATATAAAATTCTTACGTATATACCACTTTTCATGCATTCGTGCTGCATCCCAGAGTACATTCAAATACGCTTTAAAAATGGTACAGAATTATGTGTTATTCATACATAAAGGTTTTGTTATTGTAAGTCATTAGAATCAAGTGTACAAATTGTGAAACAAAACTAATCTGTTGTCATACAGTGATGCTCAGTGAGTGTTTGGATGCTAAAGTTGCTAAAGACCTAAAATGAAACTTTGCAGCAATAATTTATATGGAATACACTGGTGATGATGATGGTTGCCAAAAAATTTGATAAGTGTGTGAAGTCAAATTTCTTGGCCTTATGGTACCAAAACTGTGCAAAGTTTTTCGTTTTTTAAATGGGTCGTATTTGCATGCCTCCCCAACCATAACGCACCCGGCATTATTATAACCCTCGCGATCTGAAGTCAGACCCGTCGCCGTTGGATGCCACCACAATTCATAACTATTAAAACATAATTCAACCAGCGACGCTTCCAGCACACACAGCCGTCACTTTTTACATCGTCTGGCTGCCCGCTCACACTAAAAGCCTCGTAGAAAGAAAAATATCGCCGTAAATGTTGCATGAGCTCATATTAATAATGTACTTTCTTTTCTTTCTTTTTTTTTTTAAAGATGAAGTGATATTATGGTTATGAAAGGCAATTTGGAGACTGGAGGCACCAGGGAGGCAAACCAAACCAGCAGCGACCTGCAGAAAAGGATCCTGCCGGGGGAGTAATGAGCTGCTGCAGAGCCCGGAGCGCGAGAACCAGGGCCGTGAAGGGACCACACATCGAGCGGAGAGGCGAATTTCACCACCACTTCTCATTACGCGGGAGACGTGTGTCGGGAAGTGACTGAGCACGTCGGCCCGTCTGCGCCTTAATCCCGGGATTCTCCGACATGACGTTTCCCGTGTTTCCACTAAGACGCTCTTTGGAGCCGACATGCGAGTTGGAATTCGGCCGACAATAGCGAGACCGTTCAGCTACGAGCCACTTCCCAGGTTCATAAAGACCCTACGGCTAATTCCAGCATGATGGGGTTTTATGTCGGTGTCGGGGTTGTGTGCATTTCGTCTGTCTTCATTTCTTGTTAGCATGGTACTGGATTCCAGGCACTGGCCCGGGCTAAAAGGCTAACTACCCTGTCCCAAAAACGCAGAGTATACAGAGTGTGGTTTTAATAGACATAAAAGTACTGGCAGATACGCCATTTCTGTTCGCAAAGTTGAGCGAAGTTTGTATGTTGCGAATGCGGCATCCCTAGTTGGCTGCACTCCGCCATTTCGCAGAATTACCACACTCTCAAAGGCAATTCACCGTTTTTACTGTTACGGTTCCCGTAATGCAGAGGAAATATTTGCTTGCAAATATCCCTTTTCAGTTTAGCACGGAGCGTCATCAACTACGGGCCGGTTCAGGCTAGCAGGCTACGTGCATGTTGGCCGCAAATCAGAAACTACCGAGTTTTCACTTCAGACGCTGTCGTGGTTCCATCATTTCAGTCATTTCAGTGCAGTTGAACTCCCTGCTCCTGTTTCTTCACCGTCTAACGGCGCAGATTTACGAGCGTACACCCCGTTTAAGGCTCCATGCGTGGAGGCCGGGCGGAGCCTCGGGGCAGGGAGAGCGACTTTCGCCCGAACACGTCGAGCAGGACGAGGGGTTGGTCGCGTTCTCCACCCGTCTGCAAGGAAAGCACGCAGGATGCGGCACGAAGGATTAACGTGTCCTGCAAGCCGCATCGACTTCTTTTTTTTCACGCATTCTTGCTCTTGCTGTTGCAATTCCATCTCATCGTTTAAGAGATAAAAACGCTTCAGGGCTTTTTGTTGTGCGGAACAAAAACCTGCTGGGTTCCAGTTCTGGTTCTAAGTACCCAGCAAAACTACCCGTTTGAAATTGTTGAATTAAATCCATTTGTTGTATCAAGGAAAGAATTAAAAATGATAAATGATGATTTCTGCTTACAAGACGGGCGTTACGTGTATTAATTGTATAGATGGTACTTTGTTATCATCGGTTGGTGGAGGCGGTGGTGACACTTCTGGTTTCGGTATTCATGGTGTGAAAGAGACAATTATATTTTTATAACAAAAAAATTCAATTAGTAACGGAAATGGTAAAATAAAAAGCTGATGAACTAGCCTGAATGTTAGCCTTTTAAAAAAAAACATGAATTAAACGTACGGTGTGGTAATAATGTACGTAAATAACACAACTGCAAGGTAAAAACCCACAATTCCGTCCATTATAACAGGCTACAGCCAATCATAACCAGGGGTCACTAGACAAAACTGGCCAAACACCAGCATATTATAATGAATAATAAGGATATTTACTTGCACACGTACTGTCGGTCTTTTTTTTTATTTTATCGTGTTGATTTTGGGCCCTGTGGCGGTGGGGACACTTCCTGTTTGAGGATGCATGGTGGGAAAGTGCCTCGTTTCCCCTGAGAAATCATCATTTGTAAACCTACTCCACCATTAAGCCATTTTTGTGCAACTTGATTCCATCATTGGTGGGGAATGGAAGACGGGGACGGGGCGGTCCTGCCGTGCCAAGTCGTGGAATGCATCGGGCGTTGTTCCTCGGGTCCATTTTCGCCTGGCCGCCCCCGACACCTGCACGCTTAATAAGCCACTAAATATCAAACGGCAGCAATCACTCTGGCAACAGGGCACCACGCCCTGGCGTGGCAGCTGAGCGTGACGCCGGGAGGCGTGTTGCTGCCAGCGCCTGACGGACGAACAGATCTGCTACACGGTTACTGACGGAAGTGTGTGTGTGTGTGTGTGTGTGTGTGTGTGTGTGTGTAAGTGTGGGGGGGTATTGGCGTCCCGAAACCTGTCAGGTGTAATTTTGTCATGGCCGGAGGGCCAATCTAGGGTGCAGTCAGACAGACCGGCCGACAGGGAGACGAGTAGTGACACCGAGAGGGGAATAAATAAAGCAGCAGACGGGGGCGACGGGCGGACAGCGAGACAGCACGACAGCCCAGAAGTAAGGGACATTCTTCAGGGATGGACGGACACAGACCTGCACCGAGACAGACAGCAGACAGGTTCGCTGTCTCAACCCGTCCCTTATCCAGAGTCCGCCGTGATGAGCACAGCGATCCAGACATTTCTGCATCAGCCAACCGTTCTAGAAGGAGACCGAATACTGAGATGAAATCAGGAGGCTTTCAACAAAGTCTTAGTTTAAGGGTGTGTACATATATACACACACACACACACACACACACACACACACACACACACACACATATATATATATATATATATATATATATACACACACACACACACACACACACACACATATATATACATACACACACACACACACACATATATATATATATATATATACACACACACACATATATATATATACGCACACACATATATATACACACACATATACATATATACACACACACATATATATATATTCATACACACACATTTATATATATATATATATACACACACACACACACACAAAACAACTTGTTTTGATTTGACACAATTTGTTTTAAAGCTGACTTTTTGAAAGCTTTTCCGGAATTGCTCCAGGTAAACACATACTTCCCAGATGTTGGATTTATGTTAATAGCTGTTCAACGGCAGAAAGAACTACGGGGATTGCATGGACTTAAAGTTAAAAAATAATAAAAATACACCGATAAGTGAGTTTTTAGACAGAAGAGTAAAAATAAAATGAACAATATGAGTTACTGAGAACGTACCCTCCCCGTCCCGCTATCCTGGCCACATTTTCCCAAAATATGTCTTCAATTTCCTCGCGGTTTTCCCAAACAGCAGCTGGTGTTATTGCAGCTCACTTGTCACCAGAAATGGGATGAGGGAACCATGCTTTTCAGATTGTGTGTGTGTGAGTATTATTGCATGCATATGAAGGGGAATGATAAAACCGATTCGAAACAGATCTCTTTCAGGACGCTCGCCTGTCTCTATTTTTGCCTCACGGTTGAGATTTTGCTCCTCTCAGCGTCATGGTGACAGGTGGCACCCGACAGGCCCTCCGGTGCTCCTACCAAGGCGGAGAGACCCACAGCTGCAGCTCCCAGCCGAGGTGTCGCGGTAAAGATGCATTTTTTACCGAGGTTTTGGCGTTCGCGGCCGTCCCGACCTGACAGCCCGGGGAGCCGTTCAAAAACCAAACATTAGTCACAGATCCAGAGAAGTCGACTTCTCGTCCCGTGGTGTCAACTCACGGGACTGTGGAGTTCAGGAGCGTGATGAAATGCCGATTGGTCGTGGAAAATTAGCATAAAATAATTCGGTTTCCTGACCTTTGTTTACCGCACGCTCACACGTACATGGCGCATCAACACTTGAGGGTGGGCGTGTCTGCCTTGCAGGGAGCACAGGAGCAGCAACCAATCACGAAAAGCAGCCGTTTAGCCCACAATAAACCCAACTGATTGGCCAATTTTTTACTGGCCGCCATTTGCTCCACGCTCGAAAACTTTCTACCGCGAAAGTAACACACAAATATAAACCCAACTGACTGGCTTTCTGCCGTTTCCGAAAAGTTTGCGTAAGCGGTGAAACTTGATCCTACCAGGGGAGGAAGCGCCTTCAGTGCCTGTAATAATAAAATATTACAGCGAGCTGTTTTATGCCTTGTTATTCACCATTTTTTGTTTTCTTCAAAAATGATCGATGACGGCAATATTTTAGAGATTTGAAGGCAGCTAATATTTGTAAATGTATAACTATAATCAACACAACAACAAAAAAAAGTGACCTTGTCCCTCGGCCAATCAGATTTCAGATTCAGAATGTGATCTATAAGCCATGGAATTTTGGAAACTAAAGCACGTAGAGCGAACGTAAGGACCACAAGCATAGTTCTTAAATAGATGATCGTTTTATGTACATGAATTGTAAACTGTGATTGTGAGCATAGACAGTGAAGTGTGTGTGTGTGTGTGTGTGAGGTAACAGCTGAATGTTAGCATGTGTGAGCATGTGCCGATCTGTTAAAGATCTTCTTTTTTAAAAGACAGGAGAGAAAACAAACGGCAAAGTCGGGAATGTAAAGCTCTTAAAATAAAGAAGTCAGGCTGGACCATTCTGTCTGTCACCAGAACCCCCCCCCCCTTTCTCCTCTGTCTTTCGGGAGATTATCTTGGCACTGGCTGCCCTCCTTTTTTCTTCCGAGGATTTCATGGATGACATGCGTTGACCAAACCCACAGCGGAGCACCGGCGCGTCTGGTTAACCGCTCAGCGCGTGCGGGGCCTGTTTATTCTGGGAGCCGCGGGAAGGCCGTTCAACATGGGAGCACCCCGTCACAGGAGGGGGACCTCTCCGTTCTCCACCTCCTCCTCCTGGACGGGACGGTTTCATTCGAGTTCTGCATATTGCATGATTTGTGCGGACACGGAACAATGCGAAGGTGGCACCGAAAATTCCCGTCTGAATCCTGATGCAGGGAGGTTCTGGTTCACTGCCGTAATGTACACCACACTTTTAGTTCGGTTTAATTATATATGTTATTATTAATATTTCAGTTGAGGGGGGGCCATGTTCTCCCAGCTGGGTGGAACCAGCCATGTTATTAGTGACCTTGAAATAATAGGGCAGAACGGCTCAGATTTGTACATCATCGGGTTCCGTTATGGCGGCCTTGAACCCAGAAGTGTAATTTTGGGTATGATGAGGGGGGCGTGTCCTTGTTTTTAATATGCGAGGGTGCGAGCGCAGTCTCACTGTGCGACACGCGTACGGAGAGTCGGGTGATACGGAATCCAGAGGATATATTCTCCGTAAAATACATAAAAGCAGGCCGGGTCCCGCGGGCCGGCGGGGCAGGTAGGGTTCCAGGACGGCCGTGGGTCCATCAGCGTGGAGGTCTCCCCACCGGCCACGAAAAGGCGGTGGCGGCGGGCTGGGTGCTTCCTCCTCCTCGTCCTCCGTACCGCCTCCCCCGCTTTGCACCTCGGCATCGCCGCGCCGGAAAGTGGCCTTTGTCGCCATGGTCTGCAGCATCTGAATGGAACCCAACAGGCGGCCCGGCCCCTTCCCTCCCTCGTTTTCCCTCGCCGGGCCCCCGCTAATGGGTGAGACAATATTTGCAGGGTCCTGGGGGCCGGGTGGGGTTCCAAGGGGGGGGTGGCGGGGGCTGTTTGGCTTTCTGTGGAGATGGCCTGCCACTCGGCTGCTCTGCCAATTCCACTTTGATTCCTGTGCCCCGCCCTCCCTGCCGCTGCAAAAACTTTCTTTCTCTCCTTTGGGCCCTTTCAAAGCGCCGATTGTTGCCCGACGCCCGCTTCCCCCGTTTAGAATTAAAGAGCGAGGGATGAAGAACAGGTGCATGGTGGACCAGGAACGCCGATGAAACATCTCCATCCAGCAAAAGGGAGGGACCTACACTATACGCAGAATATTAATATAATATTCAACATCATCGGTGTGGCGTTCCAGGAGATCCCCTCACGTTCTGGAAAACCTGCGTGGGAAAAAATATTTAATACGTTCATCAGAATTAGCCAGGAGATAGCAAGCCAAGGTGCTCCGAGTCGGACTCTGGGCTCCTCGAACCGCTACCTCATCCAGTAAAGTAATTAGAGAAATCATTTCAAACGCTAAAACAGAAAACACACACAGATCAGAGCATATCTAAGTATTGATAAATTTATACGCAAAGTCAAAAGTCACAGTACACTATATTGTCATCTCTGCTATATATAGGTGAGAATAGAGAGGTGTGTGTGTAATAGAGGTGTATACAGTACAGGCCAAAAGTGTGGCCACCTTCTCATTCAACGTGTTTTCTTTATCTTCATGACCATTTACGTTGGTAGATTCTCACTGAAGGCATCAAAACTATGAATGAACACATGTGGAGTTATGTACTTAACAAAAAGTGGAGACCTGACCTCCACAGTCACCGGACCTGAACCCAGTCCAGATGGTTTGGGGTGAGCTGGACCAACAAGTGCTAAACACCTCTGGGAACTCCTTCAAGACTGTTGGAGAAGCATTTCAGGTGACGACCTCTTGAAGCTCATCGAGAGAATGCCAAGAGTGTGTAAAGCAGTAATCAGAGCAAAGAAACTAGAATATAAAACATGTTTTCAGTTATTTCACCTTTTTTTGTTAAGTACAGAACTCCACATGTGTTCATTCATAGTTTTGATGCCTTCAGTGAGAATCTACCAACGTAAATGGTCATGAAGATTAAGAAAACACATTGAACAAGACGGTGTGTCCACACTTTGAAAAGAAGTGCAACAGGGTGGAATTCTGCATTCTAATTTCACACACTTCCAAAAACTCATGGCAAATATGGGGACATTTGTCACTCGTGCGCAGTGACACTCGTACGATTTTAGTGCCGCTCATTTACTGAAGATGATTAGTAATTTACTGTGGTTAAAGTCCCACTGTAAATACGTCGGTAGTCATGAGGCACTGACTGCATTCTGGACGCTGCAGTCTGATCCGTCGTGGCTGAATTATTGACTTTTGTTTTTGCGAGTGAATGGCGGCGCATTGAGAAAGCGGCGGCGCCGCAGATTAGCGTATTAACATGAGAGGCTCTGGAAGAAAGCCATATGCCACCGGTCTCCAGACGGAGCCACGCTCTGCATAATCCTGCCGAACAATGAAACCGATATTTAGACCCTCTCCACTCGGAGCAAAGTGCCGCTTCCCTGGGCGCCGGTGTGGTCGCGGGGATTTTCTGTCCTTGGTGCTGAGCGAGACGTCTCCCGGTGTTCGTTTTGTGGCAGGCGAGTGCAGCACACGAGCAAATTCCGTCCAAGAGACCATCCTTCCATCCATCCATTCGGTTTAGCCAGTAAGGTCTTTGGACTGTGAGAAGATCCATCAAATACCAAAACCCATGACCGTGATGCCAGTTTGCAAATAAAACTTGCTCATCATTGGTGGTAGTAGCCTAGCGGGTAACACACTCGCCTATGAACCAGAAGGCCCAGGTCCAAATCCCACTTACTACCATTGTGTCCCTGAGCAGGACACTTAACCCTGAGTGTCTCCAGGTGGGGACTGTCCCTGTAACTACTGACTGTAAGTGGCTCTGTATAAGGGCGTCTGGTAAATGCTGTAAATTATAATTGTCATCAATTATAACGACTGTCCTCATTATTGGATCCATGGACTTCAGACTGAGGTCATTCCGTGTGTAGGATCACCATCGGCCATTAAAAAGAGAGCTAAGAAGTTCCTCCCGGACTCAAATTTCAACATTTTACATCAAGAATCATTCAGATTTCTTAATTTATGGGATGAAAAACAGGAAATTAGACACGCTGAAGATGATAATTTGACTAGAGTGTTTTTACATGTTTTTTTTATTATATTAGGGACACATTCGGCACATTTTTTCAACATTATTGGGTCCGTTACGACATGATCCCCCCAATTCGGGTAGAAACGTGAGAAAGGAACCAGCTGAGGCAGGAAGTGAGGCATCGTGGGCCCCGCGGTGCCTCGTCAGGCGGTTCGTGGTGATTTGCGGCCCGCAGCCGAGCCGAGGCGCCGAGGCGCTGGATTATCCGGCACCGGCGGCGCAGATAATGACAGGACGGGCGCCGGGGCTCCAGAGCTTGGTTTCAAACAGGCCCTAATGAAGAAAAGCGTCTTGTTCAGTGCCTCTGCCGATAAAGCTCAGCCTTCTGTCGGCACCCGTCCTCGGGCGATATCGCGCCAGTAACTCCGCGCTTTTCCCGAGCGACGAGTCGGTGCTCCGGCGGGTGGAGGGGTGGCTCCTGCATAATCGGCCCGCTTACTTTTAATTATCATTCCGGCCCCAAATGCAGCGATTGAAGTCGCTTCTTCCCTCCTCGGCGCGAGTTTGGTGCAGGGAACTTTCTTCTTCTTCTTCTTCTCGGTGAAGCGTGTGCCTGATTTCCCTGCTGGCCTCCACCTCTCTGGGGTCCCGGGGCCGAGGTCACGGGCGGGGGCGCGGCGCGCCCGTCATTCTGAACCAGAGACACTCTCGCCCGCAGCCATGTCCAGGCCCGGTGCAGGCCGCGGGGCTCTTCCCCCGTCCAGCTGACAGGGCGCCGGGCGGCTGGATGAGGCGGCACCATCGAGCCCCCGCGCCCGTCCATCTGCCCGGCTAACGAGAGCCTGGCGCAGACAGGATATGCCCCCCAACCCGGCTCGGCGGCGCTGATTGAGATGACGGATGAAGGACGGGCTCCGCCGGCCGGATCGAGGGCCAATGGCGAGCCAAGAAGCCCGGAGGCTTTTCCTTTTCCTGTCATTCGCACAAGTTTCGGTAAAAAAAAAGAGCTGCTTTTCAAACTCCTCCACTTCACATTCGCCGCCATGTTTCATATATCTTGTGTCCGACGCTCCTTCAAATTCTAGTTGCTCCAATTAGACAAGAGATGCATGGACGAGCGCGTCTAGATGTGTCACCATAAAGAACCACCTCTGGGGGAGAACCGCTTCAGTATTCTCACTCTCACACGTATCCAGTCTCAAAAAAGGGACAAGGTGCCACTGAGCAAAGCACCGTCCCCACACACTGCTCCCCGGGCGCCTGTCATGGCCGCCCACTGCTCACTCAGGGTCTTTAAGAACCTTGGTTCGCATTTCCAGCGTTAACATGCACAAGCCGCACAGACTGATTCTAGTCTTAACCGCGGCCCACGTCATCTCCATTCCGTCTCCGTCTTTCGCTCACGGAACGAAGCGAGATATCAGGCCGAGGTCCACCTGCTTTAACCTGCTCGCAGTCCAACATGATTCCTCGACCCCTCAACGTTCCCTCGTAACCGCGGCTCGCCTTCCGACAGGGTGGGAAGAAGGAGGAAAGAAAACGTATTATCATACAAAAGTGAATGTTTCATGCTGAGCCACAAGATATGTCCACATGTGGAAAGGAAGAGAGGCCAATGAATGCAAAAGAGGACAATGTTTTTCTTGTTCTGACCTTTGTTAGGCCGCTGAATGGCTGAATGAATGCACCCCGTCCTCCCCGAGTCCCTGACCCCGAGGGTCAGAGGTCACCACGGTAATCAGGTCGGGAGGGGTGTACGGTTTCCCACCAAGAGGACAGGGTGAGCGCCCCATCTGTCATACAGGCACACACTCTCTCTCTCTCACACACACACCACCAGTTTAGCCTCCATGCAGTGGGCGTGGCTAAACATTTAACAGGTAGTGTATGTGTGTGTGTGTGTGTGTGCCAATAGGAGGTGATCGTGGACATCCACAGAAACGGGCAAAATTGGACACTTCTTTCTGAAGGAGATTTCCGCTCCTTAAAAGTTCCTTCTTCCACCGCTCCCTACACTGGTGACGTGTGCAGATGGATCCACCATTTCTTCTGCAGTCATCTGTAACAGGACCCCCCCTCCCCCAAAGTGTGTCAAACAGGGGGGTCCTGCTCAGAGACAAGTGAGAGCGTCCCTGGCATTTCTGCACTGAGAGATTGTCCTTTTCAGAAAGTCGTTGTATGAGTGTGTGAGTGTGTGTGTGTGTGTGTGTGTGTGTGTATTCCAGAAAGAGACAGAAGGCAAACCATGGTGGTCCGGACTGGTCCCAGACAAAAGCCCCGTCCAGTCCCTGCTGAGAAGCGGTGATTAGGAAGACAGGAGGCTCCTGGATCTTCTGCTGAAGAACTCGCCTCGTAATCCTTACGTAAGGCCCTCACCGCGGCAACACGCCCGAGTCCGTACACGTCCCCCCCGACACAGATCGCTTCATTGTGTGTGAGCAGCAGGGCCCGGTGACTTTTGACGATCGCGTCATTACCTTTAATTGGGCCGGCAGTCACCCCTTAAATTAGGTCGCCTAATAAAAGCGAACTCCTGCCGTCAAGCAGCCTCCGGTGAGAGGGGGGAAAAAACACCGAAAAATGAATAAATATTTGAGGTGCCGCTCACCACCACCGCGCTTCCCACTTGGCGAAGAATCTCTACCGGAATTCCAATTAGAGCTGAAACTTCTGGCATGAGAGTAAATAGAGCGGGAAGAGAGGGGGAGTGGAGACGAGCGGCTGAAGGTAAAGGAATCCGATGTTTCGCTTTCCTCTTCTTCTTCTTTTTCTTTCTCTTCTTCCTGCCTGAAATTGAATATTTTAACGAATTGCGCGCTCGTAGGAGCGTGTGTGTGTGTGTGTGTGTGTGCGTGTGTGTGCGTAAAATAACATAATGCCATGTAACACTGACAGACTCGTTCATTTTTAATCAGGCGTGCCGGGATTTCGGCTGTGTTCTCTGGAATTGGGTTTGCATGAGGAATTAGGACACAACATGAAAGACGAGAATTTGAAAAATGTATCAAGCGTCCAAATGGACACGATTCTCCACGATTTCCGTTCATTCCTTTTTGTTCGCCGGTGACAGCCATGATTGTCTGCAGGGAAGGCGGGCGGAGCTTTTCTTTCTCTCTGGGAATAACCGGGGAGGCTGGGAAGACGCGGCGTCACCGCGTTTCTGGCCCACTTCATGGCGGCGAATGTCACGGGTCCCGACGAAGGCCCGGTCCAGCAGCCCTTCATATCCGACCTGAACCCACGGCCGGCCTCGACCATACGGATGTGCGGTCTACACAACGCAAATGAAAACCGGAGAGTTCTGAACCGGCTCCGGCAGGGTCACCATTTACAGGCCCGCTGCACGTTCAACGCGGGGCACTTCCTCACCGACTGGTTGGTGACCAGCTTCGCGTGGGCTCAGATTACCACCGTACACTCAACGGCTGAGAAGTCGGGACCGTTTGGTGACTCTCGTGGAATTCTCGGAAAATCAGGGGGTGCAGGGCCGGCTTTGCGAATGTTTTACAGGCTGCTCAATTCCGGTTAATTCCTTTCATTTATATCAAAGATTTGCACAAGACAAAGCAAAAAAAAAGTTTAAATGTCGATTTAAAATGACTGTACTCCCAGTCAGTGATGAGGCACGATTTTCATCCCAGGAACAACGATGACGGGTCACTGAGAACCCGTGGGTTCAGAACTTCAGAAGGTCCTGCTCAACTTTTGGTGTTCGAAGACGCCCAGTAGCACCTTTTTTAAATCGCCTGACATGTGACCGACTGCAGGTACAAATGAATAAAAGCGTTGCTGATGTATAATCAAGGTTTGACTTGTTTGCGTCCTTCTCTTCACAAACTCAATTTGACGGTAAATGGAAACACAACCATTGTGTGAAGATTTGCATTTTCTCATTTGGCCAAGATGCTCCTCTTGAGCGACTTCCAGTCGCTAATTACACGTTGAGACCCCCTGCAGCCATTGGGGGATTAGTGACTTGCTCGGGGACACAATGGCGGTGGTAGGTGGGATTTGTCAGCAGGTTGATTTAATCACGTCGGTCCCCCACTAGGCTTCTTACTTTCCTATTAGCATGGTGGAAGGTGACATCACTGCTCTGTAGACGTCATTTTATCTAACCTACGGGACCCCGGCATGCAGAAGATCCCGCAGATGGCGAACAGGTCCTTTGAGGAACGTCTCCAGCTCGGCTGTGAGCATGACAGGTCCCCGTCTAACTGACATCTCCCAGCCTGCCTGCTGCTCTTCTCCAGAGTTTCTTCACCCACTAACTCCAGATTCTGTCCCCCTGTAGCAATGAGCCACTCACCCATATATTCTCTTTGACTTCAACGTAGGCCTCTGGATATCGCAATAATGTCACTGCCGCAGCTCCACCAGTCACGGATTTGGTGCCGTAGAAGCAAAAATGTCAAAACCAGCAAGTTGGAGCTCCTGCTGTTCACATCGGTGTCATTTTGTTCACCGGAGCTAATAAGAAAGGTACCAAGGCCTCCGCCCCGCGGTGCATTAAAGTGCACAAGCGAATTCATTTCAGGACAAGACACCGGAACCCAACCTGGAACCTTCTCGGGTTTTGGCCGAAGAAAGTTTCTCCTCGTTTGTATCAGGTGTGGGAGCACGCCTGGAACGTTCCGCGGCTCTGACCTTCTCAGTCGCCCCGGTGTCCAGCGCACCGCGGATACCGACTCCAGATGTCAAGCAAGGCCACCGCCGGGCGATAGCTGCATGGGGAGATTGATATTGTATAGCCACGGGCCAAAAAAAAAGGGCTTAAAAACTCCCGGCTGAGAGTAGGTGAGAGAGAGAGAGGTGGAGAGTAGGTGAGAGAGAGAGAGAGAGAGAGAGAGAGAGCTACACTGTCACTGCAGGTTCGCCTTTTATCCTCAGACATGGCGGCGGGAGTCAAGCAGAGGCACGACGCGCAGCGGAGGACAAGAGGCGCCGCACATACCGATGGAGTCTGACTCCACACTCCCGACCCCGCAGGTGCCCCGCCCGCCCCCGGGAAGGTGCCGTTTGCACAGGGTAATTGGAACGGACCGGGCGCAGCCGGCGAAAATGCCACGGGGGAATGCGCTCCCAGCAAGCCCCCATTAGCAGGACAATGGGGCGGCCGCGCCGGCCATCACAGGAGACAATCGGGGGGCCATTCACACTAATCACTTGTGTACTTTTTTAGGCCAAATAATCATTAGCAGCTGCCAACAGACAAAGGAAGTGGTTTTCCGGAGTGGCGAGGAACTGGAGATTAGATTATAAAAATGTCTTCTCGCCGAAACTAAATACACATCCGTGTGTACGTCTGTTTCAATTAATAAACCCTCCAATCCGCACTGGTCACGCCCAGATGATACGTATTTCAAAAAGGAGGCCTTCGTGCATGCTGAATTAGTTCAATGTAAATGCTGCATGGAATAAGACAAACTTTTCATTATGTTCTAATTTGTTGGACTAATATACATTATCATTAAAATGATGTAAAATACAGGGATGTGTTTAATATAAAAACCACTGATGATGTATGAGGTTGGCGGAATTTTCTTTTATTTAAATCACTCTTGGTCCCCAGTTTGGGCATGGAAGTGGGTTATTGTGACTTGTTGGAGCCTCTTATTATACTCATTAGATAAAATTTGGCAATAAAAATGCTCATTAGCAGCAGCTCCGCGAGGCAGAAGAATAACACGCTGCTCTCATTCCATTCGTTTATCCGTTTATTTGCTTCTAATTATAGTAGCGGCTTCCTGACGCATCTGCCAAGAGGTCAGGGGTCAAACGCATCTCCAGAAAAAGTTTGGCATGTTGTGTCCATCCGACAAAACGGCCCGCTTCAGAGCGTAAGCAGCCGACTAGTAATTAGTTTTAAAAAGTGCAGTAATTAGTTAACCGTCACTAAGCTCCGCCTCTGCAACAACATTTACATTTATGATGTACATTATGATTGGACGGCCTTATCCTGTGCGCCGTACGGTCAGTGGTGACAGGGACGGTCAGGGTGAAGTGTCTCGGAAGTAAGTGGGGTTTGAACCTGGGACTTTGTGCTCCTCTGGTTCACAGGCGAGTGTCTTACCTGCCGCACACAGAGAAATGGAAGTACCACCGTGTACCTGTACGGGCACAGACGCTTGCACGCTTCTGAAGAACAACAATGGACCCGTCCTCGCAGGTACTTTTTCGTACCTTTTAGTCATCTGTACCAATTGTGTACCTGTCGTGACTGGAATTTAAAATGATATTTGCATATAAGTATGATGTAGTGGGAGCTGCAAAGGGAGTCGGGGGTTAAAGACCTTGCAGAAGGCTCCACAGACGTGGGGAGGCCGGGCTCGACCCGGCAACCTTCAACTCACAGGCACCGAGTCTTAGTCCACTGAGCTGTTCCTTTTGTCCATTGTTGTGTTATGCAGCTGCTGTGAAAAAAAAGGACTTTTACAAACATGAAGATCAGCCGCTTTTGGAAAATTTGGTCAGATCCACTAGTCATTCTGTCACTATTATGCAGCTGAAATCTAGCGATTTACCAGCATTTTTGCTGGTACGTTGGGTTAATCAGGATCATTTCCATGTGGTGCAGGTTCATGTTCCTTCATAGGCACAACGCGGCATCACAGAGGACCCGTCCGGAAAGGTTTAATATTGTGCCTTGTGTGGACGCTACTGTCACTGTTTATTAAGAGCGCCTGGATGTCGGTCCTCGTCGGGCACGACGACGATCGTCACCGGCTCGTGACATTTCCAGTAAATAAGCGTCACGCGACACACCGGTCACACGGCGCTCCCCCTCTCACGTCGCTCCTTAAACGTTCATTACACGCGTTTATTGGAATAATCCCAGCCCTCCATGACTGAGTTGATAACAAGATGAAGGCGGCCGTGCTGGTGGGAATAAACGGAGTAAATTAGATGGAACCGGGCCTTGCAGCTCGTATTATTAGATAAATAGGATTTTCAGCGTTGTGGCGGATTTTTCCCTCTCTTCCTCTCTTATTATATATATATATATATATATATATACATAATTTTTTAATTCTTAAAACTTCTTTCTTTTCTGATGACTACAGCGCTCATATTATTCTCCCCTCACCGCAGGGGGAAAGTTTCCAGTGTCTCGTGCGTGAATACATCCAAAAAAAAAAAGACAGGCTAATTACATGTCAATAATTCAATGCTTAATTTTAATGACCAGGAGAGCTTCTTTCTGCGCTGCTCCGCACGCCGGCTGCCGAAGTGATTAGCTGGGATGAAAGATAAAGCTTCGGGGAGAGAGAGAGCGAGAGAGAGAGAGAGGGAGAGAGAGAGGGAGAAGATAATGCTCTTCTTCTTCTTCTTCTTCTTTCCTGCCTCTCCTCCGTATTCCCAACCCTTTCTCCGAGGTGCTGAAAGGTCCCAGAGACGCCTGAATCTGCAGTTCTGAGCTCCTGAAAAAGTGGAGAAGGGCACGTACACGTGAAGCCGTGAGGTGCAGCATCTGCTAACGTGAGGCCTGTAACCAAGGTCTAGTTCACGGGGAAAATGACAAAAAAGGGGGCGAAGCCCTCAATTAAACTTGAAACAAAGGTTTTTTTTTTGTTGTTTTTTCTTCAAGTCGAGGGGGAGCCTCTCGGAAAAAGTGCAATTTCTCCACAAACACCCAAGTAGCAGGAAGTTTGGTTAAGAGCGGCGGAGGAGGGGCGGCGGTGGGGAGAGAGAAAGAAAGGCTTCTTTTTTCATACCTCGGCCCAATTTGTCCCTAATAAAGGCATCTCGGCATGCATTCCTCGTGTCCCCGACAATGGCCTTACTTCCTTTGGGCCTAATGGGGGCTCAGCCCCAGCCTTTGTCATCTGATTAACCGGCCCATTCAGGGCTCAGGCTGCTAATTGCATAGTCTGTATGGCTCCCCCGCTTTACAGTAAGTATAATGACACACAATCGCTGCCCAGCCCAGAAAACCTCCCGCCTGCCCCATCCCTAAGTGGCCTGGACTCGACAGACAGGCCAGGGTGGCATTTCTTAAAATGGATTTGTGCAGCTATTTTTTTTGTGCGTCCTATAATGAGCAAGCAGGCAGCATTTTGTGCAAAGGGCATGTGAGCGTAGAACAAACATCTAAATACGTTTGATCGCAGGTGATATTCAAATGACTCAAGAGGCTGAATTTCAGGCAAAATCTTCACGTTTGCTCATTTTGAGATTAATACACAGAATTCAATACACAGTGAAAAGAAAATTGCTGAATGAAAACCTTTATTTTTTCTTCGTAGGTATTAAATCTCAGTAAGGTTCAATACACAAATACAGAAATATACACAAATGTACACAATCACGGAAAGTACAGCGGCAGGCTGCGGCGCTGCGACGTTGGATGGAGGATTCAGAGGGTCAGGCTTTACAACAGCTGACCACACAAACACACACGTCCAGTCCACCGTCTCCACAATATGTGTATATATACCCACTCTACATATGTAAAATCTCACAAATATATCTTTTATGTATATACCGACATGTTTTCTATTTTTTTATTTTTTTCAACTCACATTCACTGTTTTATTTTTTCTATTCTAGCCATTTTTATTTGCTTAATTGTACAATTAACTTTTATACTACACAGTCGACATGGTGTCTGTACTATTGTCCTTTTCTCTTGTATCTTGTACTGTCCACATCCTGCCGTGACAATGTAAATTTCCCACTTGTGGGACTAATAAAGGATCATCATGTCTTATCTTGTCTTATCTTACAACACTAGCAATATCTTGCGGAGACATTAACTGGTGGAAAATTGTAAACAAAAAAAAAAGATAAAACCAGCGAAAAATGCTCAGCTTGAAAGACAAAGCATCACGTTCTGCTCAAGCAGCATCTTTGAGTTTTTAAAAAAACGAGACTAAATGAGACTGGCTGAGGAGGAGAGGTGAGTTATGCAAATATTAAGGACAATAGAAAAGGGGACAATGGTATCCAGATTACAGAGGGAAACATCTCCCACGACGCACAGAACAGGTTTCCAGGTTTTACACAACGCTGACACATCAGGCCGAAACCAGGGATCGTAACGTGCGGTGCAGCGTGGCGTCGAGTCCTTAAAACTAGAGTTCGGCCGACCTGACAAGTAGAGCTTTTTAAAAGCGGGAAAGGAAATGTCCGGGAGAAACATAATCGGCAGAGGCCAGCCTCCGTTTCACCTTCTGAGCATTTTTGCATCTTTCTCACGATAATTAAAATGTATCCCCTGACAACCGAGAAGAGGCCGAGAATTTCAAATGAAATGAACATTTCATTGGAACGTAATAAAAACTATTTTATAACATGCGAAACACGAATCGATCCAATCAAAATGAATTTACAAGCATCAGATCATACAAAAATGTATAGGTACTACAGACCGGAAGTTCGTGAGCGACCGTTTACCGTACGAGCTCGACTAAAATGATAGAAATTAAATTGAGCCGAGATTTACCGCTGTAGCGCGGTGTACCTGAACCACAACACATCAGTAAAGAACCCGCGCACCTGAACAGGCGGCTCCCGCAGGGCTGTCTGCCCTTTATCTGAGGTTCCAAGTGTCTGGGAGATGGGGACAGGGCCGCTAGGAAGTCCCATCTCTCCGGTTACCTTTTCACCGAAGAGTAAACATGATATACGCCCGACTGCAGCCAACATAATAAAATTCTTTCAAGCTGTACTATTTATATATACAGTACAGGCCAAACGTTTGGACACCTTCTCCTTCAATGTGTCTTCTTTATTTTCATGACCATTTACGTTGGTAGATTCTCACTGAAGGCATCAAAACTATGAATGAACACATGTGGAGTTCTGTACTTAACAAAAAGTGGAGACCTGACCTCCACAGTCACCGGACCTGAACCCAATCCAGATGGTTTGGGGTGAGCTGGACCAACAAGTGCTAAACACCTCTGGGAACTCCTTCAAGACTGTTGGAGAAGCATTTCAGGTGACGACCTCTTGAAGCTCATCGAGAGAGATGCAAAGCAGTAACCAGAGCAAAGAAACTAGAATATAAAACATGTTTTCACTCATTTCACCTTTTTTTTGTTAAGTACATAACCCCACATGTGTTCATTCATAGTTTTGATGTAAATGGTCATGAAAATAAAGAAAACACATAGAATGAGAAGGTGTGTCCAGACCTTTGGCCTGTACTGTATATGTATATATAGATACTGTACTATTTGTGTTTTTTCATGTCCAGGCTCCATGTTGCCAGATTTAAGCAAAGTTTTGGGTTTTTTTATTTGCTCCAAATGCATCATCGTGTTCCCGCCTTGTGATGTCAGGATCTAATGGGTCCGGTAGCAACATGCAACACACATTCACACACTCACATGAAAAAAATTAAGCATTTGTTGAAAGAACCCACTGTTCAGAGATGCAGATTAGCTTCATTTTATCCCCCCCGATAAAGAGACTTATCCCCAGCTTGGCACCAGGAGCGTTCAGTTTCAACTGCGGCAGCCATTTGTGGAATGTCGACTCAGGAGTCCTGGCGTGTTTACTCACCTGCTAACCGCTTCCTACTCCCGTCCGCCGAAAAAAAAACAACAGAAACCCTCACCATTCATCTCGGCCCGAAGTGCAGCAACAATGCGAGGGCTTGTACGCCGGCCTCCTGGCCCGCTCTTATCAGCCTGGGAGACTGGCTGAGAGCCTCTCTCCCTCAATGCCCTTTGTTTGGCTCTGACCCGCTCCTGATTTCCTACCCCGGCCTCGGCCTGGAGCCATTCCTGCCGGATCAGGACCGTCATCGGGTTACAGCTTCTCAAAGGCGGGGAGAAAGGGCCGGTTTGGGTGATCTGCGCCGATCGCATGTCTGTTGTGAGAGAAGGAACTTCCTGGCTTCACGCTGGACGTGCACCCATTCACTAACACAACTGGTCTTAATGGGGCGTGTTCACCGTCATCACATCACAACACCATCAGTCAACACAAATGACGCGTGAACTCGGTCAGAACGAGCAGACCAATTACAAGAAGGCAGACACGTTCCTGGAAACCTACAGGAGTCTTTTCGCCCTGGCTAACGCGAATAGCGGCGCGACTTTTCATCAGCCAGTTGATGAGTTCGCAACAGAAAACAGGAAGAGCAGCGGCCCTGGATGATCTAAGATGCCAGTTACGGATGGAGATACGGATGGAGCTTCAGTACTGCAGGTTATTCAAGATTCAAGATTGGTTTATTGTCAGTACGACAGTATACCCAGTAGACCGTGTATTGAAATAATGTTTCACACAAACCCCCATAGTGCAATCATAAAAATAATATACATGTATATGCATACTAAACTAAACTATACTAACTAAAACTTAAATACTGTACAGTATCTCTACAGGAGAAAAGTTTAACTTTTCTGTACAATGAACAGGTTGAACAGAACATAATTGGACAACATCATGTGGGACGCTTGGAAGTGGACATGTTGGATATTTCAAACAGGACACACAAGACAAGACAAACATGTGCAGAATGAGCAGAAATGTGCAAAATGAGTTGAGATGTGGAAGATCAGGTGCACAAGGCTGGAAGTGGTGGTAGCAGCCTAGTGGGTAAGACACTCGCCTGTGAACCAGAAGACCCGGGTTCAAATCCCACTTACTACCATTGTGTCCCTGAGCAAGACACTTAACCTTAAGTTGCTCCAGGGGGAGACTGTCCCTGTAACTACTGATTGTAAGTCGCTCTGGATAAGGGCGTCTGATAAATACTGTAAATGTAAATGTAAAATGGAAGTGTGTTGGTGTTGAGTTTATCGGTGTTTTGGTGATGGCGGTGCATTGAGAGCTCTGACTGCTCGGGGGAAGAAGCTCTTGTCTGGCAGTTACAGTTCTGATGCTGCGAAACCATCTGCCAGAAGGTAGGACGGAGGTGGTGCTAGTAGCCTGGTGGGTAACACACTCGCCTATGAACCAGAAGACCCGGGTTCAAACCCCACTTACTACCATTGTGTCCCTGAGCAAGACACTTAACCCTGAGTATCTCCAGGGGGGGACTGTCCCTTTAACTACTGATTGTAAGTCGCTCTGGATAAGGGCGTCTTGGTAAATGCCGTAAATGAGACGGTTCCGGTACGAGGTTATGCACAAAACATGGAACTGGAAGTGTCCCTTTAAGAACTTTGGTTACAGATTCAGATTCAACTTTCTTGACAGAGTCAATATTTAAAAGACTCTTTTGCATAACATGCAACAAAACATTAACTGGGAGTGCTGAGGAACTTTTGCCCAGCTTTACCTTTGGACCTTTGCATAGCTGTGAGGAAGTGATGCAAGGTAAATGCGGCCAGATTTTACAGGCCCTGGTGGAGCTCGGGGCCCGACGTAATCCCGCAGGCCGGTGAGGAGCGCTTCCGGCGGGGAATAATACCAGCTGATTAATGATGCGCCGACCACTGTGTAAGACCAGGTCCCGGCTGCAGGCGTGGCATGGGTCCTTCCCTCGCTCGGGCTTTTTTTTCAGCCACACGTCCTCCCGACCCGGCTTTTAATAATCAAAAGCAGGAGGAGTGAAACTTTTCCGAGCCGGTGAAGGAGGTGTGGATCTAATCTGCTGATAAAGGCCGTCGCCACAACGTGGCCTGATAAGGTCGACAACACCGAGTGAAAGTGAAGTGATTTTCATTGTGATACACTGCAGCACAGCACATAGTGACACGGTGAAACGTGTCCTCTGTATTTAACCGTCACCCTTGGTGAGCAGTGGGCACCATGACAGGCGCACGGGGAGCAGTGTGTGGGGACGGTGGCTCGGGATTCGAACCGGCAACCTTCCTTAACCGCCAGGCCAAGCACCGCACAGCATGGCCTGACGCCTCGCATTCAGTGTCGGCCATCTATCGCTTGGCAGGCCATGCGGTGGTCCCAGGTTCAAACCCCACTTACTACCATTGTGTCCCTGAGCAGGACACCTACTGACTGTAAGTTGCTCTGGACAATCAGGGGCAAATCACAGGGGTCTGACAGGGTCTGACGGGGTCCAACGGGGTCCGGCTCTTCCAATAAGACCAAGTAAAAGCAAGAAAAAAGGCATCAGAGACACTTGTGCTTTTGAATCTGTACAACCACATCGTGGGCCGTTTCACGGATGCATTTAGACTGGTGTTTTTTTTAACTGCCCTCTCACCACACACATGCTATTACCGCGTACTGCACATTATCATCACGATCATTATTATTATTACTTTGCCTTCATGAGCAGCGCACCTGAGCCAAACTGTGGCGGGCTGAAAGAGAAACAGCCACTTGGGCTCCACTTCTGACCGACTTGTTCGTGACTGGCTGGAGTCGGAGGCCCAGTGGGCAAAATGAAAATAGATGAAAAATCATCTGCGGGCAGGGAAAAAAAAAACACATGAGGTAAAGATCTGCTCTATTTCCAAATCGTACATGCATTTGGAGGACCATGAGACCTACGAAACGGTTCAAAAAACGATGGCACACCTTAAAACTTCATTACAACAATAATCACGAAAAAAGAAGAAAATAATGAATGAAATGAAGACAATGTGGCAAAAAAATCTTGAAGAAATTAACGAAATAAACACCATGTCTGTCTCAGACTCAAGAAAGAAAAATAAATTCCAAAATCCATGAGCCCCTCTGTGAGCGGACAGGAACTGGATGCTGGGAATCCAGGTTCGTCTCTGGAACAGGAGTCATAAAGCGGGTCAAACAACATGGACTGATTTCATTCATTTTTGTTGCTCCCTCTTACACACACACACACACACACACACACACACACACACACACACACACACACGTCCTTTTAAACAAAGTATTTGACAATGTTTTCGCAGAAGGTGTGTTTAGACTAAATAACCATGATGCAACAGATCATATCTGTTCTCTGTAAATACATTACATGCTTGGACATCTTCTCTCGTCTTCCTCTCCCCCCATGCGGAGCAGATGATGGACAGTGGAAATGACCGGCGAAAAAAAACAGGTACCCTGAGGCACCTCCACATTTCGCTAGGAGCAGGATTATGACCCGTTTATTCATGCCCCTAAAAAAGTGGAAGGAGAAGAGTGACAATTATTCACATTTACTCAAGCAGAAGAAAATAGATGCTTTGAGGGAACATCTGCATCGGAGCTGACCCATCTATCTTTCCTTGTCCCTCGATTCAAATCAGTTCCATTCCACTGTGTTTCATCCATCATCAGTAAAAAACATGCAGCCTGAGCCGCTGCACCCAACAAGGGTCACATGTGGCAATTGCGCAACAGCTGAGTTTATTGTTCTAGTGTTAATAATAAGTCAAGTAGAAAGCGTTTGACCAGAGGGACAGGGTGTATTCCAAACAGTTCACTTTCATTCCGTCCATTTAAACAAAGAGAAGGCCTTCAACATCATAAAAATGAATAGTAATAATTATTAAAGGTTTTAAAAATACTGCAGACCCAATAAATAAAATGAAACAGGCTTTCAGTCTTTCAGTCCATGCACAATGCCAAATGACCGGGGGGGCGGTCCTATCCTGTTTGGTGCACAAAATAGAATCTTGGAATCCTGGAATGACTGCGTGATAAAATATGAACAGGCATAGTGTTAAATATTGTCTTACTATATTTTTAATGTAAACTCTACACCTAAACCTACACCTACACTCACAAAATACGAACACCTGCTATTTCACTGGCCGTATGGGCGTGACAGAAAGTCCGCCTTCAGTAGAATTGGCCAGATATTGTTTTATCTGGTGTGCGGTTGTGCTACACGTTGATGTAAGAAAGTTTATTAAAAAACCTTGCATTTAAATTTACTCATCAAATTCTATACCACCATATATACTGTCTACCGTCTATGGTTAAATTTTATGCCGTATCTCACAGCCCTGGCGCATCTTTCTATTCCTTTCTTAGTGCGGCATGTGGAATGAGATGAACCGAATGGCACAATTACCTACATCGCCGGGGTGTGTGTATTACCTACATCGCCAGGGTGTGTGTATTACCTACATCGCCAGGGTGTGTGTATTACCTACATCGCCGGGGTATGTGTCTCCACCGCAGATGGCCGTGATTTTCCCCAGTCAAGACCGAAATGGCTTGAGCTGGGGGAGCAGTAACTGGCTGAAATTGGAGTGTGTGTGTGTGTGTGTGTGTGTGTGTGTGTGTGTGTGTGTGTAGATGAAGACTGCATTTCCTCACCCTGTCAGACCCCAGCATGGAATGAATGGAGGGGCCGGCCTTGTTTGTCAAGGTAATGAGCCGAAGGTGAGGTAACGCTCGGCGTGAACGCTCTGTCACCTCAGGGTACCCCGGGGGAGGCGGGGTCGGCAGGGGGGTGGGGGGGGCTCAGGGTGGTCTGATCTCGAGAGCAGCGCCAATTCTCAAAAATGATTAGCAGCCCGAGCCCAAAGCAAACAGACCCCAGTGGACTGAAGTGCGGTGGGAGGGGGAGTGGAGAGCCGTGAAGGGCCGGCCCGGACTTTTAAATACGGCCGCCAGCCTGCTAATTGGCTTACGGGGAAGAAGCCGTCCTCCTAGACGGACTGGAGGAAGCCTCATTACTGGACTTCTAGTTGGACCAGGCGCCACCAAAACAAGTTGACACTTTTGACCCTTGATTGGGACGGTTTGCCCTGGCCTGGTCCCACAAGTTCTCTAACGGTCAAAATGTGTTGTGTAACATACTTTTAACCGGCGTGCTCATCATTTCTCGGGAAGTTTGCTTCGCATTTATTTCCTGAAGAGGGAAACGTGCGTCTGGACATTCATGGCATTTTTGTTTTTTAATGGCGGGGTGATTTGGGACGCTGCTGGGGGAACAGATGCACTAATTCCATTTGTGGGCCCTTAGCGCAGGAATGCAGGGCCGATTTGTAACCCTATCCTGGCCGCCATGGGCTTATGGAGGTTGGGGTGCTGCTGCTAATGCAGGTCCCAGTGCTGGTGGGGGCTTGGGGTCCCCAGTCGGATGTGGCGGAGACTGCAGGATGGACACTTGTCCATTTCCAGAGGAAGAAGAAGAAGGGAAAAAAAAACGCTTTAAAGAGCTCGATGCACACGATTTATTAAAAAACAAGCAGTTTGACGCAGAAGTTGCTTCTTTGTCCGCATTTAATCTGCTGCAAACTGCGCGGCGAGTCCTGCGTAATTACGGGCGCTGCGTGACGCCCGTCCGGACATCAGCATCTCAATTACGGGACAAGCCGGACCCCCGGGGAGCCGCTGTCACACGCAAATGAACCCGCGCCGCGACTAATTACCCGCGAAAACGCGACATTTATTATTACACAAACACACACACACACACACACATATATATATATATATAGAGAGAGAGAGAGAGAGAGAGAGAGAGAGAGAGAGAGAGATTTTTATAGATATATTATTTAAAATACTAAAAGCCACACATCGCGCCTCGGAACAATGCTGCTGGACTCGACTGACTCGACGGAGGGAAATAAAAGACGCTGATTGGCGCGTCGCCGGCGGCCCGCCCCCGCCGAGCGTCGATTGGTCCGCGCCGGACGAGGCGGGGCCCCGCGCCTCCCGGTATAAAAGCGCGGGGGCGGCGCGCCGGGCGCCACGGACTTGTTATGGGAAGCGGCGCGGTGCGGCGCGGCATTTTCTCCCGCTCTCTGCTCCGAAGCCGCCTCGGCGTCCGCCGCCCTCGCCGCGCGTCTCTCCCGGACGCCGGAGGATTTACGCCGGGAAGCCGCAGCCGGCGCGGGGAGTCGCCGTCTCCGCCCTCAGCCATTTTGAAGTAGAATCGCCCGTCGGCCGCCGCCTCGCCGGGCACCAGCGGCGCGCCGCGATGGACTCGCCGCTCCGGTTCTGAGAGTCGCTCCGCGGCCTTTCACCCCGCCGGGACCGTATCCGTCGACCATGGCGCGCTGCATGCTGGGTACGTGCCTGCTCCTCGCCCTCGGCGTCTGGCGCGGCTCGGGGGGCGCGACCACCGCCAAGGAGATCACGTGTCAGGAGATCGCGGTGCCCCTGTGCAAGGGCATCGGCTACAACTACACCTACATGCCCAACCAGTTCAACCACGACACGCAGGACGAGGCGGGCCTGGAGGTGCACCAGTTCTGGCCGCTGGTGGAGATCCAGTGCTCGCCGGACCTCAAGTTCTTCCTGTGCAGCATGTACACCCCCATCTGCCTGGAGGACTACAAGAAGCCCCTGCCGCCGTGCCGGAGCGTGTGCGAGCGCGCCCGGGCCGGCTGCGCCCCGCTCATGCGCCAGTACGGCTTCCCCTGGCCGGACCGCATGCGCTGCGACCTCCTGCCGGTGCAGGGCACGCCGGACACGCTGTGCATGGACTACAACAGGACGGACCCGTCCACCACGCCGTCCCCGGTGCTGTCCAAGCCCACCGGCCGGCCCGGCCGGCCCCACAAGAAGCCGGGCCACAAGCACAGGCCCCCGGCGGTGGTGGCGGCGGCGTGCGAGCCGAGCTGCCAGTGCCGGGCGCCCATGGTGCCGGTGAGCAGCGAGCGCCACCCGCTCTACAACCGGGTGAAGACGGGCCTGACGCCCAACTGCGCCGTGCCGTGCCACGACCCGTACTTCAGCGCCGAGGAGCGCACCTTCACCGCCTTCTGGATCGGCCTGTGGTCGGTGCTGTGCTTCGTCTCCACCGCCGCCACCGTGGCCACCTTCCTCATCGACATGGAGCGCTTCAAGTACCCGGAGCGGCCCATCATCTTCCTCTCCGCCTGCTACCTGTTCGTGTCCAGCGGCTACATCGTGCGGCTGGTGGCGGGCCACGAGCGCGTGGCGTGCAGCCGCGAGCACGACGCCGAGGCGGCGCACATCCACTACGAGACCACCGGGCCGGCGCTGTGCACCGTCGTCTTCCTGCTCATCTACTTCTTCGGCATGGCCGGCTCCATCTGGTGGGTGATCCTGTCGCTCACCTGGTTCCTGGCGGCCGGCATGAAGTGGGGCAACGAGGCCATCGCCGGCTACTCGCAGTACTTCCACCTGGCGGCGTGGCTCATCCCCAGCATGAAGTCCATCGCGGTGCTGGCGCTCAGCTCGGTGGACGGCGACCCGGTGGCCGGGATCTGCTACGTGGGCAACCAGAGCCTGGACAACCTGCGCGGCTTCGTGCTGGCGCCGCTGGTCATCTACCTGTTCATCGGCACCATGTTCCTGCTGGCCGGCTTCGTCTCGCTCTTCCGCATCCGCAGCGTCATCAAGCAGGGCGGCACCAAGACCGACAAGCTGGAGAAGCTGATGATCCGCATCGGCGTCTTCACCGTGCTCTACACCGTGCCCGCCACCGTCATCGTGGCGTGCTACTTCTACGAGCAGCACCACCGCCAGGCCTGGGAGGTCAGCCACAACTGCGGCTGCCTGCCGGAGCGCGGGCCGCGCCGGCCGGACTACGCCGTCTTCATGCTCAAGTACTTCATGTGCCTCCTGGCGGGCATCACGTCCGGCGTCTGGATCTGGTCGGGCAAGACGCTGGAGTCGTGGCGGACGTTCTGCACGCGCTGCTGCTGGGGCAGCAAGGGCGCCGGCGGCTCCACGTACAGCGACGTCAGCACGGGCCTGACGTGGCGCTCCGGCACGGCCAGCTCGGTGTCCTGCCCCAAGCAGATGCCGCTGTCGCAGGTGTGACCTTTACAAGCGTCCCCAGACGGTGACCGGGCGCCCGGCGCGCGTTACGTACGGCACCGGCGCACGGGCGGAGCTTCGGACCTTTACAAGCGTCCCCAGACGGTGACCAGGCGCCCGGCGCGCGTTACGTGCGGCACCGACGCACGGGCGGAGCTTCGGACCTTTACAAGCGTCCCCAGACGGTGACCAGGCGCCCGGCGCGCGTTACGTACGCCACCGACGCACGGGCGGAGCTTCGGACCTTTACAAGCGTCCCCGGACGGTGACCCGGCGCGCGCTACGTACGCCACCGACGCACGGGCGGAGCTTCGGACCTTTACAAGCGTCCCCAGATGGTGACCAGGCGCCCGGCACGCGATACGTACGGCACCAATGCACACACGGGCGGAGCTTCGGACCTTTACATGGTGACCAGGCGCCCGGCACGCGTTACATACGGCACCGACATACGGGCGGAGCTTCGGACCTAGAAAACCGTCCCCAGACGCCAACTAGATGCCTGGCGTGCGTTATGTACGGCACCAACGCGTGGGTGGAGCTTCGGACCTTTACTACCGTCCTCAAAAGCTGACCAGACGCGTTTCGTACGGCACCAACGCACGCACGGCCGGAGCTTCGGACCTTTACAAGCGTGACCAGGCGCCCGGCGTGCGTTACATACGGCACCGACACACGGGCGGAGCTTCGGACCTATACTACTGTCCTCAAAAGCCGACTAGACGCGTTTCGTACGGCACCAGCGCACGCATGGGTGGAGCTTTGGACCTTTTCAACCGTCCCCAGATGCCAACCAGACACCCGGCATGCGTTTCGTACGGCACCGACGCGTGGGCGGAGCTTCAGACCTTTACCACCGTCCCTAGACGCCGACTAGCGCCCGGCATGCGTTTCATACGGCACCAACGCACGCACGGGTGGAGCTTCAGACCTTTTACCACCGTCCCCAAACGCCGGCCAGGCGCCCTGCGTGCGTTACGTACGGCACCGACGCGTGGGCGGAGCTTCGGACCTTTTACCACCGTCCCCACACGCCGACTAGACGCCCGGCGTCCGTTTTTTTAAACCAGCCTTAACGTTCGAGTCCTTGTGCCCAGACGTCATACGGGTCGTTTTTTAAACGTGTATTTATACGATGTTTTCTGTACAGACTGTAAATTGTGTATAAAGATAAAAAGAAGATTTTTAAGTAAAAAACTATTGTAAATTTGTACAAATGTAGATGTCCCTTTAAGAACGATGACAAAAAAAAAAAGATGCCGACGTTGCTTTTATTTTGTCAATAAAAAGTATTTGGACTACGTGGCCCCGTGTGTGCGGTGACGAGGGGCCGGTTCCGGCGGGCCGGGGCGGGGCCTTCTGTGGGCCCCCTCGTAATTAGAGGCGCTGAGCGTCTTCGCTGTGGCCCGCTACGCGGTCTTCGGTGAAAGGGGGCCGCCTGAATGGGCTTTAAGTACAGGGGCCCGGGCCCTTTTCATCTGGGCAAACTTTGATCTCCCCATTTTCGGGGGCGGAGTGAAGACGATAAGAACCGCAGAGCAGGTCGCGCCGTGCCTTCCGACTGGCGGACATTGTGCTTTGGTGGCGGTGAAATTAGAGGGCCCCAGACGCCGAATGGGACGTGCTGAATGGGGGGACGTTCCACACCGTCAGCCACGCTTGAATACTTTGAAACAAAATTGTCCAACTTCAAAGTGGGACGGGTGAGGAAGGGTGGGCGGTAAACATGAGAAACCGCGTTCCTTCTTCAGCCGCGGAGGTGTTCGTTTTACGAAGATGGACGATGCATCGTAACGAAGAGCTGATTAATTGCTCTCCCACGTGTTTAAAGGACGGGCGCCTGAAAAACCTTTTGTCTTCGCCCATCACTGTGGTGGCGTCGCCATCTAGCGGCAGCTGGGGTGTACTACACCACCGAACTCGCGGGGCGTCCACACGCCGCTCACTCGCAGATTCACTCCAGGGGCAACGGGGCCCGGGGCCGGTGTGTAAACTCCACCCACAGCATTTATCAGACCAATCAGCAGTGACCGGGTGACGCTCGGGGTTAAGTGTCTTGTTCAGGGACACTATGGTTTCTGGTTTACGGGCAAGTGTCTTACCCGCTAGGCTACTGCCCCCGATCTGATGATAAGGCCACACCCTCGTGAAGTGAAGTGATAGTGTGTCATCACTTGTGATTGTGATACACAGCAGCACAGCATACGGTAGGGTGGTAGTAGCCTGGTGGGTAACACACTCGCCTATGAACCAGAAGACCCAGGTTCAAACCACACTTACTACCATCGTGTCCCTGAGCAAGACACTTAACCCTGAGTGTCTCCAGGGGGGGACTGTCCCTGTAACTACTGATTGTAAGTCGCTCTGTATAAGGGCTTCTGGTAAATGCCGTAAATGTAAAAATGTAAATGGTGCACACAGTGAAATGTGTCCTCTGCATTTAACCCATCACCCTGGGTGAGCAGTCATGAACAAGCTGCAGTACAGAAGTGAGGCCTTTGTTCGAGATTGGCGTGCATTGTGGCTTCCTTTCATCTCTTTTATATCTAGCCACCTGGTTGGAACCGCACCTACGCTCACTGGCCACAGGTCAGGAAGAGACCTTAAGAGAGGAACTTAGTTGTTAAAATAAATGTGAATCGCACACGAAATGCAAGGAAATAAAAAAAGGCACAGACCTAGAATTCGTGATGCGTTTTACTTTTGAAACCTTCTTTATCTTAACATGCACGACCATGAGCAGGACACTCAAGAGTAGAGTTTAGTCAGTCATGCCTACAGGTTCTTCCCCTTTTTCATGAAACTTCATTTAAGTTCGTCTTCAAGGTAATAATTTCACACCAACAGAAAGTGCTGGGTGGGGATTAAGGGCAGATTAAGGAAAACGGAACCCTGTAGAACCCCACTTGACAGCCCAGAAGTGGTCAGAATGAAGTGAGAAGTACTGCAGACGTGCAATATGCTGTGGTTTGGGGTTTGTTTTGTGTCACATGGTCAAAAGCTAGACGACACACAATGAGACGCTGGCCCAGAGGACGAAGAAACCTCCGACCTTCACACTCATTATAACCCAGATGGAGAAACATGGCTGCACTTTTCATCCTCCTGCTCACAGTGTTTGTTCACAGTGAGTCATATGACCGCTAGGAGAGGAAAGTCCATCACCATCCCATGTCTCTGAAATCTAGTTAATGCTCTAATATGACGCATGTTGAGAAAGTGGGCAACTGGATGGGAGACACAGGAAAGAGAAATAATTACGCGGTTAAACAAGGGGAAATAACGTTTAGTTTCGTCATTTTAGTATACTTTTTATTTTGTAAACCGTATTTAGTCTTGATTTTATTCGTCAACGATTTTAGATGATATAATTCATTAATGACTTATGTTGCGGCAAAAAGGTTTGTTGATGAAGATAACATCTGGGGCAGTGGTGGCCTAGCGGTTAAGGAAGCGGCCCTGTAATCAGAAGGTTGCCGGTTCAAATCCTGATCCACCAAGGTGCCACTGAGCAAAGCACCTAATGTTATATTCATGTCCGCATAGCATTTTTACATGCTGATTTTATCAATTACAGTTAGTAGACAAGCCTTGCCATGGTGGTCATTTCACTGGCCATTTTGGACATGATTTTTTTTCTTTCACTCGCTAATACAATGTTAACCTACCTCAATGTGGAAGGTGAGTTTATCTAGGGCAGTTTTAGGTTGGTTGGTTGGTTGGTTGGTTTATATTGGTTTTAGGCAGACACAGCACGCATTTAAAACTAAATTAATATTTCAACCTTTCGGAAAGTTTATACGTTTGATAAAGATTTGGCCATGGGTGCGAAATTGGCGCTGAAGAATCTCAGTCCATCCTGTCGTGTTGCAGAAATGCAGGACTGCTGTTAAACTTAATTTCACAGTTACAGATGACATCAGACATGGCGTGACTGGTGAAAGCCTATCACAAAAAACGTCAGAGTAATGAGACCCTGGAAAGAAATATAATGAAGTAAAAAGTACGATATTTGTCTTTCAAAGGAAAGTGAAGGGAAAGTAATACATTTCCCCCATAATAAAGACAATAAACCAATAAACCCATCTTGAATCTTCAATCTAGGAGCCAAGATATAAATCATGAATTTAAAGATAATGTAAAAACAGAGAGCAGGATTTATTGCTCTCTCACTACCCGTACCCACTTGGTCCCGTTACTCATTGTCATGGCTGCCAGACTCAAACATGGGACACAGGATCTGAAACAATTTTCATATCAGCGTCTGTCACTTGAGGAGAAGGGTGCTAGCTAGAAGGGTGCGGGGTGGAGCTGTTAATTCTGAAGAAGAAAACGTCTCATCTTCACTTGTTATTTCCTTTTGGTAGAGCTCAGAGTGCATGCTAAGCGTGAAGATCTCTACAGACTCTCCACTCTCGGCCCAGAGCTCTCAATACACAGTCAGAAGGTGCTAAACCAAAACTGAAATATCAAACAAAATAGCTTCATCAATCTTGACAGACACCCACCATGAAGTCTTTTTATTCTGATTACAATTATTAAAATTAACATGCAGAGCTGGATTCCGTCTCGTTTTCGACTGTATCCATGTTTATCCATAATTCTGATTCTGGGAAATTGCAACATCGTGCAGAATTCATGGGACTGCAAAAAGGCGGCCAAAAGGTTTTTATTTATTTATTTATTTATTGGGTGTTCTGATTTGACATCTGAAAAATGAGCAATAAAAACAATAAGGAACTTTCATGAATGTTGATTCAAATCAACAGCGGGTTCATACGAAATATCTTTATTAATTCACAAAGAATATATGTTTTTATGAATGAAAATGAATGAAAATCTGTTTTATGTGTATCCCACAGTTGAACCGTAACAGGGATACAACATCCCGTCTGGATAAACCAGTGAACACTTGTGGGAACATCAGTGGAAAGTTAGTCCATTAGTCCATATTGCAGGTATCAATGAAATAATAAAGTGAATTTGTGTGCAGAACCATCTAGAACATCCCATTTTATATTTGTTTCATTGTCCAGTTTTGTATTCAGCACTGATGTTAATTTTGCTCCATTCTTGATGCTGGACCCTTCAGAGATTGCCATAGATATTTCCATCATTGCTGGTCTCTGGTTCCTGCTTATTCCGTGTCTTCGTTTTGTGGCGACTCGGCATGTTGGCATATAAGGAGTCTTCAGGGAACCTTGGTGCGGGACGTCTTCTCTCAGCTCCTGGATCTGTGACGCCCTAAGGAGAGGAAAGTGTTTGAGTTATGAGCTGGTGTGTGTTAAAGAGAGAAGCTAAAAGGGGATCTCACACCTCTGTAGATGTTGGTCCTGTCTTTGTTCCATTCTTATGCTGTTTTCTCCTACACCTACAGGTAATTCTGATGGTTATTATTTTACAAATTTCTACAAAATTCAGACTTTGTTCATCAGAATATAGAAAGGTGATTACCTGCATATTAAACAGAATGAAGCAACTAGAAGCAGAGACAATCCCCCAGCAAGCACCCACCACAGAGGATCAGTTCTCAACACTTCCTGAACATCAGAACCTGAAGAAAGCAACAGAGGTGTCATCATTTCAGCACCTGGAGAACCAGCACGTTCTGGTACACGTCTCCTCACCTGGGATCCTCAGCTCCACCACAGTAGAGTTGGCTTCTCCGAGTCTATTCTGCACTCGACACCAATATCTGCCCATGGTTCTGAGGGTCAAGTTTAGATTGAGGTCTGCTGCCTGACCCACCAGCTCAGAATGGTTCCCGTTCTCCCAGAACCACCAGTAACTTTCCACAGCAGGGTGGGCGTCACTAAAGCAGGACAGGGTGACATCACTGCCCAGCAGCCACTCTGCTGGTGTCACCGACACAGACACGTTCTTTGGACAATCTGAGGGACCAAGATGGTAAAAAAAAAAGTGAGAAATGAGAAGAGAAGTGACAAGAAGTATAGAGATGTGTGTGATGGACAGAGGAAATGAAACACACTCACAGTCCACAGAGAGTCTGATGGTCTCCTGCACGGCGACTCGCGTATCTGAACTGGACACAACGCAGCTGAGGTCGACGCCGTTGTGCACCGAGGAAGAGATGAAACTCAGGACAGACGACACTTCCTGCGTTCCGTCTTCTTTCTTCTGTATCGTCACCACGCTGTCACCCAACGCTGGCCTCCAGGTTAAGGTGGGGGGACTCTGGGGACAAGGGGACGCCACTGAACAGGCCACCCTGATGGTAGAACCCTCTTGCTGCCGACTCGGAGGAGTCACACGGGGTTTCGGAAGAACATCTAGAAGAAGAGATGAAGACAAGAAGAAGAAGACAAGGAGGTCTGACTATGGGGGTCTGTATGAGACAGCATTTCAGGTGCTGTGGTATTGACAGTAAACCTCTCTTGAAGACATCTACACTGCATCAGACAGCGCATGAAAACTGACATGGAGACGCTAGAGTTGAAATATAAACTACTCGGCTGTAATGACATTATCAGCAAGGCCAAAAGTTCAAACTCAACTCAACTCTGAAATGATTAAGAGTTAATCGTTGTATTTGGCACTAAAAGAGCTCATCGGGATCTTAACAAGTCACAGGGTTCTCGCCCTGGAAGTAGCAGAATGTTCCTAACCTCTGGTTTTTATTGTGACGTGCTCATTAAAGGTGAATTTGAACCCCGTCTCGATTCTGAAAAAGTATTGGTCTTCCATAGCTCTGGTGACGTTGTACAGGACTGTCGTGCAGTTCTTGTGCGTCAGCTGGCCGAGGATCTCCACGTTCAGAATATTCTCCGTCTTGGCCCAGCGAGAATGTTTGCTCCACAGTCCCGTAGCAGGGATCCCTAAATTATAATCATCGGGGATACTGAAGGAACAGGGGATCACAATGCAGGATCCTTCAAGAGTTTCCAAAACTGCTGGCAGTTTTAAAGAGAAGAGGGAACATATGCCAATGGTGGCTGAATAAGGAGACAGAAGACATGAAGAAATGTCACAGCTCAGAGAGACATTTGCATGAAAAACTTATTAAAAATGGGAGATATTATGCAACGTGTAAATGCTCATTTCTTACAGCAGAATCGAAATGTAACTTTAAAGGTTAAAATTTTCATATACATGAAGTGAACTGATACATTGTGTACAAACTGTACATAAATCATTTTTATTTGAGTAATAATTTGTTATAAATGATATTCATTCATAAAATGCACCCAGTAAAAAAAATTTTTTTCATCACCTTTGACCTTTTAAATATGAAAAGTTGCAGCTTTTTTTAATAACTCACCCCACCGAGCAATCATTGCAAAAATGAGAAAAGCATGCATTATTGTCAATGGTTGCAGCGGTTTCTTCGGTTTCTCCGGCGGTGGCTGGGTGCTTGCAGCTGGTGGTATATCTGCACCATGAAGACAGGAAAACCTTCTCAAGCTGGTTTCCCCTTTTCAGTAAACCCACAAAGGAAGTGTCTGTGACGTGGAACTGGTTCAGAAACATGGCGACCTTGACAAGAACTAACTTAGTAGTTGGGTTGAGGTCATATTCTGGCCACATTGCGCCATATGAAAGTAAAAGTGAGGTGATTGTCATTGTGAGACACTGCAGCACAGCACACTGTGACACGGTGAAACGCGTCCTCTGTATTTAACCATCACCCTCGGTGAGCAGTGGGCACCAGGACAGGCGCCCGGGGAGCAGTGTGTGGGGACGGGACCTTCATCAAGGGGACCTCAGTTTCACCTCAGTGGCAGACCTGAATTCGAACTGGCAACCTTCTGATTACAGGGCCGCTTCCTTAACCTCTACATTGTACATTTGCACTGACTCCCTGACTCATGTTGTCAATGTTGTGTTCAGGTAGCTGTAGAATTTGGAATATTTTGTAATGTAACCATGGCTTCTGTTGATGGAGTACAATAAATTTTCTACCATGAATTTCAAGAAAATGGGTTCAACATGTTCCTGTGCCTGTAGCCAGCACTTGTGCTTGGGGGCCGAAGCTGTGATGTGTGTCAGATGTGACTGAAATGTGGCGGTAATATTCAGCTCTCTGAGGCCCCCTGGTGTCGGAGGTCCTGGGTTTGCAGGCCACTGGTTAAACATGACTGGAACAGCACCATCAGAGGGATGGTCAGTAGTAGAGTTCGCCCCGCCCAGCCCCACCCTGCCCCGCCCCAACCTTGATTAGGAATAAACATTCATGGTGAGTAAGTGATTAACTGAGCACATAATTAAATATATCACCACTTTTAAGAAGCAGGTGAAAACCCTCTTGTTCAAAAAATATTACAGACAAATCTAACACTTACACACGCACATGTGTACACATTGCACAAACAATACAAACATGTAGAAATAAATTATAATTTTTCTTCGTCTAGCACCTAACAAGCTCTGAGCATGCTCTTCACTGACAAGTTTGAGCCTTATCAGGGCTCTTAGTTTGCAAACTCAATATTCTATAGAAATCGAACGAGAATTGCTGGTGTCTTCCTCTTGTAAGTCGCTTTGGATAAAAGCGTCTGCTAAATAAAGTAAAGTAAAGTAAAGTAAATATTTGCCTAATAAAACAGGTATTTGTCATGGCGGCATGGTAGGATACATTTACATTTATAGCATTTACCAGACGCCCTTGTCCAGAGCGACTTACAATCAGTAGTTACAGGGACAGTCCCCCCCCCTGGAGACACTCAGGGTTAAGTGTCTTGCTCAGGGACACAATGGTAGTAAGTGGGGTTTGAACCTGGGTCTTCTGGTTCATAGGCGAGTGTGTTACCCGCTAGGCTACTACCACCCTACAATACAATACCCTTCCAGCCTTATGCACCTGGTTTTTGCACATCTCAACTTATTTTGCACATTTCTTTGTCTTGTCTTGTGTGTCCTGTTTGAAATATCCAACATACAACATACTTCCAAGCGTCCTACATGATGTTGTCCAGTTTTGTCCTGTTCGACCTGTTCATTGTACAGAAAAGTTCTACTTTTCTCCTGTAGAGATACTGTACAGTATTTAAGATTTAGTTTTAGTCAGTATAGTTTAGTTTTGTGTGTATATACATATATATATTTCTTTTATGATTGCACTATGGGGGGGTCTGTGTCAAACATTATTTGAATACACGGTCTACTGTGTATACTGTTATACTGACAATAAAACAATCTTGAATCTTGAATCTTGAATCAAGGAGCCAGAATGCTGCCCCACCAGAGGACGTCCCTCACTTACAGAGCACAATTATACACAGAATTTAATGCTGAGGTGAATGAATCTCAAACCATGACAGATATTCTGATTACTGGAGACAGACAACAGAGCTGTATATCATTTCCTCACCAGGAACTGCTGAAATCTACAAGTAAAAGAGATCTAAACTTGAATCACGTTTGTTAGAGGGCAGGTTCATTTTGGGATCAAATCTATTTACATTTCTATGGGTTGTTAGAGTGGATTCACCCTTGTTGTGTTGACCGTGCTGTAAAAGACTTAATTTACAGGATATTGGAGAGCCTGAAAATGCACACACACACACACACACACATTTTACATTTGAGGGGCACCTTCAACACTCAGGGATTTCAGCAGAGCCACAAACATCATAAAAACAATCTTTAAATTTAATGAAAGGTGCTTAATATAGTAGTTTCATGATCAAACTTTTCATATTTGCTCAATGTACATTTTTTATTCAAATTATACTCTTTGTATCATGCTTCCTAATTTCATTAAAGTGTCGTGCCGTACCATGTCCTTTCCAGTGTGATGTGCAATTAAAAAAAGGCACAAATAAATTTCTATATTATTAGAGAGCCCAGGTGGGTGTAGACGTGAGCATCTTACCTGAGAAGCGGCTGTAGATGATGAGCAGGAGGACGAAAAGTGGAGCCATGATTCTCCATCTGGGTTAATATGAGTGTGAAGGTCCAGGTTTCTTCTTCCTCTGGAGCAGCATCTGAGAGTCTGTCTCATTTTTTGATCAACGCTGTGGTGCCAGTGTCTGGATTGTGCTGAAGATAACAGAACAATGTTCTTCTCATTGGTTGAGGTCCAGTCAGTAGATTGAAGAGAGTGAAGATGTTTTCGGGGTGGAGCTGTTAATTCTGAAGAAGAAAACGTCTCACCTTCACTTGTTATTTCCTTTTGGTAGAGCTCAGAGTGCATGCTAAGCATGAAGATCTTTACAGACTCTCCACTCTCGGCCCAGGGCTCTCAATACACAGTCAGAAGGCCTAAACTAGAACTGAAATATCAAACAAAACCATGATGTCTTTTTATTCTGATTACAATTATTAAAAAAAAAACATCAGGCTTTAAAATTAACATGCAGAGCTGGATTCCGTCTCGTTTTCGACTGTATCCATGTTTATCCATAATTCTGATTCTGAGGTTGGGGGAAATTGCAACATCGTGCAGAATTCATGGGACTGCAAAGTGGCGGCCAGAAGGTTTTTATTTATTTATTTATTGGGTGTTCTGATTTGACATCTGAAATATGAGCAATAAAAAACAATAAGGAGCTTTCATGAATGTTGATTCAAATCTTATAGTCAGATTATAATTATATAACAATTATAGTCAGAAGCAAACTTGGCGACACCAGAAGCTATCATTTCATTATATACAGCATCAGCGGGTTTATACGAAATATCTTGATGGAGCCACATATTATTTCACAAAGAATATATGTTTATTATGAATGAAAATGAATGAAAATCTGTTTTATGTGTATCCCACAGTTGAACCGTAACAGGGATACAACATCCCGTCTGGATAAACCAGTGAACACTTGTGGGAACATCAGTGGAAAGTTAGTCCATTAGTACATATTGCAGGTATCAATAAAATAATAAAGTGAATTTGTGTGCAGAACCATCTAGAACATCCCATTTTATATTTGTTTCATTGTCCAGTTTTGTATTCAGCACTGATGTTAATTTTGCTCCATTCTTGATGCTGGACCCTTCAGAGATTGCCATAGATATTTCCATCATTGCTGGTCTCTGGTTCCTGCTTATTCCGTGTCTTCGTTTTGTGGCGACTCGGCATGTTGGCATATAAGGAGTCTTCAGGGAACCTTGGTGCGGGACGTCTTCTCTCAGCTCCTGGATCTGTGACGCCCTAAGGAGAGGAAAGTGTTTGAGTTATGAGCTGGTGTGTGTTAAAGAGAGAAGCTAAAAGAGGATCTCACACCTCTGTAGATGTTGGTCCTGTCTTTGTTCCATTCTTATGCTGTTTTCTCCTACACCTACAGGTAATTCTGATGGTTATTATTTTACAAATTTCTACAAAATTCAGACTTTGATCATCAGAATATAGAAAGGTGATTACCTGCATATTAAACAGAATGAAGCAACTAGAAGCAGAGACAATCCCCCAGCAAGCACCCACCAGAGAGGATCAGTTCTCAACACTTCCTGAACATCAGAACCTGAAGAAAGCAACAGAGGTGTCATCATTTCAGCACCTGGAGAACCAGCACGTTCTGGTACACGTCTCCTCACCTGGGATCCTCAGCTCCACCACAGTAGAGTTGGCTTCTCCGAGTCTATTCTGCACTCGACACCAATATCTGCCCATGGTTCTGAGGGTCAAGTTGAGATTGAGGTCTGCTGCCTGACCCACCAGCTCAGAATGGTTCCCGTTCTCCCAGAACCACCAGTAACTTTCCACAGCGGGGTGGGCGTCACTAAAGCAGGACAGGGTGACATTCCTGCCCAGCAGCCACTCTGCTGGGGTCATCGACACGGACACGTTCTTTGGACAATCTGAGGGACCAAGATGGTAAAAAAAAAAAGTGAGAATTGAGAAGACAAGTGACAAGAAGTATAGAGATGGGTGTGATGGACAGAGGAAATGAAACACACTCACAGTCCACAGCGAGTCTGATGGTCTCCTGCACGGCGACTCGCGTATCTGAACTGGACACAACGCAGCTGAGGTCGACGCCGTTGTGCACCGAGGAAGAGATGAAGCTCAGGACAGACGACACTTCCTGCGTTCCGTCTTCTTTCTTCTGCATCGTCACCACGCTGTCACCCAACGCTGGCCTCCAGGTTAAGGTGGGGGGACTCTGGGGACAAGGGGACGCCACTGAACAGGCCACCCTGATGGTAGAACCCTCTTGCTGCCGACTCGGAGGAGTCACACGGGGTTTGGGAAGAACATCTAGAAGAACGTTTTAATTAGTATTAATAATTAGTATTAACCCACCAATGTTCTAGTTGATTTCATTAGAAATATATCATGTAATATTGTTGATGAATAAAACGAGACTAAATGTGGGGATGCGCTTTCTGTACAATGAAGTGGAAAAGAGGACAGAATGTGTGGTTGGGAAAATGACACGCGTTGCCCTGACGATTTTAAATTATATTTCATGCATTAAATTATATATATTTAAATTATATATTCATTTACCTCCATAGGCCAGACGTACATTTTGAAAATGTAGCACGGTCACGTCCAGAGAACAACACGACGGGTTCATGTGGAGTGCATTTACCCATAATTCACTGTTCTCAGAGACAGTGACTAGACTAGACTAGACTAGAAGTAAAATTAAAAGAACTGCACTCATGTGTTTAGGCCATAAAAGAGCTCACCAGGAGCTCATCTAAAACTCAACTCTGAACGTTGCAGCACGTTCCTCACCTCTGGTTTTTATCGTGACATGGTCCTCAAATGTGTATTTGAACCCCATCTCAACTCTAAAGAAGTAGAGGTCTTCCATAGCTCTGGTGACGTTGTACAGGACAGAAGTGCAGTTCTTGTGCGTCAGCTGGCCGAGGATCTCCCCACGGAGAACGTTTGACGTCTTGGACGAGTTGAACACATCTGTGCTATCTGCAAACCAGCGGGAATGTTTTCTCCACACTCCAGAGGCAGGACTCCTTAAATCAAGCTCGTTTTCAGGAGGAACGTTGAAGGAACAAGGAATCAGAATGCAGGATCCGTCAACAGTTTCCAGGTCTTCAGGCATCTTTATGGAGAATTCGGAACTTTCGGCAATGGTGGCTGAATGGGGGGGGACACGGAGAAATGTTACCACTTTTGCCCTGGCTGTCATGGCACAAAAAGGGGCTTACGTGAAAAACTTACCAAAAACAAGGGACCCACAGAGAACGTGCAAGATGCTCATTGCTCGAGACAGACGAATGCGAATTCAAATTCTGATAAAGGAAGATGAAAGAGGTGTAATCTCAGTGTCTCTACGTTGGCAGCCCACCGCAGAATTCATGAAACGCAATTAATAAAGTCTATTTCTCCATCCGAGTACGATTGAGAGCAGAAGATCTTAAAATACTTACCGCAAACTCATCGAGACGATGCAAACGTGATTCATATTCGGCGAGTGGTTTATTGAGCCCTCTGCATAACACAGGAAAATGATGCTTATTTATAGATAGCTGAAAGGGGAAGTGATGTGGGGCAAACGTTAAAGAGAACCGCCAAATTGGTACCCTTTCTCATGAAGCGGAATGCTGATGTAGCTGTTTATTCCCGCCGAATCAGGGCGTCGCCGTCAGGCAACTCTTGAGTATTTTTCATGGCTCTTTCGCGTCTCTTTTGAGACGCATTTCAGTTGTCAGCTGTTAACTGCAGAGACGTAGCGATCACATTTTCAAGCTCGTGGCTCAGTGGAGGGTAGAAGAAGGGGGTCGCATCTGCAGATGCACTGGGGAAAGTATGTATTGGAGAATGGGAATATCTGTATTTTTCATCGTAGGTATGACTTAATTGTGATGGACAGAATCTAAAAAAATGTAAAAATCCAGATTTAAATAATAATTTTGCATTTTATTGCATGAAATACGCAAGAATTCTGCCTCCTACAGACCTGGTAGTTTGTCTTATCCCAATAACAATCCTACGGGATGGTAGTAGCCTAGTGGGTAACACACTTGCCTATGAACCAGAAGACTACAGAGTCACAGGTTCAAATCCCACTTACTACCATTGTGTCCCTGAGCAAGACACTTAACCCTGACTGTCTCCAGGGGGGGACTGTCCCTGTAACTACTGATTGTAAGTCTCTCTGGATAAGAGCGTAAATGCCCAAATGCTGTAAATCTGTGGTTTTGTTATGCAGGGTGCCTGTGATGAAGCAGATATAACAGCCAATCACACTCTTATCTGTACACGCTCCTCCAGCCACTTCCCGTTATTCATTTTTAGCCCACAATCACACGACATCATACAGCCGCCATCTATAAAAAGGTCAAGTCGAGTCAAAACGTCAAATTTATTTGTAGAGCACATTTATTCGCAGTATATACTGTACAGCAGTACATGACTTGGACTCGAGTCAGACTCGAGTCATTAATTTGATGACTTTAGACTCGACTTGACAAAATGTAAAGAGACTTGCAACTCGACTTTAACATCATTGACTTGTGACTTCACTTGGACTTGAGCCTTTTGACTTGACAAGACTTTCCCAGAAAACCCAAATATTAAAACGTATGTTATTACCGAATGCTCTGTATCTTTCAATGTCTGTGTATATGTGCGTCTGTGCGTGTATTTGCTGTGGGCAAGACATCCAATCAAATTAGATCCTTGTTGTTTTGAGCCAACAGCATCCATCCAATCAAATTTCAGGACAATCAATGCAGTGAAACTCTCAAATAACGTGGCAGTTAGACAAAATGATACCAAAGATAGTTTTGTTCGGATATAAAAACTACGAGGTGGTCAACAAAAAACGAAAAGCAGTATGCAAAACATGCGGGTCGAAGATTACAGACGGAGATGCAACAACTTCCAACTTCGTTCGACATTTGAAGTTACACCAATACGGTAAGTTCTGAGTGAATGCTAACGCTTATTTGCTAACTTTTCTTTGCTGTGTAGTTAAATCAGTGAGGCTGTAAACTCACTGTTAACGTAGCAAACTGGTAATCTGTCCACTGCGAGTTCACTCCCTTAATTCGTACACTTATTAAAGTGATTTTTTAAAACCTGGTAGGATAAGGTACTTATACATAACATTAGCCAATGTACAGTATCGCACACAGTAAACGGCGGTCAGCAGCAATGTGTATTTTAGCCACCTACAAAGACATACAATACATACATATTAGTGGTGGGCCGTTATCGGCGTTAACGTGCTGTGTGAGACTCTTATCAGGCGATAAAAACGTGCTGCGTTAACGTGAGACTCTTATCGGCGATAAAAAAATATCGCCGTTAATCTATTCACAAAGTTGGGTTGGGAGCTGGGTCTATACTACGCAAGATGGTTAGATTTATAAGTATATTTCTTCTTTCTTGTGTCTTTTATGTTCTTATTTTCTAAAGACTTTTATTTTGTTTTTGAGACCCGGTTCAGGTCTCTTGGACACATGGCGTGAGCTGTGAGAGGTGCGTGGGGTTTGTGTGCAAAAAGTTATTTCTTTCATTTTAATTTATGTACATATTAGGAATATTTTGCATGTGTGTTATTTTGTGAATATTTTTTTTTATGTTCTTTTAATACTGTATATTGTAGAGAGAGGTGCAGAAAGACGCGATGTTCTGACGCGACCTTGCTTTTTGTACAGGAATGCAGTATTGTAAATTGTGAATGCTTTATGTTAATGTTCAGTTCTCTTGGACACATGGCGTGAGTTGTGAGAGAGAGAGGTGCAGAAAGACGCGATGTGTGACGCGATGTTCTGATGCGATCTTGCTTTTTGTTCAGAATACACTTTGCACAGAAAATCTCTTGGGTGTCAGCTCATCATTTGTGGTTCAAGAAACAAAATCAAAAAGTTCCACAATGCAGAAGAAGAACCGGTACACTATGATGACTTTCACCTTGATATTTTAGCGCGGATGTATACCTAGCCGGACTGCACTGTAGGGGGCGAGAATGAGTCTTCGAACTGTGAAATTACCACATCAAACGTGACGTGGTAACATGGATGCAGCTATTTAACTGAATAAACAGTTGGTAAACACAAGTACATCTTATTTTCCACTTCCCGCGGTTAAGTCTGTTATGTTCATGTGTTTGTTACAGGACAGGACAAACTGTTGTGGAACTAATTGAAATGCAGTATGTCATGGAAATACAATGTTAGCACTTTTTGTTCGAATAATTACAGTTGCACTTGTTTTTTCAGATGTGTTTATTCTGTAAAGCAGTGGTTTAAAATGAAGAATATTCTTAAAAAATATGAGTTAAATGTTAAAAATGACGTTAATAGTGCAATGTCAGCACTATTTATTTCTGCAGTTTCAATTGCACTTGTTTTAATAAAACAATAGATTTTAAAAGCATACACGATCGGTGAAAATATATTATTATTGTGCGGTTGAAAAGACTTGAAAGGACTCGAAACTCAAACTGCAGGACTTAGGACTTGACTTGAGACTTATCAGTCTTGACTTTGGACTTTACTCGACACTTGCCTGTCTTGACTTGGCACTTGACTTGGGACTTGAGGGCAAAGACTTGAGACTTACTTGGGACTTGAAAAGCAATGACTTTGTCCCACTTCTGGTATATAGCATATAGCTACAGTGCTCACTCAGGGTGATGGGTTAAATGCAGAGGACAAATTTCACTGTGTGTACTGTGTGCTGTGTATCACACATGACAATCACTTCACTTTCACTTCAAAGTGCTGTACAGAGTGTGGATAAAACAGAATCTTTTTAAAGCATGGAAATAAATAAATTCCAACAAAAAAAGGTAAAATAAAAATATGTTAGGAAACAAAATAAGGCCTGAAACCACATACGAATATACTGAAACAGATTTTTACATTTTTACATTTACTGCATTTACCAGATGCCCTTATCCAGAGCGACTTACAATCAGTAGTTACAGGGACAGTTCCCCCCTGGAGACACTCAGGGTTAAGTGTCTCGCTCAGGGACACGATGGTAGTATGCGGGATTTGAACCTGGGTCTTCTGGTTCATAGGCGAGTGTGTTACCCACCAGGCTACTACCACCCCAAGAAAGCCAGGATGTACAGTTTTTCATCCTGTAATGATGGAGGCTTCCCTTCCTGTAGAGAGGACGTGAAAAAGCCAGAAAGGGTGTACAGCATTACTGCAACTTTAACTTGAATGGACAAATTATTAGATCGGCTATGAGCTGGATGAAAGCTAGAAGGTCTTTTCACATCACCGTGCAAAAAACAACAACAACAACAACAACATTTATTTCTTATATAGCCCAAAATCACATACAGTATGTCTCAATGGGCTTTGACAGGCCCTACAGTTGACACCCCCCACACTTGACCCTTCTGCACACAAGGAAAAAATCCACACAAAAAAACTCTAGGAGAGAGAAAAAAAGAAAGGAAGAAACCTTGGGAAGGAGTGATACAGAGAGGGACCCCCTTCCAGGGTAGAGTGAGCCTGCAAATGGTGTCAGTGCAGGGCTGGGGATGATATAATAATAAGTCCTACAGTTGTAGGGTTGGAGAAGTCCAGGATGTATTCAGTGTCATGGTCTAGATTACGTGTCCATAATGATGTTACTGGTCCATTTGAAGATCCCTGAAGCTGTAGTTGTAACGGTGGTGGTGGCTGTGGTGACCCTCTGGATTGTTTCATGTTTTGTCCTAGTAAAGCAGTTGTCAGGAACCAGGATTTATTTGCTGGTCTGATCACTGGGGTCTGCCAGTAGTCTGGGTGCCTGATTCCGTGTCTTGGAGAAAAACAAACAGAAGCAGCGGCAGACGGTTGCACTGTACGACCGATACTGAAATATGTGGTTATAGTGGTATATTGGTGCTACAGTGGCCTGGTACCCTAACTAGGACAGCCTAACTAGAGTGAATTTAACACTGTCTGTGTCTAACAGGGGGACTCTGTGATAAACTGGACTTTATAATTGACACTGCGTCAAAGTAAAGTGAAATGAGGGTCTAGGACATTAGCAAAAAGCCAGAGAAAACAGATAGGTTTTGAGATTGGATTTAAACACTGAGACTGTGTCTGAGTCCCGGACACTGACAGGCAAGCTGTTTCACAACTGCGGAGCTCTATAGGAGAAGGATCTGCTCCCAGCTGTGACCTTCTGCACTTTTGGTACCAGTAGTGACCCCGCACCCATTGATCGAAGGGGGCGTGGCGATTCGTAAAGAACCAAAAGTTCACTCAGGTATTGCGGGGCGAGACCATTTAGAGCTTTATAGGTTAAAAGTAGGATTTTGTAGCTTCTGTCTTGTCAGGGTTTAACAGGAGAAAGTTGGTGAGCATCCACTGTCTAATGTCCTTCAGACAATTCTCTATTTTGTTCAGCTGCTGCCTCTGATCTGGCATTGCTGACAGATACAGCTGTGTGTCGTCAGCGTAGCAATGAAAGCTAATACCGTGTTTGCGGATGACGTCGCCTAAAGGTAACATGTATAGAGAAAAAAGTAACGGACCTAGGACAGAACCTTGTGGAACACCAAACTCGACTTTACTATATGAAGACGAAACACCATTGATGTCCACAAACTGATATCGGTTGGTCAAATATGATCTGAACCATTCAAGGGCTGTTCCCTTAATCCAGATAACATTCTCTAACCTGGCAAGGAGAATAGCGTGATCGATAGTGTCAAACGCTGCACTCAGATCAAGCAGGACAAGCAGCGAGATGCGTCCCTGATCAGAGGCCAACAGCAGGTCATTAACCACTTTAACCAGCGCTGTCTCAGTGCTATGATGAGGTCTAAATCCCGATTGATATACTTCATGGATCTTGTTACAGTCTAGGTATGCGCTCAGCTGCTGGGCTACGACTTTTTCTAAGATTTTTGATATGAACAGAAGGTTGGATATCGGTCTATAATTTGAAAGCTGACTGCGATCAAGATCCGGCTTTTTAATCAGGGGTCTAATGACTGCTACCTTGAATGAACTTGGTACGTGGCCGGTGCTAAGCGACGAGTTAACAATTTTGAGGATAGAATTTATAACATTGGGTGCTATTTGCTTAAGGAGCCTTGTTGGAGTCGGATCCAAAGCGCAAGTACATTGATTTGACGACAAGATTAATTTGATTAATTCATGCTCTTTAATAAGGTTGAATCGTTCTAACCTGTGGTCGTCTATTAGAAGATTATTTTCCATGGAATTATCGGCAGAGCTATTTGTTGTGCTTTTAATCTTCTCTCTATTCGCGACAATTTTAGTATTAAAGAAATTCATAAAATCATCGCTACTATGATGATATTGAGTGGTAGTATCCGTTTCTATCTTATTCCTGGTTAGTTTGGCTAACCAAAGTCAGTGCAGCTGGTTAAAAAAAAAAAAAAAAAGTTCTGAACAGGAACTGACTCTTTTTTTTTTTTCCCCCGTCTTATCTTCTGGTTTGTGGTGGGCCGCGGCTTCCGTTCCAGCTTGTTGGTGCTGATATTTTGGGGAGAGAATGTTTCTGATGCATCTCTAGTAGTTGGCATAAACATTTTCATCATAGGAACTTTCTGACTTCTGGTTACAACCTTTCTTCAGCTTGTGATTTTTGGGCACATTGGCATACACGGCGTCTTGGGTTCTGATTTCCAGAAGATTCTGTCAGAAATGGAAGGTGTTATCCCGTGAGGATTACCAAACCACCAGAGCACTGGAACTGGAAACACAGGGACACAGGTTCCCTCGAGGAAATACCTCATTAAATGCGCGTGTTGTCATCGTCCTGCGATGACGGTTGGCTCTCCTGCACCTACAGGTACAGCGTGTTGAAAATAAAATAATTACATTTACTCACTCATGGCCCGAATCGTTTTACTTTGGTTATATGGTGACCAGAAAAACTGGGTGCTAAACTGCTTGAACCCACTTAATTGCCACTCTTGGCTGTATATATTATGGTTGTTATATATAGGTAACTTTATGTGGCACCATTCAAAGCAAAGGCCACGTTTTACACACGTTCACAATAGAGCCCAGAGTGGGATTTTTGATTCCAGAGAGCAGGAGCTTCTGCACCAAAGACCCTATTAACACTGGACGTTTTTCCTGAGGTCCAGTCTAAAGGACTGTTATGTTTGTAGTGGTCCAGCAGATGGACATGAAATCTTACCAGTAAATCATGCAGCCACCTAAGGAAGATGCTAACAGAAGAGACAAGCCTCCAGCAAGCATCCACCTCAGAAAATCTGAACCTGAAGAAAGCAACAGAGGTGTCATCATTTCAGCACCTGGAGAACCAGCACGTTCTGGTACACGTCTCCTCACCTGGGATCCTCAGCTCCACCACAGTAGAGCTGGCTTCTCCGAGTCTATTCTGCACTCGACACCAATATCTGCCCATGGTTCTGAGGGTCAAGTTGAGACTGAGGTCTGCTGCCTGACCCACCAGCTCAGGATGGTTCCCGTTCTCCCAGAACCACCAGTAACTTTCCACAGCAGGGTGGGCGTCACTAAAGCAGGACAGAGTGACATCACTGCCCAGCAGCCACTCTGCTGGAGTCACCGACACGGACACGTTCTTTGGACAATCTGAGGGACCAAGATGGTGAGAAATGAGAAGACAAGTGACAAGAAGTATAGAGATGGGTGTGATTGACAGAGGAAATGAAACACACTCACAGTCCACAGCGAGTCTGATGGTCTCCTGCACGGCGGCTCGCGTTTCTGAACTGGACACAACGCAGCTGAGGTCGACGCCGTTGTGCACCGAGGAAGAGATGAAGCTCAGGACAGACGACACTTCCTGCGTTCCGTCTTCTTTCTTCTGCATCGTCACCACGCTGTCACCCAACGCTGGCCTCCAGGTTAAGGTGGGGGGACTCTGGGGACAAGGGGATGCCACTGAACAGGCCACCCTGATGGTAGAACCCTCTTGCTGCCGACTCGGAGGAGCCACACGGGGTTTCGGAAGAACATCTAGAAGCAGACGTCCAGATTGCAGCACTTGCTTCATATTGTCACTTTGTCAGATTTACTGCACGCACACTAATAACTGTCATCTGGTCTGGGGGTTTAACATCTTTACCAACAACAAAAACTCTTATTAAAGTTCACTCCTCACCTCTTGTTGTTATATTCACCTTCTCATCAAAACTGTGTTGAAGCCCAGTCTTAACTCTGAAGAAGTAGACATCTTCCTGGTCTTTGGTGATGTTGTACAGAAGCGAAGTGCAGTTCTTCTGCGTAAGCTGGCCAAGGATCTTTGAATGCGTCGCATGGGTAGAGAACCTACTTCCTTTCTTCCATTCTGCTGTGGGGTCTTTCATTAAGCTGGATTCATATTTAGCAGGAATGCTGAAGGAACAGGGGATCAGAACACAGGATCCCTCAAAAGTTTCCAAGTCTGGAGGCATCTTGACAGAGAATTCGGAAGCCAAGGCAATGGCGGCTGAATAAGGGAACAGCAGAAATGTGACAGAATATTATTATTATGAAGCAAGAGAGCCCACGGCAAGCTGAAAGTGAAATGTTATTTGCATATGAAACTTACTAGCAAGTAGAAATCTGTAGATAATAAAGTGCATGTTGCTGATGTGTCAGAACTTATAAATCTTTCTGTCAAATGAAAAGATGTTTCTGCTGTAGGTGAATTTAGCAAAAAAAAAAAAAAAAAACACAAAAAAGTGCAAACGTTTAACTTGAAGACACGAGATAGATGCTCCTACTTCCTGAAAAGAGGAACTTAAACCTGTTAAGGTTCAATCAAAAAAGGAAGTGACAGACAAGTGTCACTTATGTCACTTGAACAGGAAGAGGCGGAGTAGGTCCTGCTAATGATCCACCAAGTCGGTGATTGTCAACGTTCTTGACTCAATTTTTATAATTTTAGTCAAGCTGGTTTGAGATCGCATGTTACATGCTCAAAGCTTAAAACGTGTACTTTTTAATACTTCACTGTTGGTGTGTGTGTATATATATATTCTAATAAAGGATTAGCTTAATGCTTTCTGACAGCACTGGGAAAGGGACAGTTAACAAGGGACCCCGAATGAACATTTACATTTACAGCATTTATCAGACGCCCTTATCCAGAGCGACTTACAATCAGTAGTTACAGGGACAGTCTCCCTGGAGCAATTTTAGGGTTAAGTGTCTTGCTCAGGGACACAATGGGATTCGAACCCGGGTCTTCTGGTTCATAGGCGAGTGTGTTACCCACTAGGCTACTACCACCCTATAACATGTCACACAGATGGTACCTTGTTGGAATAACACGTGGCTAAGGAAGTACATCTAGATACAATTGTTTAAAATAGTCATCATGTAAAATGTAACAATGTCACAACGGTCATATGTAACAATGACAAATGTAATTATGTCACAATGGTCATATGTAACAATGACAAATGTAATAATGTCACAATGGTCATATGTACCAATGACAAATGTAACAATGCTATATTGTGTGGGAATTAATGAGATCACAAAACACAAACAATATTGAAAATGTAAAATATTATGGATTATTCCTGACCTCTTGTTCTTAATTTGTGTAAATGTAATTGACCAGTGTGAACTGTCCTCCACGGCTTTGGTGATGTTGTTCAGGACTGATGGGCAGTTCTTCTGTGTCAGAGAACATTTCTCCTCTGCTCCACATCCCAGTGGCAGAACTAAATTTGATGACAATAAAGTTGACTGTGACTCTGACTTTGAAGTGCTTGTAACTGATATGAGAAACGATGCATGGAACACAAGTGTCTATGCTAATTTAAAAATGAACCCTGAGAAGACTGACAAAAAGACTTCCCATGGTTACTCGCCATGAGCCAAGTTCTCTAAAATAATAAAAAATAACTCGATATGTTAAGCATAATAGAAGTCACAAACGTGTCATGCAAATGAATGCACTATGCAGACCTCGGAGACAATGGCCAGAACGTCACTTGGTTAAGAGGTGCTGACCAGAGAACTTCTGCCTGGAAAGGATGAGAAATCCATAAATAATCCAGGGTTGCCTTTGAACAGTAGTCTGTGGAAATTTTACTGTATTACAAGAAGCAATTTAATTATGGTTTCTCCTTGTTTGCCTTTTCTCCTTAAGCTATATATTTCCGCGGTAAACGTTATTACTGATGTTCATAACCTTGGACGTGATTAATTTCCCGAACCCGAACTGTCCAAAGCGCCCATAGCACCATGATTGGCAGTAGTGCGCACCAATAGTGTTAATGCACCGCGCCCTCTCCGCCAATCACAGTCGGGTGCGTGGCCCAGTGGGCGTGGAATGAGCGCCGGAGGCGGAAGTTGGATTCTTCCAGACGCTCGTTAGCGGGTCAGGCTCTCGTCGGTTCTCGCTATTGTTGATTTTTTTTTATCGTTGTTTTTCGTCTTTCTCTGCGTTTTCAAGTCCGTCTTACCGACGTTCTGTGTGAAATGATCCGCTCGTACTGACTGATTAGCGGCTCTGGTCGGTGAGTGTGTCTGATTAATGCATTTATTCGGCATGTGGATATTACCACCTGCACGTAGCTGCCGTGCACAGGCAACCACAGGATCCACAGGGTCCACGCACAGGCTTTAAAACTTACTGATCCACAGGATCCACGCACAGGCTTTAAACGTTACTGAACCACAGGATCCACGCACAGGCTTTAAACGTTACTGAACCACAGGATCATTTATCGATGGTCCTATCCTGGTCCTGCACCCACCGACTCATTTTACCCGTAGATGGTTTAACACGATGTAGATTTGAATATGATGCATATTTGCACTAAAATCAACACATTTTAAACTCAATTCAGTCTAGTCTTTTTTTCCATTTCACGTGTAACCATGAACAATTTTATTTGAAGCAACATCTCACCGTGTGGACCTCATGCTCCTTCAGGCTCTCATCTCGGCGCTGCAGACATGGCTGAGGTGGAGCTTTCCTGCCTGGCGTACGTCAAGATGTACCTCCATGCCTGCCTGTTCCCGCAGTGCAGCGTCAACGGCCTGCTGTTGTCCTCCGGTCCAGCAGGGGGCGCCCTGTGCGTCACCGACTGCGTCCCTCTACTGCACTCCCACCTGTCCCTGTCCCCCATCACCCAGCTCGCCCTCACGCAGGTAGTCCCCCCCCCCCGTCCTCAGACACTGACGCTTTTCACGTTATTTCCACTAAATATTATCTGCCGTCTGCTGGGGGGTTTCGTCAGTACAACAGTATACGGTTACACATGAATTTAAGAAAAATTGCACTGAAATTCAAATAAAACTTAAATGCCTATACAGAATATTAATAAAACTCTCAAACTTTCTGTGCTCGATAAAAAAAGAGCACATCTCCTCCCTGGCATCTTTCACACACTTGTCACAGTTTTTAATATGCGCTATAGCAAGAATTAGTTGTAAAATGTGCGATTAATTAAGCGGATGTTGCTTTAATTGATTGATAAGCCTTATACGAATATGTACACAGAACAAATCCATGCATTGTGGTTGATTTTTCTTGCAAGACTGAAATACGTGTGAGTTGGTGTATTAAGTTTCCTTAAAACTCTCCTGTTAAATGGACAGCAGCATTTACAGTGGAAATGGAGTCATGAAGGTTTTAGCATCTGTGTTGCAGTGTTCTTTTTTTTTTCCCCCATTTTATTCATACAGGTGGACGTTTGGTGCTCCCAGACGCAGCAGAGAATTGTGGGATACTACCAGGCCAACGCCTGTGTCTCCGATAGCAGGTGCGTCCTGGCGAACTGGCCTGAAACGGTGGTGTCCGTATGCGTCTCGTTCTCGTATATAAAACTGTGCAGGTCGTTCCGAGCTCAGCTCCTCTCTCTCTCTCTCCGTCTCCCTCGGCAGCCCGACGCCTTGCGCCCTGAAGATCGGCGACAAGATCGCCGAGCAGTGCAGCGGGGCCGTGCTGCTCATGGTGAGAAGCCGCGCGCTTTCGCGTGTCTGCGTTTGGGCTATTGCTCAATGCGGTTTTCCGTCATTCTTGTTTCCAGCTTGACGGGGCGAAGATGTCTCCGGAGTACAGAGTCCCTCCCATTATTATGTACGAGCGCAAAGACTCTCGTTGGTCCGTCAAAGACAAGCACACGTAAGTCCTCCGTAGATATTGTAGAACTTATTACCATTCATGATTGCAATGAGTTCGTGGTACAAATATGTTTTTGAGCTGCAGACAAAGTATGATGCAAAATTCCCTTTAAATCAACACTTATTAAAAAGTTGTGAAATGAAAAGGAGATAATCGCTTAGCTTTTCAAGATTTGACTCACTGTGCATCATTACATCCCTGCGGGTGACACATTTACCGCATGATTACCTGGACCGTAGGTGAGACAAATGAATTCGATCGTAAACATAAACTATAAATTTTTTGGTGTGGCACCGCATGAAAAATATTTCTAGGTTTTCTGCTTCGTGGGAACGTTATATGGCTTTTTTTTTCCCAGGATAATGCTGCGGCAGTGGGAGGAGACGCTTTCCATAGCCAGTCAGCTCCTGGACTCGGGGGACCACGCGCTATTGGTGGATTTTGACAGCCATTTGGACGACATAACCAGGGACTGGACCAACCAGAAACTCAACGCCAAGATTGCCGAGCTTGCCTCCCCAGCCAACGGCAACGTGTAGCGTAACGCGCCGGCGGGGCTTCTAATCTAGTCTAATAAACGTGCTAATATTTAACGTCCATGTTCTCATCTTAACTGGTTCTAGCTGCCGTTTTTCTATGGTAATAAACTTCATGGGGAAAAAGGAACACCTCATCGTGTAACAACTCGTGTTTATTGTACAGGACTGGTCACGAATACATAAATAATATTTACAACTTTTCCCTCCTTTCCCCCCCCCCCCCCCCAACGGAATTCTGCTCGGAATCTAGTTCCAGATTCAGGCCGCTACAAGATTCTGGGTCGTGTAAAGGGCTGCGTTTCAACACTAGAGGGCACCAAAACGCAGTTAATGTCACTGTGATTATTACCAGGGTTCACCGTCGAGCTGTAAACACTGGCCCGAGCCCGACGTTAATTATCGTGTCCCGTCCCCATCTCTGTCCAGCGCTCGTATCGCGGGACTCTTTAGGCCCGATTACAGCTCCACCTTGTGGATGGAAATGTTAGCGTTAATGATAAAAGAAGCTAAAATCGTGTAACAAAGTGTGCTAATAAAATACCGCTGGGGTTTAAAAACTGTCCCGGTCTTTGCCAGTTGGCAGGATGACGTGGTGCCCGTGCTGGAACCACGGCGGGACTTTATGGAAGATCCAGTCTCCAGTTTTCATAAAGTGATGAAAGTATTCGTTCGTCGACTCCTCTGAGCATGTAGTGCTTGCTTTACTGCAAAGCTCCGTTTGGACGTCCCCGTCGGGCTCAGTTGACCTCGACCAGGTTGAGCGTCACCTCGCCCAGCGCCGACTGGCTGGCCAGGTTCTGGAGGACTTGCCAGGGTTCCCTCATCACCTGGGCGTCCTGAACCTGCCGCTCTGCCCAGGGAAGGGTGAGCTGGAGGGGGAAGACACTTCTGTTTACTCAAAATGGACGGGCTATACCTGCTCACGTTCAGTTCTTACTCATCTTTTCTTCTAATATCATTCAGAAAAGACAGAATATCAGAAGAACATCGTTTAACCGCATTCCAGATACTCAAGTGTGAATTAAGGTGCGTTGGACCTTATTTCCCCAAATAGAGGGAAAGTTTGCTCATAAACCTCCACATGGGGCGGTGATGGCCTGGCAGGTAAGGAAGCGAACCTCAAACAGTGTGTGGGGTCCCGTCCCCACACACTGCTCCCTGGGCGCCTGTCATGGGGCCCGCTGCTCACCAAGGGTGATGGTTAAATACAGAGGACACATTTCAACGTGTCACTGTGTGCTGCGCTTCACATCCATTGAACTGCATTTACGCAGGTGTGTATTTATATTTTTATCATTTCAGTGTATCTGCTCTGTTGTGTACTACTCACTTTTTACAAACTGAACAGGCATATTAACCTAATATTCTCAAATAAAATGAGCAGAAGTGGCTCGGCCAGCAGGGGGCACTTCTACACAGAACAAAGAACAGGAACTCCTGGCTCAGTCAGTATCAGTGTTCAGCATTTTGAGGAACACATTGAACCTCTTGAAAGGGGCATCAGGAGTTTGAACGTCTGGTAGAAGAACATTCAGCCTGATGCGCTCACTCATCAGTGCGGGGCAGTTGTGGCCTAGCCCCACAATCAGAATGTTGCCGGTTCGAATCCCGATTCGAAGCCACTGAGCAAAGCACCATCCCCACACACTGCTCCCCGGGTGCCTGTCATGGCTGGCCACTGCTCACCAAGGGTGATGGTTAAATAGAGAGGACAAATTTCACTGTGTGAACCGTGTGCTGTGCTGCTGTGTGCACTTTTACTTTCAGTGTGGCCGACAAGTGCAAATCAAAAAATGTTTAATAAAACACATTTTTTATGAACAAGTATTAATATAAATAGTTGATTTGTCTTAATACATTTTAAGTTGATAACACAGCAGGAAAAAAAAGAGATTAATCATGAATCAGGAAGTCCATCAGAAAAGAGGAAGTGGTTTCTGGTTTTGGTTCCTGTTGTTCTGTGGAAAAGTGTCCCTACTAGCTTCGGAAGGAGTACCTTAATGATGATGAGTTTGCTGGATGCTTCATCCGTGTCGAGGAGCTCCTGGCCGAAGCACAGAATGATGGCACTCTGCGGCGGTTCTCCACCGTAGGTCTGGAAGTGTTCAAGCTCTGAAACACATAGAACAATTTGATTCACAATTAAAAATAAAAAAAAATGTCCCAACTGTGTGTATGGTGCATTTTTGAATCACATTGTATGTTTGTGGGCCTTTGCAGCAGGTTCAGTCTAAACTTTATATGCCCTTTTAATGAGAACATACGCTCACGTGCACACCTGCATAAAACTCCCTAGGGGTTGAAGGCCAGGTACGGGAAGAAATGAGATATGGCTAGCACGGCCCAGCCAAGGCCTGGTAAATTTTGGGGAGGGTTGGTGTGCCCAACTATCACAAGCTGGGTGCTCAATGCTTAATGATAAGAACTGTTTACCGGCCAGGCCTCAGCAGCCAGGAGCTGTGTTGTGATGACAGTGAACTAGGGGTCTAACTCTGTGTGTGTGCGTAAAGGCGCACATATTAACAAGATATTTGTTGGAGACTTGTATAACATTATAAGCACTATATGCATGTTATATAACTCTTCATTGTAAACTGAGGTCATAGGAATGGAATATGAATTGATAAGCCTGAGCACATGCACAGAGTGTCCTTGCAAATTCCACAGTGACACTGTCTAACACAGACAATCAAACACATTATTGAGACAGGAAGAAGCAGTCTGCAGTCTTTGGGGTCTTCTTGCTGTTTTTTAAGACCATGATAAGAGAAAGGTATAAGGCCGAAAGCCCAGAGGGGCTGGGGAGAATCAGGAATAACCTTCTTGACCCTGCCTACCTTGTCTAAAGGTCTCTTTGTTGAAGAGCATCACCGGATCCATGTCACGCTCCAGTTTGTTGAGACCACTGTTGTTGGGCCCGGTGTGCGGCCCTCTCCAGAACACCCGGCCATGGCAGAAGCGCTTGGCGTACACGCCCGTGCTGGTGGAGGTCAGGACCACGCCCTTTTCGATGTAGGGTAGCAGGCTGTTGATGGCCTGGACGCAGGAGGCCCGGCTGGGGTCCGAGGCCATGGAAGTCGGGGGATCCGGAAGAGCGATGCGGGGGAAAGTCCCACTGTTCAGGGTCGGGGGGGACGGTGGGATGGGGGAGGATGGCAGGTAGGAAATGCGAACGTCGCTCCCCTGGATCTCACGCTGGAGGACCTCCTGGCCGACGTACAGGACGGTAACCAGGAAGGAGCTGAGTGCTGAAAGAAGATAAACTGACTTTTTATTTTGTACAACCAGTTGGTGATTTGCGTTAAAAGATCTATTATTTGTAAGGCCCCGTCCACACAAGAGTGTTTTTCTCTAAAACGGGAGACCCAGAACAGCCGCAGAACCTCGTAGTGACTACCAGAAACTCCTAATGAAAAGACAAGGCTGGAGAGCAACGACGTGTTTAACTCACAGCGGAGGAGAACTAGACGCCAAATGAGGAGAGCGGGGAGTTACAGCGCCACCTACAGGTGTGGAGGGGGGTTAAAACAGCGCTCTCCGTGTGGATTTCATGTAAAGCGTTCTCATGTGGACGGGTCCTAATATTTAACAATAAAATGAAATATTTTATATATATATTTATAAATGATGTACTGGTGTCTCCCAACCCTGGTCCTGGAGGAACGTCCGGCAGTACATTTTCATTCCAACCCACATGGCTTCACAACCTGCCACACTCATTATTAATATTCCTCCAGGACCGTGTTGGGAAACACGGTTGTATATTATATATTTTATTACATTTACGGCATTTACCAGACGCCCTTATACAGAGCGACTTACAATCAGTAGTTACAGGGACAGTCCCCCCCTGGAGACACTCAGGGACACAATGGTAGTAAGTGGGATTTGAACCTGGGTCTTCTGGTTCATAGGCGAGTGTGTTACCCACTAGGCTACTACCACCCTTTATTACCACCACCATTTATTATAAATAACATATTATCCCACTTGTGACACTAATAAAGGATAATCTTATCATCTTGTATTAATAGATAATATAGCTCTTTAAGATCCACACGATGATTTCAATGAATAATAAGTTAATAAAGTTGACTGAGTACCACACCGCAGCAGGAAAAGTCGCGGGTCGTGGGGTTTTTATTAGCCAACCAGAGGTTGAGGTTTACCACCCGTCTTCTGATCGTTGGCTGGTGTACAAATGTAAAAATGTTGCGCTGCACTTTGGTTTTGTGGTACTGAGTCAGAACAGAGTGTTCACTTCCATTCCACAACTGGCCATTTTGGGGGCTTCCATTCGAACCCTTTTCAAATATTATCTGCAAATGTGAAACCGTTTAACAGTACCCAGGTGGTCACACATATAGTAACAGTAGCATCAGATTGTCCATTTTTCTTGTCCACCGGGGGGTGTCCAACTGAACTAGTTCTCAGTGCCAGACTCCTTCTACCATGAGCACCATCGGAAACCAGGAGGTGAACCCGAATCTGGTTTATGGGCCAATATTGCTGGACTGGGTGCTGTGCGAGAGAAGGGGCGAGTCGAGCAGGCAGTTTTACCTTCAAGAGGAGGAGGAATGGTCTCGATAGTGACGTTCAGCTGGATCTCCTCACCATCTGTTATTTATAAAAAAAATAAAATAAAAGCAGCGGGTCAGTCCCAACCATAGACCAGACACGGCCTCATATCACCATGCGAGGGAAACAAAAACCTCACTCACTGAGGAGGACCGAGGACTCGACAACGTCTGCGGTTTGGCTGCTGACCACATTAATCGTCCCATCTTCCTCGTCACACGCTTCCTGCTGGCAGCATTTTTACAAGCACACAAGGTGAGGGACATTTCGCCAACTTTATAGGACAGCAAAAACATGACTATATTTGGATCCAATGCAACATGTACTGACTCTGTGTTCTTTTTTATTATTAAATTCTTTTGAAACGCAGTTTCAGTTTCAGTTTCAGTATTGATAAAAAGTTCATATAAACTTTACTTTACTGTACTTTATACAATGCGACTTACAAGAGGAAGACACCAGCAATTCTCATTCGGTTTCTATAGAGTTTGAGTTAAAAAACTAAGCCCTGATAAGGCCCAACTTGTCAGGAAAGAACGTGCTGGGAAATTGTTAGGTACTAGACGAAATTTATTTATTTATTTATTATTTATATTTGTGTGTATTTGTGTAAATTTTCTTAAAAGTGGTGGTAGTCTCGGCTAGTCGAATGGAGGAGGGCAAGTTGTTCCACCAGCCTGGGACAACAAAGGACAACTGAGTCGATTGGGATTGGAGACCCCGTGAAGAGGGAATTTTCAGTCTCGTTTCGTTTGCAGATCTGAGGGAGCGTGCAGGAGTGTAGCTAGGTAGTATTGTATTGATATAGGAGGGTGCAGTTCCATTTACAGCCCTGTGGGCAGCATCAAGGGTTTAAACTCAATGCGAGCAGCTACCGGGAGCCGGTGGAGAGAGGCGAGGAGACTCCGTCTCATGCTACTACTAGTGTGAAAGCACCGCCAGCATTCAAAAGTGACCAAATCTTCAGCCAGAAGGCATAGGAACTGAGAAGTGGTCTGTGGTCACCACCTGCAGAACCACGCCTCTATTGGGGATCTCTTGATAATTGTCTTTCATTTCCAGCTGTCGTCTACTCCATTTGCGCAACAGTATGTGAAATTGATCATCAGTCAGTGTTGCTTCCTGAATGGACTGTCAGATTTCACAGAAGTGTGTTTGAGTTCCATTGTATTGTTTAGGTGTTCCTATTATTTGTTGAGCAGTGGTATATTGTGTGATCTGAATAGAATTGCATTACTAAAAAAGATTAAAAAGACCCCAGAATACAATTTTCATTGACTAAAATGTCATCAGTTCTCGCTGACTAAAATATTCACGGATAATATGTGCTCAGACTTATGGCTGTACTATATGGCATAAAATTCATATTGTAAATAAATTTAACCCTAGACTGTAGATGGCATATAATAAACTTTTTACAGATACATCAGTTTTTGTCACATCCATAAGACCATTGAAACCATGATGCAAGTGATTATATTAAATTATAGGATTTTCTAGGAAAATATTTAATAGATAAATAAAAGATTTTATCTTATGATTTTTAAAATCATAATGACTTTTTTTTGGACAGGGCACCAAACAGGCTAGGACCGCGGTCATTTCCACGTGCGCTGTCAGTAGCCAATCGCCGGCATGGAACCGATCGGGGGCGGAACCGATCGGAACCGATTACTGCACAATTACTGACAGATTTCATTTATTGGGTCACAGTTTATACCGCGCAGCCCTACATGAATCTGAAGACTAATAAAAACTAAAACGACAGCTTGACAGAAAGACTGAGACTAAAGCTCAGATTAAGACAGGCCATTAAAATAAAACATATTTCGGACAGGAAAGCAAGTCTTCAGGTTGAAAATGGAATTATTTGGGGTCAAAAGGCTGCTGGTGGGACCTGGGCATAAGAGTGTCGGTTACAACCCAGCGGTAGAGGAAGTAACGGCACCATCCGCTCACCCGATGGCCGGGCGTGTCCGTTTATGAAACGGCTGGCAATAAAGCGCACTAAAACTGGTGCTCTATAATCAATAAACAATAAAATCCATCCACTTCTTATCAGTACAGTACGTGACAAGTTGAGCACCAGGGTGCGGAACCTACCGGGCTGGCTGTGGTGACAGCGGGAACCTCCCGCTTGACGACCCTGGTCGGAACTGCTTCCTCGCCGTCTGAGAGCTTCCTCTTCCTCCGCCCACGCTCTGCACACTTGTGCTTAACTTGGGCCGCGCTGTCCATGACCCCTGCGGATGGAGGACCATTACGGTCAAATTTATTACATAAAGAACCGTGGAGAAGCCTAATAATGAGCCATCATGAGACCCGAAGGTTCCACTTCCAGGGGTTGTTTTTGAGGTGGAAGATGCCCCGCAGTCAACGGGCGCCTTGCAAATTGAGACCCTGGGCCGGGTGCCATGGTGATAAGACACCGCGTGGCCCCTCCCACCACACTGGTGCCGTCTACCAGGCGCCAGAGCAGGGAACGTGTCACGGCAGGAGCCACTAGAGACCCACCTCCACCCACAGTAATGCCTTTAGGACAGGTGCCAGCTGACAGCACTTACGCGATTTTTGCACACGACGCTCACATAATAATAATAATAATAATAATAATAATAATAATAGCGAAGGATCGAGCAGCGACTGGGCGTGGCACCCATACACTGCACCCGTAAATGGCACCCGTAAATCTTGGGCACTCGCTGCTCAGACTTCAGCTGTTGCGGACATGACATCATGAACATAGATTTATATGAGGAAAAGGAAACGATGATATATTTGTACGTCCTGCTCGAACTCGCCTTGTTCTTGGAGGGGGACCAGGCGGTAGACTTTGTACGGCTCAGATATGTCCATCTGCGACCGCTCGTCCACCTCGCTGAACTCCGGACTCTTGTTGAGGGCGCAGCGGAGGCGGGTCTTCCAGGAGGCGGGGCCTTCGTCCGACGGCTTGCCCTTGAACTCGGCCCAGGCCTGGTGGGAGTCGGGACATTTGAGGGGAATTTCTAGCATCTCGCACGGCTGGTCCAATACGAGACAGACTGCATTCATGTTTTACCTTGAAAATAGCCGCGTCCTCGTCACTGCGGAAGTCCTGCTTTCCTGCATGTTTCCACGGAATCCGGAACATGGTCTTCTCCGGATCATCCCAGACCAAGCCGGGATACTTCCCGCTGTTCACCTGAGCGAGACGGTCAGTAAAGCAGGATTTAAAACACTCACTCACGCCTCCGAGCCGAATAATACCCAGAGACGCCCACCTGGTCCACCATCCATGTCCGCAGGCGGCGAGTGGACCTTATCTTCACAGGCAACATGATCCCTGCAAAAGAAAAAGAGACGAGGAGACTTTACTCGCCCTCAGTCCGTAGCCCACTGCTAATTAAAGGCATTACGACACTTTTATTTTAAAAATAGTGAAAGTGAAAATGAATTTACTCAGAGCCTTTAGTAAAGTAAAAAAATAAAACTCGGGTAACTAGGGAGTATAGAGGGCAGTAGTAACCTAGTGGGTAACTAGGTGGTATAGAGGGCAGTAGTAACCTAGTGGGTAACTAGGTGGTATAGAGGGTGGTAGTAGCCTAGTGGGTAACTAGGTGGTATAGAGGGCGGAAGTCGCCTAGTGGGTAACTAGGTGGTATAGAGAGCGGTAGTCGCCTAGTGGGTAACTAGGTGGTATAGAGGGCGGTAGTAGCCTAGTGGGTAACTAGGTGGTATAGAGGGCGGTAGTAGCCTAGTGGGTAACTAGATGGTATAGAGGGCGGTAGTAGCCTAGTGGGTAACTAGGTGGTATAGAGGGCGGTAGTAACCTAGTGGGTAACTGGGTGGTATAGAGGGCGGTAGTAGCCTAGTGGGTAACTAGGTGGTATAGAGGGCGGTAGTAACCTAGTGGGTAACTAGGTGGTATAGAGGGCGGTAGTATCCTAGTGGGTAACTAGGTGGTATAGAGGGTGGTAGTAGCCTAGTGAGTAACTAGGTGGTATAGAGGGCGGTAGTAGCCTAGTGGGTAACTGGGTGGTATAGAGGGCGGTAGTAACCTAGTGGGTAACTAGGTGGTATAGAGGGCGGTAGTAGCCTAGTGGGTAACTAGGTGGTATAGAGGGCGGTAGTAGCCTAGTGGGTAACTAGGTGGTATAGAGGGCGGTAGTAGCCTAGTGGGTAACTAGGTGGTATAGAGGGCGGTAGTAACCTAGTGGGTAACTAGGTGGTATAGAGGGCGGTAGTAGCCTAGTGGGTAACTAGGTGGTATAGAGAGCGGTAGTAGCCTAGTGGGGTAACACACTCGCCTATGAACCAGAAGACCCAGGTTCAAATCCCACTTACTACCATCGTGTCCCTGAGCAAGACACTTAACCCTGAGTGTCTCCAGGGGGGGACTGTCCCTGTAACTACTGATTGGAAGTCGCTCTGGATAAGGCCGTCTGGTAAATGCTGTAAATCTAAATGTACAGCAAAACAGATAAAAGTGGGCGGGGCTCCTGTTTGTAGTCGCCGCATGTATGACGTCACGTTAATCTTTCGCGTCCAAATAGTGATATTTTGACCTGAAAACTCCAGATTCACCCGTTCACGCCTCCAATTGCTGCTAAGTCGTGAATTAAAAAAAGGTTTCTCCAGAATCAACTTTAACGTAGTTGTATTACATTACACACCTCGGCGTAAAACTCAACTCTGCTTTTAAATATAATGATAAGAATGTGCAATGTGTATCATGATATCGTTAACTAACAGCTGTGTAATATTGTCCGTGTCGTTTTTTTTTTTTTTGGTTGTTGTGCCGTGCGATTCTCTCACCCGTGGGAAGTTGCGGCGTCCTCCTCCTCCGCAGCTCGGCGGCTCCGCAACTCGCTCCTGCTTTTTCTGCCCGTCTGCGCCGCGCCGAGAACGACGCGCCTTTTCCCAGAAACCACGTGACGTCTGAGAAGGCGGAGCGGCTTCCTGCAGGGGGCGCCAGAGCGCACCGCCACGCTGGGGTCATGACCCGTGCGAGTCCGGGCGCTTATGACTTTATTATATAAAAATTAAGTAGCCAGAATACCAAACCTAATTTAATGCAATATATATATATATATATACACACACACACTCTGTTTCAGCCCTGCGACCCATCTCTCTTTATATATTTAATATTCCAAAGAAGCAATTATAATACGAGTTGAATACATGTGATTATATTTAGTGTATTAATATTATTTCAACCGAGCACAAATATCAGACACTTTTATTAATTTTTCAGGCTTTTGCCGAGCTGAAAGTATGTGTAATATTCTGAAGTAGGGCATATTTCATACATAAACGCACACCGCAGGTAATAATCCCGAACCAAAAACATTTATTCAATGAGTGATCATTTCAGTGCGTAAAAGGCATACTGTGACATAGTCTGGGTCTAAGGATATGAAGACAACAACAAGATGAATATATGCCACCAGTCTAAAGTGTGGATGCACCCACTGAATTATGAGTCTTGCATTTTTTACTATGAAAAAACCCACGTGAGGTTATGTAACGATATAGGCGAGTCCAAACGTTTGACTGGTGGTGTAGTTTTAATGTATTATCACCACATCATTATACCAAAACATACCGAAAAGCCTGATAGCGGTACATTTCAAATGTCCACTTAGCTTATTAATGCCACCGAGAACTTAAAAAAGTATAATGGTTCTAAAAAAATTTGATGAGCCCTCTGATATACAACATAATTCCCAACAATCACGCAGAGTACAATATTTGAGAATTGTTCCAGAAAGGTAAGCAAGGACTTTATGAAGACACAGAGGAACAACAAATAATCTCATTCAGAGGAAATTATAGGGCGGGGCCACGTCCTTTCAGCCATATTAGACCGCAAAAACGAGTTCTGCGAAACCCTTTTCTCAGCTTTAGTTTCAGCGTTCGTGTTGCTGAGGGTCCGAAGTCTATTTCTTCCTGGGAACCTTCTCTCCAAGAGGAACCTTCATGAGGCTCTACATAAACAAGCAGCAGGGCAGAAAAGTGCACATGATGAGCACACAGTGCTCAGACAAACAAAGAGACTGAGCCGGCCAACCAGCCAAGCAACCGACCTGCCGCAGCCTGGCGTGGTACGCCCGGTCCTCCTCGCCCTCGCCCTGCGGGGTGTTCACGTGGTACCTTCGGCAGGCTGCCAGCAACTCCGTTTCGTCGAGCAGCGGGGCGGGGTCCAGTGAGTGGGTGTTGACGAGGCTCACCAAGTACTCCCTATAGTGCTTACTGTAATCGAGTAGACGCGAGTTACGGACCCATACGCCACGTACAACTCCATACAACACTCTACATTCACGTTCATGTCCCCCAACTAAGAAATGGGGGATTTTCTGGAAAAGAACAATCTTGAAAAAAAGATGATTTCTTCATTTTTGCATGTGCCTTGAGTAATAAATATATGAATGTGTTGAAGTGAGGTGTTCTGGCCATCACAGTCCCCTGCTGTATAACATGTCCCCCCCACAGTCACAGAGCCAATGGTCACAGTGGGAACCAGAGTTTTTTGCTGTGCACATCATTTACATTTACATTTACAGCATTTACCAGACGCCCTTATCCAGAGCGACTTACAGTCAGTAGTTACAGGGACAGTCCCCCCCTGGAGACACTCAGGGTTAAGTGTCTTGCTTAGGGACACGATGGTAGTAAGTGGGATTTGAACCTGGGTCTTCTGGTTCATAGGCGGGTGTGTTACCCACTAGGCTACAACCACTCGATCGTGTAGGTTTCTAATGAAAAACACACTTCCAAATGTTACAGTGCCATATAATGCAGCACATGTCCGCTGTGCAGGGAGCACAGGAGCGGCAAGTAAGCTTCGTTTCTTGCAGTGAACTCGGCTGATTGGCCGGTGCTTCCACACGTGGGATCTGATTGGCTGGCGCTTGCTCCACAAGTCAGTCACCCCATTCAGAGTGAATAGGAAGCGACTCCGTTGTGAGCAAAGCGTTGTGGCTTCTTGTCTCTGTGATAGTTTTTAGCAAGAATTAATTGTGATAAATTTGAACGAATTAACTGCACATTAAACAGTAAATTTGATGCCAAATGTGTGATTAATTAGTTAAATTCCATTAAATTAAAGCCAAACCAAGGAAGAATACACTATATAGTTGGGCTGTGTGTTGGCAAGGATTTCACGATACAATTATATCTCGATATATTGTGATACTGTAAATATTCTACAGTTCACTAAAATGTAGCTACAGAGCTAATGGTAGTAGCCTAGTGGGGTAACACACTCGCCTATGAACCTGAAGACCCAGGTTCAAATCCCACTTACTGCCATTGTGTCCCTGAGAAAGACACTAAAACCTAAGTGTCTCCAGGGGGGGACTGTCCCTGTAACTACTGATTGTAAGTCACTCTGGATAAGGGCGTCTGATAAATGCTGTAAATGTAAATTTACAAGATGCTGTACGGATCACGTTACATTTATAATTCAGCCAAAAGAATATAACTCGGAACTGAATTTTAACTGCATTGTCTTTGCACACTGAACTAGTGGGCAGCAAAAAGATCAAATGTTAAAGAAAATATTGAAGTCCTTTATCTAAGGCTTCTAGAGGACTGAGCAATATCACCATGTAAAATATCTCAATATATATTGCCGTATCGATATTTTCGAACACCCCTACTATATAGAATACAGCACTATGTGAAAAGTGGGCATGAACACCCAGGACTTCGCACTTCCTGGCACTCACTCGCACAGCCCCGCCTGGTTTGGGTGGGTCTGTAGCCCACAAGGGGCGTCGGTCCCCCCGTCCTTCTGCTCCATAATTCCACACACACCTGAGTGAGAAATGGACTTTAACATTAACGTTAGAACTAAGTATACCAAATAAGCGTTCTGGAGAAGACAAGTGGTGGAAATTTTCCCATACCAGCCTGTGCTCCGGTGGGTGGATCCGTGTTGAATGCCACATTATTGTCCTGGGGGGAAAAAAAACCCCATTAATTTCTGCATCCGTAACACAGGAATGAACAGACCCGTTCCAATTCTGCATTCCCACCTGCAGCAGCTGCTGGATTCGGGCCGATTCCCAGTCCCTCAGGTAGAAGAGGCAGTCCCTGGGGTGGTGGGCGTGGAGACCCCTAACAGTGCAGGGGGGTGCGGTGCATCCACGCTGGGCGGGAGAAGGAGGGTGAGCCCACACATTTTCACTTTTGGATCCGTATATTTTGTTTATTATCTCCTTCCATGAGTCACCGGGTCACGCTGTTCGTGAGTCACCGGTTTTACGATTCAGTGACTCGGCAGAAACTTCGCAGCTGTTTTTGTGCTGCTGGCAGGGATCAGGACCTTAAATCCCTCAATAAACCACACCGGGCTCCATTTTCAGTTTGCCAACCTATGAATCACGGTGCTGGGTTCTTAACTGATTCTTAACTGAGAAGCTCTCAACGTCAGCTCCTTACCTGTATAAGATACTTCCGAGGGCCATTATTTAATTCACTAAAACGCAAACTCCTTCAGAACTTTTTTTGAAATGCACCACTTTGAATTGTTTATTGGTCTGAGATCATTTGTCCTCACCTTGTGGAAGGGGTTGTTGCAGCCGCTGCAGAACTCGTATCGGCACTGCGTGCAGGTGAAGTGCATGCAGCCGCCCCTGCTCAGGGCGTACTGGTACCTGCAGTTGGGGCAGACTGGCGGGGCCGGCTGCGTTACTGGCGGCGTGCGGACCTACGCTTATTTAGGACGCCTCGCCACTTACCGATGCCGTTGTCGTGCAGGTAGCCGGCCAGGCCCAGCCTCTGGTACTCCGGGTCGTTCTCCCGCTTCCACAACTGGAACTGTTCGCAGGACAAGCCCTCGTGCTGCTCCTCCCACTGCACACACGTATATATATATATTCATTACGCACAGTTCATCCACAAAAGAAGAAAAAGTGTGCCACCCGCTGATCACGGCAGATGCTGTGCCATCTGTCCAGGGGGCACCACAAATGGAGGTCATTCCACTGTTCGTAAAGATCAAGCCCACTCAAGCAGTGATACCAACAAAGAATTTCACAAGGTGTGGAGGCCCTTCCTGGAGTATTTTACACGCCTTCAGTCACAGAATCCGACTATTAATTAATTTGGGGCAGTGGTGGCCTAGCGGTTATGGAAGCGGCCCCGTAATTAGAAGGTTGCCAAGGTGCCACTGAGCAAAGTAACGTCCCCACACACTGCTCCCCGGGCACCTGTCATGGGAGCCCACTACTCACCAAGGGTGATGGGTTAAATGCAGAGGACACATTTCACTGTGTGCACCGTGTGGTGTGCAATCACTTCACTTTATTAGTATAAGATCCAGAAACAATATTGTCGTCTTGTTCTTTTTTATTAATCAATCTGGCATGAGGACGGGGTTATTGTTATGTGGAAAGGTTGTTGGGTTTAGAATAGCACACGTTCATTATCATTATTTTTCTTCAAAAATGACTAAATTGGCATTTTTCCTATAATACTGTACTGCAAAATATGTATGTAACTCTTACAGAACTGGTTTACTTAGTGAGATCTTTTTTTATATTGTGTGTATTGTATTTGTTTTCTTTCTTTTTTGTTGTCGTCTTTCTTTTGCATAAAGTCAATAAAAATGTCTCTGAATTTCCTCGTTTAGTAGTAATAATAATAATAATCATACAAAACTTTCCTATGAAGCCACCACAGCAGCCACAGCGCATGATAATAGTGATTAAACGAGAGGAAATAACGGCCCATTTCGTCAACGAAGACGAAGAGGCGTTTTAGTCTCGCTTTTATTTCTCAACAGTATTACATTTCCTCATAGTTATCGTCACGACCAGCATTAACATTGCATCTCATTTCATGAAGGTTAGTTGTCAAAATATCAAGGGTGCGCCACCTAAACTATGAAACCAAGACGGCAACACCGGCACGCTGGCGTAGGGATACGCCCCGTCCTGAGCACAACAGAGAGGGATTCTGGGAGGTCCGGGGAGGTCCTCTACTCACGGGCTTCTGGCACTTGGAACAGAAGCTCCCCCTGCAGCTCTGGCACGTGACTTTGCACTGGTTCCCATCGTAAATGAAGCCATTCGTACACTGTGGAGAACCAGCAGACAAACAGCATTCATTCTGATACAGAAGGGGGAGAAGACGGCACTAACGTCCCTGTGTCTGCCTGTCTCACATGTGTGCACCAGAGGAACTTGGGGTCCTTCATGAGCGCATGCTCCGTCAGCTTCTTGTGGAAGAGTTCGTAAACCTCCTTCTCCATGCAGTCGCGCAGCTGCACTCAGAACACACGACACGGGTTTCACTGGCCGTGTCCTCCCAGCCCATTAGTGGGGAACTCTTCCCCATGTCCACCAGCAGCATGAAGAGAGACTCATATTTTTTTATAATTATTTTGCATCTTTTTACCTAATTTAGCATTAATATGGCATTATTGTGAACAATCTATACCGTGCAGTGCACGTTTAGTGGGGACGTTACGGCAGGTTGCTCCGCCTCCTCGGTGTACCTGTATGTCCAGAGTGGAGAAGTAGTTGTCCAGGAATTCTGGGTCGTTGATGTCCGGCTCATCGCAGCCTGGACACACCATGTCCCTGATGTGCTTGTCCCTCACGGCGACCGTGAAGTGGTTCTTGAAACACTCGCAGCACACCAGACACTGGCAGGACGTCAGGGAGCGCATCTGGAGGGACACGCGCAGGTTTTAGTGGTTCGACCAACCCGGAGCCCAAGTCAGGGTGTCCCGGAGGTAGTAGGGTGGTAGTAGCCTAGCGGGTAACACACTCGCCTGTGAACCAGAAGACCCAGTTTCAAACCCCACTTACTACAATCATGTCCCTGAGCAGGACACTAAACCCTGAGTGTCTCCAGGGGGGGACTGTCCCTGTAACTACTGACTAAGTCGCTCTGGATAAGGGCTAAAAGTCCCGGTGCTTCTTTAACTTGGTCCTGCTGCCCAGGCGTCCAGTGGGGTTTTTTGGGGACGAACGTCGGCGTTAAGCTGCATTGTTTAAGCAGGCACGATGCTTCGCACACACGTCCCACGTTCGGGGTGTTGGTTTATCCTGCTGACGTGGGACTCACAGCAACATTAACAAAAGAACAAAAAGGAACGTACGCGCACGTATGTGAGACGTAGCGCGGCGCACACACACCTTGCTAGCCGGGAAGTTGCAGAAACACGCCCTGCACTCGTTGCTGAGCATGCGGCGGATGATGTCTCTGTCAGGGCTGTCCCGGACGGCCTCGATCACGTCCTCCAGACAGTACTCCCCGTTGGACTCCTGCAGCAGACACAGGGCCAGCTCACAGCGCCCCCAGCTGGGCAGGTCGTACAGCGCCAGCAACCTGCGGCACGTCCGCTGCCAACAGAGAAGAAGCAAGTATTCAGACTAAAGGCCGGATGTGAACCAGAAGACCACAAAGTCCCAGGTTCAAATCCCACTTACTACCATTGTGTCCCTGAGCAGGACACTTAACCCTAAATTGCTCCAGGGAGACAGTCCCTGTAACTACTGATTGTAAGTCGCTCTGGATAATGGCGTCTGATAAATGCTGTAAATGTAAATGAACCCTGAGTGTCTCCAGGGGGGGACTGTCCCTGTAACTACTGACTGTAAGTCGCTCTGGATAAGGGTGTAAATGTAAATTGCTGGAGGAAAAAGTACAAGTCAGGGGCCTTTTGTTGGACGTTCTACACCACACACCTGTTTGTCTGGGTCACCGGGGTCGATAGGGACCTCCGGCCCGTTGGCCCACACGCGCTGGTGAAACGTCTCCAGGAGGGGGCGCTGCAGCAAAGTGAGAGCCCCACTCACGTCGCCCCCACTCAGCCGCAATGCCTCCTCACACTGGCCGCGGTTCCGGAAACCCAGGAGGCTCAGCTCCCGCATCTGAAAATGCACACAGGGCCAGAGAGTGCGGGGATCAGGTTCGGCAGAGAGCATTGCGACCTTTGACACGGTTATACGGTGACCTCCCGGTGAACTCGGTGACGTTTTGGAGCTCATGTGGAGCATTGGGGAGGCACCTGAGATAAACGGGACGACTTACCGTGGCCTTGGCTGTGCAAGACGATTTATGGGCTCTTGAAACATTTTACGAGCACACACACACACACACACACACACACACACACTGATCTGGGACAAATCAGTTGTAATATCGGGGGATGTGCCTATGCTAATTACTGTTGTATTTATGATCCATGCTGGTTGGACAGCCGCTGACTCTACAATACTTATATATTGATCAGTAATCTTCACATTATTTCCAGCAATGTGCTTCTGAAGCATCAACATATTAAAATACGTAATATGCGTACTTGATGCACGTTCTTAATCAGACAGGTTCATCTAGTGATGCTTCCACGGACCACACTTGACCACGAGCCTTTGCAACATCACTAGTGAGTGTTAATTGGAGCCTTTCAATGTTTTGTGGGCGGGGTTTGATGAATGTGGTGAGGTCAGAATTGTGACCACAATGCACCTTGGCTCGTCTGCTTTTCAGCAGCTGCTGGACCGACTTCTCCACGTCGCCCCCTGCCGCCAGCCACGCCTGTTTGGCTTCGGCGCGGGAGAGCTGGATGTCCCGGCGGCGCAGGTCCTCCGGACCCCCGTCTACCTCCACCGTGTCCCGAGCCGCCGCGAGCGTCTGCTGGACGGACGCGGCCATGGCGCAGATTTCATCCAGCAGGCGTGGCAGCTCGGACTCAATCCAGTCAAAAAGGCTGACGGCGCTGTCCCTGGAGACGCTGAGGGCCGCGCACACCTCCTCTGGGCTCACGCCCCTTTTCTCTCCTTCCTGTGATAGAGCGGCGGGTGGAATGATGAGGTTGTGCCAGTTCCACCTTCTCAACCCTTCTTCCCCGCGGTTAGGCTCCACCTACTCTTATACGCTGCACCAGCTGTAGGCCGTCCTCCTTCATCTGCATCTGTCTGGCCGCGAGAAGGTCTTGAGGCGTGGCCTTGGGCTTTGTGGGCGGGTCTTTGATGCTGACCGGCTGTGGGCGGGGCAACGTGCACATCTCACATTCTGGCGCAGACTTCCTGTTGTCAAAGGTGCAGTGTTCACATGTCCACTGGGGGTGGGGGAGAGGCGAGGAGGGAGGGAGGGAAGTCAGCGAATCAACGGTACGTTTCCACCGAAAAATGAACAAGAGTAAAAGTAAAAAAATGTAAAATTATTACATTTTTATTACGTGAATATATAATATTCATCTACAGTATATCCTGCACATTAACTGGGATGAAATTGTTCCCTCATTCCCTTCATAGGGGACGTTACCAGGCACCCCCACGTGGTTTTCTTTGCTGTGGGGGCCTGGCAGGGGCACAGAGTATTTAAGGGGTGGCTCGGCTTTTTATGCCATTTTATAACCATGTAGGAAGTGGGGTGGCGCTACAGAGGCGTCATATGAAAGTTACAAATCCCTATTATTATTACTATTAAGGTGAAACTTGAAAGTGAAGTGATTGTCACATGTGCACAGCACACGGTGCACACAGTGAAATTTGTCCTCTGCATTTAACCCATCACCCTGAGTGAGCAGTGGGCACCATGACAGGTGCCCGGGGAGCAGTGTGTGGGGACGATGCTTTGCTCAGTGCCACCTTGGCGGATCGGGATTCTGATTACGTGGCCACTTCCTTAACTAGTGACGTGATTGTCATTGTGAAACACTGCAGCACAGCACACGGTGAAACGGTTAAACGTCCCACGCACAGCAGTAACGTTTTGCTGTTAAAGTACAATTGTTAATATAATTATAATAGCTGATCATTATTTCATTAGCAAGCTAGGTGCAGTGGTGGCCTAGCGGTTAAGGAAGCGGCCCCGTTATCAGAAGGTTGCCAGTTCGAATCCCGACCTGCATGCGATTTTGGGCGAAATAAGAACTAAATAGCAGGGTGGTAGTAGCCTAGCGGGTAACACACTCGCCTATGAACCAGAAGACCCAGGTTCAAATCCCACTTACTACCATCGTGTCCCTGAACAGGACACTTAACCCTGAGTGTCTCCAGGGGGGGACTGTCCCTGTAACTACTGAATGTAAGTCGCTCTGGATAAGGGCGTCTGGTAAATGCTGTAAATGTAAATAGTTTTATTATTATTATTATTATTATGATGAATGGGGATGTGACGGAAGTCGGAACGCAGACCTTGGCCTCTGGAGCCGCTGGCAGGACGGCCGGAGGGCGGCGTGCGGGGACAGCGGGAGGACGCGTGGCCAGGCGGGGACGTTCGCACACTTGGCACAGCACACCGCTGGCCGGGTTCAGCACCGTGCAGCTCTGGCACTTCCACTCTGCGAAGCCGAGAGAAGGAGGCGTGACGCCGGTGGCGCGCTGCAGGCCGGGACATCAGCGCGTAAGGAAACGTCAGCCTGACCTGTGGTGGCGGAAGGTGGCGGCGAGTCCTCGCCCGGACGGGGACGTCCGCTGGTCGCACGCAGCGCCGCCACATGGCCCTCGTTCGCGGAGAACTCTCCCACCGGGACACGCTGTAGGTCACACATTTGAATCCCAACGTATGTCAACATGAAATCTGGTATGTTTAGGAGAGATGGAATCATTTTTGGACGTCCACACTACGGTCCCGGACAATTTTACAAGCAGGAAGCGACTCAAACCAGAAAAGGTAGGAACGGAAGGCCGGAAGTAGGTGGTAGTAACCTAGCGGGTAACACACTCGCCTATAAACCAGAAGACCCGGGTTCAAATCCCACTTACTACCATCGTGTCCCTGAGCAGGACACTTAACCCTGAGTGTCTCCAGGGGGGACTGTCCCTGTAACTAGTGATTGTAAGGCGCTCTTACAATCAGTCGTAATGCCGTAAATGTAAGTGAGGTCCAGTTTCGGGGAGGACGAGGGGACGCTTCACTCTGCTCACAAGTTTATATAAAACTCTATAAACGCAGGGCCAGGCAGCGAAAATACGTCCCACAAAGCGTCCCGGACAGCCTCAGGCTCACGAGACACGGGCCTACCGCGTCCGTTTTCAGGCGCTCGCTGCTTGTACGTGTTTTACATTTACATTTACAGCATTTATCAGACGCCCTTATCCAGAGCGACTTACAACCAGTAGTTACAGGGACAGTCTCCCTGGAGCAATTTAGGGTTAAGCGTCTTGCTCAGGGACACAATGGTAGTAAGTGGGATTCGAACCCGGGTCTTCTGGTTCATAGGAAAGTGTGTTACCCGCTGGGCTACTACCACCTGTTTTGGCGAGTTTGCACTTGTCGGGCGTCGCCGTGCACACATATCAGGCTGCAACAATACAGAAATGTTCCATAATCGTGCTGCATTCTGAGGAGAAATGACGATATTTCCGGGGCGGAAATGTTGAACTCTGACCTCACAGACCTCCGGTGGTCCCGGCGGCCGGGTGCAGGCGGCGCGGTGGGAGGAGATGGCAGAGACGCCGCCGGCGGGGCATCTTTCTGAGGGGAGGGGCGGAGTTTTTTTTACCAGGCACCACAGTGAACGTGGGACCGACGAATTATCGGAAGACAGAACTCACCCAGTATGGGGTCCCGCCGGTGGTCCGCCCGACCCGGGTGGCGGTGGTAGATGACATCACAGGTGTCACAGAAGGGCAAGGAGCCGCAGGCGGGGCAGCGGAGGGTGGCGGCACCGCCGCACACGTTGCACTCGTTGCTCGTCCGGTTGGAGGAGACGGCCGGCGGGTGGGCGGGGCCGGGGACAGACGTCGGCGATCTCGGGGTCGGATTGGTGAGGTTGGGTGTGAATTTTGGCTTCGGTGGAGTGGGTGGAGCTTGCCTCTTACCGCCAGCCGGAATGACGACCGCATCGGGCACCGTGCGCGTCCCCTCCTGCAGAAGAGAGCGAGAGAGAGCGAGGGGTCTTCAGACATCCGGAGCGGACACGTAAAGCGGGTTGGAAATGCACCGGCTCTTCACCTTCTGCTGACGTAGCTTCGGCACGGTTCTCTCAAAGACCTCCGGGTGAGGATGTGTCCCCTGCCGCCGCCCGAAAAACACACACACCGCACGTCTTAACGGCGTTTCACCGCCGATTCGTTACAGATTTACTCACATGCGTCACCTTAATTAACATGTCCAACTCCGCCCTCAACATCATGACCTCCACCATCACCGCGGCAACCTTCCGAACGTCAGGAACCTCGGTGTCGTCTGGGAAGCCGACGCCATCCGGCAGCTGGGCGGTGTAGCCGTAGAGAGAGAGCACCACCCGGCCACCCTGTGGAGGAGAACTCTCGGTGAAGGCCGGACAACCTCAGGACGAGGGCGAGGGCCGCCGCCCCTCACCTTCACAGCGTCAACAGTGTTCCTGAAGACGGGGTTGTTGTCCTTCACGCTGCGCCAGTATTGGGGCCGGTTGGGGTTGATGAGGTTGCGGCCGTATTTCTCCAGCATGTTTAACGCTTTCATCAGCCGGCCGAGCTGTTCCAGAACCTGCAGGAAAATTCAATCCCGGATTGTGGAAGTTCTCTGAACTCCTTCTGGGTCGTCGATGGGAGAGAGACTAGGACTCACTTCATGCCGGCTTTGGGCCACGCCGTTCTCCAGCACCATGCTCTCCGCGGCCAGGTGCCGGTACTTGGCGGAGAAGGGCAGGGGGAGACCGGCCACAGCCATGAGGTCGGTGCCAATGTTGTGGGCGGAGCTTGATGTCAGCAGGTGAGACTCCACCCTCCTCCTGACCTCCTCATACTCCTCTTGGATAGTCATGGTGCGGCTGCTGCTGCTGCTGGCAAATAAAGCGATTCTAATTCAACTAGTGGGATCCAGTCGTCTTATCGAAACTATCACGTATTCAACTTAAAGGAATACAAATTTGACGTTCGGTAGTGACGTCATTACACAGTCAACACATCCTGCTCCATATCTGGGAAATGGCCTTAACAATCAAACAAAAAAAAGCTGTCACGTGACAGCTCAACTCGGAACTGAGAACTTTAGCAAGTCGACTTTTAACTTTTAAAGCTGGAGCAGCGAGACGCGTTACCTTCACGTTCGGGTCTCACACACGCGGAAGTCGCCGGAGCGACTTGATCTTCTTCTTTTTCCTCCTCGTTTCGAGTTTTTGGATTTAAGGTCGTCCGGGTCGTCGAGTTGGTCCAAAGTTTCTCACACCAGCACCAAAACATATATATATATATATATATATATACATATATTTAACTGAAGCGTCTACGGCCCTGTTCGTACTATGGCGACTCAACTCCTCTATCTCTGTCTAATGAACCTTGAACCCAAGTCAGATTTTCCCCCTAGCTCACGTTTTAAGGGCAGCATTTTGCACAGTATTCCTTTGCTCTCTGTATGCTTAGAGACAAGGATCCTGTGGCTGATTGAAATATCAATAACCTCGACATCAACGGTACCTCTGGTTCGAATTTTTTATCACGGAGAAACTGCGCCGTGTCACGTGTTTAATTCAACGCTACTGATCGTCGATGTCCCGGTCCACCTTAAAACACCCCGTTTTACATAAGTGGGCGTGGTCGCCCGGGGCTCCACCCCCCTCGTCGAAAACGAAAGTGGCCGCGGGACCGAGCGAGACCGAAGGCGCGTTTCTTCCTCACGTCTGCAGCGCCAGAACCGGAGAAAATGTCCAAAGCGGCGGTGCTGAAGCTCAGCGGCGACAACGCGCTCAAGGTACGAGGCTTTTACTCGTCCCTCCGTCGCCGCTCGTTTGTTCACTTTTTACGCAGAAGAAAGTCCCTAGTCACCCCGGCGGCGGACATCAGATCGAAAGTAAAACTGGGGTCTTACACGATTAAAAATGCGAAATTATTACATTTTCACAGATTCTCCCAACAAAATAATGGACTTTTAATCCAGCATCTTTTGTGTTGCTTTGTGCCTTCCAGATCGAGAACTACCGCCAGGGGCTGTATCGGCAGGTGTGTGGGTGTGAGTGTGTGTGTGTATGTATGTATGTGAGTGTGTGCTTGATTGCATGTGTGTATATGTGTGTGTGTGTGAGTGTATATATATATATATGCACGCATGTGAGCTTTCTGAAGGTTTGTATTTTCCTCCGCAGGCCGAGCAGCTGTTCTCCAGCCACATCCCTCGGAAGATTGTGCAGCTCGACAACCTGCTCCAGGTGAGACGTGGTTTTCCTGGCTCTGGAGAACATTCTTGTGTGTGTGTGTGTGTTTGTTTATCTCCGCTGTCGTGCAGGAGGAAGCGTTCGGCGTCTCCGACCTCCGTCTTCTACACGCGCCTCTGGAAATCCCCATCCCGGACCCCCCGGCTCCTGAAGATGAGGTCAGCAGGGCGCTCGGCACCGGTTACTGGGTCGCCGATTGGATGGAGCATGCTGAGAACTTTCTGCTTATTCCCATTTACAGGAAATGGAGACGGACAAAAACGAGGACGAAGACAAGAAGAAGAAGAAGCGTAAGGACTGTTTGTGGTAGCCTTTTATTTAATTACATTTATTTGCATCTGTCTTCTGGTTTCGTTTCAGCTCCCAAGTGTGGCTTCATCAAGGGCAACGAGAAGATTGTGAAGCTGCTGGACGTGGTGAAGCCTGAAATTGTTGCTCTGAAGGAAACCTGCATCACAGTACGTCCCAAATTTCGAATAAAGAACACTTTCATCCTAGAGTTCGGTCATTAAAAAGCTAGAAAAGTCAAGGAATTTGAATAGAGAATTTTACACGCCTTGAAAAGTCATTGAAATCACATCACGTTTAAAACTAGCGCAGGTCTTTAGTATCTTTGCTGGCTTTATGTAGTGAACCACATCACATGGTACTGCATGCATATTCCATATTCCAGAACTTTCTCAGCCACGTGTCTTCTTATAAAAGTAAATGACAGCTGATGATCTATACCAGTTTTTCACAACCCTGGTCCTTGGGAAACGTATGTCAAAGAGTTCCCTCCAGGCCTACCTTAATCGAGCTTAGGTACATTAATTGCACTCGGGTTCCTTAATCAAGCCAGGGTACCTTAATCGGGCTCGGGTTCCTTAATCAAGCCTGGGTACCTTAATCGGGCTCGGGTTCCTTAATCAAGCCTGGGTACCTTAATTGGTCTTGGGCACCTTGAGATTGTGAAGATATGTGGGTTGGAATGAAAAGACAGATGTTCCTCCAGGAGCAGGGGTGGTCCTGATCTAGAACGGAACCTGGTGGGGCCCATGCCCCACGCGAACTTGGAGGAAGAAACACTGTCCTTTAATTTCAGCTTTTCGGGGTAGTCATAAGTTTAGTTTTAACAAATTTCTGGTAATTTTTTTCCTTCACATTTGAATTTGCCTTAGAGTAACTGAAAAGTTGTAAAAATGTCTAAGAACCATAATATGAGTAGTACTCAGGTGTGATCTGTCCACAGGTGTCCTGCTGGATCCAGCATCTGATTCCCAAAATTGAGGATGGGAATGACTTTGGCGTTGCAATCCAGGCATGTAATAATCTCGCAGACGAGGAGAACCATGGAACTTTCATGTTGCTGGAATTAAGTGGTTTCTCGTTGGTTTCCAGGAGAAGATCCTGGAAAGAATAACCGCTGTGAAGACCAAAGTGGAGGGCTTTCAGACCAACATTAACAAGTGAGATGCTCTGGCCCCCCTTTTCATCATCGTTCTGCCTTCTAACCCTCGTCTGCTGGTCTCCTGCAGGTACTTCTCGGAGAGAGGGGACGCCGTGGCCAAAGCCTCCAAAGACACTCACGTGGTGAGTTGCTGCTCCGCCTCGCGCGCGTCCGGCTGACAGCCGCACGTTCATCTGCTCTCCTCCTCCCCCAGATGGACTACCGCTCTCTGGTCCACGAGAAGGACGAGGCGGTGTACTCCGAGATCAGGGTCATCGTGCTGGACATCCGTGGCTTTTATGTAAGTTGGAAGGCCGACACCACGAACGAACGTAAAAGATGAGCGCGTCAACCAGTAATAACGTAGCTTTCTTTTTTTTTTTCCTGGCAAGGCGGAGTTGTATGACATAATCAGCAAGAACCTGGAGAAAGTAACCAATCCTAAAGGAGAAGAGAAGCAGTCCATGTACTGATGCATGCTGGGAGGAGGGATTCTGGGGGAAAAAGGAAAAAAAAAAAGTATTTTCTTGTTTGATTCAAGCCTTTCTGAAATATCCAATCAGCTGGTCTTTTTCAGGGTTTTTACATTTTCATGGTGTCTCCACTAATAAAACGAGTCGAGCTGGAGTGCGCGTGGTCGTCACTGTACCTCTAATTTACGGGAAGAAATTCACCAGCCGGTTCCAGAAGGGTCCACTTCATTTATTTACAACAAAACCAGGTTTCTGCCTTCAAGACGATCCACAACCGAGTCATTCTGAACCAAACTTGCCAAAGGATCCAACAGATTTCAGTAATAAAAATTAAATTACAGCAAAATTAGGCAAATACTAAGTCAAAAGGGGGTTTATATAAAAATAAAAATGAAGAGCAGTGATAAGATCGTTCTTCACATTTCAGGACCTTCTCCTCCTGGAATTAACTAGAAAACAAAAACAAAATCAATTAATGAGAATGAAGCAAATCAAATTCATCCCATCCAGCAGAATGCCTCTTTACCATCGTAATGTTGTTGCCGTTCAACAGAATCTGATCCAGTTTGGTTATTCTTCTGCCTTCTGGTGTGATCTCACTGGAATAAAAAGAGGCAGGGGTCAGGAGGGAATTTATTTCTAAAAAGTGGCAGCCCCCTACGATACTTACAATTCGGTTACGTCCTCCAGCACCATGTCTCAGAAATACGTGTGAAGGAACACTTTGCACCAGCCAGCCTTCCATTAATATTTAAAAAAAATACAGAAACCGTAGGCGCTTTTAACTGAAAGGATACTGACAAAGTCATCGAACCCCAGCAAGGTGCCGACGATCTCCTTGTCATTCTTCATGACGATGTGGATTCTGGAACCGATGCATTTGTCCACAAGTTCTGAAACGAGGTTGAACATGGCAGAATTCAGGCAGGGACACTGTTGCCATGTTGGGCTGTTTTAAATGTTACTCGGCGGGCATATAATATACACTGGGCTGGTTCGAGGTCCTTTCGGCTTTTCTTCTGTCTATATGAGTCAACATTATTTCAGATCATCTGAGGCCAATTCAAAGAAAGAAAGAAACTTTGCTTCTTTTCCGACGAATCTGGCAACACTTGTAAGAAAACGAAGAGGCTAGAAACTACGGCAGAAGACGCGAGAGCGGACCGACTGTTTTAGTATATTACTGTTCAGCATTAATGCGCGTTAATAAATGTGTAGGCTAGAGTAAATTACTTAAAAATTACAGACGTCGTCTGGCTTTCGTTCGCGGGAGAAGCGCGGGAAACACGGCTATCTAGTTAACCAACCATTGCCGCCGGTACAATTAAACTGGAAACAGACAAATAAAACGTGATTTTTGTATGTTTTGCGGTGATAATTCTGGGTATAGATTTTTATCGCAACGACGAAGAATAAAGAAAAAAAAACGTACCGAGTGGAAGCAGCTGCGAGGGGTTCGTCGCTGACACGGACGCCATGTTCGGAACTGGAAAGACAAAACAAATCGATCAACGCGTGATCGCTTTCGAGGTTAAAGCAATCGATGACAGATTAACAGCGTCGATACCCCTGTTTTTTCATCTTGGACACCTTCTCATACTTAGATCTTTCGATATGTCTTGTTTATTGTATCATTAACGTAAATTAATATTTATGTGTTGTCTTTAGATACGCTTTAAGTGTCTGGCTTTCGCCATTATAAATAAGTATAAACAAAAACGATGTCTAAAGCTAAGAAAACATGTACTGTACTTTAACGTTCAATGTTTTTCACGGTGCAAGTGGACCGAGCGGCGTCGCTGTGGAGGCGGCCGAGTTTCCCATTACGTCACGACGCCCTTACGTCACGCCCAGCCACGCAAAGCGGAAGCAGGGTCGCAGTTTCCCAGTTTCCGTCGGGACCCGCGGAGCGGAGACAGAGACCGAGAGCTGCGCGCCAGGCGGAGTCGGGGGGAAGAAGCTCTGGTCGGCCCGGACTGGCTCCTCGGCGCCGCTGGTCATGGAGCCGACAGGAGCCGCGCTGCACATCGTCGTGGTCGGATTTCACCACAAGAAGGGCTGCCAGGTACCCGCATCTTCACCAAAACTTCACCAAAACGTCACCACGGCCAGTGCGGCTTACACAGTGTACCGTGTATTGAAGTAATGTAAACGCGGTTTATTCCCGATGTTTACAAGTCGCTCTGTTCCTATTTTAATAATTCACTGTGGTCAGATGCTGCACAAGTAAACCAGAAGACGCCTGGTGACTGTCGTTTTTTATCGGTGGAGGGATAAATTAAGCTCAGCACGTCTCCGTGGCTGTGTGAACGAATGAATTATTGAATTATCTCAAATTCGTGTGCTGCATGTGGCCGCTGGTGGCGCCAGCCGCTCCAGACTCGGGGTTCTGTTCATTAAAATGTGGGCGTGTCCCTCTTCTCAGCTTTCTGTCGTCTGTTTACCACCTGTTTCTGTGCCCTGTGTGTGTGGTTCGGAGGAAAGACCCAGCTGTCGAGCACTTGCCTTAATTACGGCCCCCTGACTTCGACCGAACCCGGGTTTCTGACCAAACCTGGGTTTCCAACCCGGGTGTCCGACCGAACCCGCCGCCCAACCCGGGTTTCCTACCTAACCCACCCCCCGGGTTAAATACAGAGGACACTTTTCACTGTGTTTTCACTTTATTTATTTATTATGGTTTCACCCTGACACCTATCTGATATGTCTGTAGTTCTGGATCAGGTTTCTGGGTGAAAAGTGGGACCGTGTGTGGAGTGAAGCGGGCGTTGTTGCTTTAAAACAGCAATTTGCATAGGCAGTAAAAATGGGGGAAAAAAAACACAGGTCTTAATAGTGTGTGCGTGTGTGTATTTATATGTATTTGTCGTTGGAGTCCTGTGCTGCTGTGTTGTATCAGCTGTGTTAGGCGGTGGAGTCGCCATCCAAGCGAGTGAAGGCCTGATTAGCGTTGTTTGTTGACAGGTGGAGTTCTCCTACCCGCCCATCATCCCCGCCGAGGGCCATGACAGCAGCGTCCTCCCTGACGAGTGGAAGTACCTCCCCTTCCTGGCTCTGCCCGACGGAGCCCACAACTTCCAGGAAGGTAACTCCAGTCCATCTGCTCTGGTGTGTCCAAAGAGTTGAACTTTGACCCATCGGCCCGACTTGCCTCGAGTGTATATATGCCACAGTCTTTATTAATGCATTTATTACATTTATTTTTCAGGGATTTAAGGCATGAATTGCTGTCATCTATCTTGATATCATTTTTAACTCATTTCAGACTAATGGGTTATGGTCATGACAGTGGTACATTTCACAAATCAGGGGTCTAAAATATAATAATTGTGTGTCAAATATTAATATGTCATGTCTATTTTATTGATAAATGGTAATAAGACCTGTTCATTATTACAAATATACATATTTTCCTTGTCTTTTACAGATAAGGGCACACGCCCTTATCCAGAGTGACTCACAATCGGTAGTTATTTCACAATTACTGTATTTATTTTCAGAAATGCAATGGCTTAATAAAAACATATTACAGAAAGTTTATCATTTGTAGCCCTGAACTGGGCCTGTCATGGTGGGGCTGCACACGATTAAATTCAGATTATCGTCTGTGATGTTTACATTTGAATATCCAACCACCAGGGGGCGATCGAAAGCATAGCCTGAGTGGCAACCTGAAATTGCCGCACGGACCTGCAAGAAAGTGGGGGTTAAACACGGCAACCCTAATAAATATATACACCATAGATATATACACTAGAATTCAGCCTCGACAAATTATAAGATAACTATTTATTTTATTATCTTGAACGTTACAAAATTTTGTTTTGACAAATAACATTATTCATGTGACGGCCCAGCTTCTGTTCTGACGCCTGTATATAATGTATAGTTAGTTCATTGTCTACAGTTCATGACAAATCTATGCAAAATGAATACATAAATTTAACAATAGATAAAATATGAATGAATTAATAATTTAATGAATAAATGAAAGAGATGTTTTTTTTATAATATTTTTGTCTGCTGGTAATTTCCGTGAACTGGCAGATGCAAAACTGGAATTTAAGTGCTAACTGATATCAATTGATATTTACTTTTAGTATCGATTAGTATCTGAGAATTGACTTTTTTTTCTGTTTAAATTTATTCATTGTGCATGAGAATAAGTATTTAGTCTATCCCTGTGTGTCTGTGTTACAAGATGGCGATAGGCTGGTAGTAGCCTAGTGGGTAGCAAAGGCCCAGGTTCAAACCTCATGGTTGCTACCATCGTGTCCCTGACTGTCTCCAGGGGGACCGTCCCCGGATGAATGGCGCCAGCGTAATGTCGCTGAACCTCCTTCTCTGTTCCAGACACCGTTTACTTCCACCTACCTCCCCTGAACGGCGACATGAAGTGTGTGTATGGCGTCTCCTGTTACCGGCAGATAGAGGCGAAGGTAACTGTCCCCTTGTTCTACATGTTCTACATGCTCCTTGGCCACTTTATTAGGTACACTTTCTGGCAACAACAAAAAAAATGGCCAGCTGTGGATTTGTTGTCTCTAATAAAGTGGCCATTTAGTGTCTGTGTTTGTGTGTGTGTGTGTGTAAAGTATAATAATAAAGTGAAGTGATTGTCACATGTGATGCACAGCAGCACAGCACACGGTGCACACAGTGAAATTTGTCCTCTGCATTTAACCCATCACCCTGAGTGAGCAGTGGGCAGCCATGACCGGCGCCCGGGGAGCAGTGTGTGGGGACAGTGCTTTGCTCAGTGGTAACTTGGCGGATCGGGATTCGAACCGGCAACCTTCTGATTACGGGGTCGCTTCCTTAACCGCTAGGCCACCACTGCCCTGTGTGTGTGTGTGTGTGTGTGTGTGTGTGTGTGTGTGTGTGTGTGTGTGTGTGTGTGTGTGTGTGTGTGTGTGTGTGTGTGTGTGTGTGTGTGTGTGTGTGTGTGTGTGTGTGTGTGTGTGTGTGGTGTGTGTGTGTGTGTGTGTGTTATATATGTAGATGTTGCTGGTTATTGATTAGCGTTTATATATTGGTCGCAGGCTCTGAAGGTCCGGCAGGCGGACGTTACCAGGGAGACCGTGCAGAAGAGCGTGTGCGTCCTCAGCCGAGTGGTAAGTCATCGGACGGTCGCGTGACCGTGACTCTCCCTGCGCCCGGGTTCTTGACGTGAACTTTGACCCCGGAATCCGCAGAGAGAACCTCGGGCTAGGTAGACCGGTTGTTGGTGCGAGTCAGTGTGGGGGAACAGCGGAGATGAAATGAATGGTTAGGATTATGATGGCGTTTGGTTCCTCCTGCAGCCTCTGTACGGTCTGCTCCAGGCCAAGCTGCAGCTCATCACACACGCCTACTTTGAGGAGAAGGACTTCTCTCAGATCTCCATTTTACAGGTCAGGTGGACGTTGGTGGTGGTTTATGATGGGAGCAGTTTTATGGAGCGTAAACCTTCTCTCCGTCTGTGCAGGAGCTGTATGACCACATGAATGGCTCTCTGAGAGGCGTGGCTCTGGACGGTTCGCAGGTCTACCTGGGTAAGGCCCCACCCACTCAACAACGGGAACATTTCTATCCGAGCTGGCATTCCAGAGAGAATTTCTCTTTTACGCGTATACGTGACGTATCAGCCCCGACCTCCAACCTGACCTTTAACCCCAAACGCTTCCTACATACAACAGTGGCGGATAACACGTTCGTGGTTGTTTAACTCACCACGAAGGAGTGCTAGACGGCAAACAAGGAGAGTGGGGAGTTACAGCGCCACCTACAGGTGTGGAGGGGGTTAGAACAGCATTCGAGCTGTTCTCTGGACGACACACGGAGACAAATAAGAAACCGAAAATATGGAAGTTTCTGCCTAGTGCATTGCTGCAATTCAGGTATTAAGAGTCTAACTTTGGCAAAGGCTAAAAAACAAGATATTTGGAAGGAAAAGTAATATATTACATGAATATTGTATTTTAGATGAGCATCATTTACATTTACATATATGGCATTTACCAGACGCCCTTATCCAGAGGGACTTACAATCAGTAGTTACAGGGACTGTCCCCCTGGAGCAACTTAGGGTTAAGTGTCTTGCTAAGAGACACAATGGTAGTCAGTGGAATTTGAACCTGGGTCTTCTGGTTCATAGGCGAGTGTCTTACCCACTAGGCTACTACCACCCATGAGGTTCTCACAGTGTCTGTCAAGAAGAATCTCTTTCCCTTGGACAAATGTAATTGACAACCCCAATGCAGGGTTTTAAATGTGATTTTAAAGTGGCTTTAAAAAGGTCTTAAAAAGTCAGATTTGTCTTCCTTAAACCTGCAGATAGCCTGAATCAGCATTAGTCCTTCCCACTTACAGACTGGCACATTCTATTATCGATTTAATGATGTATTCTGTCTATTTAATACTGGCGTAACAATTTCTAACAAGTTTATACACTATATATTTTTAAGAACATAGTGACCGTGTAGTGAAATCTATTCTCATCTTTGAGGTGTGTGACCACAGATTTTTTACATCGTTTTGCGGCTAAATTACATCCCTTTGACACATTTCTAAGTCTTATTAATTGCTAGTAATTTACTCTTAATTTAAATTGTTAATCAATATTTACTAGAGTAGTAAATAAAAAGCACTAAACTATGACTTGACCACGTGACGAATATAATCATAATCAATGGAATTTAATTTCACTTGACCATAACCTACAACGTCTGAGTATATAAAGAATATCAGATCACACGTGCCACTTCTTCTCTTTCTGCCGCAGGCCTGTCTCCTCGAGATTTAGTCCTGCACTTCCGGCACAAGGTAATCCTGACTTCCGCTCTCCTTTCTGGCATTGGTTGGTTTTCACCGTAGCCGTGATCGTAACGCCGCTCTTTCAGGTCCTCATCCTCTTCAAGCTGATCCTGCTGGAGAAGAAAGTACGTTCTGGTTCTCATTCTGTTTAAATATATACCGTCCCTGGTGTAGCATGTAGCCGCTTCCTGACTGGTTTGACCGTCCTGTAGGTCCTGTTCTACGTGTCTCCGGTGAACAGACTGGTCGGTGCTCTGATGACCGTCCTGTCGCTGTTCCCTGGTAAGGCACTGGAATAATAACTCATTATGGAAGAAATGAACCAGTTGAACGAATGTATTCATGCCAGGTTAGGGACTCGAATAAGGAATTAACAATCTGTGTCATAATTAAAACGCTCAGAGAGCCTTGAAAATATCTCACTAAAATACGTGCCAGTCAGTGGAAGTGATAGTCACATGTGACAAACGTGTAACCTGTAATTAACCATCACCCTTGGTGGGCAGCCATGACAGGCGCCCAGGGACGGTACCTCAGCAGGATTCGAACCCGCAACCTTCCTTAGCCGCTAGGCCACCACTGCCATTGTATTTATGTTGGATCTGAGTGCATGTCTGTTTGCAGGCATGATAGAACATGGTTTGGCAGACTCCTCCCACTACAGACCTAAGAGCAGCGTGTCTGAGGACCTGTGTGTTCAGGGCGGCTCCGTCTCAGAGGAGTTCGTCTCTGTGTCCGTCACCGACGTCACCAACGCCACGTGCGAGCTGTCGGGGCCCGACGTCACGGAGGAACCTGCGTCCCTGACGCCCGTTGGGGATCCTGCCCCCGGCGCAGCGGACCCCCACCACCTGGGGCCCCCGTCCCGCTCGTCCCCGGACTCGTCGGAGGGCGACTGGGAGACGCTGGACCCTGGCGTTCTGGGGGGGGCGCATGGCGAGGGTGGGGCGTCGGGGGACGGGGAGCCGCTGGAGCCGTTTGACCCCGAGCCGGGCCCGCCCATTACGGTCCAGCCGCAGTCGACGGCCGGGGGCCAGGGCCTCCTCACACAGGGACTGGTGTCGGGCCTGGAGGAGGACCAGTATGGCATGCCGCTCGCCGTCTTCACCAAGGTACACACGCCTTTATCCGGTGGTTGCGGGGACCGTCCCCCTGGTTAGGTTTGGGTTTGTGGGACACCCCGGTGGTTGCAGGGACAGTGTTTTGCTCCGGGACATGATTGTGGTGAGTGGGGTTTGAACCTGGTTCGTGGGCGCTGGGCAACTACCCGCCTACACAGTGCTGATCACTGGAGCGTTTTTCACCGTCGTCCATTCTCGGTGGAGCCCTCTGGAGCCCTCGAGTCCGTTACTGTACGTTACGTTACGTGGGAGCCTTACGTCTCTTATTAGCGACACGGTATTTATATGGCACCAGCTGCCACCCGTTTCCACACACGGGAGTGTAAAAATGACACCTGGACACGACTCGACTCTGCCCGCGGGGATTACCGAGGACGCCGCCCCACACCGACTCGCCGCGTCCCCGTGTCCTCCCGACCCGGTACCGTCGATAATTCCGTTCCGACCAACGGCGCCCGACGCGGATCGTCCAATCAGGTTTCAGGTCACAAAACGGGCTGTTTGTCGAGACCTCCCCACTCCAGAACTCGAATAACCCCGAGCGGCTCCTTCAGGGGTCCCAGGTCCAGTTTAAAGCCAGACGTGAACTTCTGTAGAAGGTCGAAATACTTGTTTTTTTTTAATGACACTTTGCGTTCGTTCAGGCTCATGAAGTTCGCAGCCCTGCACAGTTTTTTGTTCTACTTTTATTTCCTGACCGGAACGGTGTCCACAGCGCGGGAACTAAACTCGAACTGCTCTGCGGCGAGACGAGGAGAGAAAATGTCCCCCGCGGAGAGCCGCACGACGGACACCTCGAGGTTAAACCTGTCCAGAAAACGCGAATTCGGGTTCTGGATAATGGCGTCTGGCAAATGCTGTAAATGTAAAATGTAAATATCCAGTCACAAGCAAACTGGCTACTGCTGCCGATCAGCTTGCAGGATTAATATCACATGACGATATGTAATATTTGCTCGGTACATCTGAAGCGCGTCTTCATCTTCATGATGTGCTGGGGTCTCTGTTGCCAGGGTTACCTGTGTCTGCCCTACATGGCCCTGCAGCAGCACCACCTGCTCTCTGACGTCACCGTGCGTGGCTTTGTTGCCGGGGCGACCAACATCCTCTTTCGCCAGCAGCGCCACCTGAGTGACGCCGTCGTTGACGTGAGTCGGCTGCCCCCTGCGCCATGGCCTCGCTACAAACGTTATAATATGAATCTTTTCATCCACGTCCAGAATGATGATAGTTATTACTGTCATAGTATATTACATATTATCATTATTATTATTATTTTAATAGTAACTATTTTCAGGCAGGGTACAGATACGATGAATAGAATAAATGTAAAACCCATTATAATTCATTACACCAATCAGGTCTACATAAATGAAGTTAATGATATTTATTAGAGGTTTGTTTTTTGTTTGGGCTGTGACTGACCTATGACCTCTGACCCCTGTGTGTGGTGGTCAGGTTGAGGAGGCGCGGATACACATCGACGACCCCGAGCTGCGGCGTCTGCTGAGTCTGACCACGGCGGACCTGCGATTCGCGGACTACCTCGTCAAGCACGTGACGGACAACCGCGACGACGTCTTCCTGGACGGGACGGGCTGGGAGGGCGGGGACGAGTGGATCCGGGCCCAGTTCAGCCTCTACGTCCTCTCGCTGCTGTCCTCTACACTGCAGCAGGGTCGGGACCCGTCTTCCGCCGTGTCCACAGTGTCCAGGCGGCCGCGGCGACGCCGCTAACCGCTGTTACTGTGTGCAGATAACGAGAAGCTGCTGCTGGAATACGGAGCCCCGTTCGTCTCGGCCTGGAGGAACACCCACAATTTCAGGGTGTGGTTCACCAACAAGCACCCGGCCATGACCGAGATCACTGCAGGGTGGGTGTGGCCGGCCAGAATCACAATCTGATCAAAGCTTGAAATGTACTAAATATCAATATCCGACTGTATCTGTCTGTCTGTGTCTCCGCAGCCATCCGTTCCAGGGTCAGTACAGCGTGGCCGACGTGAAGCTGCGGTTTGCACAGTGAGTAATGGTCCCGCCGCTCTTTTCACCGCGTGTGAAACCACAGGAAGGGGTTTGTGCGGCGTGGCGACTGGAAGGTGGAAGGTGTGGAGGTTTTTATTTTTTTTCTGGTAGTTTTTGCTGCCACCTGGTGTCCACGTGGTGAACTGCTTCACTGCGGTTTATTCTGCAGCGTTATAAGAATAAATTACAGTTTGTTCTCATTTGCAAAGTCACTGCTTGTACATGTGTAAAGTATAGGAGGTGTAAGCAATTTAATGAATCAATGAGGAATTTATTCATCTTAATTTTATGACCAGGCAGCACTCCTGATTACTTTGCAGTATATGAAGAAATAAAAGGCATTAGGCTCATTATTAGTGAGCATCGTCATTGTAAAGGGAAAAGAGGTGGAACGAGATCTGGCCTCGGTCTCCAGTTTCCTCCTGAAGACCTCTAATGTTACCCGGGGCATGTTTTTACCCCACGCGGGTCCTCATTTATCTGGTGCGTATTGATAGCTTTATGGTGGGAACCCCGACTTGTTGCTGATTGACGAGGATCTTGTTTCGTCTTCCACCTCCCGTTTTTCTGTCCTGTGGAGGTACGTGACGGCCGTTTCTCTTCGTCATCGTTCAATACGGCCGCTTAACCTGCAATGAACCCGACTGACAGGACAGTGAGTTCGCGTTTTGGGAAATTTGCATAAATTAATTTGATTGGCTGGCAGTTTCGCCGTTTATAAACACACCCATAATTCAGTTGACCAGTAAACGGGATATAATGACACCTTCATCTCATATTGTGAATGTACCATTATGTCCTGGTCTTCACCAAGTTACTGGACTGGACTCATGCAGAATGGATTCTGTAACTCCTGAGTTTTCCAAGCGTTCCCGGTCTGGATTTGGCCATGGGAGCGCAGGGGGAAAGGTTATAGGGGTGGTCGGCATGGTAGCAGAGCGTATAGGGTGACAGGTACAGGCCCTATAATAAAGAGCAGCGTACGCACCCACTGTCACCTCCACCGACAACTGGTCCGGCTCCATCGCCAGGACCACCATTCACAAAATCCTTAAGAAACGGGATAGTTGATCAAATGTTGACCAAAATAATAATAAAAAATAATAATATTAATATATTTTTTAATAATAACTTTTTTCCGAGCATCAGCTCTTCCAGCCAGAAGTTTGGATGGATGTTAAGGGAGATTTTATAACACAGTTCCGATTGGTTGGTGGGTCTGCTTTCCTGGTCCAGGAACTGGGCAGTTGTGGTGTTGTGTGGGTTTGTATTTCAGGGTTCCTGCGGTCATTTAAAAACCTAGAAAAGTCATGGAATTTGGAAAGAGAATTTTCCAGGTCCTGAAAAGTTCTGAAATCTGACTGAGGCATGAATGTAAAATCTCCTAAGTCTCCTCCTGAACCTGATTTGGACCTCATGCCTGCACAAACGTTGAGGAAGAAACACTGTCCTTGTTAATCTATTCAGTCTTGTCATGAATTTTAATTGAAATAAATGGACTGGTGGTGAAAATTTGCCTTTTTAGTAAATGTAAAATCATGAAAAATTATTTTATAAAAAAGAACCCTGGTGATTTTTCCTATTTTGGATATCCCAGCTCTGTTCAGAATAGCGAGCGCGGGAAGAAGATCGGGAACGCGATGGTGACCACCAGCCGGAGCGTCGTCCAGACCGGGAAGATTGTGGGTGAGTTTTTAGGAGACTTTTGGATGTGAAAAAGAACAGATGCAAGTGACCAACGCTGTTTTTGTATTTAATATTTGGTGTTGAACGCCAGTGGTGTAGTCGTATGTATAGGTGTTCGTGTAGCGCCATTCCTCCTGAAATCAGGCCCAAGATGTCAGCATCCCAGCAATCCCTTAGTCCATGACCTACTCTGCACTGTCCAGCACCTCCAAACATGGACAGGTGCTCTATACTACACTGTGGACTTCTCCACCTCTACAACTGTAGGACTTTTTCTCTTATTGGACGATCACCAGCCCTGGAAGTGGGTCCCTCTCTCTATCACTCCTTCCCAACGTTTCTTCCGACCTTTTTTCTCTCTCCTATACTTTTTTTGTCTGGAGTTGTGTGCAGAAGGGTCAAGTGTTGGGGTGTCAACTGTAGGACTTGTCAAAGCCCATTGACATTTACATTTACAGCATTTATGAGACGCCCTTATCCAGAGCGACTTACAATCAGTAGTTACAGGGACAGTCCCCCCCTGGAGCAATTTAGGGTTAAGTGTCTTGCTCAGGGACACAATGGTAGTAAGTGGGATTCGAACCTGGGTCTTCTGGTTCATAGGCGAGTGTCTAACTCACTAGGCCACTACCATATTGAGACATACTGTATGTGATTTTGGGCTTTATAAGAAATAAATGTTGTTGTTGTTGTTGAATTTGACATTGGAGACAATGGTACATTTGGTAAAAAAATGTAATAAGTGACAGCACTTTTGATAGCCAACTTTGAGGTAAAAGACATTTCTACCTCTACAGGTCAGTCAGTGGGCGGAGCTCTGACCAGCGCTAAATCTGCCATGTCGTCCTGGTTCTCCACGTTGGCCCAGCCCGCTGTCTTGCCCTCACCATCAACCCCAGAGGTGCCGCTGGATAAAGAGTGACCCACCCATCTCCTTCAACAGCAACTCGGACCAGGAGGCAGGGTCTGCAGCAGAGGTCTGTGGTCGTCCCACCACTGCGTTCGGGACCTTCTGACCATCCCAGCACACATGCCCGCTGTGGACTGTGCCTTAAAACTGATCCAACCAGATCCCTCAACAGGAGGGGATCAGAGTTCCCTGCTCATTTCCCAGTACCCTTGCCGTCAAGGATCCAGATGTATTTTGGTTCTTTCATTTACCAGCGGCACAGCCCAACAAGCGTCATGTGATCATATTCCGGCTAATCGCTGCACTTGTAACAGAATTCCCCTCGCCGTTCCGTGGCTGTACGCTCCACCAACCCAGTCAAGGGGCTGAAGAGGAGCTCCGCTTGTCTGCTGTTAAAACGAGTAAATTCCCCTGTTATAAATGTATGTAGTACACCGGATCTGAAGGTGTGTGTGTGTGTGTGTGTGTGTGTGTGTGTTAATAGCACCGGCTTGTGTTTGTGTCGAGCCACTGGAATTCTTCAACGGGCAGCATGCTGTTGCAAGAGAACGTCCCGACGTTGCTGTGGACACTGAACTTTCTCCCTGCGTTACTTTCACTGATTATAATTTTACCCAAACATGCTTATGTATGTTTTGATCAGAACTGTGTTTTTTAAATCTGATATTTGCAAATTGTATATAATATATATATATATATATATATACACATAAAAATGTATTATTATTATTATTATTATTATTATTCTAGTGCAAATTGTATAATTCTCACTCTATTTTCCTTTGAAAAATATTTGCTTTGAAAACTATTTGAAAAGCAAACTTTAGGTACAATATTGCTGTATTAAATACGAGTGACCAGTCGTGTGTATGATTTATATCCACTGGTGACACTGTGCCATGGTGTGAACTCGGTGACCGTGAGGGTGACTCGCAGATTTGCGGCCCTGGAGGGGACGACGGGGACGGGGTCCGGCTTTATTGAACTTAAAAAAAAAAAAAAAACACTAATACAAAACTGACCTGGTTACCTTCCCTAAACTGTTTTTCAAAATATGAGAAATATATATTTAACATTTATATTTAATCAGCTTGGTAATAAATTCATGAGCCCAGATTTACTGTAGAACCGAGGTGGAGGTGAACTCTGTGACTTGCAGATTCAGGCCCTGGAGGGGACCACAGGGGCGGTGTTGGCATAGCCCACTGCACGCCGTCTTCTTAAAGGACCAGCAACGCCAAACTCGGAGAACAAAACCAAAATTGTTTCATGTCTTCATTTAAAAGACAGAAAATATATTTTTTTACAGTGTATTCAAAATCTCATATAATTAATAACAATTTTACAAAATTGCTTCTCCACCCAGGATTTAGAGGGCAGAGGACACTGAAGGACCACGCATCTGTAAAATGCATCCAGGTTGCATTTTATGGAACATTGTTCATCGTTGTCACATTACATTTTGTTAGCAAAGAGGGAAAAAGTGCCAAAGGAACATGACGCAGCCGAGCATGCTAGTAAGGTTTGACATGAAGCACCTGTGCTCCTGTTTATAAGGAAGCTCCTCCCCCTCTCTGACCTGTCCTGCTACTGGTAGTGGTTGCTGGGACAATCTCCGTAGCAACAGCTTTGGGCCTGCCCTCTTCTTCATGACCCAATCAGCAGCAAGATTCCTCAATTTCACGCATGGAAAAAATAAATAAATAAAAAATAGGAAAAATGGATACCTATACACAGTCACACTACAGTAATGTCCGATATTAAATAATAATTAAAAACACTAATACAAAATAGACCTGGTTATCTTCCCCAAACTGTTTTTTCCTGTTTTCAAAATATGAAAAATATATATTTAACATTTATATTTCAGCAGCTTGGAAATAATTAAAAAAATAATACATGCATGAGCCCAGATTTACTGTAGATCCGAGGTGGAGGTGAGTGTGTGTGGCAGCAACCCTTCTTTCCCCTGGGAAGAGATGAAAAAGACGCAATCTGTAAAGATAGAAGCCAGCAAGACGTCCTACCATTCCAGCAAAAGGTACGAAAAGGTTCGAAAACGAGCGCCGGGGCCGGAGAGACGTGGAGCCCCGCCCCTGGTTCCTGTTGCGCCCGAGAGACTCTAATGGCAAAAAAGCAGGTAGAGAGGAGGGAGCCATTTTGGTACAGTTTCCAGAAAGCGAATTTTGGAGGTTCTGCCATGAAGTGCATCATTGTCATCATCAACCCAGTCAGTGTCAGGTTCTAATAAGATCACATCACAAAAAGTACACCAGACCAGAAAATGTTCTGCTTTCTTAACAAAGACATTTACAGCATTTATCAGACGCCCTTATTCAGGGAGCGACTTACAATCAGTAGTTACAGGGACAGTCCCCCCTGGAGACACTCAGGGTTAAGTGTCTTGCTCAGCGACACAATGGTAGTAAGTGGGGTTTGAACCTGGGTCTTCTGGTTGATAGTGTGTTACCCACCAGGCTACTACCACCCATAGTAGACCAGAATGTTGAAGGGTGGGGTGGTAGTAGCCTAGTGGGTAACACACTCGCCTATGAACCAGAAGACCCGGGTTCGAATCCCACTTACTACCATTGTGTCCCTGAGCAAGACACTTAACCCTAAATTGCTCCAGGGTGACTTGTCCCTGTAACTACTGATTGTAAGTCGCTCTGGATAAGGGCGTCTGATAAATGCTGTAAATGTAAATGTAAATGTTGAAGGATTTCTACTCTGTTAGCATTGAGGCTAATGGTTTGGTAAGAGTACAGGTTAAAGTGGTGGAGAATCAACATGGGATGTTGATTCTTCGTGGTGTTACGTCAACATCATCCTAATAACAGAATAAAATATCTGAGTAAATTGTAATGAAACTAAAGTCGATTAAAATGAATTTTATTTCTGGAGAATATTGATGAACAACAATAATTGACCAATGTGCTGTACAATAAACTATAAAACGATATCTGGGGAGGATCCAGGCGCTGGTGGAATACAAACAGGTTTATTGTTACACAAGACGAACAAGCATATAGGGATCTACTTTGGGAAAGAGGAAGTGGAAATGGGACAAGGAAAAGTGTCACTCTCACGGGGACACTCCACACACGACCCTCATCTGAACAACACAACACCTCAACACCATTTACACACACACACTCACACACCACACACACACCCCTTTACTGTAAGAATACTGCTGTCTAATACTGTCCTGCATATCTACTGTATAAAAGGACCAGACTGCCTGTTCCTGTTTAGACAACCTGTACCGCTGTACTGACTCGTCTCCTCGTACCAGAATATAAACTTACTCAACTTGGTCCAACAACACAACTGGATTATTTTCTATTAAGAAGAAAAATTTTTTAACAAAACCTAAATATAAAATTCATGATAAAGTGTGTGTTTTTATCTACAGGTAAATAAAGAGTAATAATGTCTGTAATAATCTGATGGATCATCATGTTTCTTCCAGGCTGCGGAGCTGTAAACTCTCAGCTGGTTGCTGTTCAGCTCTGTCCTCAATTCTCAGATCAAACTCCTCACGTCTGAGACTCCTGGACCTGAGTGACAATAATCTGCAGGATTCAGGAGTGGAACTTCTCTCTACAGCACTGGAGGATCCACACTGTAAACTGGAGACTCTACGGTGAGTGTTGATATCAGGACGGAATATTAGTAAGTTTGTGTGTGTGTGTGTGTGTGTGTGCGAGAGTGTGTAAGTGTGTTACATGAATTTCCTACACTTGTCATGTGCTGCTGCTTGTCTAGTTTCTTTCCTCAGAAGGACCATGAAGCCTCTTAGATTTCTTGTAACTTGTCCTGTTGTAGAACACTTCTAGGTTTTTACCCAGTTGGGGACCAAGACGACTCTAATGAATCTTTACTGTTGTCATGTCCCTGTCTGACTGACACTCAAGCACCATGGACTTCAGGACCATGTCCTGTTTTGTTGGTGCCTGGTTCTGGGTTTTCTCCTGCATCTTCTCTCATGTTCTCCTGGTGATCCTGAGTGTTTTCTGGTGTTTACTGCTTTCCAAAACTCAACAAATAGGAGACAATGAGACATCAGTAGAAATGACCAACAAATTCATTCTTCTGTAAAAGCTACACATTATGAATATGAATAGATTATTAATAATGATTCCAATAAAGCAACATTATTAAACCAAGTATTAACTTCTCATCAGCAGAGAGCAGCAAAGATCAGATCTGGTCTAACTGGACCTTCATTATACAGGAGAAGATTTAGATTTAATCTTCCTACAGCAGTATAGTACTAACACTGTCCTGTTCTCTACAGAACCGATCATGGTGACTTGGTTGAAATGAAGAAACAGAAGAAGCAGCAGAAGAAAAGGATCAGCAGCTGGTACAGAAGATGAAATGATGGTGGGATCATCTCACACATCAGGATCTGTCCAACATAATCATGAACATCTTCACATTTTCAAGCAGCACACAGACAGCAGCCTCTTCCTGAGGGAACACAGTTAGATGAATGGAGGATTTTCCTGATGAACATCTGCTGACCTCTACTGAACCTGGACTGTGGGATTGTAAGATTGTAGATTCCAGGTCCATGACTGCCAGTATTAGGAGTTCTGTTTGGACCATTCAGGAACATCAAAGGACAACTCTGTGGATACCTTTTGGGAGCCAAATGTCCAGTATGAAGGAGGTCCCCCTCTGTTATGATGTTTGCATGTCCCCCATGTTAGAGGACACCTGGATAAGCAGATGGGTGGCAGCTGCTTCTGTTCAATTTATGTAATAAATCATATGCCACCTTTTTAGCTGTCGTGATGATAGACCAGGTTCCAGGAGATCTAACAGCTTCTCGTCCCTCAGATCTTTCTGACGAGACAGGTCTTTCCCTTGTCTTTCTGAGACAGCGTGTAAATGTCCGATGATCTTCTGCACCGTCTTCACCACTCTCTGCTGGGCCTCATTTCCTCATGCACTGCAGCCGCCATACCAGGATGAGATGTTCCCCATTAAGGTGGATTCCAAGCTTGTGAGGACTGAGCTTCTGTAGAACACTTGTTCTTGTTATGCTGATTAGCAGCAGTTCGTGTTATGCTTCTCAGAATGAGGGAAGAGAAATACATAGTGCGCATGTGCAGGAGGCCATGTTGATTTACCGTGGAAGAGCAGAAGGGTGGTAGTAGTCTAGTGGGTAACACACTTGCCTATGAACCAGAAGACCCAGGTTCAAATCCCACTTACTACCATCATGTCCCTGAGCAAGACACTTAACCCTGAATTGCTCCAGGGGTGACTGTCCCTGTAACTACTGATTGTAAGTCGATCTGGATAAGGGCGTCTGGTAAATGCTGCAAATGTAAATGTAAATGTAAGTCTGTAGCACTCGTGCAAGTTCTGTAATAAAACTGGACTTCAGCGTTATAAAGACACATAAGAGAACAGGTTCCCATCCTCGCTTTCTTCAGACGTCTGAGGAAGTAAAGGCGTTGGTGGGCCTTCTTGGTGACAGCTGCAGCATGCTCTGTAAACTTGAGGCTGGCACTGAGGGTGACCCCGAGGAACTTGAAGCTGCTGACCCTCTCCACAGCATCTCCTCTGATGTAGATGGGGGGATGAGCCGCATGCTGCTTCATGAAGTCCATTACCAGCTCCTTAGTTTTGCTGACGTTGAGAAGGACGTTGTTCTGCCAAGAGTCTGAACTCTGATTTCAGTTGTTGACATAGTTTTACTCAGTTAATACTAAATACATATATTTTTATTATTTTCACAGACTGTTCTTTATTTCATGTAGAAAACAGTAAATTAAGAAATTTAATTGACTCCAGCTTGGATTTCACAGACTGGGTCACATTTTAAACATTATTTAGTAATGAATGAATGAATATTGTTGTATCACCCAATTAAAAGTAGGAAAAGACGCATCTTCACAAAATGATAAAAAAATACACAGAATTCACAGGACAATCTGATTCACAGAACAACCTCCTGGATCCTAACCAGTCTGGCTTCAGAACAGCTCATTCCACCGAGACTGCCCTTTTGGCGGTTACCGAGCAGCTACATGCAGCCAGATTGGCAAAACTGTCATCAGTTCTTATTCTCCTTGACCTATCTGCTGCATTTGACACCGTTAACCACAAGACTCTCTTGGCAATCCTGAAGAGGCTTGGAATTCGGGGCTCAGCATGGCAGTGGTTTGCTTCCTACCTTGATGAGCGATCTTACCAAGTGACTTCTTCACCACATCAGGATCTTGCTATTTACCTAGACAACTCACAGCTCTCTCCTTCTACAACAGCCCGCAACCTTGGCGTAACAATAGACAACCAACTCTCCTTCTCAACTCACATCAGCAATCTTTCCCGCTCATGTAGATTCCTTCTCTACAATATCAGACGAATCCGCCCTTACCTGTCAACCCTGGCCACCCAACTACTGGTTCAGTCCTTAGTAATCTCACGACTGGACTACTGCAACTCCCTTCTAGCTGGTCTACCACTATGTACCATCCGACCTCTACAACTCATACAAAATGCAGCAGCACGACTGATCTTCAACCTTCCCAAATTCTCCCACACCGCCCCTCTGCTACGTTCCCTCCACTGGCTCCCAGTAGCTGCACGCATCAGGTTCAAAATACTGATGCTGGCCTACAAAGCCAAACATGGAGTAGCACCATCCTACCTCACAGCCCTTATTACACCTCGCACTACACCTCGTATACTCCGAGCCTCCAGTACTGCTCGCCTGGTCCCCTCCATCTCTGAAGGTAAAAGGAAAACATTCATCTAGACTCTTCTCCGTCTTGGCCCCTCGGTGGTGGAATGAACTTCCCCTCGAGGTCAGAACAGCTCAGTCACTGAGCACCTTCACACGACAGCTCAAGACCTTCCTCTTTAAAGAATATTTAGATTAAATTGTAATTTTCTTGCTGTCGAACTTTGTGTACAGAATCTACAACAGAGTGAATTAAATAGATGTATTCATAGTTGGGGTCCTAGTGAACCGGAATTGATCTCTTCATCGATGGTAACTTGAAAGCACGTTGTAAGTCGCTCTGGATAAGGGCGTCTGCCAAATGCCGTAAATGTAAATGTAAATACGGGACAAAATCCTGCCCCGTATCGATTAAAAACGGGCAGTTTCATTGTGAAATTCGGGACGGTTCCGTATTTTAAAGGACGGGTGGTAACCCCACCTGTAACAGGTAATTTACTTCCTGCTCCTCCTCCTCAAAACTGAAAGTGTTTCTTACTGCAGCAGAGTCGCCATGTTGGTGAAGACGCGCTTTTTAAAGTAAAAACAACCAGTCCGGATTTTAACACGTACGAACCGAACCCCAGCAGCGGTGAGTAACTTTATTGGAATAAAACTTTATTAAAGTGACGGTTAATCTGGTTTTAGTGAACGTAGATGTTTGTAAAAGGAAATAAAAAGCCTTTTCCAGTCACATCCCCGTCACTAATATACAAGTAGAGATGATGTGGGTGAAATTGTGGTGTTTAAAGCGAGGCTGCTTCTCCAGTTGCTTCTTATTCTTGTTTTCCGCTCCACCTCAGATCTTCCTGAAGTTACACTAAGCGGCCAGTAGGGGGAGAATTTAACTCCCACTGTACCGCCTACAGGCGGCGCTGTTTCCTGCTTTATTCTCTTCTCTAGCATTTAAAACTAAATCATGTCTTTAATAAGTGTGTCCTGGGGATCTGATAAGTACTCAAGCGCATTACATTCACTAAAAAACATTAAGTAAGTAAAGCTTTATTGTCATTTCATCCATATACATAGTACACAGGGAAATGAAATATCATCCTCCTGGACCCTAGATGCACCATAGAACCGCACCGCAGAACAGCATTTACAAACACCCCACATTATCAAACACCCTTATCCAGAGCAACTTACAATCAGTAGTTACAGGGACAGTCCCCCCTGGAGCAATTTAGGGTTAAGTGTCTTGCTCAGGGACACAATGGTAGTTAGTGGGATTTGAACCTGGGTGTTCTGGTTCATAGGCGATTGTGTTACCCCACTAGGCTACTACCACCCTACAGCACTCAGACAAAACAACAGTCAAAAAAAGAAGGGGAATTATAGTTATCTTGTATAATTATAAATATGTCAAAGTTCACAAATAAGATAAGACATAGTAGATGTACTGAAGAGTAGATAGATAGATAGATAGATAGATAGTTCAGGCAAGATGATGATTGAACAAGAAAAGTAAAGAGGTGCGATGTTGCACTTAAACAGTTATTGCAGATATTTATTGCACAAAGACACATAGAATGGGGTGGGACAAATAGAATAAAGTGAACAACAAATTTTAGGAAAGTATTAAATGCCGACATTGTCACCAGCATTAATGGTACGGAAAAGAATTCCAGCTTGTGACCATTGTTAGAAACTAGATGAGAGAAATATTCCACTTTTCCGCTTTTGACAGTTTCCTGGTACATGTTCAGTTTTTCCTGTAGAATTTCTAAAGACACCTGCAGCTGATTCTTTCTCCACATGCGCTCAGCCTTCCTGCATTCACGTCTAGTTTGGTCTAGCTGGCGTCGGGTTTAAGCTCCGGACGCGTGTTTTATACGGTGCCGCAGTGTCTAACATGTCTTGACAAGCAGATAGAATTAACAAGATCAGATCTTCAGTATTCTTACAGCTAGAGAGTGATGAAAATAACTCGACATGCTTAATACCAGCAGAGAGAATTTCAGCAGTAAAAAGGGGTGAAAAAACGCCAACGACACCGCGGTAAAACGGGGAACAGAGATCTGACATAAAACAGGTGATCAGAAAATACAGCATCACACAGTTTAATATCACACACAGAGATCCCGTATGATAAAACAACATCGAGTTTATGCCCCATCGTATGAGTAGGGCCGCTGATGGATTGGAGTCCAGTAGCTCCAAAATTTCTCTAGCAAGGGGCTTGGTGGGGCAAAATATGAATGTTAAAATCATGTCATGTTTCGGCACAATTACGGACAAGAAGACTGAAAAGTCGTTGACAAAATCCTTATTAGAGGTCCGATCTATCCAGCTCGAATAAGCAGGACTCAAAGCTAGAATAAGTTACAGGAATAAGGTATTTTTTAAAACATGGGCGTTTCCCGATAGAACAGCAGCAGCAGCAGCAGCAGCAGCAGCAGCAGCAGCTCCCACAAATGATGGAGAATTTTGCTTACAGTGGTGTGAAAAACTATTTGCCCCCTTCCTGATTTCTTATTCTTTTGCATGTTTGTCACACTTAAATGTTTGAACTCATCAAAAACTGTTAACTATTAGTCAAAGATAAGATAATTGAACACAAAATACAGTTTTTAAATGAAGGTTTGCGTTATTAAGGGAGAAAAAAAACTACATGGCCCTGTGTGAAAAAGTGATTGTCCCCCTTGTGAAAAAAGAACTTAACTGTGGTTTATCACACCTGAGTTCAATTTCTGTAGTCACTCCCAGACCTGCCACGCCCGTTTCAGTCAAGAAATCACTTAAATAGGAGCTACCTGACACAGAGAAGTAGACCAAAAGCACCTCAAAAGCTAGACATCATGCCAAGATCCAAAGAGATTCAGGAACAAATGAGAACAAAAGTAATTGAGAGCTATCAGTCTGGTAAAGGTTATAAAGCCATTTCTAAAGCTTTGGGACTCCAGCGAAGCACAGTGAGAGGCATTATCCACAAATGGCAAAAACATGGAACAGTGGTGAACCTTCCCAGGAGTGGCCGGCTGACCAAAATTACCCCAAGAGCGCAGAGATAACTCATCCGAGAGGCCAAAAAAGACCCCAGGACAACATCTAAAGAACTGCAGGCCTCACTTGCCTCAATGAAGGTCAGTGTTCACGACTCCAACATAAGAAAGAGACTGGGCAAAAACGGCCTGCATGGCAGATTTCCAAGGCGCAAACCACTTTTAAGCAAAAAGAACATTTAAGGCTCGTCTCAATTTAGCTAAAAAACAATTTAGCTAAAAAACATCTCAATGATTGCCAAGACTTTTGGGAAAATAACTTGTGGACAGACGAGACAAGAGTTGAACTTTTTGGAAGGTGCGTGTCCCGTTACATTTGGCGTAAAAGTAACACAGCATTTCAGAAAAAGAACATCATACCAATAGTAAAATATGGTGGTAGTGTGATGGTCTGGGGTTGTTTTGCTGCTTCAGGACCTGGAAGGCTTGCTATGATGGATGGAACCATGACTTCTACTGTCTACCACAAAAATCCTGAAGGAGAATGTCCAGCCATCTGTTCATCAACTCAAGCTGAAGCGATCTTGGGTGCTGCAGCAGGACAATGACTCAAACACACCAGCAAATCCACCTCTGAATGGCTGAAGAAAAACAAAATGAAGACTTGGAGTGGCCTAGTCCAAGTCCTGAACTGAATCCTATAGAGATGTTGTGGCATGACCTTAAAAGGTGTTTCATGCTAGAAAACCCTCAAATAAAGCTGAATTACAACAATTCTGTAAAGATGAGTGGGCCAAAATTCCTCCAGAGCGCTGTAAAAGACTCATTGCAAGTTATCGTAAATGCTTTATTGCAGTTATTGCTACTAAGGGTGGCCCAACCAATTATTAGGTTCAGGGGGCAATTACTTTTTCACACAGGGCCATGTTATTATTTTTCTCCCTAAATAATAAAAACCATCATTTAAAAACTGCATTTTGTTTTTACTTGTGTTATCTTTGACTAATAGTTAAATGTGTTTGATGATCAGAAACATTTTGTGTGACACATGCAAAAGAATAAGAAATCAGGAAGGGGGCAAATAGTTTTTCACACCACTGTAATTCCTTGTTGGTCAGTCTGTGGTATAGCAGCTCCTGCATAATTTAAGAACGTCTAGCTTTTTGTGGACATACTGCACATTAAAAACCCTGTTCTAATGCAGTTTCTTGATTCAGCACATCTGCTTACTGTTTAAACGCTTTATTTCTTCATTTGTTCGCTGTTTATGTAAATGTTCTGCAAACTTCTATTCTGGTCTGTGGTGTGAAAACGCCTTGAATGAAGAATGGACGTCTTAAGAATGGATCATTTTGCCTTTTTTGACAATTGAATGCAGTTATTCAACAGGCACATAGTCATGTACAGCAAGATGTATAGTTGTACATGTTTTAATATTTTAATAAAGACACATCTTGTTAACTACAGTCTAAATACAAATATGAACAATTGCATACCAAACATATACTTTACTATGGTATTACACTTAAATATTCAGAATTTCCTGGTCCAGCTGCTTCAGGAGGAAAACTGGAGAAACAGATCCAGAGTGTTGTGTTCTGTACTGTATTTCTCTAAAACTGTGTCTGTCCTGAAGGATTTTCTCTCTCTCTCTCTCTCTCTCTCTCTCTCTATCTCACTCTCTCTCCACAGGTTTAGGGGACTCTGTGTCTAAAATGAGTCTCTGTGGGGACGGTGAGGAGGGGAACACTGGTCCCCATCAGACACACCGACCAGAGTCTCCAGTGTCCAGCTTTGTATCTATGAAGAGTGACTGGTCCATGGATCGTCCTTTTAAATTCAGTGGAGCTTCAACCCCCTGTGATCAGAGGTGAGGAACAGATTGTGGAGTTTGGTGATGAACTGAATGAGGAAGTAAATCAGTTTGGTTTTTCCTGCTCTGGAGTTCTTACAGTGACCTGTAAGCAGAACCCGTCTCAGTGGGACACATCTGACTCCGTTTCATCATTCTTTTGACGCTCTTGACCATAGTGATTTAAATGTGTCTCTATACATAAATACAATTTAAGTATTTCTATTACAAATACAAGTAATGAAAGTAAATTAATTAACCAAATCTTTTCCAATAATTCTTTGTCTGACCACACACCTTACTAATAAGCCCAGGAACCATTTAACTCTTTATTCCTCAGAGGCCAAGACTGCAAGGCCAACTTTGTACAATTAAACAAACTTAAACACAAAATGGCTCCTACAATTAATACCTACAAATTAGACCAAGTAGTATTGTGTAGTAATAATGTCAGAGATCAAGTGTTGCTCTGGTGCTGCAGTTCAGCTGGTAATGAGGACATGAGGGTAGGAAACGTCTTTCTGTCCTGTCGGCTGGTTCTGGTCTGGTCACTAGTCTGGTCACTAGACTTCACCAGAAAGCCATTCACTCAACCTCATCCAAATATGCATCAATATTTTCATTTAAATTGAATACTTGGAATTTGCAATTTTTTTTTGGTAAATAATTTGACATTTGAAAATTGCTGTATGACAATTTATATATAAAGATGTGTCCATAGTGTGAATCTGAGGTGTTGAACGTTCTCTCTGTCCTCCTGTGTGTCTGCAGTGTGTGGACGACTGGAACACACACAGCTCCATCAGGACACCAGAACCTGATAACCAACGACCCGACCATCAACAGGAGCAGAGACACAAGTACGACTTTCATTACTTTTCACCTGAATATGTGGACTGGTGCTGCTGTAATTCCAGTTATAACACGTGTCCAGAAATCAATGTGATGTGAAGCCTGTCCATCATTTATTTCCTTGGAACGTGGAACCAATTAAAGTCCGGTGACTGTTGAGGTTAATTTTAAACACCAATTCTCATGTTTAGGCTATTAGTAGCAAAAATGGCAATAAAACAAAATATGAAACTTTAAAACCTTCCACAAAAGGACCAATCACAACCACCAATATACATACAGGTGAATATCTGACTTAAAACACAGAATCACTACACAGCAGATGGTGCTGGGGTGGTAGTAGCCTAGTGGGTAACACACTCACCTATAAACCAGAAGAGCCAGGTTCAAACCCCACTTACTGTCATTGTGTCCCTGAGCAAGACAGTCAGGATTGACTGCAGCTTGGCTCATCACCTGTGGCCTATTCTGACAATGCTTTAAAGCCAGAGATTTCCGCCCCTTCGGAAGGGACGGCATTTTCGTGGAAGTTTCGTATGTGAATTAGTGTATTTTCAGTTCTGGCAATCGCCACACGCCTGCGGGCAAGTTTATGTTCTTTATTTAAGTTAAATTGTTTTCAGCCACCGAGCCGCGTTTATGTTTATTTATTGTTTATTAATAGAAATCCCTTCCCAGCATGTCACACCTCTGCCCTCCCTCCCCCGTAAGTCCGTAGTCGTGACAAAGACACTTTACCCTGAGTGTCTCCAGAGGGGGACTGTCCCTGTAACTACTGATTGTAAGTCGCTCTGGATATGAGAGTCTGGTAAATGCTGTACATGTAAATATAAATGCTGGTCTCATAATAAAAAACACAAAACTTACAACAGTGAAAACGGTGAAGAAGAAAAGTAAAAGATTAATTGTATTTTTAAAAATCAGCAGAAGCAAACAAAAAGAGAAAAAAAGTATTTTCTTGATTCTTCTGACAGTCTGTGGATGTTGTTCTTCATTACCAGAACCTGATGTTGTCCTTCAGAGAGTCCTGGAGACTCATAAATCCAGTATGAAGAGGAAGGTGGAGCACATATGTGAAGGCATCATACATCCAGAGAACCAGACCCTCCTGAAGAGCATCTACACAGAGCTCTACATCACAGAGGGAGAGAGTGAAGGGGTGAATAGAGAACATGAGGTTCAGCAGATTGAAGCAGCACACAGGAGAAGAAGACGAGACACGCCCATCAACTGTAACAACATCTTTAAAGCCCAACCTGGACAAGAGAAGCACATCAGAACTGTGATGACCAAGGGTGTTGCTGGAATAGGAAAAACTGTGTCTGTGCACAAGTTCATCCTGGACTGGGCAGAAGGAGCAGCAAACCAAGACGTAGATTTCATCTTCCTGCTTCCTTTCAGGGGAATGAATTTGGTTAAAGATGAAGGGTACAGTCCTCATCAGCTTCTGCTGGACTTCCACCCTGAGCTTCAGGAGCTGGAGGACACACAGAAATATGAGGGCTGTAAGATGATCTTCATCTTTGATGGTCTGGATGAAAGCAGAATTCAGCTGAATTTCCACATTCAGGAACAGAAGCTGTGTGACGTCACACAGACATCATCAGTGGGCGTGGTCATAACAAACCTCATTCAAGGGAACCTCCTCCCCTCGGCTCTCATATGGATTACATCACGACCTGCAGCAGCCAATCAGATTCCTGCTCAACACATCAGCCAGGTAACAGAAGTGCGAGGGTTTAATGACCCTCAGAAGGAGGAGTTCTTCAGGAAGAGGATCAGAGATGAGACCCAAGCCAACAAAATCATCTCCCACATGAAGACATCAAGGAGCCTCTACATCATGTGTCACATCCCTGTCTTCTGCTGGATCTCAGCCACTGTTCTTCAGGAAGTGCTGCTCCAGGAAGACAGTAAAGAAATCCCCAGAACTCTGACTGAGATGTTCACCCACTTCCTGATCATCCAAACCAACATAAAGAACCAGAAATACAATGAAAGGAGTGAGATGGACAGACAGAAGCTCCTGCAGTCAAATAAAGAGGTCCTTCTGAAACTATCAAATCTGGCCTTCAGACAGCTGGAGAAGGGAAACCTCTTGTTTTATGAAGAAGACCTGAGAGAGTGTGGAATAGACGTCACTGCTGCCTCAGTCTACTCTGGGATGTGCACTGAGATCTTTAAGGAGGAATCTGTGTTTCAGCAGAAGAAGATCTACTGCTTTGTGCATCTGAGCATCCAGGAGTTTCTTGCTGCTTTCTGGGTGTTTTACTGCTATGTAAAGAAGAACATGGAGGAGCTGAAGATGTTTGTTACAAGACAGAAGAGAGAAATCACAAGAATCTCTTTGCTCTCTATCATGAGGACATTTTCCTCAAGACCAAAGATGCCACTAGATGATCTTCTGAAAGCTGCTGTTGATAAATCCCTACAGAGTGAGAACGGACATCTGGATCTTTTCCTCCGTTTCTTTCTGGGAATTTCACTGGAGTCCAACCAAGAACTCCTACAAGGTCTCCTGCCCCGAACTAAGAGCAGCTCAGAGAGTCTCCAGAGAACAAGTCAGTACATCAAAGAGAAACTGATCAATTTGAGGGAAGAGGATACTACCAACGACAATGTGATTACAGACAATAACGTCTCCACTGAAAGAGCCATGAATCTTCTGCTCTGCCTGCTTGAGATGAAGGACTCTTCACTGCATGAGGAGACTGATGTGTTGGTGAAATCAGGTAAAAATCTTTCTCCTGCCCACTGCTCAGTACTGGCCTACATGATCCTGGTATCAGAGGATGTTCTGGATGAGTTTGACCTGAAGAAATACAAGACAGATGATGGTGGTCGTGAGAGACTGATGATCTCAGTGAGGAACTGTAGAAAGGCTCGGTGAGTTCCTGACTGAAGATCTTTCAGTCTAACAGTTTATATCATAAATGTGCTGTTTATGCTGAACACAGCCCCACTGCATACAGCGTCCAGTAAGGACCAACAGTCACTACAGATGAAATGATCCATCAAATATCATGTAACACACAGCTGTAAATATGTCTTTACAGTCTGGACTACTGTAACCTCACTGCGTGGTCCTGTAAGACTGTAGCAGCAGCTCTCCAGTCACCAGACTCACATCTGACTGATCTGGACCTGAATTTCAACAAGATCCTGGATTCAGGAGTGGAACACATCTGTGTAGGACTGGAGTCTTCATGCTGTAAACTGGAGACTCTCAGGTTAGAACAAGACTAATCAGATTTTTCATCCATTTGCAATAGAACAAAAAGAAATTACAGGAATAAACAAATATCACAAAAAAATTTATAAAAGTATCAACATAACTAGATCTTGCTGTCATATCGGCGCCACTCTGTCATCTGATCCACATCTTCATGTCCGGTCTACTGATTCCAAGCCACGCCCATGTCTCCTCCACAGCACCTGTTCCCTTCTTTATTAAAGGACGTCCTGTGTCATTGTTCCCTGGCTGATCTTGGACCTGTGACCCCATTCTGTTTCTGCCACCGTATTGCAGAAGAGCTTAATGGTCCACGTCTGTGTAGGATTCCTGGTCTGGGTTCTAATTTCAGTCAGCGTGTCTCTTCCCAGTCTGTGTTGTAACCTGGTCTACGTTCCTCCATCATGTCTGAGTTCTCCCTGTGTCTAGGTCAGTGTCCGGCTCTTCTGGGTCTCAGTTTGGTTAGTGTCAGCCCGTGTTTGTGTCGTGATACTTGCTTTTCTGTGTGGAATTTTGTATGATTCCTCTTGTGTATCTGCTCCAGGTCTCGCAGATTTTCTCCCAGGTTTTCTTAGAAAGCAGGGATAATTCTATTTGAACAGGACCTAGATACGTGTCTTCAGGCCTTTATCTCTTGTAGGTTAGACTGGTGCAGTTCTCTCTCCTGACTGCTCTTCACAAAAAGACCACCAGACAGCTGCTGTAACTCCTTCTAAATCCTAACAAATACCAAGAGGAGAGAGGACATGAGTCCAGTTCTTCTCAGATCCCTGCACTGGTTCCCTGTCACTTACAGAACTGATCTCAAAGCTTTACTGCTTATTTACACTGAAGGGTTTAGTTCTGAAATATATTTCTGTAATGTTTGGTAGGTCTGGTAGATCAGCTGGGTTGAGGAGGCAAGTGCTGAAATAAAGTATTTTAGTAGAATTTACTGAAATTTATTTTCTGATTTTATTAATGTACAGTTATGGCCTAAATATTGCCATTCTGTACTTATGTCAGAAAATGCACCACTTGTCCGAGAAAAATGTTAAATTCCAAATTGCTTTGTTATTGTCGTGTTTATTTCTTTTGTTGGCACTGGGAGAACACAAAAAATCGGAGCCATTCTACGCTGGACATGATGACCGTCAACTTAAAGCCTGATTTTAATCGCTGTGAGACAAAACACGAGGACACTAAACAGGAAAGTGTCAACAAATGAAATAAACATGAAAATAACAAAGAATTTACAATAAATTTTTGGTTCAAGATGTAAATGCAGGGATGCAAATAATATGATTCATATAAATATTTTCATGCCAATAAACTTGTATGCATGTGGGTTTGTACATAATAATCTGATGTATCATCATGTTTCTTCCAGGCTGTGTGGCTGTTCCCTCTCAGCTGGTTTCTGTTCAGCTCTGTCTTCAGCTCTCAGATCAAACTCCTCACGTCTGAGACTCCTGGACCTGAGTAGCAATAATCTGCACGATTCAGGAGTTGAACTTCTCTCTACAGCACTGGAGGATCCACACTGTAAACTGGAGGATCTACGGTGAGTGTTGATATCAGGAATGAATATTAATATTTGATGTAAAATTATATTTGAACAAAAACTGCATATTTGGTGACTACATGAAATAAAACCAAAAGCAGTGAGAGGCCGAAGTCGAGTTTCACTTATTGGACTGACGCGTTTATAAAAACACAATCCAGTGTCGATCAAAGGTTCTACAAAACTTTATTCTGACGTTAAGATGTTATCAAGCGCATATTTACTGACAGCCCAGCAGTAGAATTAAACAGCTTATATAAGGTAACATGCAAGTGGTGGTGAGCAGTCAGTAAAGAATACAGCAAACCACGGTACAAATCCATAATTTTACAATAATTAACAGCTATAATAATGTCAAAATATATAAATACAATATCTGTAAAGATTCACATCACATATAACATTCTAATACCAGCATGAAGCATCTGAATAAATCGTTAAACGTGAAATAAATGTTTAAAACTGTGTTTATCTACAGGTAAATAAAGAGTAATAATGACATTCTAATAATCTGATGTATCATCATGTTTCTTCCAGGCTGCGTGGCTGTTCCCTCTCAGCTGTGAGCTGTTCAGCTCTGTCCTCAACTCTCAGATCAAACTCCTCACGTCTGAGACTCCTGGACCTGAGTAGCAATAATCTGCAGGATTCAGGAATGGAACTTCTCTCTACAGCACTGGAGGATCCACACTGTAAACTGGAGACTCTACGGTGAGTGTTGATATCAGGACTGAATATTAATTTTTCATGGAAATACTTTTGGAGAAAAAACATTTCAGCAGCAGAGTTTTATTATGATCAGTTTTATACAAGACGTGGTTTTATTTTTAGAAAGTGGTGAAAAGTTAATGTTCATCATGAAACACTTTAATATCCAGGAGAGAAACACCTTCAACATCAATCTGAGTAAAAACATCAAAACATCTGAGTAAATTATTAATGTGAAATAAATTATTAAAACTAAATATAAAATTCATGATAAAGTGTATGTGTTTATCTACAGGTAAATAAAGAGTAATAATGTCTGTAATAATCTGATGTATCATCATCTTTCTTCCAGGCTGCGGTGCTGTTCCCTGTCAGCTGTGAGCTGTTCAGCTCTGTCCTCAACTCTCAGATCAAACTCCTCACGTCTGAGACTCCTGGACCTGAGTAGCAATAATCTGCAGGATTCAGGAATGGAACTTCTCTCTACAGCACTGGAGCATCCACACTGTAAACTGGAGGATCTACGGTGAGTGTTGATTGAATGTTAATTTGTCATGGAAATACTTTTGATGTTACGTCCTGGTCTGGGTCACGAACGTGAACAGTTAGAAAGAGGGAGGGAAACGCCACAAACGTTTTAGGGAGGTCAGTTTAATAAATCGACACAGTACAATTCAAGCCTTGAAACAAGACAACAGTCACACCATGAAAAAGCACAGAGTAGACTACTGTGAACGGGGCATCTGTCTGGTGTATTTCCCCCTTCTGCCTTTTACTCGTCGCAGCAGACCACCGTCCACACACCTTACACAACACACTCACTCACACCACACACACACACCACACTCACTCACACCACACACACACCACACATACACACACTCACACGATGCACACACACACCCCTTTACTGTAAGAATACTGCTGTCTAATACTGTCATGCATATCTACTGTATAAAAGGACCAGACTGCCTGTTCCTGGTTAGACAACCTGTACCGCTGTACTGACTCGTCTCCTCGTACCAGAATATAAACTTACTCAACTTGGTCCAACAACACAACTGGATTATTTTCTATTAAGAGGAAAATAATTTTAACAAAAACTAATTATAAAATTCATGTTAAAGTGTGTGTGTTTATCTACTGGTAAATAAAGAGTAATAAGAACTGTAATATTCCGATGTATCATTATGTTCCATCAAAATATATTTGATGTAAATATATTTGAAGAAAACTGCATATTTGGTGACTACATCAAATAAATCCAAAATCAGTGAGAGGTCGAAGTCGAGTTTCACTTATTTATAAAAACACAATCCAGTGTCGATCAAAGGTTCCACAAAACTTTATTCTGTAAAACAGACCATATGGTGTGGGGTGAGAGAACAGAGTGTAGAAAAACTCTTTCTCCCTCCACACAAAGCACTGTATTCAACCACTCCAATTTGATGTTGCCTGCCAGAAAGAGGCATGGCACAATAGAGGTTAAAAATGAACAGTTTCTAATTTATTAACACCGGTAAACAATTATTGTAGTTACATGTGGATATTGAATGTAAAAAGGTACCAATGTTACAGAGAAAATAAAAATGAGAAGAAAGAGTAAAGGGGGTGAGAGAGAGAGAGAGAGAGAGAAAAGCCATGAGAAAAAAATGGGAGAAGAGAAAAAGACTCAGAAGCCTTCCGGCTTCCGATGGAAAAACCCCTGAGCAAGGAAGCTCAGACCCTTTTCCACATGTGAGCAGACCTTTATACCCCTGGCCTACAGGAAGTTGTCACTGGCCTACAGGAAATTGTCACTGGAGTACAGGAAGTTGTCACTGACCAATCAGAACCTGTTGTTTCTGATGTCACGCCCCTGGTGCCTCCCATCTGGGGAAGACAAAGAGAGTAGGCGGTCCTGGCGGCTGACACTTCACACATTGCCGTCAGACAAAAGGCATGTAAAACAGAGGTGTTGAATCTTCACGCACAACTATTGACACAGGAATGTCACATATCTTCTTGTAGACGGTCGCTATGCAAATCAAAAGCATGCTCGTGTGATGTCCATTCTTACAATTCTGACATTAAGACGTTATCATGCGCACATTTACTGACAGCCCAGCAGTAGAATTAAACAGCTTATATAAGGTAACATGCAAGTGGTGGTGAGCAGTCAGTAAAGAATACAGCAAAGCACGTTATAAATCAACAATTTTACAAAAATTAACAGCTATAAAATAATATCTCACAAATATAATATCTGTAAAGATTCATATCACCTATAACATTCTAATAACAGCATGAAGCATCTGAATAAATTGTTAAAAGTGAAATAAATGTTTAAAACTGTGTGTTTATCTACAGGTAAATAAAGAGTAATAATGACATTCTAATAATCTGATGTATCATCATGTTTCTTCCAGGCTGCGTGACTGTTCCCTCTCAGCTGTGAGCTGCTCAGCTCTGTCCTCAACTCTCAGATCAAACTCCTCACGTCTGAGACTCCTGGACCTGAGTAGCAATAATCTGCAGGATTCAGGAGTGGAACTTCTCTCTACAGCACTGGAGGATCCACACTGTAAACTGGAGGATCTACGGTGAGTGTTGATATCAGGACTGAATGTTAATATTTGATGTAAATATATTTGAACAAAAACTGCATATTTAGTGACTACATGAAATAAAACCAAAAGCAGTGAGAGGCCGAAGTCGAGTTTCACTTATTGGTCCAACGCGTTTATAAAAACACAATCCAGTGTCGATCAAAGGTTCTACAAAACTTTATTCTGACATTAAGACGTTATCATGCGCACATTTACTGACAGCCCAGCAGTAGAATTAAACAGCTTATATAAGGTAACATGCAAGTAGTGGTGAGCAGTCAGTAAAGAATACAGCAAACCACGTTACAAATCCACAATTTTACAAAAATTAACAGCTATAATAATGTCAAAATATACAAATACAATTTCTGTAAAGATTCACATCACATATAACATTCTAATACCAGCATGAAGCATCTGAATAAATCGTTAAAAGTGAAATAAATGTTTAAAACTGTTTATCTACAGGTAAATTAAGAGTAATAATGACATTCTAATAATCTGATGGATCATCATGTTTCTTCCAGGCTGCGGAGCTGTAAACTCTCAGCTGGTTGCTGTTCAGCTCTGTCCTCAACTCTCAGATCAAACTCCTCACGTCTGAGACTCCTGGACCTGAGTTACAATAATCTGCAGGATTCAGGAGTGGAACTTCTCTCTACAGCACTGGAGGATCCACACTGTAAACTGGAGGATCTACGGTGAGTGTTGATATCCGGACTGAATGTTAATAAGAAGTGTCTGTGTGTGTTTGTGTGTTTGCGTGGTGACAATGAGACATCAGTAGAAATGATCAACAAACTCATTCTTCTGTAAAAGCTACACATTATGAATATGAATAGAATATTAATAACGATTCCAATAAAGCAGCATTATTAAACCAAGTATTAACTTTGCATCAGTAGAGAGCAGCAAAGATCAGATCTGGTCTAACTGGACCTTCATTATACAGGAGAAGATTTAGGTTTAATCTTCCTACAGCAGTATAGTACTAACACTGTCCTGTTCTCTACAGAACCGATCGTGGTGACTTGGTTAAAATGAAGAAACACAAGAAGTAGCAGAAGAAAAGGATCAGCAGCTGGTACAGAACCTGTCCAACATAATCATGAACATCTTCACATCTTCAAGCAGCACACACACAGCAGCCTCTTCCTGAGGGAACACACCAGTTAGATGAATGGAGGATTTTCCTGATGAACATCTACTGACCTCTACTGAACCTGGACTGTGGGATTGTAAAATTGTAGATTCCAGGTCCATGACTGCCTGAAGTGCAGAGAGGGGAGAGTCTTGTTGGGGGTGGATGACCACTGGATTCCAGTATTAGGAGTTCTGTTTGGACCATTCAGGAACATCAAAGGACAATCTGATAGCTCTGCTGCTACCTTATTGGGAGCCAAATGTCCAGTATGAAGGAGGTCCCCCCTGTTATGATGTTTGCATGTCCCCCATGTTAGAGGACATCTGGATAAGCAGATGGGTGGCAGCTGCTTCTGTTCCATTTATGGAATAAATCATATGGCACCTTTTTAGCTGTGGTGATGATAGACCAGGTTCCAGGAGATCTAACAGCTTCTCGTCCCTCAGATCTTTCTGATGTGACAGGTCTTTCCCTTGTCTTTCTGAGACAGCATATGGTGTAAATGTCCTTCATTGCAGAAAGTGGCGTTCAGATGATCTTCTGCACCATCTTCTCCACTCTCTGCTGGGCCTCATTGTCTCATGCAGTGCAGCCGCCGTACCAGGATGTGATGTTCCCCGTTAAGGTGGATTCCACAGCTCACCTGTAGAAGCTTGTGAGGACTGAGCTTCTGTAGAACACTTGTTCTTGTTATGCTGATTAACAGCAGTTCATGTTATGCTTCTCAGAATGAGGGTAGAGAAATACATAGTGCGCATGTGCAGGAGGCCATGTTGATTTACCGTGGAAGAGCAGAAGTTCATCTGTCTGTAGCACTCGTGCAAGTTCTGTAATAAAACTGGACTCCAGAGTTATAAAGCCACATAAGAGAACAGGTTCCCATCCTCGCTTTCTTCAGACATCTGAGGAGGTAAACTCGTTGGTGGGCCTTCTTGGTGACAGCTGCAGCATGCTCTGTAAACTTGAGGCTGGCACTGAGGGTGACCCTGAGGAACCTGAAGCTGCTGACCCTCTCCACAGCATCTCCGATGTAGATGGGGGGGGTGAGCCGCATGTTCCTTCATGAAGTCCATTACCAGCCCCTTAGTTTTGCTGACGTTGAGAAGGACGTTGTTCTGCCAAGAGTCTGAACTCCTCTCTGTAGGCCGTTTCATCGTTGTTGGTAGTCAGGCCCACGATGGTGGTGACGTCAGTGAACTTGATGATTATGTTGGAGACGTGTCTGGCCACACAATCGTGTGAAATTGGTGTGAACAGTGAGATGTGAGGCGGCCTGGAATGTCATCTAGATTTTATTAAAAAGTCCGGCACAGACACATGAAACCAGCGACCACTGTGTCCCTCTCATCCAGGTCAGAGGATGAGTCCACACAGTCAAAGCAGACCTGCAGCATGTCCTCCTCCTCCTCATGTGTCCAGCACTCCAGGTCCTTTTCATGCAGGAGAAGCACGGCTGCGTGGTCTGACCAACCCAGATGCCCCCTAGTGTCCCGTGTAGCAGTGATCAAGCGTCCCAGCAGGAGACATGCTGGTGAAATGTCCACCTGGTTAAAGTCCCCAGATATGTTAAAGAATCTGTAAGATGGGAAATTCCAGGTCCATGGCATTTTGTGATCTTGTCTTTGGTGAAGAACCTCGCTTGTATCTTTATGAAGCAAGAGATCAGATGAGTGTTTTAATACAGTGTGTGCACTTTATCTACAAGTCCATCAGGACGTGCGTCCTCCTGGCTGGTAATGAGCTGGTAAAGTTCCCCTGGGCTGGAATATGAACTGCTGTCATAAACACTGAGCCGAATTCTCTCGGTAAGTAGAACGTCCTGCACTTGACCAGCAGAAACTCCATGTCTGGGGAGCAGTTTTATGAAATGATCTCCTCGTCCGTGTGTGCCGGAGTGATGTGGTTTTGTGAAGTGTATTTCTCTAGATGTGTGCTTTGTGTCTTTTATTTTCTTATTTTCTAAAGACTTTTATTTTGGTTACCTGTATTCTGGTGAGGATGAGAGGGAAATATAGTGACAATCTGGGTGTTTAATTAATTGTGGAATATCTAAGGGTGTTAGTGTTTCTGGTTCTATCAAATATGTTTCTGTATTTTCTGTTTAATTTATGGTTATTGTGAAAAGTTATATGAGTTATAAAACTCTGTATTGTATGGTAGCAGCCGTGCCCTTGGGTTAGTGGGTCGGAGACCTGGTTCCGTTCTCTTGAACACATGGCGTGGGCTGTAAGAGGTACGTGGGGTTGGTGCCCAGAATGTTATTTTGTATTGTAAATCATGTACATATTAAGAATATTCTGTGTGTGCGTGTTCTTATAATACTGTATATTGTAGAGAGAGGCGCAGGAAGGACGGAGACGCGATGTTGTGACGCGACTTTGCTTTTTGTGCAGAAAAATACACGTGGTTAAGCGATCTCTTGGTGTCATCTCGTCATTTGCTGTTCGAGGAGCAAAATAAAAAAATGCAACGCAGAAGAAGAAGTGCTTCATAACCACTGTGAAGAATGTAACCACCCTTTTAGCAGATATGTACATGGAAGATGAAGCTCAAGTGATTATTCTTTAAAGTGAAGTGATTGTCACATGTGATACAAAGCAGCACAGCACACGGTGCACAGAGTGAAATTTGTCCTCTGCATTTAACCCATCACCCTGAGTGAACAGTGGGCACCATGACCCGGGGAGCAGTGTGTGGGGACGGTGCTTTGCTCAGTGGCACCTCAGTGGCACCTTGGCGGATCGGGATTCAAAGCGGCAACCTTCTGATTACGGGGCCGCTTCCTTAACCGCTAGGCCACCACTGCCCCGTTCTAGGGGGACCAGTGTCTAGGTTCGTGGAGGTAATTGCTGTGCTATGTGATAGTCAGGGGGAAAAGATGCACAGACCAGGGGAGACAGTTAAATATAATATAACTTGCTATTATATTTCAATGCTGAATAAGAAAATGTACAAACAAACGGCCGACATTCACTATACAAAAAAAACACTTAAGACACTAAAAAATATATAAAACTATAACTTAATATTTCACTCGTAACAATTTCCAATGATGATAAACTCTCTCTTTTTCCTTCTTCTCAGGTTGAGTTGTTTTCTCCTGGTCAAATAAGATGCAACAGTGCTGGGTTACGTTCAGATTTCTCTTCTCTGTCAGATCTTGGTCAGTAGGTGCGGTCAGTGTCAATGATGTCAAGTCAAGTCCTACCTAACCGGTGACTTGTATGATGGAGAAAGAATGGAGAAGTCCCCTCTCAGACTGGTGAAGAATATCCGCTTTCCCAGCGGCTCCAGCTTTCAATTCTGACGTCCAAGAAAGGTGCAATGGGTCAAAAACACCTACCCTGCATAACAACAACGTACAAACTTATTGTTTCAGGCATAACCTTTAAATCATTATGGCCAAATCTCTGTAAAATTCTTAGTTTCTCAAAATGAAATAATTTTCCAAATTACATTACATGGAATACTAGTTTTTTTTCTGTATCCTTCTATGAAGGGTTGTTTTAATCTATGCTAAATGAATGACCACGTGTTTTAGTTTATTACCCATATAATTATGATTATTTACTCTTTTTAATCATTAATTATGATTTCAAGTTAAATTAACATTTAACTTCATGAACTAATTTATTATTCAAAATGAAATATTCCGCAGTTAGATTTAACACACCAAGACACACCAAGTACACGCAAACCCTGCATTCACAGGTTCTGGGTTATCTCAGGCGCTTTGGGTATTTCTATTAACGCTGGTTTTGGGGGTTAAAACCACTTTTATTCAACCGAAATTTGTCTCTCTCTTTCGCTCCTCGTGGTGCTGCGTTGTGCTGACTAACTTGCTAACTAAATGAGGGCGGGACTTGCTCCTCTCCTGCAATGGCGATACAGGACTGAGCGGCCTGACCAATAGCAAATAAACCAAATAACTTTAAATAATCATAGTTTTGTTTACCATGAAGTAATAAGAACAAAAAAATACACTTTACATGAGTTGCACCATCCCTAAATGAAATGAGGGAATCTTTCTACTGGGTTACACTTGGGTTCCAGAGCCAATGCTATGTGTCGAGGTGAGTCCGACTATATCTAGTCGCTTAACATCTTCCACCAGCTCCAGCTCCTTTCCCGCCAGAGAGCTGACGTTCCATGTCCAATAGCCAGTTTCCTTGTCCACGCATCGGTCTTCCAGAGACTCATCCATCCCAAAGACCGAATACCAAAACAGAAGAAGAGCAATGTAGTGTATGCTGTCCAGTGCGGTGAAGAGAAGCTGCACATCGGGGAAACCAAACAGCTGCTACACAGGAGGATGGCCCAGCACACAAGGAGCAACACCTCAGTGCCAGAATCAGCTGTGTACCTTCATCTCAGGGACAAAGGACACTCTTTTTTTTGGACGAGAGAAGATAGGTGGTTTGAGAGAGTGAGGGAAGCTTTGCATGTGCAAATCAACAAACTCTCACTCAACAAAGGTGGAGATAAATGTTTAAAAATGTTTGTTTATCTACAGGTAAATAAAGAGTAATAATGACTGTAATAATCTGATGTATCATGTTTCTCCCAGGCTTCGGTAGTGTAAACTCTCTGCTGGTTGCTGTTCATATCAGGCAGCTTCAAAGGATCATCAAAGCAGCTGGTAACATCATCGGAGCGTCTCTTCCGCCACTGCAGGACATCTTCTACAAGCGCTGCATCAGAAGAGCCTCCTGCATCGTGCTCGACCCCTCACATCCATCACATAAACTTTTTACACTCCTCCCATCTGGCAGACGCTACCGTATCATCAGGTCTCGATCCTCCAGGATGCGTGATAGCTTCTTCCCACAAGCCATCAGGCTCTTGAACACACTACCTGCACTCATACTTCCCCCCACACACACTCGCACTGTGGACTAACTCTGTTGCACCTCTGCACTTTATACCTCATTGCTGCAAATATGCACACGCTGCTATACGGACTACCTCTTCTTGTTGTACTGAAACCAATAACTGTACTATCACTACTGTTGTTTATTTGCACAGTCTAAACATTATCACTGGTCACTTTTTAACACTTCATTTTTAGCTAAATTGTATATTCTGTATCCTATTTATTTATATATTGTATTTCATGTGACGCATCTGTTTTCTGTTTTTTTGTTGTCTACTTTTATGTTGCACTGTAAACTGGAGCCACAGCTTCTCGTCTCTCTGTATATCTGCACAATATATAGAAGAGATGACAATAAAGGTTACTTGAACTTGAACTTGATCTCTGTACTAAGGTCGAAGATTTCTGCTGCCCTCTGGTGGATTATTAATGTTACTGCTATATTAGAGTTGTCTGCTGCCCTCTGGTGGATTATTAATGTTACTGCTACATTAGTGTTGTCTGCTGCCCTCTGGTGGATTATTAATGTTACTGCTATATTAGAGTTGTCTGCTGCCCTCTGGTGGATTATTAAGGTTAAACCTCTTTCCGAATGCACTGCAAGCTGTGCGCACCGAAGTACCACGAGATAATGGCTTTAAAAACTCTCTGTCTAACTTAAAAAAGCATATTGAGGTAAGATGAAAGTTTCTTATTATCAGTCTCTTATTGGCATAATATTGTAGTGATGAAGTGATGTTTGCTGTGCCTGGGTACATGCAGACATGACATGGTTTGCTTGCTAGCAGTAGGCTATGATTTAACGTTGAAATTCTTAGCCAAATGTTATCTGAGCTTTTATTATTTTTCCTTTTTTTCTCCACTTTTTTTTTTTTTTTTTACTAATTTTACAGTTGTTTGTGTGATTATATATAAGCTAATTCTGCAAAGCTGTAGTCAAAAACGTTTTGAGCTCTACAGCTGGTTGATTTAAACACATTCTAAGTCTACACAACATAATAGCATAGACGGAGAAGAGAATAATGGTGGCCAAAATGATGACTATGATGAAGAAGAGGAAAGCATTGACGGTGTTGAATTGGTTGATACCTTTTGGACGAAGTTGACAACTTGGAATACCAGCTTCCCAAGCACCATCACTGTGCCACCTCCTGTTAATGATGAGTAGTACACATATAAGGTTCTTTAATATATTTGCATTGTACTAAAATGGACATGTGTGACTAAAACAGGTTTTACATTTTAATAAAACACTGTAGTCATGATATAACCCTTCAAAAAAATTGGGAGGTGGGTTAGTGCATTATAGTGCACTGTGGCCCCTAGGCTTTTGTCCTTATTGGCATTTTTCCTCTTACATTACTTTTACTTTTATACTTTAAGTAGTTTTAAATCCAGTACTTTTATACTTAATCAAAAAGCTTGAATTGATAACCTTATTATCTATACTTCTACTTCAGTAATGACTGTGAATACTTTTGACACCGCTGAGAAATTGTTAAAAGAGAAATAAATATTTAAAACTGTGTGTCTATCTACAGGTAAGTAAAGAGTAATAATGACTGTAATAATCTGATGTATCATATTTCTCCCAGGCTGCAGTTCTGTTTCCTCTCCGCTGTGAGCTGTTCAGGTCTGGCCTCAACTCTCGTATGTCTGCTGCCCTCTGGTGGATTATTAATGTTACTGCTACATTAGTGTTGTCTGCTGCCCTCTGGTGGAATATTAATGTTACTGCTACATTAGTGCTGTCTGCTGCCCTCTGGTGGAATATTAATGTTACTGCTACATTAGTGTTGTCTGCTGCCCTCTGGTGGATAATTAATGTTACTGCTACATTAGTGTTGACTGCTGCCCTCTGGTGGAATATTAATGTTACTGCTACATTAGTGTTGTCTGCTGCCCTCTGGTGGATAATTAATGTTACTGCTACATTAGTGTTGTCTGCTGCCCTCTGGTGGAATATTAATGTTACTGCTACATTAGTGCTGTCTGCTGCCCTCTGGTGGACTAATGATGTTACTGCTACTTTAGTGTTGTCTAACACTAACACACGCACAGGCGCACACACTGCAAATAAAGTGGAGTGAAGTGGAGAAGAAGAAGTAAAAAGTCCTTCTGTCTTTCTTCTGCAGTTTGCTGACCTATCTGAAGCTGCCACTCGTAATACTGAAGCCCTCCGCCGCCAGGTGCAGGTTCTCACCTGCGAGCTGGACGCTGTGAAGGGCGCGGTGAGTCTCCACCCACTTCCAGCCACACCCACCCTGGGGTAACCTCCACCTCACTCTTTTATCTGTTTTGCACAGAACGAGTCTCTGGAGCGGCAGATGCGGGAGATGGATGAGAACTTCTCGGTGGAGGCCGGCGGCTACCAGGACAGCATCGGCCGCCTGGAGGAGGACATCCACAACATGAAGGACGAGATGGCATGCCACCTGCGCGAATACCAGGATCTGCTCAACATCAAGATGGCACTGCACATCGACATCGCCACCTACAGGAAGCTGCTGGAAAATTTATGAACATTTCAAGTGCAAAATTCTTTCTGGTTTGACCCAGGACATTTTCGAGCTTCAAATTCTAGACGTTCACATTATAGACCCCTAAAATAAATAAGGGTTATATTCAGGAATTCTCTGACTTTTTAGCATCTATTTTAGCAAGTGCTGAGAGAGTTTTAATACTGCATGACTTTGTGTATGGAGTTTAATGCCATGGGTGGAACTGTGTGTGAATCTGATATATGATATATGGAGCATTTCTGATGTGTGGCCTGATGTTAATGATTAATGAAGTAACTGAATCTGGTGAATCTCTTGTGTGGTGTGCTCTCTGGACCTTGTCTGATTACCAACAGAAAGGTGGTGGCACTGGCTGCTGGGCTTGTAGGTGTTAAGGAGGGTGATGGTGAGGGGAAAGAAATTGTTCCTGGGTTGGTCCTGGTCTGAAGGCTTCTGTATCATTCTGAGGTCAAAAGATTTTTCTAAAGTTAAAGTGATTGTCACATGTGATACACAGTGAAATTTGTCCTCTGCATTTATCCCATCACCCTGAGTGAGCAGTGGGCACCATGACAGCAGTGTGTGGGGACGGTGCTTTGCTCAGTGGCACCTCAGTGGCACCTTGGCGGATCGGGATTCAAACCGGCAACCTTCTGATTACAGGGCCGCTTCCTTAACCGCTAGCCACCACTGCCCCCACTGCCTCTGGTTCTTGAGAGTGACAGGTCCTGGATGGAGGACCGGGAGACACAGATGATCTTTTCTGCCCTCCGTACAGTTGTAAGGAACGTAGACATTTTCTTTGGATAATCCTTAAGTATAAGAATCCCTTAGCAAAATCCGACACTACCACTCCTATAGCTTTACTTTACTTTATTTAGCAGCCGCTTTTATCCAAAGCGACTTACAAGAGGAAGACACCAGCAATTCTCGTTCGATTTCTATAGAATATTGAGTTTACAAACTAAGAGGCCTGATAAGGCTCAAACTTGTCAGTGAAGAGCATGAGAGATTGTTAAGTGCTAGACGAAGAAATATTATAATGTATTTATACATTTTTGTATTGTTTTGTGCAATAGCTTGATCTTCAAACTGCCTTAAAGCACAAGCGTTAAGGCAGATGTGATTTCTAAATCTCAACTCATAAAGTTAAAAAAAAAAAAAAAGACTATGATGAAAAAAGCAAAACAGTGTAAAGACTAAAATGTCATAGCACAATAATTGTATGATAACAGGTTCACCAAAGTACGATGTTTAGCGAATGGTTACAAAGTTGTACGGTCCAGTGTTTACACCACAATAAATTATGCTCTCTGTTAAAAAAAGATGTTTAATCTTTAAACAAAGGTTAGAGCTGTAACCAGGAGATCTTATGTCATGGATGTTTGAGAAGGTTTGAGTGTCATTTATGATGATAAGAGTTCATTCAGTCTGGATGATGGTTTCTTAAAAGCTGAGATGGGAGTTTTGTCGTTTGTATTTTACTTTGGAGTACATAATTTAATTGTAGATTGTAAATGTGAAGGCACTTTTAAGTTAATCATGAAAATAATTATGATATCAACTAAGTTATGTATTCTTATAAAAATTTAATATTGACCTTATTTCACACCAAATCAAGCATAAAATCCTCACTGACAACTACAATCTTTTGACACAAATACATACAATATACACAGTAAAATGAAAGAAGTGATTGTGAAACACTGCAGCACAGCACACGGTGATACAACAAAATGCGTCGTCTGTATTTAACCATCACCCTTGGTGAGCAGTGGGTGCCATGACAGCGGCCCGGGAAGCAGTGTGTGGGGACGGTACTTTGATGAAGGGAACCTCTTTGGCGGTTCAGGATTCAAACCGGCAACCTTCTGATTACGGAGCCACTTCGATAACCACTAGGCCACCACTTCACAGTGAACAAGAAAATAAAATGGGCAAATACAACGAAATAGACGGTTGTTTTGTATTACCTTTGAGAATTATTCCCCAGGATCTGACTGGGACCATAAAAACCGTATCAGCACCGAAATGAGGCTTCTATGTGGTCTTTACGGCCCTGTAATCAGAAAAGCGTCTAACAATAAGGCGGCGAAGGCCACTCACAATATGGCGGTGACGTCAACGTACAACGCTGCTAATTATGACCACATATATCTATATCATTACTGCTATATACTCAAATATTACTCTATACAGATGTATTATGATATTCAACCGTGGTTGTAATTGCTCAATCGTTTTTTAATAAAACTTTCCAGTAACTGACGTCAGCTCCTTTTCCTTTTCGAAACCGAAAGCGGTTTCTTACCGCAGCAGACCCGCCATGTTGGAGAAGACGCGGGTTTTAAAGTAAAAACAATCAGTCCGGATTTTAAGACGGACGATCCGAACCCAGCAGCGGTGAGTAATTTCTGGAGATGAAACTTTATTAAAGTGACGGTTAATATGGGGGTTCGGGACTTTTACTCCCCGTGCAGTGATGAAGTGAAAGTGCGTGCTGTCTGTAGATCTCACTGGTTCCACTGTAAATAAAAAAGAAAGTTCTTTTTAAGTGTATTTTTGGTTTGTAATGCATCGTAAGGAGAATAATTGTTTTTAAATAACCCATCCATAAATCTTATTACCTACAAATTATATGCAAATTTGAACAATTACAAACTGACAAAATAATTTCAGTATTAGAGTATAAACCAGCACCACGATACTAGATAGATCCACTGGACTACATCACACTTACCAAAATAGTGAAAGGTAGCAGCAATTTCCATAAAACTGTCCTAAGGGACGACCAGTCAAGTTAACATGTGTGTGTCCTGATAGAACATCAGCAGCAGCAGCAGCTCCCAGAAACGATGGAGAATTTTGCTTAATTCCTTGTCGGCCAGTCTGTGGTATAGTGGCTCCTGCAGCATTTTAAATAGCCTATAATTTAAGAAATTTAGCTTTTTGTGGACATACTGTACATTACAAACCCTGTTCTAATGCAGTTGCACATTGCTTACTGTTTAAACGCTTTATTTCTTCATTTGTTCGCTGTTTATGTAAATGTACTGTGAATTTCTATTCTGGTCTGTGGTGTGAAAACGCCTTGAATGAAGAATGGACGTCTGAAGAATGGATCATTTTGCCATTTTTGACAAATTAATGCAGTTATTCAAAACGTCAATGAAGGACAGTAGCTACAGGCACATAGTCAGTCATGTACAGTAAGATGTATAGTTGTACATGTTTTAATATTTTAATAAAGACACATCTTGTTAACTACAGTCTAAATACAAATATGAACAATTACATACCAAACATATACTTTACTACAATATTACACATGTTAAATATTCAGAATTTCCTGGTCCAGCTGCTCCAGGAGGAAAACTGGAGAAACAGATCCAGAGTGGTGTGTTCTGTATCACAGTTTAGTTTCTTTTATCAGGAACTCAAAATTGGCTCCAACAACCACAATACCAGCACAATTTCTCTAAAACTGTGTCTGTCCTGAAGGATGTTCTCTCTCTCTCTCTCTCTGTCTCTAAAGTGAAGTGATTGTCACATGTCATACACAGCAGCACAGCACACAGTTCACACAGTGAAATTTGTCCTATGCATTTAACCATCACCCTGAGTGAACAGTGGGCAGCCATGACAGGCGCCCGGGGAGCAGTGTGTGGGGACGGTGCTTTGCTCAGTGACCTTGGCGGATCGGGATTTGAACCGGCAACCTTCTGATTATGGGGCCGCTTCCTTAACCGCTAGGCCACCACTGCCCCAGGAGGCCACCACTGCCTCTCTCACTCTCTCACTCACTCTCCACAGGTTTAGGGGACTCTGTGTCTAAAATGAGTGTCTGTGGGGATGGTGAGGAGGGGGACACTGGTCCCCATCAGACACACAGACCAGAGTCTCCAGTGTCCAGCTTTGTATCTATGAAGAGTGACTGGTCCATGGATCATCCTATTAAATTCAGTGGAGCTTCAACCCCCTGTGATCAGAGGTGAGGAACAGATTGTGGAGTTTGGTGATGAACTGAATGAGGAAGTAAATCAGTTTGGTTTTTTCCTGCTCTGGAGTTCATTACAGTGACCTGTAAGCAGAACCCGTCTCAGTGGGACACATCTGACTCCGTCTCATCATTCTTCTGATGCTCTTGACCAGAGTGATTTATGTTCAATAATTACAGGTTCAGCCCCCTGCAGCAGCACAGTTTATTACCCGCTAGATTACTACACACAGAGAAAAACTCCTCAGATATTACAGTTCATTTTTGAACTGATTAAAATAATAATATTACGATAATTTCCTTAAAAACAAGAAATAACAGGAAGCCTTTTTGGTGCTTGATAATCCAGCCGTCTGGTTCCTCCTTAAAGAGTGACGTGTCCATAGTGTGAATCTGAGGTGTTGAACGTTCTCTCTGTCCTCCTGTGTGTCTGCAGTGTGTGGACGACTGGAACACACACAGCTCCATCAGGACACCAGAACCTGATAACCAACGACCCGACCATCAACAGGAGCAGAGACACAAGTACGAATTTTATTACTTTTCACCTGAATATGTGGACTGGTGCTGCTGTAATTCCAGTTATAACACGTGTCCAGTAATCAATGTGATGTGAAGCCCGTCCATCATTTATTTCCTTAGAACGTGGAACAAATTAAAGTCCGGTGACTGTTGAGATGAATTTGAACCTCTAGCATTTGAACCTCTAGCCGGGAGAGAGTTGAGCTTCCTGACAGCCTGATGGGTGAAGCTGTCCTTCAGTCTGCTGGTCCTGGCCTGGAGACCACAGTTATAATAGTTTTGGATTTTTCATTAGTTTTAGTTTTTATTTCGTTTAGATTTTTTTTTTCAAATTCAGTTAGTTTTAATTAGTTTTTAGAGGCAGATTTACTAGTTTTTATTAGTTTTGATATTTTAAAATTGCTTAGTTTTAGTTTAGTTTTTATTATTTACAGTGTTAGTTTTAGTTTTTTTTTTTGTAAATTAGGATATTTGTCAGGTGCATGAATCAAAATCACCAGAATAGCCTTATCCAGCTTAGCTCCGATAAGGTTATTGACTCTTGCAGCTCCGGGTGTTTTTAATTTTGGTTCGAGTGAAGTGGTGAACTTTTTGAAGGTAATCGAGTCACACAGTCGTGTAGACATTCCAGTCTTAATAAACATATAAGTATAAAGTGAAGTGATTGTCACATGTGATACACAGCAGCACAGCACACGGTGCACACAGTGAAATTTGTCCTCTGCATTTAACCCATCACCCTAAGTGAGCAGTGGGCAGCCATGACCAGCGCCCGGGGAGCAGTGTGTGGGGACGGTGCTTTGCTCAGTGGCACCTCAGTGGTACCTTGGCGGATCTGGATTCGAACCGGCAACCTTCTGATTACGGGGCCACTTCCTTAACCGCTAGGCCACCACTGCCCCAAAGCTTTACCAATGCTTCTTCTCATTTGTGGTGTTCCTGCGTATTTACTAGCCAGCAGCTACTTGGTCCATTATGGATGCTGTAGTATCACGTTCCTTTCCCATGTTACCTGGCTTGGCTACCGCTTCTCTGTCGGGGGAGGGCGGGCGAGAGGCTGGCTTGTTCAGGTACTCTTGGATCGCCTTTTTTTGTGAGCTTTTCAAATGGACTTTCAGATTCGTGGGGTTTTTCCCCCTTGAGAAGTATTCCACATATTGTATCACCTGCTTCTACAACAAGGCACTTACTTTTATTTTTGCCACTGTCATAATCAAAGAAATCCCAAATAGGACTTTCTTCCGCTTTCTTCCGACTTTCGCTGCAGCCATCACGCTAGCTGGCGGCGTCACGGACAGACTATGGACACGTGACGTCACAGACCACGTGTTACCATAATGGTCAAAAACCTGGCTTAAAACTGGCAGCGTGAAGTAAATAGATTTTAATTCAACCCAAAAGGCTTATTACAAAGACGAAAATGAAGGACGTTTTTGCTATAATATTAGTTCGTTTAAGTTCGTTTTGTATACACTCAAAACAGTTTCAGTTAGTATTCGTTTTTTTTTAACTCTTTATTTCAGTTAACGAAAATGCTTTTTCAATTCTAGTTTTAGTTTTATCGTTCGTTTTCGTTAACTATAATAACCTTGCTGGAGACTCTGCAGTCTCCTCCCTGATGGCAGCAGGCTGAAGAAGGTTTGCATTGGGTGGGTGGGATCGGCTGCTATGCAGAGGGCTTTCTTGGTGAGGCGTGTGCTGTAGATGTCTTGGAAGGAGGGGAGAGGGACACCGATGATTCTCTCATCTGCTCTGACTATGCGTTGGAGAGTTATTTGGCAGGACGCATTGCAGGCTCCAAACCACACAGTGATGCTGCTAGACAGGATGCTCTCGATGGTTCCTCGGTAGAATGTGTACATGATGGGGCTGGTGCTCTTGCTATTCTTAGTTTGCGGAGGAAGTAGAGACACTGCTGTGCTTTCTTGGCCAGTGCAGTGGTGTTGTTTGTCCAGGAGAGATCCTCGGTAATGTACACACCCAGGAACTTGGTGCTGCTCACTCTCTCCACAGATGCACCATTGATGGTCAGAGGAGCATGCTGAGTGTTTCCTCTCGCCTACTCTCTTTGTCTTCCCCAGACGGGAGGCACCGGGGGCGTGACGTCAGAAGCAACTAGTTCTGATTGGTCTGTGACAGCTTCCTGTAGGCCAGGTGTATAAAGATCTGTTCACATGTGGGGAATGGACTTCACTTTCTTTCCCAGCTGCCTTTTCATGGAAACCGGATTTTCTGGTTTTTGAGTCTGCTCTATCCTCTCATTTTTCTCCTGGCTTTTCTCTCTCTCTCTCTCTCTCTCTCTCTCTCTCTCTCTCTACTCTTTCTTTTCATTTTTATTTTCTCTGTAACATTGGTACATTTTTACATACAATATTCACATGTAACTGCAATAATAATTTAGCGGTGTTAATAAATTAGAAACTTAATTTTTTTAACCTCTATTGTGCTACGCCTCTTTCTGCCAGGTAACATGCCAGGTAAGTTGGAGTGGTTTGAATACAGTGCTTTTGTGGGTAGAGAGAGAGCTTTTTGCTCTGTTCTCCCCACTTTTTACAAAGAATAAATCTAAGTTGCATAAAAAAGTGAGTGTGCATAATTTGCACACCGGGTTCGAATCCCACTTACTACCATTGTGTTCCTGAGCAAGACACTTAACCCTAAATTGCTCCAGGGAGACTGTCCCTGTAACTACTGATTGTAAGTCGCTCTGGATAAGGGCGTCTGATAAATGCTGTAAAATGTAAAAAATGTAAATGTAATTTAAGTGACAGTGCATACTATGTGTTATATAGCCTGATGGCACTGGGGTAGAAACTGTTCCTGAATCGTGTTGTGAGTGTGTGAATTGTCCTGAGTCCCTTGCCTGGCTGGGGTCCTTCAGGATGCTCTTCGTTTTCCTTAGACAGCATGTGGTGTAAATGTCCGTTATTGCTGGGAGTTGTGTGCCTGTGATCCTCTGAGCTGTTTTCACCACCCTCTGCAGAACTTTCTTGTCCTGAGCAGTACAACTGCCGTACCAGGACGCAATACTGCCTGTGAGGATGGACTCCACAGCGCACCTGTAGAAGCTGGTGAGGACAGAGGTGGATACCCAGTCTTCTTCAGGCGTCTGAGGAAGTGGAGTCGTTGGTGGGCTTTTTTGGTGACCGCTGCTGTGTGTTCTGAGGACTTGAGGTCGGAACTGAGGGTGACCCCAAGGAGCCTGAAGCTGCTGACCCTCTCCACAGCACCTCCTCCCATGTAGATAGGGGGATGAGCTGCATCCTGCCTCCTAAAATCCAAAACCATCTTCTTGGTTTTGCTGACGTTGAGAGAGAGGTGGTTCTCCTGACACCACTCTGCCAAGAGTCTCACCTCCTCTCTGTAGGCCGTCTCGTCGATGTTGCTGATCAGGCCTACAACGGTGGTATCATCAGCAAACTTGATGATGGTGTTGGAGCTGGGTCTGGACACACAGTCGTGTGTAAACAGGGAGTTCAGCATTGGGCTCAGAACACTTCCCTGCGGCGTGCCAGTGTTGAGGATCATTGTGGTGGAGGTGTTTTTGCCGATCCTCACATGCTGCGGTCTGTTGGTGAGAAAGTCCAGAACCCAGTTGCACAGAGTAGCACTTCTGGATAAGCTTGGAGGGGTGTTGAATGCAGAGCTGAAATCTACAAACAACAGTCTGGCGTAGCAGTTCTTGTTGTCCAGGTGAGCCAGGGTGGTGTGGATGGTCTGTGAAATGGCGTCATCAGTGGATCTATTGTGACGATATGCAAATTGAAGTGGGTCTAGATTAGAATGAATGGAGCTCAAAATGTGCCCAATTACCAGCCATTCAAAGCAAAGCAGAGATGGAGGTTAGTGCCACAGGCCGAAAGTCATTAAGGCAGCTGGCTTTGTTCTTTTTGGGAACTGGGACAATGATGGTGTTTTTGAAGCAGATGGGGACAGTTGAGCTCTGCGGTGAGGCGTTAAAGATGTCAGTAAAGATGGCAGACAGCTGCTCACTGCACACCTTCAATACTCGAACCGAAATTCCATCTGGGCCGGCGGCCTTGCGGATGTTAAGTACATAACTACATTTCCAGCATTTATCAGACGCCCTTATCCAGAGCGACTTACAATCAGTAGTTACAGGGACACAGGGTTAAGTGTCTTGCTCAGGGACACGATGGTATTAAGTGGGATTTGAACCTGGGTCTTCTGGTTCACAGGTGAGTGTGTTACCCCTAGGCTACTACCACCCCTATGTTGACTCTGCTGAAGCACCTCTTTATGTCCATGACAGACACGGTGGGAGTGACGTCATGCAGCTCTGCTGGAGCCCGCTCTGGAGGATGAGAGTTAGCGAGCTCAAAGTGTGCATAGAATGCGTTCAGTTAGTTTGGGAGTGATGGGCTGGCGGAATCGAGTATGTGTGCTCGTGGTTTGTAGTCCAACAGCGTCTGAATCCCCCTCCACATCTGTAAATGTTCTGTAGGTAAGAGATGCATTATGCAGTATAATATGCACAGTCTATGATGATATGTGTTATTGGAGCAGATTGTCTAAGCAACATCAGAATGGAAATGGGTGTGTACGATAATGTTTCTCAAAATACAAAAATTTTAAGTTGCTTGTAGGAAGATTTAGGATCTGGCAACACTGGTTCAGAGGTTGGACTGTCCGTGTTCTGCACAATGCGATTTGCCAGTAAAGGCTAATTTAAACAGCATTACTGTCATGTGGTCCCATTCCACACCGACACAGCAACGTCAGTACGCTCGTACTACCACCCGGTAAGCCCAGTGAATATCGGCCTCGCCACCGCAGCCATTATAAGCAAAAGGGCAACGCAACCCCACTTTGGTGCACAACACTGCTGTGCATAATCCTCTTTTTCAATCTTTTAGGGTAAATGAGCAGAATTCCTGTCGCACATGTGTGCATTTTCAGTAACACAAAATGTAGGAATGCGGAAGATTTTAAGCACAAATATTCAAATGGAAATTCAGTATTCAATCTGAGCATGTAATTTGATATTACATTTTGCAATTGGTAATTCAATGTGCAAAGTGCTAATGCAATCCTTTATTAATTTAAAATGTTTCAATAATAAATAGAATAATTGAAATCAACATAATGTGGCAAAACTCGCCACAATATTCAATTGAGCTCTTTTGCCATGTCAAAAATTAATCAATTATACAGTGTAGCACGCAAACCTGAACCCAAGTAAAAATATAGAAAGATCTTAAGCTTTACTCTTAATAAGAAACACAAACTTTACAACCATAAAATCGTATCAACTCCACGACCAAAGATCAAATAAATTTATTTTTGGTTGTAAAGGCACCCGGGGAGCAGCGTGGGTGGACGGTACTTTGCTCAGTGGAACCTCAGTGGCTCAGGATTCTGTTTAATTACCCACTAGACTAACCACTGCCAGTAATAGTTCATGACTATGGATGTTGATCTTCATTACCAGAACCTGATGTTATCCTACAGAGAGTCCTGGAGACTCATAAATCCAGTATGAAGAGGAAGATGGAGCACATATGTGAAGGCATCATAAATCCAGAGAACCAGACCCTCCTGAAGAGCATCTACACAGAGCTCTACATCACAGAGGGAGAGAGTGAAGGGGTGAATAGAGAACATGAGGTTCAGCAGATTGAAGCAGCACACAGGAGAAGAAGACAAGACACGCCCATCAACTGTAATGACATCTTTAAAGCCCCACCTGGACAAGAGAAGCACATCAGAACTGTGATGACCAAGGGTGTTGCTGGAATAGGAAAAACTGTGTCTGTGCACAAGTTCATCCTGGACTGGGCAGAAGGAGCAGCAAACCAAGACGTAGATTTCATCTTCCTGCTTCCTTTCAGGGGAATGAATTTGGTTAAAGATGAAGGGTACAGTATTCATCAGCTTCTGCTGGACTTCCACCCTGAGCTTCAGGAGCTGGAGGACACACAGAAATATGAGGGCTGTAAGATGATCTTCATCTTTGATGGTCTGGATGAAAGCAGAATTCAGCTGAATTTCCACATTCAGGAACAGAAGCTGTGTGACGTCACACAGACATCATCAGTGGGCGTGGTCATAACAAACCTCATTCAAGGGAACCTCCTCCCCTCGGCTCTCATATGGATTACATCACGACCAGCAGCAGCCAATCAGATTCCTGCTCAACACATCAGCCAGGTAACAGAAGTGCGAGGGTTTAATGACCCTCAGAAGGAGGAGTTCTTCAGGAAGAGGATCAGAGATGAGACCCAAGCCAACAAAATCATCTCCCACATGAAGACATCAAGGAGCCTGTACATCATGTGTCACATCCCCGTCTTCTGCTGGATCTCAGCCACTGTTCTTCAGGAAGTGCTGCTCCAAGACAACAGTAAAGAAATCCCCAGAACTCTGACTGAGATGTTCACCCACTTCCTGATCATCCAGACCAGCATGAAGAACCAGAAGTATGATGAGAGGAGTGAGATGGACAGACAGAAGCTCCTGCAGTCAAATAATGAGGTCCTTCTGAAACTATCTAAGCTGGCCTTCAGACAGCTGGAGAAGGGAAACTTCTTGTTTTATGAAGAAGACCTGAGAGAGTGTGGAATAGACGTCACTGCTGCCTCAGTCTACTCTGGGATGTGCACTGAGATCTTTAAGGAGGAATCTGTGTTTCAGCAGAAGAAGATCTACTGCTTTGTGCATCTGAGCCTCCAGGAGTTTCTTGCTGCTTTCTGGATGGTTTACTGCTATATGAACATGGAGGAGCTGGACTCTTTTCTTCCAGGACAGAAGAAAGTCTCACTGAATGATCTGCTGAAAGCTGCTGTTGATAAATCTTTATTGAGTCAGAACGGACATCTGGATCTTTTCCTCCGTTTTCTTCTGGGAATCTTGCTGAAGTCCAACCAGGAACTTCTACAAGGTCTCCTGCCCCGAACTAAGAGCAGCTCAGAGAGTCTCCAGAGAACAAGTCAGTACATCAAGAAGAAACTGTACAATGAGAGTGGACCACTCACAACCACCCACAGGGCGATTACTGACCAGAACATCTCCACTGAAAGAGCCATGAATCTTCTGCTCTGCCTGCTTGAGATGAAAGACTCTTCACTGCATGAGGAGATTGATATGTTGGTGAAATCAGGTGAAAAATTCTCACCTGCCCACTGCTCAGTACTGGCCTACATGATCCTGGTATCAGAGGATGTTCTGGATGAGTTTGACCTGAAGAACTACAAGACAGATGATGGTGGTCGTGAGAGGCTGATGATCTCAGTGAGGAACTGCAGAACGGCTCGGTGAGTTCCTGACTGAAGATCTTTCAGTCTTACAGTTTATATCATAAATTTGCTGTTTATGCTGAACACAGCCCCACTGCATACAGCGTCCAGTAAGGACCAACAGTCACTACAGCTGAAATGATCCATCAAATATCATGTAACACACAGCTGTAAATATGATGGACATCTTCTCTGTCTTTACAGGCTGGACTTCTGTAACCTCACTGCGTCGTCCTGTAAGACTGTAGCAGCAGCTCTCCAGTCACCAGACTCACATCTGACTGATCTGATCCTGAGTAACAACGAGATCCTGGATTCAGGAGTGGAACACATCTGTGTAGGACTGGAGTCTTCATGCTGTAAACTGGAGACTCTCAGGTTAGAACAAGAATAATCAGATTTTTCATCCATTTATTATTTGCAATAGAACAACAAAGATATTACAGGAATAAACAAATATCACAAAACGTCCTTAAAATATTTATAAAAGTATCAACATAACTAGATCTTGCTGTCATATCGGCGCCACTCTGTCATCTGATCCACATCTTCATGTCCGGTCTACTGATTCCAAGCCACGCCCATGTCTCCTTCACAGCACCTGTTCCCTTCTTTATTAAAGGACGTCCTGTATCATTGTTCCCTGGCTGATCTTGGACCTGTGACCCCATTCTGTTTCTGCCATCGTATTGCAGAAGAGCTTAACGGTCCACGTCTGTGTAGGATTCCTGGTCTGAGTTCTAATTTTAGTCAGCGTGTCTCTTCCCAGTCTGTGTTGTAACCTGGTCTACGTTCCTCCATCAGGTCTGAGTTCTCCCTGTGTCTAGGTCAGTGTCCGGCTCTTCTGGGTCTCAGTTTGGTTCCCTGTTTCCCTGTTCTCTGTGTTTGTTAACCCCGTAGCTCCCATGTTCGGGTGTAACTCCATCTGCGCCTGGATCTCAGCCCGTGTTTGTGTTGTGATACTTGCTTTTCTGTGTGGAGTTTTGTATGATTCCTCTTGTGTATCTGCTCCAGGTCTCACAGATGTTCTCCCAGGTTTTCTTAGAAAGCAGGGATAATTCTATTTGAACAGGACCTAGATACGTGTCTTCAGGCCTTTATCTCTTGTAGGTTAGACTGGTGCAGTTATCTCTCCTGACTGCTCTTCACAAAAAGACCACCAGACAGCTGCTGTAACTCCTTCTAAATCCTAACAAATACCAAGAGGAGAGAGGACATGAGTCCAGTTCTTCTCAGATCCCTGCACTGGTTCCCTGTCACTTACAGAACTGATCTCAAAGCTTTACTGCTTATTTACACTGAAGGGTTTAGTTCTGAAATATATTTCTGTCATGTTTGGTAGGTCTGGTAGATCAGCTGGGATGATGAGGCAAGCGCTGAAATAAAGTGTTTTAGTAGAATTTACTGACATTTTAATTTTCTGATTTTATTAATGTACAGTTATGGCCTAAATATTGCCATTCTGTATTAATGTCTGAAAATCACCTCTTGTCCAAGAAAAATGTTGAATTCCAAATGCTTTGTTATTGTCATGTTTATTTCTTTTGTTGGCACTGGGAGAACACAAAAAATCAGAGCCATTCTGCGCTGGACAAGATCACCGTCACCCTCAACTTAAAGCCTGATTTTAATCGCTTTCTGTAACAATCAGTGAGACAAAACACGAGGACACTAAACAGGAAATATGCAGACGAACAAACACAGCCAGACGGGTCGGTAGTAGCCTAGTGGCTAACACACTCGCCTGTGAACCAGAAGACCCGGGTTCGAATCCCACTTACTACCATTGTGTCCCTGAGCAAGACACTTAACCCTAAGTTGCTCCAGGGAGACTGTCCCTGTAACTACTGATTGTAAGTCGCTCTGGATAAGGGCGTCTGATAAATGCTGTAAATGTAAATGTAAATGTCTCGGATAACACCGGTACTTTAAAGTACAGGATTTTTAGGCTGGAGAATCAGCAACCTTCAGATCTCAGGTGAGATCTTATATTGTGGTGGTGGTGCTGCTGGGAATTGCAGGAGGTTGATCAGAGCAGACGGGTGCGGACGACTCTTCAATTATTGGACCGGAGTTCAGAGGACAGGGGACGGTGATCAGGGTAGGAGAGCTGAGGACGTGGCAGCATCACATGCTTGTAATAGAATATTTACTTACAATTCTGATATGGCGACAATAATTTCAATGTAAATGCAGGGATGCAAATAATTCGATTCATATAAAGAATTTCATGCCAAGAAACTTGTGTGCATGTTTGTTTGTACATAATATTCTGATGGATCATAATTTTTCTTCCAGGCTGCAGTACTGTTCCCTCTCAGCTGTGAGCTGTTCAGTTCTGTCCTCAACTCTCAGATCAAACTCCTCACGTCTGAGACTCCTGGATCTGAGTAACAATAATCTGCAGGATTCAGGAGTGGAACTTCTCTCTACAGCACTGGAGGATCCACACTGTAAACTGGAGGATCTACGGTGAGACGTACAAATCAGTAATTACAGGGAAAGTTCAGAAAAAGTTTGTTTTTTCCTGGAGGAAATTGTTCCAGTTTTTTGGAGAGTCGGGTTGTGTTCGTCAACCAGATACATGTGTTTGGGGCGTATCAAAATAAATCACTGTCCGGAGATGTTACACATCACCAGTACTGCCGATATGATGCCACCCTCCCCAACCACAGCAAATAGTGACAGTTCAGAGCACACGTATAAACCCACAATTCATCAAATTAGGAAATCACACCAAACACACGTTACAAACCGCAAGTAAAGCACCACAAATTCCCACTATAAGGGTAATAAGATCAGTATAGTAAATGAACCAGGCTGGTTATCTTAACCCCCATACAAACAACAATCCTGACAAAAGTAATACTAAATAAAAATTCGATGAAATTTAACTAATAAAAGTAAGACATTGCTTTTCAACCATGCTTCAACAGAATTATTTAAAAAAATAAACTCATGAAACAGGCCTGGACAAAAATGATGGTACCCCTAGAAAAGACTGAAAATAATGTGATCAAAGGGACATGTTAATCCAAGGTGTGTCCACTAATTAGCATCACATGTGTCTACAATCTTGTAATCAGTCAGTGGACCTATGTATAGGGCTCCAGGTTGTCACTGTGTTGTTTGGTGACATGGTGTGTACCATACTCAACATGGACCAGAGGAAGTGAAGGAAAGAGTTGTCTCAGGAGATTAGAAAGAAAATTATAGACAAGCATGTCAAAGGTAAAGGCTATAAGACCATCTCGAAGCAGCTTGATGTTCCTGTGACTACAGTTGCACATATTATTCAGAAATTTAAGATCCGTGGGACTGTAGCCAACCTCCCTGGACGTGGCCGCAGGAGGAAAATTGATGACAAATCAAAGAGACGTATAATACGAATGGTAACAAAAAAGCCCAGAAAAACTTCTAAAGAGATCCAAGGTGAACTTCAAGCTCAAGGAACATCAGTGTCAGATTGCACCATCCGTCGTTGTTTGAGCCAAAGTGGATTTTATGGGAGATGACCAAGGAGGACACCATAGTTGAAAACAAATCATAAAAAAGCCAGACTGGAATTTGCCAAACTACGTGTGGACAAGCCACAAAGATTCTGGGAGAATGTCCTATGGACAGATGAGACAAAAATGTAACTTTTTGCCAAGGCACATCAGCTCTATTCACAGCTCTGTTCACAGATGTAAAAATGAAGCATATCAAGAAAAGAACACCGTCCCTTCTGTGAAACATGGAGGAGGCTCTGTTATGTTCTGGGGCTTATTTGCTGCATCTGGCACAGGATGTCTTGAATCTGTGCAGGGTACAATGAAATCTCAAGACTATCAAGGGATTCTAGAGAGAAATGTGCTGGCCAGTGTCAGAAAGATTGGTCTCAGTTGCAGGTTATGGGTCTTGCAGGAGGACAATGACCCAAAACACACAGCTAAAAACACCCAAGAATGGCTAAGAGGAAAACATTGAACTATTCAAAAGTGGCCTTCTATGGGCCCTGACCTCAATCCTATCTTTGGAAAGAGCTGAAACATGCCGTCTGGAAAAGGCACCCTTCAAATTTTTTAAATAATTCTGTTGAAGCATGGTTGAAAATCAATGTCTGACTTTCATTGGTTAAATTTCATAGAATTTTTATTTATTATTACTTTTGTCAGATTAAAGTTATTTCTGTGACCATTTTGAGTTTTTCTTTCATTGCCTGAAGGGTACCAACAATTTTGTCCACGTGTGTATAAAAACACTTATTTAATAAGAAAAGGATCTTAAAACAGTCAGTACTGTTATCAGTACAAAACCAGTCTACCTAAACCCACAAACCAAAAGGTCACACAACCTGTCAAACCGGAGTTGTGCTCACATCGGTCTCCAGGCGTTCCTCTCCGCAGCTGAACACGCCCAAGTCGCCCTCCTGTGTGCTCGGCAACAAACTTCGCCCAGTTCCTTTCCAGGCCGTATGAATGGAAACCGCAAGCGGAGGGTAGATGCTGCTCCACTCGGTCCAAACTTCCTTCTGGCGTCGGCCGCAGCTGCTGCAACACAAACACAGTCGGGCTACTAGATGGAATGTTTCAAGCCCACAGACAATAGCACACAAACCGGAAATTACAACTCCGACGCCCCTTCAGGGGTGCTTAGCTCACGTCGTTGTCACTGGCCGCAGCGCCGCTGGCCGCTCCGCCGTCCACTATGCGGCTGGTCACGGTCCCCGGTTCCAGGTCCTCGTCACCGCTCTCCCCGACCGGCCACATGACTTAAGGTGGGCCCTATTTATAAGAGATACCAACCTACCCAGAACCTGTGACCCCATTCTGTTTCTGCCACCGTATTGCAGAAGAGCTTAATGGTCCACGTCTGTGTAGGATTCCTGGTCTGGGTTCTAATTTCAGTCAGCGTGTCTCTTCCCAGTCTGTGTTGTAACCTGGTCTACGTTCCTCCATCAGGTCTGAGTTCTCCCTGTGTCTAGGTCAGTGTCCGGCTCTTCTGGGTCTCAGTTTGGTTCCCTGTTTCCCGTTCTCTGTGTTTGTTAACCCCGTAGCTCCCGTGTTCGGGTGTAACTCCATCTGCGCCTGGATCTCAGCCCGTGTTTGTGTCGTGATACTTGCTTTTCTGTGTGGAATTTTGTATGATTCCTCTTGTGTATCTGCTCCAGGTCTCGCAGATGTTCTCCCAGGTTTTCTTAGAAAGCAGGGATAATTCTATTTGAACAGGACCTAGATACGTGTCTTCAGGCCTTTATCTCTTGTAGGTTAGACTGGTGCAGTTATCTCTCCTGACTGCTCTTCACAAAAAGACCACCAGACAGCTGCTGTAACTCCTTCTAAATCCTAACAAATACCAAGAGGAGAGAGGACATGAGTCCAGTTCTTCTCAGATCCCTGCACTGGTTCCCTGTCACTTACAGAACTGATCTCAAAGCTTTACTGCTTATTTACACTGAAGGGTTTAGTTCTGAAATATATTTCTGTCATGTTTGGTAGGTCTGGTAGATCAGCTGGGATGATGAGGCAAGCGCTGAAATAAAGTGTTTTAGTAGAATTTACTGACATTTTTATTTTCTGATTTTATTAATGTACAGTTATGGCCTAAATATTGCCATTCTGTACTTATGTCAGAAAATGCACCTCTTGTCCAAGAAAAATGTTAAATTCCAAATGCTTTGTTATTGTCATGTTTATTTCTTTTGTTGGCACTGGGAGAACACCAAAAAATCGGAGACATTCTAGGCTGGACAAGATGACCGTCACCCTCAACTTAAAGCCTGATTTTATTCGCTTTCTGTAACAATCAGTGAGACAAAACACGAGGACACTAAACAGAAAATATGCAGACGAACAAACACAGCCAGACGGGTCTCGGATAACACCGGTACTTTAAAGTACAGGATTTTTAGGCTGGAGAATCAGCAACCTTCAGATCTCAGGTGAGATCTTATATTGTGGTGGTGGTGCTGCTGGGAATTGCAGGAGGTTGATCAGAGCAGACGGGTGCGGACGACTCTTCAATTATTGGACCGGAGTTCAGAGGACAGGGGACGGTGATCAGGGTAGGAGGGCTGAGGACGTGGCAGCATCACATGCTTGTAATAGAATATTTACTTACAATTCTGATATGGCGACAATAATTTCAATGTAAATGCAGGGATGCAAATAATTCGATTCATATAAAGAATTTCATGCCAAGAAACTCGTGTGCATGTTTGTTTGTACATAATATTCTGATGGATCATAATTTTTCTTCCAGGCTGCGGCGCTGTTCCCTCTCAGCTGTGAGCTGTTCAGTTCTGTCCTCAACTCTCAGATCAAACTCCTCACGTCTGAGACTCCTGGATCTGAGTAACAATAATCTGCAGGATTCAGGAGTGGAACTTCTCTCTACAGCACTGGAGGATCCACACTGTAAACTGGAGACTCTACGGTGAGACGTACAAATCAGTAATTACAGGGAAAGTTCAGAAAAAGTTTGTTTTTTCCTGGAGGAAATTGTTCCAGTTTTTTGGAGAGTCGGGTTGTGTTCGTCAACCAGATACACGTGTTTGGGGCGTATCAAAATAAATCACTGTCCGGAGATGTTACACATCACCAGTACTGCCGATATGATGCCACCCTCCCCAACCACAGCAAATAGTGACAGTTCAGAGCACACGTATAAACCCACAATTCATCAAATTAGGAAATCACACCAAACGCATGTTACAAACCGCAAGTAAAGCACCACAAATTCCCACTATAAGGGTAATACGATCAGTATAGTAAATGAACCAGGCTGGTTATCTTAACCCCCATACACACAACAATCCTGAATATTCAATAAAACACATACATACACACGTGGACAAAATTGTTGGCACCCTTCAGTCAATGAAAGAAAAACTCAAAATGGTCACAAAAATAACTTGAATCTGACAAAAGTAATACTAAATAAAAATTCGATTAAATTTAACTAATAACAGTCAGACATTGCTTTTCAACCATGCTTCAACAGAATTATTTAAAAAAATAAACTCATGAAACAGGCCTGGACAAAAATGATGGTACCCCTAGAAAAGACTGAAAATAATGTGACCAAAGGGACATGTTAATCCAAGGTGTGTCCACTAATTAGCATCACATGTGTCTACAATCTTGTAATCAGTCAGTGGACCTATATAAAGGGCTCCAGGTCGTCACTGTGTTGTTTGGTGACATGGTGTGTACCATACTCAACATGGACCAGAGGAAGCGAAGGAAAGAGTTGTCTCAGGAGATTAGAAAGAAAATTATAGACAAGCATGTCAAAGGTAAAGGCTATAAGACCATCTCCAAGCAGCTTGATGTTCCTGTGACTACAGTTGCACATATTATTCAGAAATTTAAGATCCATGGGACTGTAGCCAACCTCCCTGGACGTGGCCACAGGAGGAAAATTGATGACAAATCAAAGAGACGTATAATACGAATGGTAACAAAAGAGCCCAGAAAAACTTCTAAAGAGATCCAAGGTGAACTTCAAGCTCAAGGAACATCAGTGTCAGATCGCACCATCCGTCGTTGTTTGAGCCAAAGTGGATTTTATGGGAGATGACCAAGGAGGACACCATAGTTGAAAACAAATCATAAAAAAGCCAGACTGGAATTTGCCAAACTACATGTGGACAAGCCACAAAGATTCTGGGAGAATGTCCTATGGACAGATGAGACAAAAATTGAACTTTTTGCCAAGGCACATCAGCTCTATGTTCACAGATGTAAAAATGAAGCATATCAAGAAAAGAACACCGTCCCTTCTGTGAAACATGGAGGAGGCTCTGTTATGTTCTGGGGCTTATTTGCTGCATCTGGCACAGGATGTCTTGAATCTGTGCAGGGTACAATGAAATCTCAAGACTATCAAGGGATTCTAGAGAGAAACGTGCTGGCCAGTGTCAGAAAGATTGGTCTCAGTCGCAGGTTATGGGTCTTGCAGGAGGACAATGACCCAAAACACACAGCTAAAAACACCCAAGAATGGCTAAGAGGAAAACATTGGACTATTCAAAAGTGGCCTTCTATGAGCCCTGACCTCAATCCTATTGAGTATCTTTGGAAAGAGCTGAAACATGCCGTCTGGAAAACCTGAGACAATTGGGGCAGTTTGCTCATGAGGAGTGGGCACCATCATTTTTGTCCAGGCCTGTTTCATGAGTTAGTTTTTTAAAATAATTCTCTTGAAGCATGGTTGAAAATCAATGTCTGACTTTCATTGGTTAAATTTCATAGAATTTTTATTTATTATTACTTTTGTCAGATTAAAGTTATTTCTGTGACCATTGTGAGTTTTTCTTTCATTGACTGAAGGGTACCAACAATTTTGTCCACGTGTGTATAAAAACACTTATTTAATAAGAAAAGGATCTTAAAACAGTCAGTACTGTTATCAGTACAAAACCAGTCTACCCAAACCCACAAACCAAAAGGTCACACAACCTGTCAAACCGGAGTTGTGCTCACATCGGTCTCCAGGCGTTCCTCTCCGCAGCTGAACATGGCCAAGTCGCCCTTCTGTGTGCTCTGCAACAAACTCCGCCCAGTTCCTTTCCAGGCCGTATGAATGGAAGCCGCAAGCGGAGGGTAGATGCTGCTCCACTCGGTCCAAACTTCCTTCTGGCGTCGGCCGCAGCTGCTGCAACACAAACACAGTCGGGCTACTAGATGGAATGTTTAAAGCCCACAGACAATAGCACACAAACCGGAAATTACAACTCCGACGCCCCTTCATGGGTGCTTAGGTCACATTTTGTTGTCACTGGCCATAGCGCCACTGGCCGCTCCGCCGTCCACTATGCGGCTGGTCACGGTCCCCGGTTCCAGGTCCTCGTCACCGCTCTCCCCGACCGGCCACATGACTTAAGGTGGGCCCTATTTATAAGAGATACCATCCTACCCACAATTAATACCCAGTCTTCACCAATCAGTCCATCAGAGTCATTGAAAGTCAGGCTGATGTAACACACCGGTCCCTGGTAGGAACATAGCCGTCATTATTAAGGTTCAATTAGTCCCAGAACCATTAATGAGCGCCAGTCAGTGGGAATATAAAACAGAAACATGTCACCAGCCGTTATACAGTACTACAATTCCATATACTTGACACATGCGAGTGTGCGGTAGTAGCCTAGTAACCACACTCGCCTACGAACCAGAAGACCCAGGTTCAAACCCCACTTACTACCATTGTGTCCCTGAGCAAGACACTTAACCCTGAGTGTCTTCAGGGGGGACTTTGGAATAAGTCACATTGCTGAATAATGACAATAATCATGACACCACAGAACCACTCTGATATTTTATTTGATATTAAGCCCTGTAATATAAATTAGAATGACTAATTACAAATAAGTTAATGTTTTAAATTCATCATGATACACTTTTTAATATCCAGGAGAAACGTCTGTGAAGATTCTCAGTCATCCAGGTGAAATTGTCTGAAAGTCGTGGCAACTGGACTTCTTTCTCTAAGGTACAGACGTTTCATTCCACAGGGGGCAGGAGGAGCTGCCAGGGCGGGGCTGTCACATCCAAAAAAAAAAACCCTCCCCCTGCCTGTGTTTCACTTAATGAGCCTATTCAAGTGAAACCAACCTGGAGGATAAATTTGTGGACACAAGCCAACTCTCCTTAGATAGACAAAGTTCTGTGGATTCAGAATGAAACGTCTCTACATTAAAGAAAGAAAGTCCAGTTGCCACGACTCAACTTTCAGACATCCAGGAGAAAAATAACTTCCAAATAACAATAAAAGCAGAAATAATTAAACCTAAATATAAAATAAAATGATATGGGTTTATCTCCAAATAAATACATAATAAAGTAATAATCTGATGTATCATCATGTTTCTTCCAGGCTGTGTGGCTGTTCTCTCTCAGCTGGTTGCTGTTCAGCTCTGTCCTCAACTCTCAGATCAAACTCCTCACGTCTGAGACTCCTGGACCTGAGTTACAATAATCTGCAGGATTCAGGAGTGGAACTTCTCTCTACAGCACTGGAGGATCCACACTGTAAACTGGAGACTCTAGTGTGAGTGTTGATATCAGGACTGATTATTAATATTTCATGGAAATACTTTGATGTTTTGATGTTACGTCCTGGTCTGGGTCAGGAACGTGAACAGTTAGAAAGAATGAGGGAAACGCCACAAACGTTTTAGCGAGGTCAGTTTAATAATTCGAAATAGTACAATTAAAGCCTTGAAACAAGTCTACAGTCAGGCCACGAAAAAGCACAGAGTAGACTACTGTGAACGGGGCATCTGTCTGGTGTATTTCCCCCTGTCACGACTACGGACTTACGGGGGAAGGAAGTGCAGAGGTCTGACATTCTGGGAAGGGTTTCCCAGATAAAGAATGGCGCAGTGGCCGAAAATGATTTAACTTAAATCAAGAACATAAACAAACCCGCAGGCATGTGGCAATTGCCAGAACTCAAAACACACATGAAACAAAACCAGGTCAAGTTCATGCAGAGAGTCCACGAAAATGCCATCCCTCCCGAAGGGGCGGAAAACTAGGGTATTTATGCGCCATCAGGATTGGCCACCAGTGATGAGCACAGCTGCAGTCCATCCTGACAGAGCCCCCCCCTCCAAGGGCTACGTCCTCGGAGCCCCAGCAGTACCATCAGTGGAGGTGGCGGGGCGGACGGTGGCAACCACAGGGCTCCTGCCCTGCTGTATCCTCCCTTTGGAGGACCCGGCCCCTCGGGCTGGCTCCCTGGCGTGGTCAGGCGTGGCGGCCCCGGCCCCTTGAGCTGGCTCCCTGGCATGGTCAGGCGTGGCGGCCCCGGACCCTCGGCCTGGCTCCCCGGCGTGGTCAGGCGTGGCGGCCCCAGTCCCTCGGGCTGGCTCCCCAGCGAGGTCAGTCGTGGCGGCCCCGGCCCCTCGGGCTGGCTCCCTGGCGTGGTCAGGCGTGGCGGCCCCGGCCCCTTGGGCTGGCTCCCCAGCGAGGTCAGTCGTGGCAGCCCCGGCCCCTCGGGCTGGCTCCCTGGCGTGGTCAGGCGTGGCGGCCCCGGCCCCTCGAGCTGGCTCCCTGGCATGGTCAGGCGTGGCGGCCCCGGACCCTCGGGCTGGCTCCCTGGCGTGGTCAGGCGTGGCGGCCCCGGCCCCTTGGGCTGGCTCCCCAGCGAGGTCAGTCGTGGCAGCCCCGGCCCCTCGGGCTGGCTCCCTGGCGTGGTCAGGCGTGGCGGCCCCGGCCCCTCGAGCTGGCTCCCTGGCATGGTCAGGCGTGGCGGCCCCGGACCCTCGGCCTGGCTCCCCGGCGTGGTCAGGCGTGGCGGCCCCGGACCCTCGGCCTGGCTCCCCAGCGTGGTCCCGCATGCCGGCCCCGGACCCTCGGACCTGCACACAAAAACCAGGGCCGATGGACCCAGGGACCTGCACCGCGCATGGAGGTGGTCCTGGAGCCTCCGGCGACCATTCCAGGCACCCCAGGCTGGTGCCTTCTGGGACCTTGCAGCCCCTCTCGCTGCACGGCCCTGGTGCCAAGGGGGGGGCATTGCCAGACCATCCGACTAGCCCCTTCTGCGTCCGTTGGGACAAGCAGGCCCTCTTCCTGCCTGTCCCAGCTGGGTCCTCATGCCTACCCGGGGGATCTATAGCACTCCACCCCTCTGGAGGCGGACACAAGCCCATGCCTGGCCCGCCCTCCTCACCGGCTACCGGAGGACCCAGCTCCATCGCTTCCCCACCTACCCACCCCTCAGGAGGAGCCCTCAAACTACACCGCCCCCGACTGGAGCTAGGGGTACCTTGGGGCTCGTCCACCTTGTCCTGGACCAGTGCAGTCAGGGTAGGAACTACCTCCCTGGGGTTCGGCTCCGTGGCTGTTTCACCATCTGGTGGACATAAAGAGGGGAAGTGGGGGCGACATACGGACACAAATGCCACGCACATACACAAAGACAGAGACAAACAGAACAGAGGGTCATCTGGCTCCCTCTCTGGGCTCTCCGGGACCTCCTCAGGGGGCACAGCCAGGATCTCGGGAGGAGCGACCTTCTCGTCGCCCGCCAGTGCTGGGTCTTCTTGCCCCGAATCCTGACTGGCGCTGGATGTGGAGGAGGGGCAGAGTTCGATCCCAGATGTCTCTCCCTGCTGCCATAAGGCTGCGCCCCAGCCCCATGCCGATCCAGTCAGACATGCGAGGATGCTGGTGATCTCATCCGTGTCTGCTGCCCCACTGAAGGGTCCCGGGACCATTGGGCTGTCCCACACGGGGCTGGACATGTCGTTGGAGATGGTGTTGGGTGTGTGGCATGGAGGATGGTGGACATCTTCTCCAGCAGGTGGGGGTGCTGGTGCTGCGCTGCCATTCTGCTGGGGAACGTCCGGGCAGAGGGAAGGCAGTCCCGGCAGCCCCTTCCCGTTGCCCTCTTCCACCAGCTGTCCCCACACTGCTGGGAGGGACGTGGGTGTCCACGGATCTTGCAACGATCTGGGATGGGCACACTGTCGTCGTCGTCGTCCGTGTCTCCCTCGTCTTCCTCATACCCCCGGAAGTCACGTGGGTCATCACGGATGTCGCGACGATCTCGGACGCACACAATGGGCGGAGCCATCCCGGCACCGACCGCCCAAAGAAAATCAACGTCATCGCCGCTTTCATCATCCGTGTCCTCCCACCGGTGACTCCGAGGGTCGTCCACCCTGCAGACATCCTGGACCCATGGCGTGATCAGCTCCCATGGGCAGTACTCCGGCCATTCGGGCTGGAGCCTGCCCACCTCCTCGCTGGAGGAACGCCGCTGTGGTCGTCACTTACCCCCCTGGAAGTGACGTGGGTCCCCACGGACCTCGCGACGATCGTGGACGGGCGCGATGGGCGGAGCTCAACTCGCGTCTCCCGTGCTCTCGTCATCGTCCGTGTCGTCCCAGTCCACGGGGAGCCTGGCCAGCAGAGCGCAGAGTTCCTGGCATCCTCTGCGCTCGCTGCCCACGTCACTTCCTCGCTGCTGGTGACGCCACCGTCTTCGCCCCGCCCACTCACCCGCCGACGTTGTCGCTTCCGGGTTTCGCGGAGTTTCCCGGGGGTGACGTCATCCCGCGGCGCCGCGTACCACGGCTTCTCGTGTGACAATCACTACACTTTAAAAACTTTATCGGGGAGAAACCGCCCACCAGAACGGGCGGCGTGTCTCTCCCCCGGCGCCCGCGCTCGTCGCGCCGGGCTGCGTCCTTCGCAGCGTTTTTTCCTCCTCTGTCTTTTTCCTCTGCGCTTTTGTCGGGAGGGACGGCATTCTGTCACGACTACGGACTTACGGGGGAAGGAAGCGCAGAGATCTGACATGCTGGGAAGGGGTTTTTATTATAACAAACAATAAACACAAATAAAGAATGGCGCGGTGGCCGAAAACGATTTAACTTAAATGAAGAACGTAAACAAACCCGCAGGCGTGTGGCGATTGCCAGATCTCAAAACACACATGAAACAAAACCAGGTCAAGTTCATGCAGAGAGTCCCTCCCGAAGGGGCGGAAAACTAGGGTATTTATGCGCCGTCAGGATTGGCACAGCTGCAGTCAATCCTGACAGAGCCCCCCCTTCTGCCTCTTACTCGTCACAGCAGACAGCACGATAAAGTGTGTGTTTATCTACAGGTAAATAAAGAGTAATAATGACTGTAATAATTTGATGTATCATCATGTTCCATTAAAATATATTTGATGTAAATATATTTGAAGAAAAACTGCATATTTAGTGACTACATGAAATAAAACCAAAAGCAGTGAGAGGCCGAAGTCGAGTTTCACTTATTGGTCCGACGCGTTTATAAAAACACAATCCAGTGTCGATCAAAGGTTCTACAAAACTTTATTCTGACGTTAAGATGTTATCAAGCGCATATTTACTGACAGCCCAGCAGTAGAATTAAACAGCTTATATAAGGTAACATGCAAGTGGTGGTGAGCAGTCAGTAAAGAATACAGCAAACCACGTTACAAATTTACAATAATTAACACCTTTAATAATGTCAAAATATACAAATACAATTTCTGTAAATATTCACATCACTTATAGCTTCCAAATACCAGCATGAAGCACCTGAATAAATTGTTAAAAGTGAAATAAATGTGTCATGATCCGGACCGGCAGGGGGGACTGTTCGTCCTGTGTAATGTTCCATGATCGTGTTCACCTGGTGTATATTTATATAATTGTATAAAACTATCCTGTTCGTGTCTGTTCGCCGTCAGGTCACTGTGCGTGTTGATGTTCCCTTGTCTCGTGAAGTCTGTATTAAACCCCTGTCGCGTGAAATCGTGCAAATGCGTCCTCCTTCATCGCCATGTCCAGCCCACCCATGACAGAATGACCCGACCACGTGGACGCAGCCGATCTACGCCCCGCTGAGATCCAGGGAGCCGTGGATGGTCGGGAGGACATCTGCCCCACAGATCCATGTTCAAGGTTCTATGTATGGACGTCCCCCGACGTCGCCGTCTCGTCCGGATTCCAGCAACGCAGCTCCGGTAATCGGCAGTGGCCTGCCCAAGATCCAGTCCATGTTTTTAAAGTTTCCCCAAGCGTGACAGACTCTCGGCGGCCTACGAGAGCTACCGTGGGTTCGAGAGGATCTGTCACGCTGTCCATGTCCCCCCTGGCGATTCCAGTGACGCAGTTCCGGTAATCGCCAGTGCCCTGCCCAAGATCCAGTCCATGTTTTTAAAGTTTCCCCAAGCGTGACAGACTCTCGGCGGCCTACGAGAGCTACCGTGGGGTCGAGAGGACCTGTCACGCGGTCCATGTTCCCCCTGCCGATTTCGGAGGCGGGGAGTACCGGACCTCGATGGCCTACGAAACCTACCGTGGGGTCGAGGAGACCGGTCGCGCAGTTCAGGTGCTCCCGGCATTAACCAAGACGAGGGAGGCGGCGAACTTTCCAGCGGGGCGTGCCGGAGACTGACCGGAGTGATGGTGCCTGTGACGGACGGCGGACAGGATGCCGGTCCCCCACGGACGAGCCGTGCTTTGGCCCGAGCCTGACGCCACCGGTGCAGGACAACCGCCACTCGTCCTTATGGACTTACTCCCCCCTTTCATGGACCGTTTTGTGGGGCACTCCCAGTGGTAGTGCCTTTGAGGGGGGAGTACTGTCATGATCCGGACCGGCAGGGGTGACTCCGGATCCGGAGTATGTTTGTGTCTGTTCGCCGTCAGGTCACTGTGCGTGTTGATGTTCCCCTGTCTTGTGAAGTCTGTATTAAACCCCTGTCCTGTGAAATCGTGCGAATGCGTCCTCTTTCATCGCCATGTCCAGCCCACCCGTGACAAAATGTTTAAAACTGTGTTTATCTACAGGTAAATAAAGAGTAATAATGACTGTAATAATCTGATGTATCATCATGTTTCTTCCAGGCTGCGTGACTGTTCCCTCTCAGCTGGTTGCTGTTCAGCTCTGTCCTCAACTCTCAGATCAAACTCCTCACGTCTGAGAATCCTGGACCTGAGTTACAATAATCTGCAGGATTCAGGAGTGGAACTTCTCTCTACAGCACTGGAGGATCCACACTGTAAACTGGAGGATCTACAGTGAGTGTTGATATCAGGACTGAATGTTAATAAGAAGTGTGTCTGTGTGTGTGTGTGTTTGCGTTATGACAATGAGACATCAGTAGAAATGATCAACAAACTCATTCTTCTGTAAAAGCTACACATTATGAATATGAATAGATTATTAATAACGATTCCAATAAAGCAACATTATTAAACCAAGTATTAACTTCTCATCAGCAGAGAGCAGCAAAGATCAGATCTGGTCTAACTGGACCTTCATTATACAGGAGAAGATTTAGATTTAATCTTCCTACAGCAGTATAGTACTAACACTGTCCTGTTCTCTACAGAACCGATCAGGGTGACTTGGTTGAAATGAAGAAACAGAAGAAGTAGCAGAAGAAAAGGATCAGCAGCTGGTACAGAAGATGAAATAATGGTGGGATCATCTCACACATCAGGATCTGTCCAACATAATCATGAACATCTTCACATCTTCAAGCAGCACACAGACTGCAGCCTCTTCCTGAGGGAACACAGCTGTTAGATGAATGGAGGATTTTCCTGATGAACATCTGCTGACCTCTACTGAACCTGGACTGTGGGATTGTTTTTTTTTTATATAGATTTATATAGATTTTATAGATTTACCGTGGAAGAGCAGAAGTTCATCTGTCTGTAGCACTCGTGCAAGTTCTATAATAAAACTGGACTTCAGCGTTAAAAAGCCACATAAGAGAACAGGTTCCCATCCTCGCTTTCTTCAGATGTCTGAGGAAGTAAAGTCGTTGGTGGGCCTTCTTGGTGACAGCTGCAGCATGCTCTGTAAACTTGAGGCGGGCACTGAGGGTGACCCCGAGGAACCTGAAGCTGCTGACCCTCTCCACAGCATCTCCTCCGATGTAGATGGGGGGATGAGCTGCATGCTGCTTCATGAAGTCCATTATCAGCTCTGAACTCCTCTCTGTAGGCCGTTTCATCGTTGTTGGTAGTCAGGCCCACGATGGTGGTGACGTCAGTGAACTTGATGAATATGTTGGAGACGTGTCTGGCCACACAATCGTGTGAAATTGGTGTGAACGGTGAGATGTGCGGCGGCATCGTCTATTCATCTATCGCTCTATTGTGTCTGTAAGCAAACTGCAGCGGGTCCAGAGTATCTGGAATGGAGCTCTTAATGTGACCCGTTAGCAGCCTCGCAAAACACTTCATAGCGCTAGAAGGTACGAGTCTGCAGTCATTCAGGTCACTTTGTTCTTCTTCCTTCAAAATATCTGTGTAGACAGCAGACAATCGCTCACCGCGTCACTTCAATACACGTCCTGGAACGTCGTCTGGACCCGTCTGGATTTTATTAAAAAGTCCGACACAGACACATGAAACCAGTGACCACTGTGTCCCACTCGTCCAGGTCAGAGGATCCCTGAACGTGTCCCAGTCCACACAGTCAAAGCAGACCTGCAACTTGTCCTCCGCCTCATGTGTCCAGTGCTGCACTGTATGTGTCACCGGCTCCTCGCGCTCCAGGTTCTGTTCATGCAGGAGAAGCACGGCAACGTGGTCTGACCAACCCAGATGTCCCGTATGCCAGTGATCAAGCGTCCCTGCAAGAGACATGCTGGAGAAATGTCCACCTGGTTAAAGCAAGAGGTAACATCAGATGAGTGTTTTAATACAGTGTGTGCAGTTTATCTACAAGTCCATCAGGACATGCGTCCTCCTGGCTGGTAATGAGCTGGTAAAGTTCCCCTGGGCTGGAATATGAACTGCTGTCATGAACACTGAGCCGAATTCTGTCAGTAAGTAGAACGTCCTGCACTTGACCAGCAGAAACTCCAGGTCTGGGGTGCAGTTTTATGAAATGATCTCCACCTCCGTGCAGCACGAGTTGTTGAGGAAAAAACAGACATGGCCTCCTCGTTTCTCCCAGATTCCTCTGTCTGGTCAGCCGTCAAACACAACAGGTCCCCAGCTCTCTATAGAATTCAAGTGTCCCTCCAGTTTTTTGTCCAAAGATTGAACGTTTGATGGCGTCATCTAAAGAAACTCGATGGATCACAGAGTGTTTATACTAAGTGTGTGTGTGTTTTTTTTTTCACCGGTTTCTGTGACGTGGAGAGTTTCACTCTTAAGTCAAAGGGGAGCAGCAACGTGCTTTGGGCTGTAAAATGTGTTGCCAGATATGTGCCATCTGTCCAAGAGGCTCAATTCCTCAACACAGAACCTTCTAATGATTCCAGCACCACTGGACATGAGTTTTCAGAGTCCACAGGTGACCTGTTCTACAGCAGAGGATGAGGTACAGAGGTATCTTCAAGATTCAGATAAGACATTGGCCTCATTAAAGGCATATTCTGTGATCAGAACCCTCTTCTTAAAATACAATACGACTCTGCCATCAAGTGCTCCTGTCAAACGTCTCTTTAGCCACGAAGGACCTGTTTTCACCCCACACCGTAACCGCACGACAGACAAACACTTTGAACCGGTGCTCTAGCTGCGTTACAAACTTAGTGTTTGTTTTTTTGCAAGCATTACAAAAGCAGCACCTCATATGTGGCAATTGTTAGCCAATTACTGGATTTTTGGGGGGGTTTAAGTTTTTCAACCAAACAGTTCAGCATTGACACCATAGAAGGTTCTTGTAAATGGCCATGAGGTAATGTTGCTGGGTTGCATTAAAATATATATTGTCTTGTGTTTAAAATTATATCTGGTGGCAAGGTTTAAAGTGCATTTTGATATTGTCAAGTTTGAGATTATTGAGAATTATTGAGAATTGTTTTATATATTACCCTTTTTTTAATCAGGAAGGGGGTAATTGAAAATGCAGATTTTTTTTCCTTGTGCAACGCTACTTTTTATTTTAACTAAGTGATTAAATATGTTGGTGACCATAACAGTAAATACTTTTCAATGGCATATTTTATGTTTGTCTAATACTCCACTTTTCAGCTTTATAAATAAAGAAATGGTTAAGGAAAAACTTGGCTTTTTTATTATCTGTGATTGCTACATTCATGTAGTTGTAAAAAGCATGACAATATATTAAGTTACTCAAACTCACACCAACATGTTGGCTGAACCGCACCAGGACTTCCCAGGGAAGCTCGCGACCGCACCAACACATAGACAACACGCCACAGACCCACCGAACACACACCGTCCACACACCTTACACACACACAACACACCACAGACCCACCAAACACACACCGTCCACACACCTTACACAACACACACACCACGCACACACACCTTACACAACACACACACCACGCACACACACCTTACACAACACACACCTACACACACCACACACACCTTACACCAGTGGTTCTCAACCTTTTTTTGCAGTGGGCCGCACTATGTCCAAGTTCAAGTCTCACGGCCCGCATATTATTTACATATGACGTCATCAACGCTCAATAAACAGATATTATGCATCTAATATTATTACAATTACATGTATTATTATCATTAGAGAGTATAATTCTACTTACCATTAATGGGACACCTGATGTTGTCGGGAGCCGACCAATTTGGTGAAATTTGGCTCAAAAGTAGTAACAGCACAATGAAGTTGTGACTGTAAGTTGTAGTCTGTAAGACGTGACTTGATGCGCGTCACTGCAGAAAATGTGCGTTCGCAAATGTATGTGGATCCAAATATGGAAAGCACTTTTGAACTGAGGTTTTGTCCAGAGATGTTTGTCCACATTTCTGCAACTGAGGATGACTGCTGCGCAGTTTGGCTGTGTCCTCTTGCCTGAACATCCATCAGTTCATCTTCGAGCGCACGGCGAGGCAAACCGAAAGTCGCAGCCAAGTCCTTGATTTTTTCCACAGGGAAAGTGAATGGCTCTCTGATGAAATGTCCTGCATATTTTATTTTCTCAAAATCAGAAAAACGAGAGATGTGTGCGTTAACGGTGTAATTTCATCAGTTCATAGTTGCATCAGTTCTGCGATTATATGAAAACATGATCACCAAAATGATTTTATGTGACAAAAATATTGTTCAAAGTTTGTTTAATACATGTATTTGTTTCATACATTTTTAAAAATAAATTGTAAAACCATTTATTTTTTATTTATTTATTTTGTTTTTTTACGTGGTCAGCAGTGGTTGAGAACCACTGCCTTACACACACACACACACACACACACACACCTCCACAGTAACACGATTCCTGACAAAATATTTAACAGTAGAAACTTATTGCTTCTAAGCACATACCTCTTCACCATACCCACAGTATTCACACTTTAAAAAACTAAACACAAAAAACCCTCACCAGCAGACAAACCCTTTAACTGGTGCTATGGCAGAACTCTCCATGACCGTTCCGTGTGGATCCACGTGGGAGCGTTTACAGTAAATCCGTGTGGGAGCACGTGTAACAGCGCGTCCTGTTCGCGTCAGTAACGGGGCATTTCTTTTGGGAAGAATATTGCTTTAGTCCAGCATGCATTTGAAATGCCTTGTATGTCGCCCATGTTTGCAGGAGGCGGGTGGGGCAGGGCGGGGTCCGCCTGTGTTCCTACCCGCAGGGCGCTATGGCAACGTCGATCGGAGCCCTTGTTTTAGTCATTTATTTTATACATATTTACATTTGTACATATTTCATTCTTAAGGCTAGTATTTCAGTCTCAAGGTTGAAGAGTAGAGTGTCCAGAGTAAATGAAGTCAGTCCATACGTCCTGGCATGCTGGACATAAGCAGGGCAGAATCCAGAACTGTAACCGCTACGTGTCCCTGTTCCTGTCTTCATTTATGGAAAAACTTCCTGATGGCTCTCTGGAACTTGCCCTGCCGCAGGCGTTTTCCAAACGGATATGGTTCACACTACAGGTCATGGACAGTCGTGCTGCAGAAGCTCCTCTGCAGTTGGCCTCATCGTAGGGTCCTTAGTCAGAGTCGTGGAATGGTCCAGACCACTTCTTCTTCTTCTTCTTCTTAATTGCTGGGGGCTCACTGGTGGCCCAGTGCTCAGTGGTCAGAAGTATGTTTTTGAAAGTCAAGGCGGGTTTGCCCTCAGCCATATTGATCATCATCATTCCCAGGGACCATATGTCAACTTTCTGATCGTAGGCTTCCTCTCGATCTACCTTCACCATCTCAGGCGCCCTGGAGCCATATGTGCCGTAGATTTGAGTCGCTACACTTTCATGGGTCACGTCACCCAAGTCGGCCAAATCTTCACTTCAGCAGCATCACTGACCAAAATATTTTGGGGTCTGATGTCAGAGTGGAAATACCCGTTACTGTGAATGTGGTGAAGACCTTCAAGCACCTTTTTGGCCACATATGCAATTTCAGTTTCTTTATAGGCCCCTTGTCCACAAAGTTCTGTGAATATGTAGAGCTGGTTCTCCCAGTGGCATTTCCCCACCATTCTGATGACATTTTGGTGCTCGAAGAACTACAAGAAGTTAAGACTATTATGGTTCCTTCAGGGTTCTCAAGTGTGCACGCCTGGATCTTCACTGCAGCCAGCAGTCCCATCTGCCAGTTCCTGGCCTTAAATATCTTGCCATAGTATCCCTTACCAAAACAAAGTCCATGTCTGCAATGGGATAAAATTCCTCCAGCGTCGCCATCTTACTAACCTCCATGATGATCTGCGAAACAAACTACGAACGGACTGCTGCGGAGAGCAGGCCTCCAGGCCCCGGTGTCACCTGGTGCCTGTGCCCGAGGGAAATGTCGCTCTGTATAGGAAACCTGGGGTCACAGCGCAGGGTTGTGCATTCTAGTATCGAACATGTATCACTATCTTGCCACATCATCATGCTCTGTGGAGCAAATAATCAATATTTGGCCAACTGTAGTTTACACAACAGACTTTGCAACATATCAAATTGTGCCATCTGGCTTTGGGCAATGCAGAGATCATGGAACCACTGTCCCCAAATGTCACATTTGGGCTATAATGAAATAAAATCCAAGGTTTAATACTCATTTTTACTCTTTGTTACATAACAGAAAACTTGTAACATGTATATCTGTGCCTTGCCACAATTCTGTCTCGTAAATATTAGGAATGTGCGAATTGATCCTAAATATCCATACTATCAACACCAAGTTGGTATCAGTATTGGATCGATATTTTCGCTCTACTTTTCTTCTACCACGTTACAGCTGAGAGTTAAAGTGCTGGTAGAAATTCTGGCGCATGGCGGTTTTCGTAGTGCGCATGCGTGGAACCGATCAAGCACTGACAAGGCGCATGGACGCCAGACGGAAACTGCGCTCGGAGCGATGCAGGAACCTGAACATATACTGGGACATCATCACATTAAAAATTTGTCTTTTATTTACATGTATACATCATTTATCTCCATCTCATTATCTTAAATTGGTAAGCAGAAACAAATAGAACAAAGCAAAATGGTATCTGTGGAGATCAAGGGATTTAACAATGTTGGGGCAGAAGTCCTATCAGCTCTATCCTTCCTGGCAGCAACATTCCCATGTACAGCAGCATTTATCAGACGCCCTTATCCAGAGTGACTTACAGTCAGTAGTTACAGGGACAGTCCCCCCTTGGGGACACTCAGGGTTAAGTGTCTTGCTCAGGGACATGATGGTAGTAAGTGGGGTTTGAACCTGGGTCTTCTGGTTCATAGGCGAGTGTGTTACCCACTAGGCTACTACCACCCACTGTTCCCGATACCAAGAAGATCTGTGGAGAACATTCAGAGGGAAATGTTCTGGTTTATATGGGGAGGGTAAAGAGAGGGTACGGAGAGATGTTATGTATAAAGCAGAATATTTGGGAGGCAGGGCCGTCCCTAATATAGGGAAAATCTTCAAGGCCACAGATTCTGAATGAATGGAGAAGAAAGATGAGTGTTAATCATGATAAGAGATTATTTTACAAGGGAAAGGAAAGAATATGAGGTTGAGGAAATGGAGGAAAAATGGAAATTGCTTCCTGAGGATCATTTAAAAAAAAAAAAACTCATGTACGTTAGATATGGTTGGTTCTTCTTTTGAAAAGATCTTTGCCTAATTGTTGTTTTTCTAAATTGATTTTGATTTATGATATTTACGTGGAAAAGATTCTGTCCTTTTGCTGCGACCTTCTGTGAAAAGGTTAAATGTTTTGGTCGTTCCCTACTTTGCCACAATCACCACACAATGTTGTCTGCTGCAGGTGATTTTAGAGCCTTTTTGATATGAGATTTTAACTTTGAATGCTCTGCATGCTGTTGTATTTGTATTATCAATTTAAACCCGTTAATGGAAATGGAAACCCGTTTCCAGTCGCCACTCATTTTGTTGCACACGTCTTCTTCTTCTTCTGCTTCCAATGCGCTCATATTGTTCATGTAGTGTGAGCTACACAGAGTGCGCGCATAAATCCTGAGATTTTTTTTATCTTGCAATTTATTTGTGCAGTTTAAGCTGACCGGAAACAACCAGGAAAAATTGCACAGTGTATTCCCAGCTGAAACAAGGAAGAGTGGAAATGTTGAGGAAGCAACAAATCTTCAAAAAATCATAGCAACTGGTGAGATAAGTAACTAAAAAACACATCTATATTTGTACTGTCTGTGTGGGACAAGTCCATTGTCTCGTAGAGAAGTGCTTGTTTCTTGATCCCACAAGCACCACTGTCAGCCTGTCTGCTGGACCGGAGGACCCAGACCCAAAGTAAAGCTTATTAACTTTCCACCCCAGCAGCTCACAAAGTGAAAGTTAATGCTGTGAGATACATCCCTTTTTCCAACGAGACATCAGACATAAAACATTAGACATGAGACATAAAACATCAGACATAAAACATTAGACATGAGACATAAAACATCAGACATAAATCAAATCAGATCTGCAGAAGAAGGGCTTTTTTCCAACCATGCCATCCTTATGCCAGTGTTGTTAATATTGGCACCTCACCCATTTCCCACCTTCGATGCCACCATGTGCCCCCTTCACATTTCTGTCTGCTCCCTTATATTTGCCTGTCTAGAACCAGCCCTGACCAACAAAGATGGTCCAAATATATACTTTAATCCCCAGAGTAGATGGAAATGGAGGAGTGCAGATACCGACTAAGCACCAAATTAACCTGATTTTAACCTGTCTTTGTAAAAGGTCTAAGCTCGGGCTCATCAACATTCAGAACAAACCATAATGCAGACTCAGTTGCTGATTCTTGTAATTATTATATGTTTTTTATGAAATATTCTGTTAAAATAAGCGGAAAATTATAATAATACTAATTATGCTTTTAATAAAGCCCCTTGCAGACTCGTTAATAGAATGGAGACTGTGCAGCTTCTCAATCCGGGGGTTTGGGACCAAGACTAAAATATCTACATCTCTTGTCCTTTCCTAATGATAAATAAAATAATTAAGGTCTGGAACCTTGATAGACCCTTACCTGTGAAGACCAGCAAAATAGCCAGGTTATTTGCAATGTCAAATATTTGACACATTATAGACTAAATCATAATAAAAAAAACAAAAACACCAATTTTTGTGAATGCAATAAAACTTTAATAAACATAAGGCATTCAAAACATCATAACTTAAACATAAGATAAGAGACATCAGTCATAAAATAGGAGACATCAGTCATAAAATAGGAGACATCAGTCAAAAAACATGAGACATCAGTCATAAAACATGAGACATCAGACATAAAACGAGACATGAGACATACAACATGAGACATAAAACATGAGACATACAACATGAGACATATGACATGAGACATCAGACATAAAACATGAGACATCAGACATAAAACATGAGACATCAGACGTAAAACATGAGACATGAGACATCAGACATAAAACATGAGACATCAGATATAAAACATGAGACATAAAACAAATCAGGTCTGCAGAAGAAGGGCTACTCCTGACAGTGTCCACTTGGATGGGCTTTCTTTGGTCTTCAGGTTGAAAGTCCAGACGTAGGTGGGCCCACGCTGTCTGGTCTTGTAGACAGGACACGGGTAGACATTGCGGCTGTCTTGCTTATCTGCAGGGACGGCCTTTAAGAGGATGACCGGAACTGCTGGGGTCAGCTCCTTCAGACGGGAGTCCATAATTACCCCTGCCTACGCAGAGCAGAAGCAAGAACATATTATTATTAAAGGATTCTGCTGCTCTACTAATACAAGTTCACCAAAAGTTAACAAAGAAAATGATTCATTAAGGAAAATATTCAAGACATGAAGTGACTCTGATTGGTCAATAAAAGACTGTGTGTGTACCTGAGTGTCCCAGCGAGCTCCCTCCATGAAAAGGCCGTGTATGTAGGCGCCATCTCTGGGTGGGATGCCGACGTCCTCCTTGCTCATTTTGGTGACATCACAGTACAGGGCCATGTTGTCCAGCGCCCACTCATTGCGGCGCGCCGTGGACTGCATGATGGCTGTGAGAAAGCTCTGTGGGTTGAAAAGTCCACCCAGCCAGACAGATGAAGGCAGCTGGAAGTCCGAGGACCAGGCTTTCAGTTGTTCAATGCGGTTCAAGAGGTCGGCCATCCAGAGGCCCAGGCTGAGTGTGGACGGGTACGCCCAGCGAGTCCAGGAGTCAGGTACCTGGTCCAGGTATAGAGCGTTCTGCAGGGTCTCCATGTCGCTGGTCATAGTCAGCTCTCCCTGAAACATCAGCACAGTTTTAGTGGGCACAGTTTAACTAGGTATCTACCACAAGTATCTGACATGGGAGTTCCGGGTGTCTATGGATACGTTTACTCAGGTAGACATTTCAATCGTACTGTACAATTTTGAAGATAAGATACTGACCTTCAGTCCCAGGTTCAAGTCTCGGAGGGACTGTTTCATCTCCTGTGTGAGGATATTCATGCGCTCACACTCCTGCAGAGCGACCACAACAAACGGGCCTCGCTCTTCCACCTTCCCGTACAGCTCAGTCAAGTTGAACGCTTCGGGAAGCTTTTGCAGAATCTCCTCCAGCAATGTACGCACCTGGACGGAAACACAGCTCGTTTAATCTCATTATATCTTCATGCAATTCACACATATGTTCATGTCTGTTGTGAGGGCTCTATGCTCATCATGTTTATATTGTCTTGAAAGCTCGATCCTCATTCTCATTGTTGTGCATGACGTAGATGTGTATATTAATATTTCTACGTATTCTATTTTATTCATATTTATATGTATTCTATCTGCACCATGGCCCAGGAAGTTTCATACCACTTGACTTAAGTAGGCTTACCTTTTCTTCACGAGTGGTACCAGCGCCCTCGCCAGAGCCCCCATCTCGTGGCTGCATCTCCAGCAATGTGCGAAATAAGATGTCAGAGGTCTGCATCAGGAAGCCAATCTCTGCGTTGGGGTGGAGTCCGCACAGGTAGGGTGACTCGGCAGGAAGATTATCGTCAATGTACTAAAGGAGGACACACAAAACATCTACATTTTACATAGTGTTACAAGTGAAATCATGATTACTGTTGGTTGGTGGTTAACAAAATGAGAATATGCTGGTTGATAGCCGAATGTGGTGTATGGTAACCACACCCAACCAGATGACCCTTAGAGTTATAAGTTACAAAACCCATGTCCCATGATTCACTATTTGAGTCACGTGTGAGATACCTGATGGTAGGCAATGAAATCCAAGCTTTGGGGCAGGAGGAATTCAGGGGCAATGAACAGTTCCCCATCCATCATCTCAGGTCTGATATATTCCTCCAGGTAGGTGCAGCAGAGCCTGCGGTCCCAGTCGTCGTTGATGTGTCCACCGTACATAATCTCTCCAAAAAGATAGCGCAGTTCATTAAAAGGTACCTGCATTCAGACATAAGGACAGAATAGACATGATTTTACTATTTAAATTAAGCTGACCAGACATGGAATTTCAAGTGTTCATGCAGTCTGGAATGAAAGGAGAGTTAAAAGGGAAATAATAGGTCCACAGGTCAAACTCAAGCATCCTTTACCTTAGCGTTTGCCTCCAGGTAGTTGCGCAGAACATTGATGGAGATGGTAAGGTCACCCACGTTGAATGGGTAGCTCCGGTTCCAGCCCTGCGGTCCAAACTTCCGCCGTTCAGCCACCACAGCGTGGAAGTAGCAGAGAGAAAAGAGGATCTGGCTGAACTCGTTCTTCCGGGAGCACGATTCCAGGGTTTCCTAAATGTGAGACAGGGGGCGAAATGTTGAAAATGTGGCCATTTTACTCATCTTAAAGGGTTTATAGTGTTAATAAGCACAGCATGCTTAGCACAGCTGATTATGTTTGCTGACCTGACTGAAGTTGTCCAGAGCTTTATGCAGGTTGGCGTAAATGCCTGTGGGGGGTTCGTTGGTAATCTTAATGGAGTTTTCTAAGATGCCCTGTGGGATGAAGGAGGAAGGCTCTGCGCTGATGAAAACACGTAGGTTGGGGTGGCTAGACGCGGCCTGTTGGTCCAACTTCTTCTCCAGAGTGCTCAACCAGCGTGACACCAGATGGATGTTCTGAGGTTGGAGGAAAAACACAATTAACTCAAAAGCCAAGTGAAAGGAACAGTGATTGTTTTTGTCATTGTGATGCACAACAAGCACAGCACACAGTGCACACAACGAAATGTGAATTTAACCCATAACCTTGCGAGCACTGGGCAGCCATGAAAGGTGCCGGGGAGCACCGTGTGAGGACGGTACTTTGATTAAGGTGGCCTCAGTGACACCTTGGCAGTTGAGGATCTGAGGAGTTCCTTACCTGTATAATGACCCAGTGACCCTCCTTAGCAGCCAGGTCCAGTGCTTGCTCTGCAACCACCTCCTGACCCTGACCCAGAGACACGTTGTGGAAGTTTCTATTGTCAAACGTGAAGCCCAGCTGACGGCCTAAAGAAACAGAAATAAACATTCAGCAAAACACGCAGACACAAACACAGACAAGCAAGGACAGGGGCTTATGTAGGCTCTATGGAAATAGTTAATTATTATTAATGTTATTACTATTGTTAATATTTTATTATATATTTATGTGCTACACTAAAATGCCAAACTCATCTATAATCGACTGGAATTATGCAACATCACTATAACAGCCAGATCCCAATAACCAGTAACTATCAGAGGTTCAAAGCCTCTAATTTTGTTGTCCAGGCAACTGTACAATGACAACACCAACATTGCTGTCGGGGGAGACTTACCATGCTTCTCCACATCTTTAAGGGGGTCCACACCCGGAGACAGGATGAAGAACATAGGAGTGGCTGGCCCTGATTCCTCATACGACACCGCAAAATCCAGGGCACGACCACTCACATACTGACTGCCCAGAGACTCCTCAACAAAATCCCTGCAGAGACAGAGAAACAGCCATGAATGAGCACGGACATTTCCAGAAAGGAACAGAGAACATTTCACAGTTAAGGATTTCTGCTAAGGGCCCTAATTTCAAGTAACACCGTCATAAGCACAATGTCATACATTGAAAGAGGGAAGACGGCAGCGCTACACGGTAGGAGCAAAACCTCAATACGGTTTCACATGTAAACCTTTTTTTTTTTTTTTTTTATCCCACAAGAAAATTTTGCGCTCAACATACTACTCACATAACACTGCATACAGAATATGTATCTCAAAGCATAATTTTTCTAATTAGGAGTCACAAAGGTCCTACAGAGTACAGGAGATTAATGTTACTGCATAGAATAAAAGCATAAAGTACCTCACGGCGTAGGTCATCCTGTCAGGCCGCAGGGCCCGCATCATACAGAGCTTCTGCAGGCCGGACTTGCTTTTCCACTCCGGGGGGAAACCCTCTCTCTCCGGACATTCCGAATCAACAATCTCTTTCCAGCGCTTCGGGGAGCTCTCAATGTCAGTGTCCAGGTTCTTGAACACATCCATAGAAGACAGAGCCTGAGGTGGGGAGAGGATAAATAACGTTACCATTAATATTTTGAAGAACTAATTTCAGGATTATACAGAAAGTATTGAATGTATCTAACTAACATAAGCTTGACTAAAACAGCTTAATTTTCATACCTTGATTCCACCCCAACAATAATCAGACAGGAAGTCCACAGGGGAGGACACACCAGCTTGCACAGGGAAGCGCAGCAGAAAGTCCAGCTCAGAGGGGCTAATCACTTTATTCAACAGCAGAATCTGCATGGAAGAAGAGAGCAGAATTTAGCAGATGCTTCACTGTGTGGGACACATTGTGTGCTAGATGTAACCGAGAATGCAGGCTCACCTGGAAGGCCAGCTGGGCGGTGTAGGTGAGCTTGTCACACTCAAACAGGCCACGGGTTGTGTACTGGAATGCCGACAAGGTGATGGTGTCAATGAGGTTGGTTACTCGCCGTTGCAGGACTGCATCTGGAGTTGACTTCTCCACTGCCTTCTGAAACACTACACTGAAAGCCTGAAATATACAAGCACACAAGAGACACAGACAGGAAGTGCCATCAGATGCTGTTAATTTGGAGGAAAGCAGTAAGGTGACAACGTAACCCTAGATTATAATATGAATTAGGAGAATATTTTAGTTGCAGTGCCTCTTTTACAGATTAATTCTGTAACAAAGCATAATATCATGCAATCTGCATTATTTGTTCAAATGGAGCAAACAAATCATGAGCACGTTACCTTCAGAGAGAATTGGTACATTGGGTGGATTTTGCTGAGGTCATTCATGATGAAATACAACACGGAGGCTCTGGCAGCCACCGGCCGGTAGAGTTCTCGTGCGTTGTTGATCTCGGCCTCCATCACCTTAGCCTCTTTAACCTGGAACAACCAACATCCACATAAAATCAGCACTACATTCACTACATACACAGATGTGGGCAAGATGCCTCTCGGTTAAACAGTATTATTCCTGCACATAGATGATGCAGAGTTCACATAGATGAGTTCAAGTAGGAACAAAAACTTAGCAATGGGCAATAAAGATGAAATATTCATTCCTATGCACTTATTCCAAATGAAAAAATTTAAAACATGCTTACTTTCTCCTCCGTTTCTGCTGCCGTCCGTTTAGTTGTTTCAAGGTTCTCGACTAGCTCTGTGTCGCCCAGGAAGTTTCCAGAAGCAGAGGAGAGGCGGGAGAGCAGGCTGTCCTCCAGAGACTTCAGCTCGATTTTAAACCCATTCTGTTGCTTTGTCAGGTTTGACTAATAACACAGAAAATGGAAAATTGACAAATGAAGACAAAAGTCTTTTCATAATACAAGCAGACCAACAAAAAAAAACAGTCAACAATAGTGTGTGCTCATAATTGTCATAATTTCTGCCATTTGTCCCTTGTGGTGCTTATTAAGAGTATATTTCCTAGTTCCTTATAATAGGACTTTCTTAGAAAGTGTTCTATGGATATACTGCCCCCTATGTGGAGAGTGTTTCATGTTATTGAGCTGAGGGATCTTCAGTGATTTTTGCAGTGTGGGTGGTGGCTCTCTCACCTTTTGCTCTTCCAGGTCAGGCCGTTCCATGCTGACCACAGCAGCTAGGAGCTGGTCCTCCAGGCCATCTCGTGTCACTGTGAAGTTAACAAGTGTGCACTGGGCCTGCAGCTCAGGCTGATAATGAGGGTTGGCCAGCTTGGTGTGAAGAATTAGTCGGAACTTGGGGTTGTACTCACACTCCTTATCTCCAATTTTGATGCACCTTGAAATAAATGGGAAAACAGATCAGCAACCATGTTTTTAGTGTCTCATATGGTTTGATATACCCTGATCTATGTTCATAGGCATGTAATGTTATACGTAAAGACTGTACTGACCGTACAAAGTGTCAATACAATGGTCAACAAAAATTAAATGTATTATCTTATTAAATGATCACAAAAAGGATGTTTTTAAGGCTTCATACCTGCCCTTCTTGATCGTTTCTCGACCCAGTAATGGGCCAAGGACGGGATCGACTGTTTCTTCCAAATTTTCAATGAGAACAACTTCCCCTGCAGCCACTGCTTTCTCAATAGACTCCAAATATCTACAAATCCAACAGAAAATAATACAAATGAATAAATATACCATAAAAAACAGAAATAACTTTATATTAAATACATAACAGGATGCCTACCCGCGCTGTCCAATCTGAACAATGCGAAGCTGGTCCCCATATTTGGTTTTAATCCATTTGATTCCCTGCAGCTGGGGGTCCACCATCAGTGGCCAACGCTCGCAGCTGCTCAGGATGGTGGCATTTTCTGTGGACATGCGATCTGCAGGCAAGCCCTCGTTTTGCCATGCTGCCATGACTGCATCGTCTGTTAGCATGGTGAGGGGGTCCAGCTCTTCAGTCACTGGAATTGGCACCTAACAAATGTTGGATGGTCAGAGGTTATTCCACAATACTTTATCATGCACATAGCAAACATCTCAGAATTTATAAGATGGATCAATAAAACATCTTTTTACATGTACAGACAGGGAATGAGTTGAACATCTATGAAACCCAATGAACAATTTACAGATCTCTTATAACTGTGAATAGTATTCTCTAACTATTTACTCAAACTAAAATCAAACTGGAGTCTGGAACATTTGAGAAAATGTGGCAGCCATACTCCATGTACCATGCCATACAATGCATGTCAACCAAGCGCTACTTTAAGACATGCCAACTCTGAAAAGGTTGTATTTAATCCAAAAGGAATTTGTATGATTTGTGATGCTAATGTGTGCATGTGTTCCACATTCCATATTCATATTCAGAATGCTGAGGTGGTACATGAACCCCAGGCATTTCCCCATGTGAACGGTGTGAGGCTGACGAACCTGCAGCTGGTTCAGGTAGGGTCTCCAGCTCTGCTCCATCAGCTGCTGTCGGTAGTGCTTGGTGAAATAGCCAAGGTAGGACACAAAAGCAGTGATGAGCAGGACGTCACCACACAACATCTTCTCCTGCTGCTGCAGACTATCCACTGAGTCCGTCCAACGCACATTCTCAGAGGCCAGGCCGTCCACCTGTAAAAAAGGCAAATTGTGGTTATAGATCTCATTCTAACTGACATACATGATGTTGTATTTATATAACTCATACACAGTGTGTGAAATTGCGAATAGAAGTTTAGCTATTTATGTTTTTGTTTAAAGCTAGGCATTGGAAATTCTATATCTTTCTAATGTGAACATGCATTGTATACGTGGCACACACCAGGCGGTTGGCGAGGGAAATGGTATTCTGGGTATCTTCAGCCTCTTTCTGGCACTGCTGCTTGTCTGCTGTAGCTTTTTCAAACTTCTCTTGCAATTTGGCCAGGTTCTCATTAAGGAGCTGTCGGTAGAGAAAGGATTCAACAGTTATTAGTGTCAAAGTAAATGAATTACAGGCATGTCTACATTGCTCAGCTGAAGGAAGATGGGGTTGGAATTCACTTACGTTGACCTTAGCCTTGATATGGGCAAGTTTCTCCTGGGCAGATGCCAGATCTGAATTGGCCTGTTTCAAGGCCTTCCTCTTGGGCTCCACCTCACAGTAGACCTCATAATACTTGACAATGTTGATCACCCAAGAGCAGAGGCCAGCAGCAGCGTTGGACTTTGATGCCACCAGTTCAGGCTTGAACTCTGCATCATCCAGGTATGGCTAGATGCTCTTCAGGCAGTTCTCATGGATGTTCTCTTTGTTGAAGTTCACCAGAGAGTCGAGGAATGAGTCCACCTTTGCCATCATGGCCTTGGCGGACTTCCAGCTGCGGTCCTTGGGTACTTTGCCACCAGGTGCCATCAGGACCATAACAGCAGCAGTGACATTGGTCACAGCTGCCACGGGCGATCCGAACGATTTCAGCTCTGTCAGATTGTTCTGTAGAGAGAGTTTTAAAATGTTAGCATCAGATTCTTGTACTTATTCTTCTATTTTTTAATTCACAGCAATGTATCTCACAGCAATAACCAGCAATGTTGGTTTCACATATTTACTCTTAATCAACTAGAGCAAGGTGCACACACCTATGGGCAATTCAGAGCATGCAACTCCACTATAGTCCTACTAACTGCACCATGTTGCCACCACGTTAATTTTATCTACATATGCATGCAAGCCAAATACGTTTTTTTGTGTGGTTCATTAGTCTGTGAGTTCAGCACTCGGTACCTTATTCAGAGTGTTAAGGGCCTCCTGTGCTGCAATCAGCGCTGGCTCCGCTTTGGCCAGGTCCTCCTCACAGTCCTTCGCCTTCCTCTGTACTACCAAGTTGATGTTGGCTACTTTCTGCTCCTCTTCATTTGCAACTGCTTTCTCATGGTCCACTTTATCTTTTTCCACACCAACCTCCAGGATCAGCCTATCAGCATCCTCATTCTTGATCTTCAGTACTTCCTCCTGTGCTGCCAGCTTGTCCTTAAGGGCATCCACCTAGAAACAAGGACACAAATCAGAGCTTGAAAGAAGTTACGTTACATTTTGTGTAAAGGACTTGAGTTGAACCTGAATTGAGAGGACTCACCTGGGCGGAGGTACTTTTAAGCTTCTCAAGTCCATTGCCCAGCCTCTCCATATTGCTGGTCAACATTTTCCTCTTCATAGCCAGCAGGTTCTGGTACAGTTTGATTTGCTCCAGGAAGGACTTGGGTGTTGTGTAGTTGTAGCGCCGTTCATCTGACAGGAAATTCTTGGAGGCTTGGTTCACGCTGACGTGAACATGGGCCATGAACTTGCTGACCGAGACCCTCACTTATGGCTACACCAAGAGAAATGTGTGTTAGAAGCAACCAATTATTGAACATTTTTGAACATTCTAGCATATATTAAGACATTTTATGACCCAGTAGCTGCTAAGTACTTAAAATGGTTTTGTAGCTGTTCAACCCACCTTACTTGCATTAGAAATGGGCAGCTAAGCTAGGAAGCAGCTAGTGTAGAAGCTTTTCTACAACTGCTGCTGTATTTAGAGTCTGGTATATTTACTATAAAACACATTTATAAAGAAATCATGTCTCAGATAAGATGGCCTCACCTCAATGTTCTCCACTTCCTGCAGGAAGCGAAGGCTGACAGACTCCAGCGCCTCCTGCGGCCACTCATGAAACCAGTCAATGGCTGTGCAATTGACCAAAGCGGGGAACTTCCTGCCGCGCACCCTGAGGGTGGAGCCCACGGGAGAGAAGCAAAGCACCACCTGCAAACAGATTAGTGGCATTGGTATTCTTTTCCAAAATCAAATGGGGCAGTTTAGGCAAAAATATGAAGAGCAAGAAATGTTGTTTAAATCTAATTCAGATTCTAAGATCGCAAATGTTCAACAAAAGATTACCTTGATATTTTGTCTGACTCGATCAATGAAGAAATTCCAGCAGTTCTCACGGGTGTCGGCCAACCCCACGCCTCGAATTTCCTTCCTCATGCTGCTAATTATGTTCTCCACTTCATCATCGGGGAACAGGTCAGGGATCTCTCCTGTGTTTGGGAAGAGGAACATTGTCACAACAGGAGAACAGTGGTTGTGGGGACATTCTACCAGTCAACTTAACATGTACAGCTGTAGAATAGAGCATGAAAGGAGATGATAGCATCTCTGGTATATCTCCTGGTATAGATGTTAATAACCAGGTCTATATTAAAAGCTTACCTGATGCTAAAAGATCATTTATCAGGACAAGGAATTTCTCATCCGCAACCTGTGCATCCGTCATCACGAACACCGTGCCAATATTCTTTACTCCGGCCTTGAAGCATATCAAGTTCAAATCAGCCTGAAGAAAAAAAAAAAAAAAAAACGCGAATGTCAGACCCTGACATCTGCAACCCTTCCCCACGTTCACCTGGGACTTCAGTAGAAGTGTATGAACAAACTGAACTGCACGAGATTCAATAAACTGAAATCACTGTTAAATGAAATGTACTTTCAGGCTGTGCTGCAGTCAGTGATGAAAAATTGAAAAAACATGAAAAATTTAGTGTTTCTTTTCTTATGGCAGCCATTCCCATTCACAATATGACAAATATGAATGTGGAACAAATATCAATAGTTTGTAGCAGAATGCACTCACATTGAATGAAAACCACCATGCGAGCTCACAGTGGCGTTAAAAGTTAGATGGATTAAGGAAATGACTAACCTTGAGGTCTGGGATGCCGTAGCCCTTTTTTAGTGTGAGCTGGAATACTTCCAGGTTGCTGATGAATGCAGCGAGCCTGGTCAAACTCTGCTTCCCGCTCCCTCCCACTCCCACCAGCAGTGCGTTTCCACGGGGAGATTCAAGGATCCGGCTGATCCGGCAGCTACAGAGGAGAGACATTGAGAACATTAGGCTACCAGCATTTAAATACCATCATTCACCAGTCGTCAACATTGCAATGTCTCCTTACATGTGGCACATGGCGTCCTCAAACAGCACCAGGTTCAGGGCAGCATTAATCTCGTTGTAGCGGCTCAGGGCCTCAAGCATCGTTTTGTTCAGGACCTCCAACGATTGCACGGGCATGTACTTGGGGTTGTCAAGGCCCATAGCAAAGTGGCAGTACATATTAAAGCGCTGTGCCTCCTCCACTACCTCGTCCATGCCCTGCAGCAAAAGAGATTAAAAATGCAGTAATCGTCAGTGAGTCTGTGATTCCTTGGACTAATGATGCAAGCTAATGGTTTGCACTCACCTCAAAAAACTGTTTCACCATTTCTGCCTGTAGCTTGTCAAAGGTGGAGAAGTCCTTCTCTTCAACCATCTTATCTTGGTATACCCTGTTCGACTCATGCAGGTAAATTTTCAGCAGATCCTGCGGGGCCTTCAGACACTCGTGGGTGCAAAAAAGGATGCCCTGAAGCCAAAGAAATCAGACAATGGTCATGATCAAAGGTAAGGTAAGCCTAAGCCAAAAGGTTCTAGAGAACAATCACATGAATACCTACAAAACTACGTATCCAATGTCAAATCATGCAAACATTCACATCTGTCAACAAACTTCTGCTTTCAAGTACACTAATACTGGGACACATGTTATTATGTTCCATTCAAACCCATTTGTATAAAACTAAGCACTAGCTATAAAGTATGTATAAAGAGCTATGAAGCGCTTAGTGAATTCAGGCATGGTGCTGACATAGGATCGGACCTTTTGCACTACGCCAGATTATGAAATTTCTTTCATATCGGTCATTTCACTGTGTAATTATTGCAGAGTCCAGTACCTGGAATATGTTGGAGAGGTCTCTGACGTTGAAGATGTAGTGGAACTTGATGGCAGTGGGCAGGAAGGTGGTGGCCACGCGCTCATGGAGGCCCAAGGCCAACTTAATCAGCCGAGGGACGCTGCGCTGCAGAATCGGGTCAAAGCCCTTAGCCCCAACGTGCTGAGACAGGATGTTGCTGTAGATGGTGGTCAGAGCATCCGCACCAGGGAACGAAAGAGCGAACGCTGCGAAATGTCGCTGAAAGAGAGATGGGAGTGGAGGAGGAAGGAAAGGATATTAGTACTGGAAAGAAATCATTAACGAAACACATTGCATCTTTCTCTGGAAGAAAGTAATTTAAATGTGAATTTGCCAATTTTTCTTATAGTTATTTTTTTCTGTCCCTCTTGAAGTCCTTTCTTTTGGTTTCTAATGTAAATCTTTTGACCAATAAAAATATATATCTAAAGAAAGTTTATAGAAAACTATAAACATTTATTTTATAATGAAATTATAATTCTAATCCCTGAAAATGACTGGATGCAGATGTCATGGCAGCTTTACTTCCTACACTGGCTTCAGTTGTCAGTGTGTGTGTCTACGTGAGTGTGTATGTACCTGCAGGCGTGGGTTGATGGTGAAGCTGCCAGCTGTAGGATTCATGCAGGAAATGTACTGAATGTTGTGGATCTCCTTCAGCTGGAGTTTATTCCGGTCATACCTGAAAAAAACGTACAAGTCTCTTTTTACACATGTGCATGCATTCAAATGCATAACCAAACACACAGAATTTTTTATCATGACATTTGCATAAATAAAAACTAACCCTAACCTGAGACAAAGGTTAATATCCAGAGTGACTTACACTCAGTAGTTAAAGGGACAGTCCCCCTGGAGAGGGTTAAGTGTCCCGCTCAGAGACACAATGGTACTAAATTGCAATTCAACCTGTAACTGTGGTCTTTTGGTTCGGAGGCCAGTGTGTTACACACTCGGCTACTAATACACGTGTTACTATCTATCAAGACGTCTCTAAGCCTATACTTCCTTTTTTAATCTTTTTTTTAATTTAATGGACCAAAATTGTCTTTTCTTTCCTCTAAATAATTTCACTGAAATAATGACTAAAAGCAACCATTCTGTCTTACCAGTGTTTGTAGTCCATATGCTGCCGTATGAGGGTGTGAGGCTGCACGGTCCCGTATGTGTCCACCTCCGGCATATTCATGTCATCAATGAAGTAGATCAGCTTTTTGTTGCCTTGGGGGCCGTAGTTCCTCCCAGCCTTTTTCTCCAGTGGCTTCTCCAGTACAGCTGAAGTCAAAGGGTCAAACATGACAAACACTCAATCATGTCCTCACACACACGTCAATAGAATGAAAGGGAATGGAATTAGAGGGGAGGACATACCTTGCAGCATAGCTGAGGTGGTGTAGTAGTTGAAGGGTACATTTTTGATGGCATATTTTTCAGGGTCCAGAGAGCTCAGCTGGTGCCCCACTATGACAGACTTGCCTGTGCCAGCGGTGCCCACAAGCATGACTGGCCGCCCCCAGTCCAGCAGTCGGTCCATCAGGTAGCTCAAGCGCACTGTTTCTGTGGTGGGCACTAAACAGGCCTGGACAACAATTAGCAGAAAAACCCATTACCATCAGATATTCACACATTTTGTCAAGGTAATTTCTTGTGCGTAAACTAAAATGCTCGAACAAACAGTGGATGCATACAGTACTGACAGTGTTTGTGGGTCTAGGCTCCAGTTCCATGTGTTAATTATATGTAATTACATTACAGTAGTCCATGGTGCTGATGTATGTTGTGTTTAGGGATTATACTATGGTCTGACTAAATACCAGGTTTTGATTGCTTGATACCTGGGAAAAAATGCGCAGTGAAATGAAATGAAGAAAGTGAAAATGCAAATACCAACCTGCATCGGAACATTTGGGTCCAGCTTAAATTTAGGGACCATTTTTGACCAGGGTTCAAACGTCTTGGTAGCAGGGTCAATGTAGTAATCAAAAACTATGCCCTCTGATGGGAACTTGATGGTGTCGAACTCAGTCACCCACCACTTACTGAACTCAACTCTGTAGTCAACCAACTGCAAAGAAAAACAGCAGAAGATATATAATGTTATAATGAGTATAATGGTAACGAATTATATAAATGTAAACCTATATCCATCCATCCCACGTGGTCCTAGAAACATTTCTCACCTGGTCCTGGAACATGGTTCCACCGAATGCCCAGATAGCGGCAAAGACAAAATAGAGCTCGTACAGCTCCTTGGGGGAACCAGGCGGCGCCTGCTCTGGGGTGAGCAGACTCTCCAGCAGATAGCAGAGCGTCTGCACCATGCTCTGCTCTGGGACTGGAATGATCTTCTTAAACCTGCACATCACATAAGCAGTGATTAAAGCAATAATTGTAGATGTTTTTATCTGAAATTGAACATCCTCATGTGGCTACTCATGTGCTTATAGAAATCCAACATTGTGAAAGAAGAACAGAAAAGAATAAAAAGAATCATTGGTCTGTTTTGTCTTAACATGATAATCTGCTAATTTGTAATTGTATGGATGATTGTAACCTTCACATGTACGATCTTATCTGGTTCTAGTCATAGTATAGTGTGTTTGAGCAAGAAACACACAGGAATGTCAGAATGTGTGGAGTTTGCTTTGCAAAGGAAGTGTTAGTGACAGAGGAAACATGGTTGAAGATAATGTGAAAATACAATAAGATTGCATAGTACTAATATTAATTCATATTATTTATAGTTACTTCTACATTTATGGCATTTATCAAACGCATTACCCTACAGGTCGTTACCTTAATCTAAGTGTCTCCAGGCATGGAGGTAGGTATTTGTCAAACAGAACGGTCAGGTTATCCTTCTCTGACTGGACTTCTCTGCTGTTAATCCAGCTGGAGACTGGGGGATTCCACCCCAAATCTGCTGGATTGATGTACAGAATTCCTGTGGAACACCAATAAAAGCAGTGATTCTTAGTCTTGTCGAAAATAGAATTCACAATATATCCACATTGAGTCGCGCCCAACTCAACCTTTTCCATGCAAATTTTCAGTCATTCTGTGAGATTATGATGTTATTAGGTATTATTGTGCATACATGTATTATGTTTTGGATACTGAGTGTATGTATGTTTGTGGGTTGCCTGTGCAATTTGTCAAAAAGTCAGTGGTTGTTGAAAAACGAGTCAGTTAGAAATGAGAATTAAAATTTTGTGTGAGACAGACAGGCCAATAGTAATTTGTTTAATGGAAAGTAACTTATTAAATGAAAGTCTTTACTATACCCTTAAATTAAAACAGCAAATTAGGAGCACTGATCTACTATGTTTGGATCTATAGGTGTGTATGTGGTGTGTGTGTGTGTGTGTGTGTGTGTGTGTGTGTGTGTGTGTGTGTGCGCGTTCAATACTGACCTGCGCGGGACACTGTGGCAGGTGTGGCGGTTCGTAGGTGGCTGATCTCAAAAACCAGCCGCATTGTGGGGTTCAGTGGAATTCGCTCATTACTGGCTAAGGTGAGAATCTAAATGTGTACACACACACACACACACACACACACAGCATTAACAGACCAAATAGATACATGCACATGCTGAATACAACAGTCCTACATTAAACAGACACACAAACACAATCTTAAAATACCAAAGTAAAAAAAAACTGTACACATGTATCTGTACCTTGTTATCATCCATGACTGTGTTCAGAGACTCAATCCACATGGGATCAATATCACCATCCAGCACAATCCACTTTGGCCCAGCATGTCTGACGTTAGACAGTTCACGCATGATGCACGAGAAGAGACCTGCCACAACAGACACAGGGTAGAAGTCAGACAACATTTTCCTTACCTGTTTATGCCATGTTTTAGAGAACTTAAGTTAAAAGCAAAGTTATCATACACATTACATCATACACATTTTCAAAGAGTTATCAGAAGAAATGCACACCATCTTTCCACTCGCGCGTGGCCGGGTTTATGATGCCGAACAGCTCGTCGTTGGTGACAGCTTTGGGGTTCAGGTCAGCCCACACTGGTCGGCGCTTCATGTTGTGGTAGGTCTTATTCAGAGACTTTAGCACTTGTGACTTCCCAGTGCCAGCGTTGCCAATAATAAACACTGAGTGGCGGACGGCCAGCAACTCCTCCAGTTGAACTACCTGAAAGAAAGATCGAAACAAAGAGAAAAGATGAAGGAATTTCCTAAACGTTCACAGGTACAGTTTTCACTGACAGACTCATTGATTGCAGGGTCAGTATAATTTGAATAAGCTTTTAAACACTTTTGAGATGATGACCACTACATAGAGACAAATTACAGGACCGCAGGAATTTAGGGGACCCACAGTCCTGCAGTTTCTGGAATTGACTGCCCCTTTACCCCTTTATCAATCTTTACTGAAAAAAGGTGACTGGCTGACAACAAGACTGGCTGATCTGCTTCTAGCTTTATGGTGGCAGAAACCACAGGATACCTTCATATATCTTATGGAATTAACTGATCATTGGACATAAAAAATACTGTGCAGGTGGTTTCTATTGCGGACTATTGGTGTAGATGTCAGAAAAAGACAAAAACCACCAACACTGTAAACTATCAAAATCTCTAATGTCAATTCAAAATAATTTATATTTACGGCATTTATCAGACGTCCTTATCCAGAGCAACTTACTATCAGTCCACCTGAATATTTACATATTGAAACTACCATCGGTTCAAGACTTACCTTCAGAATAAATTTATCGTCAGCCTGCAGTTTGAGTTCCAGCACAGACTGCTTAACAACCGCCTCAAAATCCAGGTCCTGCTTGCGAGGGATCTCCAGGGCAGGGAATAGATCTCCAATAAGGCCCATGAAGACCGGCATGTCATCTGTCACAATCTTTGGAATGTTGAAGTCTCGAAGTGCTCGCATCAGGACCTGGTTCTCACTTCGGCCGGGGTCCCCACGTTTCAGAGCACCCGCCACCACCAGCACAGACTTGATGGCTCTCAGTCCCCAGTCATAGTGCTCCTGCAACAAAGGATTGGGGTGAATACAGTAATCCTGGCTAATCAACTTTATTTAAACACTTGAACTGTCTTTGACATCTTGATATTGAGGATGTTTTGGAATTGGCCTTGAGGATTCATTGACCCCCCTTTCCAACTGGTGACTAAATATGTTTAAGCAGAAGTGATATAAGACTCTATATCTAAAACAGTGCAATTTAACATTTTTTTTTTTACTGTGGCTATTTCTGGTTCAAATATGTCATGCAACTGTATCAAACCAAAATGGCATGGTTCAGCGTACCTGCTTCGAGAGCAGCTCCTTGCAGAGTTTGTACAGGGTGATAAACTTTCTGGCCAACGGTCTGGTCTCGAGGAAGCCTTCTGCCACCAGCATGATCTCACAAATGAGCTCGAAGTCTGGGACCACCATTGCACATGGTCTAGGAGAGAAAAAGAGAAAGTCAATACGGCACAATCTATTGGTCAAGGCAGAGAGGACGGGCCTTCACTCACCGAAAAAGAGCCTTAAGATTCTCAGGCAGCTCGGTGCGGCCAGCGTAGCCAGGGTTCATGGTGATGAAGATGCCAACCGAAGGTACCAGGCTCACCTCTTCCCCCATTAAGTCGAAGCGTTGTTTCTTTTCTCTGATTGCATCCTGGATGCTCTTTACCTGCAGAAAACACTCCTGTTTTAACACTGACCTCAGGATCATGTTGCTCAGTAAATCTACACATTTTATTGGCGCCAGTTTGGGTGATGAAATGACCCACCACAAAACTAGTTCCACTGGCTTCAGTAATAGCAACAGTGGGCATTCAAGATGAGCAACATTTGACTGGTAACTCATAAAAGCAATCCATGGATTGGATTGTATAAAATGGATTGTATAAAATGGAATAGAATATAAACCGGGATTAACACTTACTTGCACTGCTACCACTGACAGCACCTCTACAGAGATCCTGTTAAACTCGTCAAAGCAGCCCCATGCCCCTGTCTGGGCCAGACCTTTGAAGATGTTTCCGCAGGACTGAAGGGAAAAAAGGGGAAATGAATGAATAGGAAATGAGAAATCAAGTGAAATAAACCAGTCTTTACTATGCAGCAAACTGTTTCGTTTACTTAGTGGTGAACAAATGCAGTTGTGCAAGTGCAGCAGTGTTACCTTGTAGTCCATCTGCTCAGAGCAGTTAAACACGTAGACCATGACGCCCAGGGCCCGACCCAGGTCTTTGGTGGTCTCTGTTTTGCCTGTGCCCGCAGGTCCAGCTGGGGCTCCGCTCATGGTAAGATGAAGTGACTGAGTTAGAGTTATATAGCACCTGTTACACACACACACACACAGACACACAAAAAAGGTCAAACCCAATGGCATCTTAACCTCATTATTAATTTACTCAACAAGGAGTGAAACAGGAACATCATAACCTGCTCAGTGACTAACCTGTCAGTAAGGGGGGTGATCACCAGTCGTGGGGTGTTGCCAAGGTACTCATAGGAGTAAAGGAACTGGGCATCGCAAATGTTAACAAAGCAGTGCATTTCATCCTAACTCCAGCGGTGTCTGAGCTGAGATAGCCACAGAAAGTCTTGAGAGTTCTCAACCTGCAGACAAAAGACACGTTGAGCCATTTATTCTACAAATAATCACGCAAAATGCACAAGACGCAGCACAAATATAACCAATGACCAACCACTGGAATGAGCTCATAAATGGGGGTTATATACATAAACTGGAAGAGTGCAGTGACTTTCTTCCATATTTTTATTTGTGCGCAAGGAAAACAGAATTACCTCCTGTAAAATGATCTTGGCCACCACATCTCTGGCGTGGACATCAATGGTGCAGACAGTCATGATCTTCTGTCTGTCTCCTGGTGAGAGCTGGCCAATCAGCATGTTGATGAGGGTGTTGAGCTGTTCGATCTGCTTCGCGCTGTATTCCTTCATGGCATTCTAATCGCCATTCTCCAGTCGGGTAAACGCCGACCCTACATCTTCTGACCAGAATATCTGTGAACAATTGAGGGCCACCTGGAATACAAACATCAACACACATGCTCCTTCAGCAACATACATACAAACGCGGATGCAAATATATACATATACATATACTGTATATATATATAACCAGTATATAGTGTACAAAATGCATAAACTAACCTGGGCTGGGTAGTCCATTAGCCACTGCTGCCGGGGTTTGTCCTTATAGGTACTGACCGCCTTAGACATCTCATGTCTCACTGTGGCCCTCATAGCGTCCAGCACGCGGTTTAGCCACAATTCAACCTACACACACACATAGAGAACAAGTTGGAACATATGAACGGATGTAACAAGTGATTCTAAGGCGCTCTGGATACGGGTGTCTTGCTAAATGTCATAAATGCAAATGTAAATACAGACAAGGTGGGGTGGATTACCTGGCCAGTGCAGTCACAGGCTTGGCTGAAGGTGACAAGCTCGTCCTCTTTACTGAACATACCCACAGAGGTCTTGGTAGGGTTCTCATCAGTGTCACGGTCGAACTCGAGTTTTCCTATATTATCAAAAAGTTTGGACAAATGTTTCTGAACCTGAAAAGAACAAAAAAATTGAAATCAATAAAGTGTTTGATTTGAGAAGAAGAAAAGCTTCTTGATCACAGATTAAGCAGACACAGTTGTGTCTCAACAATTTAATGCAGGTGTTATGCTGCAGTTTAAAACTACCTGTTGTGGCTCAGTGCCGTTGGACAGTATGTCCAGCAAGTCAGCAGATGAGATGAAGTAGAACCGAGGGAAGGCCAGCCTCTTGGTGTCCAGGTACTCTACCAGTGCTTTCTCACACAGAGCTAGCCTGCAGCAACACATAGATCAGGTGTGCGTGTTATACAGGGAAGAGCAATGCTCACACCGGAAAAAATTCACATTCTTAATCACCATATGTTGCTTATAGGGCTAATCAAAAAACCCAATCAATGACATCAAGAATCAATATGATAATAACAATTGAATTGAACAATGAAAAAAATTGAATAAACTAGGTCCACACCTCTCCTGGATGTCCTCTAGTTTGTGAAATAGTCCAGGTTTGCCGGTGCCCTCAATAATACTGGGTGTTTTGGGAAGGTCCTCAGCCAGTTCTTTATAATCTGTGTCAATGCCATCAAAGCGTTTGGAGTCCTGTGAAAAAACGACACAGTTAATATGGGAAGAAAAACGTAGAAACACAAAAGAGTGAAGAAATTAATATCAAACATACACTCTGCCTTTTTCTTACCTCAGCTAACTGGGAACGAATGTCTTCAGAGCCAATGAATATGCTCTCCAGGTGGGACCAGGTCCTCTGAACCTCCAACCAAATGGAGATGACTGAATCAGCTGTGGAGAGCCGCTGCTGCCAGCCTGAAATCTCCTCTAGAAAGTGAGCAATGTATTTAGAGGTCATGAGGTTCTGAATCTGTACTTGGTTGTCCTCCAAGGTCTCCATCATCTCCTCATCTGCCTTCAAAAGAGGCACACTGGTGCGTGGGTGGGGCTCAAAGGTGAGAGCCATGCCTGACCAGGTTGAATCCAACTTCGCCAGCACTTTCTCCATGGCCATCTCCTGCACGGCTCGTTCCACAATGGTCCGTACTTCATCGTCGTAGTTATGCAACTCCAGGCGCATGATATCCGCCAGCGTGGTGTTGTCATCTGTAGTCAGATGAACTCCAGTAGCAGTCATTAGCTGGTCCCAGTGCCGCTGACGGACGGCAGGTTTCTGCATCTCTGCCACAGCCGAGAGGGAGGTGAGCGTGTTCCGCACTGTTCCTTCCAGTCCAGCGTACGTGTCCCAAGTACGAACCTCTTTGACCAGTGCAAGCAATTCTTTGAGCATCTTCTTGAACTCCGTCTCTATCTGTTCCAAGTCCACTTCCTTATAGCGACTGCTAGTCCAATCCTTCAAGCTAGTCTGTACCACAGTAACCAGGTCCCACAGGCCCTTGAGCAGTGCCAACTCTTTCCGGCACTGCCGCAGTTGCTGAAAGTCTTGGATGTTCACATCAAACAAGCCGGCCGCCTCATCCAGCTTCGCCATGGTGGACTCTTTATTTAGTACCTGTTTGTGAGCCTGCTGTAGCTTTCCATAGGGATCGTCACAGTCATACCTGCATAGAGGAAATAATTAACCCAGAGGCAACAACTCAGTTAATATAACATTTCACGTGAAGATTAATATTTGTAATCTATTTAATAAGTACTTGACAAGAGGGTGAAATGGTGCTGTCTTGTGTGTTTCTGTGTGGATCGTTCCCTTTACCTGCGTCTTGTTTACTCTCAGCACTCCTCGCTCTGTGCTTCATGATGTATTATGTATGTGTTTTTGTGTAAATCTAATAATATAAATGTTCTTACTTTCTGGAATAAAATGTTTGGAATAAAACTCATTTGCACCTGCGCTCTAATTTCACCCTATGCAGTTATTTTACTCGTACATTTTAGCCTGTTTAATACCTGAAGGGTCCAATTGTGCGGAACGTCTCCCTAAACTTGTGCTGCTCCACATCAAAGAAGGCACACCTCTTCTTGAGACTTTCCACTTGAATGGCTTGCAGTGGTGCCAGCTCCTGTTTGACTAGCTCTGCCTGATTCTTAAGCTCCACCCATTGGTCTGGAAGTTCCTGGAATGACAGAACAATGACAGAATTCATGTAAATGTGCACCGTGACTCCATGCTTTTTGTTGCTGAGCTATACAATGTCACAAAAGCTGCACTGGGATGCTGGTCGCTATGATTACCTGCAATTGTTTGAATGCAATCTCTGGAAGCTCCTGCTGATAAGACCTGAGAAGATTGACGATATCCTGCAGGGGTATGAACATTGTGTCTGCTTTGCCATCCATTTATTTCACTTCCATCAGATTACCCATGACTGCCTTCAGGCCGTTGTAGTCATTCTCTCCAACCGCCCTGCCAATCCCAGCCTGATTAGAAGTGATGAACTCCGCCAGCACTGAGAGACTATTCCACACAGACAGACAAATATAATGAACAGCAATTAAGATCAATTAATATGTACCCATGATGCACCTGGATGTAGAAACATTTCACTGTACGTATGACGGTAAAAATTTTGAAACACGTATCTCACAAAACTAAACAGATTTTGAATCAGAACAATGAAAATACCTCTTGGTGACGTCGTCTGTGAGATGTTTCTTGAACATCAAGCTCCATTGTTCGACAATGTCCAGCAGGCTGCTCTTGAAGGTCTGACCATCGACTCTTAGCCATTCCTGGAACACGTGGACAGGTTCAAGCTGTTGCAGCTCCTCGTAGAGCTGCTTGTAGTGGTCCAATTGCTCACGGAACTGTTCTAATGAGGCTGGACTTTCCTCGACACCCTCAATATCAATTTCCTCATCTGTGATCATGCGCCCATACATGAGGAACTTCTCCAGGAACATTGCGCGATCTTGTTCATAGACGTAGGCATAGCACTTCAGCGAGTCTCGATGCTCACAGCAGTGAGCAATGGCTGACTTCACACGATCATTCATCAGATGACGCATCTCTACAAGCTTTGCCATGTTCTCCATGTCCGCCTATGTCCACAAAGAAAGAGACAAATGAGACAAAGATAACACCAGAAAATAAGTAACATCAGAAACAATTTTAGGATTTAGATTCATATTTAAATTTTAGTGCTGACGTGCAGATAAATAATTACCTGGTAATGAGGGAAGCCGCTATGTTCGGACAGGCGGGGCACCAGAGAGGAAATCCTGAAGATGTCATTGATGAGGCCCTCAATCAGCTCAGCAAAGCCATCTGCAACTCCAGTCTCCAAAGATGGCTGAAACACCACCTCAGGAGGCTGCAATTCTAACTGCACCTGGAACAGGGGACCTAGACCTGGCTCATTGTCTGGGTTGAGGAAACAGATAAAGGAGATGTTAGGAGTTCTCATCACCAAAAAGAACATAAAGAAAAAAAATAATCATACCTGTGTTTTTGATGAAGAACATCATTGAACACTCAATGCTGCAGGAGAATCCATAGACAAGCATTTCATCTATATAATCCACGTACGACTTCCACTCCGGGGATGTGCTGTCAGCTTTGAATAGCTCCAAATTACTCTGAAATACCACGTTGAAACATGTCCATTACAAACAGAAAGCAATTTCGAAAAAAATGTAGGAGAACAGCATGTTTTTATGATACTAAAAGTTTGGGTCCTGACCTCAAGCAGACTCTGGATCTGGGCACCATCGTTCCGAATGCCATCATAGAGCTTCTCCAGTCTTTCCCTCCTGTCCTCCAGACACAACAAAGTACCTGCCCAGCTCTCCATTCTCTCAAACACAGGGCTGACCCACTTCTTCATGATCTCCTGGATCTGCTCTACATTGTCCTTGGCGCTTTGCAGGTTCTCCTCCAGCTACTGAACATGGTCACGGATATTCTCGATATACTCCCCAATTCCTGTCAAATTCAAAGGCAGGTCTCAATAGGACTATAGGACTTTATGTGTTTCACTAAACTGATAATAATTTCAGAAGGCTTAACAGCATTTCTTTTAGATTTTTCAAGAGTATATCTGTGATTTAAAGTAAAATGCAAACACGTTGCAGCTAGTAGGCAAAGAAACATTTTTCTGAAATGGCAGAAGATAAGGACACAAAACAAAGGCTCACCATCACTGGTCCAGACGATTGACTTCTCAGCTTTGCAGAGCTCATTATTGATGTAGCTGAACTGAACCCGGATCAATGGGCGTTCTACCTCCAGTACGGAGCGAACAATCTTGTTGTACCATTTGGTCACCTGCTCCAGGTCGGTCACATAGTTCCAGAACACTTCCTTTTTGGAGAAGACCTCTGCTGCAAAATCTGGGATGTCCATTTGCTGCTCCTTTAGGAACTTGATCTCCACCAGAACTGAAACCAACTACAGCAAAAGCACCAATATTAGTGTACGTTACAGCTATTTTAAGTATGTGTCCAGATTTGTCGGGAAAATGAACAGACAAATGACTTATTTGTACATCTGACCCACACCTCTGCTGACAGAATCTTAACACTGTTGCTCACCTGTGGACTGAAGTTGACTGAGATGAGCTGCGTTCTCTGGTCTCTCTGTATGAGCGGTTGACTGAGGTTGTACTCCGATATCTCCCTGACGGACGTGGTCCACGTCTCGTACAGTTTACCTGAGTAACTGTGAGAAACAAATCAGCAGCACCAAATTAAAAACCATAATGTCAACTCCACAAACGAGTGATTAATACATATGCATTTAAAGTTGATCCAGGGTATTGAAAGGAAAATTTGTATCATGGAAATATTGATTTAACATCAGTATGTTAACTGCAGCAGCTAATGTTGTACATTTACAATTGCTCTGTGAAATATAACATTTCATTTCCAATTACTCTCTGTCTTTATGGAATAATTCATTTTAAACATGTGGCTGTTGTTGGTGATTGTTGTCTTGTGTTTGGCTCGCTCTTATGCTGGTAACTGGAAGTTCAACATGTCAAAAACTGGGGTAGGTCAATGAGGGAACCATGAATACCATCAACCATCAATACACGTACTGTGTCACGTCTTCGGTGTTGCCTTCCCAGGGAGGTACTGCATATATGTGACTATTATTTTCGACTGTATTATACACGCGTATACTACTCACCTTTTAAGAAGATTCTCAATTTCCTCATACTTCTGGAATGTTTCCTTTGCTTCACCTGCCTCCATACACCTAATCATATTAGAGCAAAAGAGAGTCAGTCAGTACTACTGTTAACAGTCAGCACAGAAACTCTAGTGAATCCTACTGCATCATCAACTTACGGGTCCGAGACGAATCGGAAGTTGTTGAAGGAAATGTGAATACGCTCCTGCAACTGCTGGGCCCATTTTAAACCTCCAGAGACAGCTGGCATGTTCTTACTCACAGCTGCATAACCTACGTGAACAAAAATTGAGGAAAAAAATTAAATTTGATGACATTTCCGCTCTCCAATGGATAATTCTTTAACACTGTAGGTTGTCCCAAATTCCATTATTCTGACATTATCTTAGGCTTGTGATTAATTTATAGAATTGATGGCAGTGTGATGGTGGTTTGGTGTGTTTGTGGTTCGATCTATAATTTGGTTCTGGTTTTAGAGGATGAATTTAAACAAAAAGCTTATAAAGTTTTCAACACAATTCATATGTGAAATGACTACTTGATCATTTAGAATTGAAGTCTCCTCACCAGGTTGCTCCTCCAGCTGCATGCGTTCTCTGAAAAGCTGTAGGCAGGTGTCCATCTCAGCACTGAACATGCGTATCAGAATGGGGTATTTCTCCCGAGCTTTGCAAGCCACCATAGGCCGGGCGAGCAAGGTGCCAAACATTTCCAACACCTGGAAAATGCAAATTCAACTTTAAAACGTTACCAACATATCCACGATGTTTTAAATGTTCTGTTTCTTCCATTCAAAAATCTTATAAATACATTTACAGTGCGTGTAACAAGACCGACCAAACACCACAGACATGGCAGCCTGCACTTACCTTGAAGGCCTGCTCAAGGCCTGAAGCAAGATTAAAGGCCTGTTCAAACACTGCGCCAAGAGACCGCTCTGCATTCTCCACTTTTTGGAGGAAACAACAAGCATCCACTTCAAAATCCTGCAAAACAGTGAAAGAGTTACATTTCGTTAGAGAAGAGTTCACTCGGCACCACGTACAACTCCTACAAACATTCAAGTACCTTGTTTGAAACGTCCAGGCAGTCAGATGTCTTCTCACAGAAAACACTGAACGTCTCTGTGAAGTCCTGGTGTAGCAACTGCGCTATTTGTGTGTGGGTCCTCCCCTTGACGCCCGAAAACTCCATCTTCTTCAGTCTCTTCAGTTCCACCACAGTCTGCAGTATTCTCTGCAACAGGACAGGATTTAACGCGTGAACAATTAGTAACAAAAATCAAAAATGAACCAAGATACAGACCATGCGATCATAAAGCCTCACCTCAACAGTCTGCAGTCTTTGAACGAAGCGGTCCAGTTCAGCAAATACCATTTTGGTGGGAAAGGCCCAGGGCTTGACCTGCCTGTCGCCAGTCTGGTACTGACTGAGGCAGCCCCTGTGCTCCTCAAACACCATCTTGATGTGCTCCAGGTAGTCCAGGGCTGTCCTGACCTGAGTTAGATTTTCTAGAGTATCGCCTCTGAGGATATCCTGAGAGTTCAGCTGTTTTATAGCCTATCAAGAGGGCAACATTAGAGTAAATGTAAGCAATCATATTTTTTAAAAAATCATTCACAAAATGTTCATTTATCAGTGCTTTTTTAGGTATTAATGTCTGATTATTTAAATAACATAACACTTGGTTCAAATTTACTGGTCAAAATTTTACACGAATTCAATTCAAATTCAACAAACGCTATTTATCCAAGAGGGACCCTTAAAGGCACACAGGGCAGTTGAACAAGGACACAAAAGACAAAGTGCAGCAGTGTTTACAGTGTGTAAAATTGGGCCAGTAAATTTTACTCCCGCTAGTTACACTCTAGAAATCTCCTCCGGCCGTACCTGCTGGATGAGGAGGTTGCAGGTCGCTCGCAGAAGAACGATGAATCTGGGAGCCGTGCTGTAATATTGAGAGCTGGCCCACAACAAGCACACTTCGTGCATCAAGGGTGCAATAAGATCTTTGACCTCAGTTATCTCTGCGTTTGAGAGCTCGTCAAATGTTGGCTTCAGCGGCTTCAGGTGGATGCTGATGTCATTTGCCTCTTCCAGAGCTGAAACAACAGAAAAAGTCAGCACTTTGCAATATTGCAATATTTAACGTGCAATATTTTAAATGTTGGTCATTTTCTCCTACCTGCCGTGATATCGAGATACATTTTCTGGAAGCGAGGAAAGTACATGCTCTCTATTTTTTCCAGCAGTTCTGCAATTTTGACAACTTCAGAGGATTTAAACTGGTTGCTGATGGACTCCAGTTCAGAGCATCTTAACAGGGTAAAAACAGTTACAGTTAAAACTCATTAACATGTTAACCAACAGAACATCAGGTTATATGTAAAGTAAAAAATGGTCTGGCTAAATAAATCTAAGCTTCCATCTATATTGAATGTGCTGGTTATAAACTACAAAAACCAACCTGTTCTCCCAAAAGCTCAGCTCTTCTTGAGGCATTGGGCACATTCCCTCTAAGAAAACCTCACATGAGTCCTTTTTCAGAAGATCGTGGATATGATAACTCCACTCAACCACCATGGACTCAATGGAGTTTATCAGCCCTACGTCCACCACGGCCCCACTACAAAAAGAAATATCTACATTTAGAAAAATGTGCAGTATTTTACTGATCGGTTTTGAGAGTGAAATCAGTACATGTACCTCTTGTCCAGTCTCTCTAAACCCGAAGGCAGAGGGAGCAGAGTCCTGCCTTCGACCTTCCTAAGCATCACAGACACGCTGGCCCTCAGAGACTGGATGTGCTGCATCATGTCCAGGGAGATCAGTGAAGGCCAGTAACGGCGGCTCTCTGGGTTGGACAGCGCAGGAACCATGACCTGAGGAAGAAAGTGGATTATTTCACTGTACATCAGCGTGACGTTCAAGTCAAGATTACAGCACACAGTAGATACTAAATAACATCCTCTTGTGCTACAAAACAATACAATGCAAACAGAGGATGAATAGTTGGGAAATAAGTACGGAGTTATTAAATCTAAAGAGACAAGTGAAAGTGAACACAGTTGAAGTAACATTATTAGACAAAGCGTGAAGGGGGGAGGGGGGTTCATTTAAATCTGGAAAGTGTGCAGCCTTACCTTCTCCAAGAACCCATGCAGGTGCTCCAGTGGCGAGCAGGTCATGGATCCGAGCAGGATTTCATTGTTCAAGTTCTCCGCCGTCAGCACGACTGGTCTGCGCTTCCTGAAATGAACCATTCGTGCTCTCCCAGACTTGGATGGGAAGCGGTCGACGACGGACAGCTGACCACCAGGGTGCATTAAAATCACCAGGGTGCAGGATTCAGGCGTGTCCAGAAATTCTCGGACCACATGCTGGTTTTCCTCCATCGCCAGGCACGTCTGCCACTGATGGTCCTTCAGATTAAGTGTGTGAATTGTATAATTTTTAATAAATTCCATTCTCTTTTCTTGAGAAAAAAACTCCATACATATTTCTTTGTCATTCATTCTATTGTGTGTTGTCATAAAGACTTAACATTTAAGAATATAATTTTATTTATATATACTCTCTTGTCAACTCTGATTGGTTGAAAATATTTCTTCTTGAATCTGGGTTTCTGCAGTTTTAAAAAAGCAACATTGAAGACTTCTTTTTTTTTTTTTTAAAAAATACCTTTTTAAAGACCATGTAAATGTGTTATTTAGTTTAGTTTATGCATTTAGCTTCATTTGTGTGATTGTGTGGTTTGTACAATTTATAATAGTAGACACTGGGTTTAAAGGCGTTTCGGTTGTACGTTTTACGGAAGTCACTGACTGCACATGGACAAACGAAGAACAGAAAAGATGGCGTAGCGCCGACGGCACGGATGAAGAAGATTCTTTGAGAACGGAATCAAGCAATTTTTTGACCGTATCGTTGTACCATACAGATTAAAGATTTATTTATTTTATATAATAAGAGAAGCTCTTGTCACGTATTACTTTACAGACAGAGGAGAATAAACCATCGTATAAGACAACTGGATTGTGCTCTTTTGAATTCATGGCAACAAACGCGTCAAAAAAGGGTCTGTATACCTTCGAATACACGGATAAGAAAGCCAAGGTTGTTAAGCCATTACAGGCCACTTTCATCTGATTTAAGACCCTTCATTACTGAGATCAATAATGCGATATGCGATATGATAAATGCCACTTGCTTTAGTCAATAAGAACTCACATCAGGACCAAGGTGGTGGTGCGGAGCTAGCTCGCGGCGGTCTCTCCGAATTTTAAATGGTGCTATTCTGTACGGTTTTATCTCAGAACGGCAAAAACACTAAGTCCATGTCTACAGTCGGAAAAATTCCTCCAGCTTTGCCATCCTACTGACTTCCACGATGATCTGCGAAACAAACTATGAGCGGACTCGTGCGGTCCATGCTATGCTAAGTGCTAATCCTAGCTGGTCGTCTGTCCCGTACTATGAATTGAAATAATGTTTCACACAGACCCCCCCAAAGTGAAAAATATATACGTATATACACACTAAACTAAACTATACTAACAAATAAAACTTAATAAAAAACTAAAACTTAAATACTGTACAGTATCTCTATAGGAGAAAAGTAAAACTTTTCTGTACAAAACAGGTACAACAGGACATAACTGGACAACATCATGTAAGAGTGCTTGTGAGTGGAAATGTTGGTTATTTCAAACAGGACACACAAGACAAACATATGCATAATGTGCAGGAATTTGCAGCACAGCACACGGTGCACACTACGAAATGTGTCCTCTGCATTTAACCATCACCCTTATTGAGCAATGGGCAGCCATGACGGGGTTTTTCTCAGTGGCACCTCGGCTCAGGATTCGAACCGGCAACCTTCTGATTACGGGGAGGTTGACTTTCTTCAGGTTTCTGAAGAAGTGCAGACATTGCTGGGATTTTTTGGTGGTGGAGGTGGTGTTGAGGCTCCAGGAGAGGTCATCTGTCATGTGTACACCAAGGAACTTCACGCTGTTGATGATCTCAACAGCAGATCCATCAATGTGCAGCGGGGTGGGGACAGTCGGTTTCTTCCTGAAGTTGACAACCATCTCTTTGGTCTTGGTGACATTGAGAGTCAGGTTGTTGCTCCGGCACCAGTCCACCAGTCCACCCCACTACTGTCGTGTCATCTGTGAACTTGATGGTGTGGTTTGAACTGTACTGTGCAGCACAGTCGTGTGTCAGCAGAGTGAACAGCAGTGGACCTTGGACACAGACTGGGAACTGTCTGTTAGGAAGTCCAAGATCCAGCTGCAGAGTGGAGAGCTTATTCCCAGAAGGTCCAACTTTATTACAAGTATCTGTGGGAGGACAGTATTGAATTCTGAGCTGAAGTCAATAAACAGCATTCTGGTATAACGGATGCACACCAGCATCTAATCACCCATGCACATCAGTTGGTGTCAAAAGAGAGATTTTATTTCTGTGGGAACACAGCAGGGTACAGTCAGTGGCTAACGTTCACGCAGCACACTGAGACAACTGCCTGTCAATACAACTAAATACAACAATAAAATAGAACTAGAAGCCAAAATTCCAGGGGAAATTTTGATGGGTCTGTCCGGGCATTGGTCACAGCTGCGGGCATGGAATTTGTAAAATGGGGCTTCTTTACTGTGGTAAGTTTTATTTTACAAATCCGTTGTTTCTTTACGTTTGACGGTCTTCGCGTGGCGGTCTTTAACGTTCTTTAATGTTCTTTTTTGCCATTCTCAGCACAATAATAAATGGTCTGTCATCCTGACAGACCCAACTAGAAGCCAAAATTCCAGGGGAAATTTTGATGGGTCTGTCCGGGCATTGGTCACAGCTGCGGGCATGGAATTTGTAAAATGGGGCTTCTTTACTGTGGTAAGTTTTATTTTACAAATCCGTTGTTTCTTTACGTTTGACGGTCTTCGCGTGGCGGTCTTTAACGTTCTTTAATGTTCTTTTTTGCCATTCTCAGCACAATAATAAATGGTCTGTCATCCTGACAGACCCAACTAGAAGCCAAAATTCCAGGGGAAATTTTGATGGGTCTGTCCGGGCATTGGTCACAGCTGCGGGCATGGGATTTGTAAAATGGGGCTTCTTTACTGTGGTACTGCAGTATCACTTCAAAGAAGTTTTATTTTACAAATCCGTTGTTTCTTTACGTTTGACGGTCTTCGCGTGGCGGTCTTTAACGTAAGACATGTTCTTTTTTGCCATTCATAGCACAATAATAAATGGTCTGTCTTCCTGACAGACCCAATTAAATAAAATACATAAAAGAATAAAGCCACCACATGAATTCAGCCAGTAACTCAGTCATTAAATGTACAACTATTTACAGGTGAGCCCAACAGTGACATTAAACGACAGTAAAACAAGAGAAAAACACTAAAATACAATTTTAAAAAGAAAAATGACGATCGTATAGTGGCTACGTTACATACATTTCACATTTAACATACCTGTGGGAGCACAGCGGGGTACAGTCAGTGGCTAACGATCACGCACGTCGCGGCCCTCCTCTCATCCTACGAGACACATGCTTCCGCTAATAAATATATATATATTTTTTTAGAACCGCGTGTGCGGCACAATACAGAGCATAATACCAACAACATGACATAACATTAATAACTTTAATACACCTATTTACAACAGATAATATGGAGGACACTGCACGCGTCTCACCCCTCTCTGCTCCCGCAGCACACTGAGGTAACTGCGCCTGAACGTGAGCTATACAGTGCGCCATTAATATAACCCACCCACAAATACACAGAAAAAAACACAAGAACCCCGTAGCTTACAATTACAATAGGTTTTGTTGGAGTTCACGACATACATACAATTATCTTACATAACATCCCGGCCACATACTCCCCCCTGAACTTCACAAAACGTATTCAGTAAGGTAAGTAGCTCAATGACACAATGCTATGAACCCGGTCATCCATACAACCATTGTTTACTATGCGACATATATGTCTCCCACTTACAGGGAAAATAACAGGATAACTGGCCAGGTTCTCCACCATCACTTGCTAAAGAGGTGCCCCATACACCACTCACTACTACGAACAGGATAACTTCATTAACTCTGTCTTAATGGATCTACAATTAATGCCAATCACATGGGACATTGATTACGATGACAGTAGATTCACAATCCCACTAACTGATCTTTCCATAGGTACACTTTTCTGGGTCATGTTATGAATCAATCGGCTTACCGGCTTCACTATTCTCCCTACTCTCGTCCTAATCTGGGATATAGTAGTTGCTTGGGACGTAACCTCATCAGACAAAGGGGTTGTAGAGGGTACAACCATAACTGAGCCAGCAGGAACACTGGGGCTTTCAGTCTCAATATCATGGTTGCTATTTGAGGCACTGTCATCACAAGGTGAATTGTTCACAGGAAGGGAAACAGGTTCTGACACTTCCAATCCTGAAGGCACTTGTGGGTCTTCTGCACAACCAACTGTGTCGGTAACTTCAGCCACCCAATTAACGGTACGCACAGCACTGTCTATGACCGAATCTAGAACAGATTAAGTTCCTCCAGAGTTCTCGCTGACTTTGGGCTCACTGGTGAAAGAACACTCATCTCCAACTTCGAGCGGGAGGAAATTTGCTTGCAGGAGTAAGTTGCGGTGAACTACTTTCACATGTCCCGAGCCGGTGTTCCTGACATGGTAGACATGGCACCTGGGGTCCTTAGATTCCACAATGTAAGGGGTAGATTCCCACTTGTCTGCCAGTTTTCTGCATCCACGTTCTCCCTTGTTTGCCAAAAGGACTTGGTCTCCTACCTCAATGTCGCAGCCTTTGATTCTTCGATTGTACAATTCAGCTTGATGACTCTGATTATCCGTTGCATTCGCTTGTGCAACCAACAAAGCTTCCGTAAAGTTATCTCTCATCCTCTTGACAAAGCTGTCATAATCCACATGATTATTGTCCCTTTCCCTGTAAATACTGATTGTAAGTCGCTCTGGATAAGGGCGTCTGATAAATGCTGTAAATTTAAAATGTAATGTAAATGTTCACATGCATCCAACTTGGGCTTTGTCTGGATTGTTATTTGTCCAAACAGTGAACGGGTGACCCTTCAGCCAGTGTCCGAATTTGTCACAAACAGCCCACTTCAACGCCAGGAATTCCAGTCAGTGAGCGAGATAATTGAGCTGGGCTATTGGTCGAGCCTTGCTCCCGTCTTCTGGGACCTGTGACAGTACGGCGCCCAGTCCATCCAAGGAAGCATACGTGGAGAGAACGAACGGCCGACTGAAGTCTGGATGTGCAAGTACAACCGAATTCAGGAGTGCTGACTTCAGCTGCAGGAACGCTTCTCTGTGCTCCTGCCCCCAATCACTTGGTTTTAACTTTTAACTAACTGAAGCAGCTCCTCTTGGATTCCCTTTCCTTCCTCCAGGGGCTGCAGTCAACATGAAGAGTGGTTTGGCAGTTCTAGAACAGTTCTGTATAAATCTTTGATAATACATCACCATGCCAAGAAATGATTTTATCTTCCGCTGACATGGGGTGACGGCATCATCCATCACGAGATTCTCCCATATCACAGATGCCGCTGATTTTGTCGGGATCTGCAGCAACACCGGTCCCATCTACCACATGACCAAGAACCCTCACACTGCGCCGGAGGAAATAGCACTTTTTTGGAGCTATCACTCAGCACTCAGTCGATTGAAGACCATCTCCAGTCATTCCAAAGCTTCCTCCTCATTTGGAGCATACACCAACAAATCATCCAGGTAGCAGAGCAAGGTCAAAAAGTTTTGATCCCTGAACACGCCCATCATCAGATGCATAAAGCTTGCTGGGCTGTTACACAGACCCTGTGGAAGCCAGTTGAACTCGTAGAGGCCCATTGGTGTCGTGAAAGCAGTTAGCTTCTTGTCCTCTTCTGCCATTGCAACATTATAGAAGCCGGACGTCAGGTCCATGGTACTGAATATGGCATTGCCGCCAAGGGCCGGCAGACAATCCGCTTGGTGGGGTAAAGGGTGTGCGTCTTTGATCGTTTGAGCATTCAGCTATCGGTAATCGACACAGACGCGGAGATCACCACTCTTCTTCCACACTAGTACCAGGGGAGAAGCCCATTCACTCTTGGACTTCCTGATGATCTCCCTTTCCTCCATATCAGTCAACACATGTCAGAGTTTCTGGTAGTGTGCAGGGGGTACACGCCTGTAGGGTAGCCGGAATGGTCTGTCGTCGGACAGGTGGATACGATGGACTATGTCCCTAGCCTTCCCACAATCAAGCTTATCCTTGGAGAACACACTCTCGTACTTCTTGATCAATTGCAGCAATTTGATTTTCCAATCCAGCGACACTTCACAGGAATTGATGTCCAAATCTTTTAATCCCATTCGCTGCAGATATATAAAAAGGAATAAAGTGTTCCTTAAAATGTGTTTCATGCCTTTACAACTCCAGTTTGGAAAGTTTATCAAATGATTGTTTTGTAAGCTGTTCCAGATGGTATAAGTGACATTTTTATAAACTGCCACCATGCTGTCAGAGACGAGCTGATATTGGTGCTTTTAAACCATCCGTGTTGTTTGATAAATGAGATCATGGACAGTATGTCTGAAATCATAGTGTGAAGCAGGGATGCGACCGTCCAGTCTTCGCTTCTCCAAAATAAGCCACACAAATACCAATAGTTTAATGTTTACATTGACATTTTACATTTACAGCATTTATCAGACGCCCTTATCCAGAGCCCTTATCCACAGGCAGTAGTTACAGGGACAGTCCCCCTGGAGCAACTTAGGGTTAAGTGCTCAGGGACACAATGGTAGTAAGTGGGATTTGAACCTGGGTCTTCTGGTTCATAGGCGAGGTGTGTTACCCGCTAGGCTACTAGCACCCATATAGTTATTATGAAAATACCCATATAGTTGTGATGAAAAAGGTGCAGGTTTATGTACAGTGTCGGGAACAAAAAAACATTACAATTTTATAGGCATCAATAAATATTCATACTTTCAAGAGATAATATACACAGCAAGCTGTTGCAACGATGCTTTACACCGAATCATCCGAACACCAATCTGACCAGAGCCACGAAGCCCCTCTGCTCACTACTCCAGCCCTCTAAATACACCCAGCATTTTCCTGTAATTGGGTGCGCTCATTATTAAAGGGGGAAATTGCAAGTGGGCATCCATCAGGGTGAATTAACAATACAATAATAAATATATACACATACAGATATATAATTCACGCCTGCATAACACACAAAACATACCTGTACATATTGTCACTCACAGTCCATAACCCAGACCAAACAGAGAACACTTACACAACAACATTTATTTCTTATATAGCCCATAATCACATACAGTACGTCTCAATGGGCTTTGACAGATCCTACAGTTGACACCCCCAAACTTGACCCTTCTGCACACAAGGAAAAACTCCACACAAAAAAAACTCTAGGAAACCTTGGGAAGGAGTGATAGAGAGAGGGACCCCCTTCCAGGGTAGAGTGAGCCTGCAAGTGGTGTCAGTGCAGGGCTGGTGAGGATTTGTCCAATAAGAAGAAAAATTCCTACAGTTGTAGAGGTGGAGAAGTCCAAAATGTAGTCCAGTGTCATGGTCTAGATTACGTGTCCATAATGATGTTACTGGTCCATTTGAAGATCCCTGAAGCTGTAGTTGTAACGGTGGTGGTGGCTGTGGTGACCCTCTGGTTCGTTTCATGGTATGTCCTCGTTTAGCAGTTGTCAGGAACCAGGATTTATCTGCTGGTCTCTTCACTGGGGTCTGCCAGTAGTCTGGGTGCTTGATTCCGTGTCTCGAAGAGAACAAACAGAAGCAGCGGCAGACGGTTGCACTGTATGACCGATACTGAAAAATGTGGTTATAGTGGTATATTGGTGCTAGAGTGGCCCGGTACCCTAACTAGGACAGCCTAACTAGGGCGAATTTAACACTGTCTGTGTCTAACAGGGGGACTGTGTGATAAAGTGGACTTAATAATTGACTCTGTGTCTGGGACTTTAACAGAAGACCAGAGAAAACAGATGTGTTTTCAGTTTAGATTTAAAAACTGAGACTGTGTCTGAGTCCCGGACACTGACTGGCAAGCTGTTCCACAACTGCGGAGCTCTATAGGAGAAGGATCTGCTCCCAGCCGTGACCTTCTGGACTTTGGGTACCAGTAGTGACCCCGCACCCGTTGATCACAGGGGACTGTGAGAAGCACAGGAGGAGCTGCCAGGGCGGGGCTGTCACATCCATCCACCCCCTCCCCCTGCCTTTGTTTCACTTAATGAGCCTATTCAAGGTCATAATAATAATAATGTTAATATAATAATGTCAAATATAATAATGTCAAAATATACAAATACAATTTTCTGTAAAGATTCATATCACCTATAGCATCCTAATACCAGCATGAAGCACCTTAATAAATTGTTAAAAGTGAAATAAATTTCAGGTAAATAAAGAGTAATAATGACTGTAATAATCTGATGTATCATCATGTTTCTCCCAGGCTGTGGTGCGGTTCCCTCGCAGCTGGTTGCTGTTCAGCTCTGTCCTCAACTCTCAAATGTCTGCTGCCCTCTGGTGGATAATTAATGTTACTGCTACATTAGTGTTGTCTGCTGCCCTCTGGTGGATTATTAATGTTACTGTTACATTAGTGTTTTCTGCTGCCCTCTGGTGGATTATTAATGTTACTGTTACATTAGTGTTTTCTGCTGCCCTCTGGTGGATAATTAATGTTACTGCTACATTAGTGTTTTATGCTGCCCTCTGGTGGATAATTAATGTTACTGCTACATTAGTGTTTTATGCTGCCCTCTGGTGGATTATTAATGTTACTGCTACATTAGTGTTGTCTGCTGCCCTCTGGTGGATCATTAATGTTACTGCTACATTAGTGTTGTCTGCTGCCCTCTGGTGGATTATTAATGTTACTGCTACATTAGTGTTGTCTGCTGCCCTCTGGTGGATTATTAATGTTACTGCTACATTAGTGTTGTCTGCTGCCCTCTGTTGGATTGTTAGTCATGGAAAACAGTTCAAACAATTACTCACAAATGTTTTTATTTGATGGTAGTTATATAAAAATCCAAAACAACAACAATAATAATAAAGCAAATAATAGTAAAGCAATAATAGTAAAGAAAGAGAAAAAATAATCCTGTCTGTGGTTGTTGATCTTCATTACCAGAACCTGATGTTGTCCTGGAGACTCAGAAATCCAGTATGAAGAGGAAGGTGGAGCACATATGTGGAGCACACGCAGAAGGTCAGGGTGGAGGTGGACAGGGAGAACCTGGGAGAAGACATCCAGAGGCTCAGAGAAAAGCAGAGGTGTCAAGTAACGAGGTAAAAATAACTCGTTAACTTACTTAGTAGAAATTTTATAAATCTATACTTTACTGGAGTAATTATTTTTCAGATGACTTTTTACTTCTACTCCTTACATTCTACTCCTTATTTAATGCCTCGTTACTCCTATTTAAAAACCCGGGTAAATCGTGGCATCAGAATTGAGTGAGGTTCATGGTGGTTGGATGAGAAGTATGAACATACACCATTCCAACACCTTATTGGTCTTTCTATCACACCTGCACATGACGCAAATTACGTCACTCCATCAAGGACGTAACAAACGTGGCGTGACTCCCAACTCCCGTCTCCCGAAATGTCTCAGCCAGGCACCAGCGAGCAGTTTGGTGTCCAGGAAGACCAGACAACTCTTTTACATCCCTGTTCGTACCTTGAACAAGTTTTTTAAATAGTCGGACGCAAAAACACCTCCTTCTGAATTACCACCGAAGTACCACGAGATAATGGCTTTAAAACTCTCCATCTAATTTTAAAAAGCATATTGAGGTAAGATGAAAGTTTCTTATTATCAGTCTCTCATTGGCATAATATTGTAGTGATGTAGTGATGTTTGCTGTGCCTGGGTACATGCAGACATGACATGGTTTACTTGCTAGCAGTAGGCTATGATTTAACGTTGAAATTCTTAGCCAAATGTTATCTGAGCTTTTTTTATTTTTCTTTTTTTTCCACTTTTTTTCTTGATTCATTTTACAGTTTTAATTTGTGTGAATATATAAAGCTGTAGTCTACAAAGTTTTGAGCTCTACAGCTGGTTGATTTAAACACGTTCTAAGTCTACACAACATAATAGCATACTAGACGGAGAAGAGAATGATGGTGGGTAGATCTCAGTGGTTTTACTGCAAATAATCTTAGAAAATGTTCGATAAATGGACAGGGCGGGATAAAGACATTTCTTTTTAAGTGTATTTTTTGTTTGTAATGCAGCATAACGAGGATAATTGTTTTTTAAAAAAACATTAAATCTTATTAACTACAGATTATATGCAAATATTAACACTTAAAGTGAAGTGATTGTCACATGTGATACACAGCAGCACAGCACACGATGCACACAGTGAAATTTGTCCTCTGCATTTAACCATCACCCTGAGTGAGCAGTGGGCAGCCATGACAGGCGCCTGGGGAGCAGTGTGTGGGGACGGTGCTTTGCTCAGTGGCACCTTGGCGGATCGGGATTCGAACCGGCAACCTTCTGATTACAGGGCCGCTTCCTTAACTGCTAGGCCACCACTGCCCCCAATTACAAACTGGCAGAATAATATCAGTATTAGAATATAAACCAGCACAACGATACCAGTACTAGATAGATCCAACTTCACCAGATCACAACATTTACCAGAATAGTGAAAGGTAGCAGCAATTTCCATAAAACGACCAGTCTCTCTCTCTCTCTCTCCCCTCCCTCCCTCCACAGGTTTAGTGAACTCTGTTTCTAAAATGAGTCTCTGTGGGGACGGTGAGGAGGGGGACACTGGTCCCCATCAGACACACAGACCAGAGCCTCCAGTGTCCAGCTGTGTGTCTATGAAGAGTCCATGGATCGTCCTATTAACTTCAGTGGAGCTTCAACCCCCTGTGATCAGAGGTGAGGAACAGATTGTGGAGTTTGGTGATGAACTGAATGAGGAAGTAAATCAGTTTGGTTTTTCCTGCTCTGGAGTTCATTACAGTGACCTGTAAGCAGAACCCGTCTCAGTGGGACACATCTGACTCCGTCTCATCATTCATCTGACGCTCTTGACCAGAGTGATTTAAATTTGTCTCTATGCATAAATACAATTTAAGTATTTATATTACAAATACAAGTAATGAAAGTAAATTAATTGTAAAACAGTGGCCAGAGTTTCTTAACCAAATCTTTTCCAATAATTCTTTGTCTGACCACACACCTTACTAATAAGCACAGGAACCATTTAACTCTTTATTCCTCAGAGGCCAAGACTGCAAGGCCAACATTGTACAATTAAACAAACTTAAACACAAAATGGCTCCTTCAATTAATACCTACAAATTAGACCAAGTAGTATTGTGTAGTAATAATGTCGGAGAACAAGTGTTGCTCTGGTGCTGCACTTCAGCTGGTAATGAGGACATGAGGGTAGGAAACGTCTTTCTGTCCTGTCGGCTGGTTCTGGTCTGATCACTGGTCTGCCAGAGGGAAGGAGTTTAAGAAGATGGTTTTTACTGTTCTAGGGGTCTGAAATGAATTTTCCTGCCCGTTTCTTCTCCAGTCATGTCTAGAGTCTGGATTATTCTGACTTCACCAGAACGCCATTCACTCAACCTCATACAAATATGCATCAATATTATCATTCAAATCAGCCTTTACACACTAGATTTCTACACACAATAACTACTTGGAATTTGCAAATTTTTTTTTTGGTAAATAATTTGACATTTGAAAATTGCTGTATGACAATTTATATATAAAGACGTGTCCATAGTGTGAATCTGAGGTGTTCTGTCTTCCTGTGTGTCTGCACTGTGTGGACAACTGGAACACACACAGCTCCATCAGGACACCAGAACCTGATAACCAACGACCCGACCATCAACAGGAGCAGAGACACAAGTACGACTTTTATTATTTTTCACCTGAATATGTGGACTGGTGCTGCTGTAATTCCAGTTATAACACGTGTCCAGTAATCAATGTGATGTGAAGCCAGTCCATCATTTATTTCCTTGGAAAATGGAACTAATTAAAGTCCGGTGACTGTTGAGATTAATTTTAATCTCCAATTCTCATGTATACAAAACAAAACATGAAACTGTGTAAAAAAAATAATGGACAAGAATACATTAGAATACATTGGAGACACATACAGCAGGGCTCTAGACTGTGACCATTTCGGTGACACGTCACCTTATTTCTTAATGACCAGACATTCGGTCGGACAAAGTCTCCAAACTGCCTGTGGTTCAAGCAACAGACGCATATTAGGAACATATCGTATTCTAAACCAATCAGAGATGATGTAGGGCGGGGCCCTGCCTCTGATTGGCCGTGGTCCCTATATTTCTGTATGTTTGAAAGTCAGACAGAGAGGTGAGTGTCCTGGACCCGTCAGACAGACAGAGTGGATGTAGCCACGGATTAGATCTTTAATTAGAACTTCATCAGCTTCTGCTGGACTTCCACCCTGAGCTTCAGGAGCTGGAGGACACAGAAATATGAGGGCTGTAAGATGATCTTCATCTTTGATGGTCTGGATGAAAGCAGAATTCAGCTGAATTTCCACATTCAGGAACAGAAGCTGTGTGACGTCACACAGACATCATCAGTGGGCGTGGTCATAACAAACCTCATTCAAGGGAACCTCCTCCCCTCGGCTCTCATATGGATTACATCACGACCAGCAGCAGCCAATCAGATTCCTGCTCAACACATCAGCCAGGTAACAGAAGTGCGAGAGTTTAATGACCCTCAGAAGGAGGAGTTCTTCAGGAAGAGGATCAGAGATGAGACTCAAGCCAACAAAATCATCTCCCACATGAAGACATCAAGGAGCCTCTACATCATGTGTCACATCCCCGTCTTCTGCTGGATCTCAGCCACTGTTCTTCAGGAAGTGCTGCTCCAGGACAACAGTAAAGAAATTCCCAGAACTCTGACTGAGATGTTCACCCACTTCCTGATCATCCAAACCAACATGAAGAACCAGAAGTACAATGAGAGGAGTGAGATGGACAGACAGAAGCTCCTGCAGTCAAGTAAAGACTAAAGGCCCAGCTTCTGTTCTGACGTCTGTATATAATGTCTAGTTACTTCATTGTCTACAGTTCTTGACAAATCTGTGCAAAATGCCTGTTTATGGACGTTCTCTGTCTAGTTATTTTTCCTTATAAGCAGGTAAAAGGACGTTCATCTTTTATATTAATACTTCATAGTATTTTCGGTCATCTCTTAAGCCAGAAAATGTTGAAAATGTGTTTTACCTAAAATAAGGAATATTATTTAAAAATATAGTTATAATTTTGGCCATAATCGTGCAGCAATTTCAGACTCAATACCGATACTGAGGATGGTCCTCGATACTACAGGGGGAGAAAAGAACACAGGAACCCAGGATTTTTTTTATATCATTAAAAAAACAACTAAATAAATAAATTAAAAAAAATAATAATAATATCAAGCACGTGTATCAGCGCCAGTGCTAATTTGCGGGACTGGAGGAGGACCAGTATTCAGAGGTACGGTTCGTGGTGTCATGTTGCCACATTTTCCTATCGTCAATTTCTTCCGGAATCCCAACGAGCGACGAAGCGCAGTAACTGGCAACCTTCTGGTTACGGGACCACGTCCTTAACCCACCACTCATCACACAGTGGGGTCATAATCCTACATTTACAGCATTTACCAGACTAGTTGCGGTCTGTCCCCCTGGTTGTGTGGGTTGTCCTGCTCGGGGACACAATGGTAGCAAGTGGGTTTTTAACCTGGGTCTTCTGGTTCGCAGGCGAGTGTGTTGCTACTATGCTACCAATGGTGGACCGTCTCTGCAGGTGTCCCGCTTGTGCGGTGCTGTCGCGGGGGGTCGAGTGTCCCACGTTACGTGGGAGCCTTACGTCTCTTATTAGCGACACGGTATTTATATGGCACCAGCGGCCACCCGTTTCCACACACGGGAGTGTAAAAATGACACCTGGACACGACTCGACTCTGCCCGCGGGGATTACCGAGGACGCCGCCCCACACCGACTCGCCGCGTCCCCGTGTCCTCCCGACCCGGTACCCTCGATAATTCCGTTCCGACCAACGGCGCCCGACGCGGATCGTCCAATCAGGTTTCAGGTCACAAAACGGGCTGTTTGTCGAGACCTCCCCACTCCAGAACTCGAATAACCCCGAGCGGCTCCTTCAGGGGTCCCAGGTCCAGTTTAAAGCCAGACGTGAACTTCTGTAGAAGGTCGAAATACTTGTTTTTTTATTTAATGACACGTTGCGTTCGTTCAGGCTCATGAAGTTCGCAGCCCTGCACAGTTTTTTTTTGTTCTACTTTTTGTTGTACTGCAGCAGGGTCGGGACCCGTCCGTCGCCGTGTCCACAGTGTCCACAGTGTCCAGGCGGCCGCGGCGACGCCGCTAACCGCTGTTACTGTGTGCAGATAACGAGAAGCTGCTGCTGGAATACGGAGCCCCGTTCGTCTCGGCCTGGAGGAACACCCACAATTTCAGGGTCATGGCCGAGATCACTGCAGGGTGGGTGTGGCCGGCCAGAATCACAATCTGATCAAAGCTTGAAATGTACAAAAGGAAACACATCTATTGGTTAAATGTGTATATATCATGCAGTTATTATTATTATTATCACCATTTCCGTTTTTTAAAGACAATAAACTTCAATAAATCCGACTTACGTAAATGAGAAATGTTGATTTGAGTAAGATATGTTGGTTTTAATGAAGTTGAACCCCGAGGTGCCGCCTGTCATGGCCGCCCACTGCTCACCGAGGCTGATCCGTCTCTCTCTCTCTCTCCCTCTCCCTCTCCCTCTCTCCCTCTCCCTCTCCCTCTCCCTGCAGCCATCCGTTCCAGGGTCAGGAGTAATGGTTTATTTATTTTTTTTTCCTGGTATTTTTTGCTGCCACCAGGTGTCCACGTGGTGAACTGCTTCACTGCTGTTTATTCTGCAGCATTATAAGAATAAATTACTGTTTGTTCTCATTTGCAAAGTCACTGCTTGTACATGTGTAAAGTATAGGAGGTGTAAGCAATTTAATGAATCAATGAGGAATTTATTAATCTTAATTTTATGACCAGGCAGCACTCCTGATTACGGTTAAGGAAGCGGCCCCGTAATCAGAAGGTTGCCGGTTCGAATCCAGATCCGCCAAGGTGCCACTGAGGTGCCACTGACTGCACCGTCCCCACACGCTGCTCCCCGGGCGCCTGTCATGGCTGCCCACTGCTCACTCAGTGTGATGGGTTAAATGCAGAGAACAAATTTCACTGTGTGCACCAAGTGCTGTGCTGCTGTGTATAACAAGTGACAATCACTTCACATTTAAATCTTTAAATCAAGAAATAAAATGCATTAGGCTCATTATTAGTGAGCATCGTCATTGTAAAGGGAAAAGAGGTGGAACGAGATCTGGCCTCGGTCTCCAGTTTCCTCCTGAAGACCTCTAATGTTACCCGGGGCATGTTTTTACCCCACGCGGGTCCTCATTTATCTGGTGCGTATTGATAGCTTTATGGTGGCTTGTTGCTGATTGACGAGGATCTCGTTTCGTCTTCTGCCTCCCGTTCTTCTGTCCTGTGGAGGTACGTGACGGCCGTTTCTCTTCGTCATCGTTCAATACGGCCGCTTAACCTGCAATGAACCCGACTGACAGGACAGTGAGTTTTGGGAAATTTGCATAAATTGATTTGATTGGCTGGCAGTTTTGCCATTTATGAACACACCCGTAATTCAGTTGACCAGTAAACGGGATGTAATGACACCTTCGTCTCATATTGTGAACGTACCAGCTTCTTCCCCCTCGCCATCTCCCTCCTAAACAGCTGATACTGTAAATCACCTCCATCATTGCACACTGCACTTTATGTTCACTTGTATATAAGATTTATTTATTTATTGCCTATTCATTCATAAAAAGTAGATATAGTTATTTATAAATCACAAACAATCCACAACTTGGACAATAACACTTACCACATCCTTGCACATTGTTGTTGTTTGTTGTTGTTTTTTCCTACATTGTACTTGAGACCATCTACCGGAATCAAATTCCTTGTATGTGCTCGCACTTACTTGGCCAATAAATACAATTCTAATTCTGATTATGTCCTGGTCTCCACCAAGTTACTGGACTGGACTCATGCAGAATGGATTCTGTAACTCCTGAGTTTTCCAAGCGTTCCCGGTCTGGATTTGGCCGTGGGAGCGCCGGGGGAAAGGTTATAGGGGTGGTCGGCATGGTAGCAGAGCGTATAGGGTGACAGGTACAGGCCCTATAATAAAGAGCAGCGTACGCACCCACTGTCACCTCCACCGACAACTGGTCCGGCTCCATCGCCAGGACCACCGTTCACAATATCCTTAAGAAACGGGATAGTGGATCAAATGTTGACCAAAATAATAATATTAATATTTTTTAATAACAACTTTTTTTCTGAGCATCAGCTCTTCCAGACAGAAGTGGATGTTAAGGGAGATTTTCTAACACAGTTCCGATTGGTTGGTGGGTCTGCTTTCCTGGTCCAGGAACTGGGCAGCTGTAGTGTTGTGTGGGTTTGTATTTCGGGGTTCCTGCGGTCATTTAAAAACCTAGAAAAGTCATGGAATTTGGAAAGAGAATTTTCCAGGTCCTGAAAAGTTCTGAAATCTGACTGAGGCATGAATGTAAAATCTCCTAAGTCTCCTCCTGAACCTGATTTGGACCTCATGTCTGCACAAACGTTGAGGAAGAAACACTGTCCTTGTTAATCTATTCAGTCTTGTCATGAATTTTAATTGAAATAAACGGACTTGTGGTGAAAATTTGCCTTTTTAGTAAATGTAAAGTCATGAAAATTTATTTTATAAAAAAGAACCCTGGTGATTTTTCCTATTTTGGATATCCCAGCTCTGTTCAGAATAGCGAGCGTGGGAAGAAGATTGGGAACCCGATGGTGACCACCAGCCGGAGCGTCGTCCAGACCGGGAAGATTGTGGGTGAGTTTTTAGACTTTTGGATGTGAAAAAGAACAGATGCAAGTGACCAACGCTGTTTTTGTATTTAATATTTGGTGTTGAACGCCAGTGGTGTAGTCGTATGTATAGGTGTTCGTGTAGCGCCATAGCCTGGTTTTCCTCCTGAAATCAGGCCCAAGATGTCAGCATCCCAGCAATCCCTTAGTCCATGACCTACTCTGCACTGTCCAGCACCTCCAAACCTCTACAACTGTAGGACTTTTTCTCTTATTGGACGATCACCAACCCTGCACTGACACCACTTACAGGCTCACTCTACCCTGGAAGGGCGTCCATCTCTCTATCACTCCTTCCCAACGTTTCATCCTTTTTCTCTCTCCTATAGTTTTTTGTGTGGAGTTTTTCCTTGTGTGCAGAAGGGTCAAGTGTTTTGGGTGTCAACTGTAGGACTTGTCAAAGCCCATTGACACGTACTGTATGTGATTTTGGGCTTCAAATTCAAATTCAAATTTTATTTGTCACATACACAGTCATACACGGTATGATGTGCAGTGAAATGCTTTCTGCAACTGCTACAGACCACAGTATTGCAAATGTTGCAAGTAAACCGTGAACCAATATGCAAATATTGCAAACATAACCAAGTATTACACTTTTACGTCTTTAACATAAAATATGTGTAACTGGTAGGGTGAAGGTGTGCAAATGAGTTACAGTTTTTTACAATGTTTAAGAAAGAAGAAAGAGCCATAAAAGAAAGAGCAGTAAGGGCAAAGTGATTATGTGCAAAGTGGTTTTGTGCAAAAGAGTCCGGAGTGATTGGAGGTGAAAGTGCATGAGTTCTATGTACTCTTGATGTTGAGAGCTTGGACAGCCTGCTGAAAGAAGCTCCTCCTCATTCTCTCTGTGTTGGACTTCAGGGAGCGAAAGCGCTTCCCTGATCGCAGCAGAGAGAAGAGTCCATTGTTGGGGTGGGTGAGGTCCTTCACTATCTTCCTGGCCCTGGTGCAGCACCGTTTGCTGTAGATAGATTGAAGGTCAGGGAGCTTGGTACGGATGATTCGTTCGGCTGATCGAACCACCCTCTGTAGGGCTCGCCTGTCCTTCATGGTGCTGTTCCCGAACCAGGTTGAGATATTTCCCGCCAGGATGCTCTCTATGGTGCAGGAGTAGAAGTTCCTGAGCACCTTGGAGGGCAGTCTGAAGTCTCTCAGGCGTCTGAGGTGGTAGAGACGCTGCCGGGCCTTTTTCACCACGGTGTTGATGTGACAGGACCATGACAGGTCCTGCGTGATGTTAACACCGAGGTAACGGAAGCTGTCCACTCTCTCCACTGGGCTCCTGTTGATGACAGGGGTCTGGTAGGTCCTCTCCTGCATTTATTTCTTTATAAGAAATAAATGTTGTTGTTGTTGAATTTGACATTGGAGACTATGGTACATTTGGTAAAAAAATGTAATAAGTGACAGCACTTTTGATAGCCAACTTTGAGGTAAAAGACATTTCTACCTCTACAGGTCAGTCAGTGGGCGGAGCTCTGACCAGCGCTAAATCCGCCATGTCGTCCTGGTTCTCCACGTTGGCCCAGCCCGCTGTCTTGCCCTCACCATCAACCCCAGAGGTGCCGCTGGACAAAGAGTGACCCGCCCATCTCCTTCAACAGCAACTCGGACCAGGAGGCAGGGTCTGCAGCAGAGGTCTGTGGTCGTCCCACCACTGCGTTCGGGACCTTCTGACCATCCCAGCACACATGCCCGCTGTGGACTGTGCCTTAAAACTGATCCAACCAGATCCCTCAACAGGAGGGGATCAGAGTTCCCTGCTCATTTCCCAGTACCCTCGCCGTCAAGGATCCAGATGTATTTTGGTTCTTTCATTTACCAGCGGCACAGCCCAACAAGCGTCATGTGATCATATTCCGGCTAATCGCTGCACTTGTAACAGAATTCCCCTCGGCGTTCCGTGGCTGTACGCTCCACCAACCCAGTCAAGGGGCTGAAGAGGAGCTCCGCTTGTCTGCTGTTAAAACGAGTAAATTCCCCTGTTATAAATGTATGTAGTACACCGGATCTGAAGGTGTGTGTGTGTGTGTGTGTGTGTGTGTGTGTTAATAGCACCGGCTTGTGTTTGTGTCGAGCCACTGGAATTCTTCAACGGGCAGCATGCTGTTGCAAGAGAACGTCCCGACGTTGCTGTGGACACTGAACTTTCTCCCTGCGTTACTTTCACTGATTATAATTTTACCCAAACATGCTTATGTATGTTTTGATCAGAACTGTGTTTTGCTGTATTAAATACGAGTGACCAGTCGTGTGTATGATGTTATATTTCCTCCGAACATAAAAAAATCCACTGGTGACACCGTGCCATGGTGTGAACTCAGTGACCGTGAGGGTGACTTGCAGATTTACGGCCCTGGAGGGGACGACGGGGACGGGGTCCGACTTTATTGAACTTAAGTGAAAATAAAAAAATACACTAATACAAACAACTGACCTAGTTACCTTCCCTAAACTGTTTTTCAAAATATGAGAAATATATATTTAACATTTATATTTAATCAGCTTGGTAATAAACTCATGAGCCCAGATTTACTGTAGAACCGAGGTGGAGGTGAACTCTGTGACTTGCAGATTCAGGCCCTGGAGGGGACCACAGGGGCGGTGTCGACATAGCCCACTGCACGCCGCCTTCTTAAAGGACCAGCAACGCCAAACTCAAAGATCAAAACCATTCATTTAAAATACCGATTTTTTTTTTTTTTTTTTAACAGTGTATTCACCACGCATCTGTAAAATGCATCCAGGTTGTATTTTATGGAATATTGATCATCATTGTCACATTACAGAGAAAAAAAACAAACAAGTTTCAGTTTCATCATGTTTTTTTAATAAATTAATGTTCATTCAAAATACAGTGCCAAAGGAACATGACGCAGCCGAACATGCTAGTAAGGTTTGACATGAAGCACCTGTGCTCCTGTTTATAAGGTAAGAGGAAGCTCCTCCCCCTCTCTGACCTGTCCTGCTACTGGTAGTGGTTGCTGGGACAATCTCCGTAGCAACAGCTTTGGGCCTGCCCTCTTCTTCATGACCCAATCAGCAGCAAGATTCCTCAATTTCACGCATGGAAAAAAAAAAAAAAAAATCCAATAGGAAAAATGGATACCTATACACAGTCACACTACAGTAATGTCCGATATTAAATAATAATTAAAAACACTAATACAAAATAGACCTGGTTATCTTCCCCAAACTGTTTTTTCCTGTTTTCAAAATATGAAAAATATATATTTAACATTTATATTTCAGCAGCTTGGAAATAATAATAAAAAAAAAAATACATGCATGAGCCCAGATTTACTGTAGAACCGAGGTGGAGGTGAGTGTGTGTGGCAGCAACCCTTCTTTCCCCTGGGAAGAGAGGAAAAAGACGCAATCTGAAAAGAAAGAAGCCAGCAAGACGTCCTACCATTCCAGCAAAAGGTACGAAAACGAGCGCCGGGGCCGGAGAGACGTGGGGGGTGAAGCAGGTCAACTAACCGCGGGGTACAGCATGTCAGCGGAGGCCAGGGCTGGCATGAGGGGCGGCGACGAGGAGGCAAAGGCTGTGGGAGGAGTCTGGAGAGACAGCAAGTGACTGGACCAGCAGCCACCTTTAAGCACCCTCTCCCTACCTGACCACACCCACATCCACACCCACCCACCAGAAGCACTTACAGCCCCGCCCCCGGTTCCTATGCACAGTTGCGTCCGAGAGACCGTAATGGCAAAAAAAGCAGGTAGAGAGGAGGGAGCCATTTTGGTACAGTTTCCAGAAAGCGTCTTTTGGAGGTTCTGCCATGAAGTGCATCATTGTCATCATCAACCCAGTCAGTGTCAGGTTCTAATAAGATCACATTGTAAAAAAAAAAAAAAAAAGTACACCAGACCAGAAAATGTTCTGCCAGAATGTTGAGGGATTTCTACTCTGTTAGCATTGAGGCTAATGGCTTGGTAAGAGTACAGGTTAAAGTGGTGTGATTATGGTGGAGGAGGTTTGAAAGCTTCTAGGGGTCAGTAGGGGGGAGCGGTCTGGAATACATGGGACCGTATTGAAGGGAAAGCCTTCGTAACCGAGAACAATCACTCACAAATCAAACAGGTTGTCAACGAAACCAGAAGATCTTTTTTTTTTTTTTTTTTTCGGTCCACCACTTGTCCATCAATCCTTCATCATCCATCCTTCAGTCAACCCAAGTCTCTTGTCCACTGAGCAGGACAGCAGAGTTTGCTTTTTTTCAGGGGCGAGCGAGGTGCGTAAAAGTGGGGCTGGAGGGCTCCGTGACGTCGAAGCGAGATGGAAGTGTAGGAGGTAGGCAAGAGCTATACGTGCGGAAGTGACACAATCTCCCCGTCAATCTCAATCTCCTCCGCTCCGTCGGGAGAGAAGAGGTAGGTGGGCGGCTTCCACGGAGACTCCTCCAGACAGGAGGGGTACAGCTTCCCTACAGCACAGCGGAAGTCCTTGCCAAGGTCCCAGAGCACCCGCTCGGAGACGGGCTGCCGCCGGCACCAAAGGTCCAGCTCCAGGTCATACTGGTAGAGCGCATACTTGGCCCGCTCGTTCAGGTGAGTCTCGCGCATGAAGATGCAAAGCGAGTTGAGCAGCACCACCGCGCGCACACACGGGTCCGAGTAGCGCTTAGCGGGGATGTTGGCGGCCATGCGCCACTCGTTCTTGTTGACGTCGTAGATCTCCACGGTCACCGAGGAGCCATCGATGGTGCTGGTAGGCAGACGCACGCCCGAGTTGCTGACCACGTGCAGGCCGCCGATGTAGAAGACCAGGTCGCCCAGGGCAGCCGCCGAGGCAAAGCAGCGGCTGGTCTTGCGCATGGCCATTTCCACCCAGGCGTCGGCACGTGGGAAGTAACAGTACATGAGGTCGTGGCTCATCACGTAGATGCAGTCGTGGACAGCCACCGAGGCGCTCCAGTTCCAGGTGCACGGGAGTGGGCTCATCATGTTCCACTCGTCCTTTTCACGGTCGTAGCGCTCCATTGTACGCTTGTTGAGTTCACCACCCACGTTGTCACCACCTATTGCGTAGATGTAGCCTTCGCAGTAAACCAGAGACGGCTTGGTGCGAGTGCACAACATGGGGGTCTTGGCCACCCAGGAGTTCTGCTGGGCGTCGAACCAGAAGAAGCTGTCTGTAGCGCGGTAGGCAGACTGCAGCTTGCCGCTCTTGCCATGGTTTGTCAGTGAGTTCTTGAGGGGGACCTGTCCGCCCGCGATGAACACATCATTGTCTGGAGTAACCAGCGTGCCCACCTTCTGTAAGTCACCAGGAGGATTGCAGAGCTTGTAGACCTTCTCAGCCTGTGGACTGTAACAGACCACTGTGTGCGGAGAGCCCCCAACAACTTGGGGATGTCCGTCGTTAGGGGACTCGGCCTCCATGAAGATCAACATCTCCTCCTTGGTCATACCCAACCGTGGCTTAAAGAACTTGGGCATCGACTTATAGAGGCCCTGGACTACAACTGACTTGTCATTAGGCGGCAGACCCTGGAACCACGCCCGTTGCGAGACCTCTGACAGCGCATCGATACGGATCTGGCTGAGCACCGATGACAGGTACTGTGAGCGCGACTCCATGTTGTACTCCAGCCACAACATGGCTGCCTCTCGCACAGTCTCCTCCTTCTCCACATTGAGGTTGTCGCTGCTCAGAACGTCCAGAAGCAGCTCGTGCGAGAGCTGAAGGAAGGAGTCCTGCCGGTATACGACTGGAAACTTGTGTTCTACCATGCGCTTAGCACTCTGTTTAAGCTCGCTACAGCTGAACAGGTCGCCAATGCTCAGCATGCGCACACAGTTGTCAGCGTTGATCTTCTTCACCAGGTAGTCCCGGCACTGGAGCAGAACATCTTCCACCTAGGGCAGAGAAATACAACACATTTGGCAAGTCTTGCTAAGGTCCAGAACTAGAATCAATGCAAGCTCCAAAATAACAGATGAAAGTAACAACACAGACCTGTAGGAAGCAAGCGGTTTCATACAGGGGCTCCACAGTGCTGTCGTTGATCGCCAGGTTGCCAGTGTAGGCATAGGTGATGATGGTCTGCAGGGTGCCTGGGTCGACATTCCTCAGGTGCACATGAGTCTGTTTGCTCTCGCTCAGGCCGCTCATAAACATGGCTCTGCATGTAGACAACACAGTCAACAGGTCAACGAGGCAGGAGAAAAGAGTGGCCGCGTCTTACCAAAGGCAGCAACAGGTCAACGAGGCAGGAGAAAAGAGCGACCGCGTCTTACCAAAGGCAGCAACAGGTCAACGAGGCAGGAGAAAAGAGCGACCGCATGTTACCAAAGGCAGCAACAGGTCAACGAGGCAGGAGAAAAGAGCGACCGCATGTTACCAAAGGCAGCAACAGGTCAACGAGGCAGGAGAAAAGAGCGACCGCATGTTACCAAAGGCAGCAACAGGTCAACGAGGCAGGAGAAAACAGCGACCGCGTCTTACCAAAGGCAGCAACAGGTCAACGAGGCAGGAGAAAACAGCGACCGCATCTTACCGAAGGCAGCAACAGGTCAACGAGGCAGGACAAAAGAGCGGCCGCGTCTTACCAAAGGCAGCAACAGGTCAACGAGGCAGGAGAAAAGAGCGACCGCATCTTACCAAAGGCAGCAACAGGTCAACGAGGCAGGACAAAAGAGCGGCCCGCGTCTTACCAAAGGCAGCAACAGGTCACGAGGCAGGAGAAAAGAGCGACCGCATCTTACCAAAGGCAGCAACAGGTCAACGAGGCAGGACAAAAGAGCGGCCGCATCTTACCGAAGGCAGCAACAGGTCAACGAGGCAGGAGAAAAGAGCGACCGCATCTTACCAAAGGCAGCAACAGGTCAACGAGGGCAGGAGAAAAGAGCGACCGCATCTTACAAAGGCAGCAACAGGTCAACGAGGCAGGAGAAATGAGCGACCGCATCTTACCAAAGGCAGCAACAGGTCAACGAGGCAGGAGAAAAGAGCGACCGCATCTTACCAAAGGCAGCAACAGGTCAACGAGGCAGGAGAAAAGAGCGACCGCATCTTACCAAAGGCAGCAACAGGTCAACGAGGCAGGACAAAAGAGCGGCCGCATCTTACCGAAGGCAGCAACAGGTCAACGAGGCAGGAGAAAAGAGCGACCGCATCTTACCAAGGCAGCAACAGGTCAACGAGGCAGGAGGAAAAGAGCGACCGCATCTTACCAAAGGCAGCAAACAGGTCAACGAGGCAGGAGAAATGAGCGACCGCATCTTACCAAAGCAGCAACAGGTTCAACGAGGCAGGAGAAAAGAGCGACCGCATCTTACCGAAGGGCCAGCAAGCAACAGGTCAACGAGGCAGGAGAAAAGAGCGACCGCATCTTACCAAAGGCAAGCAACAGGTCAACGACGGCAGGAGAAAAGAGCGACCGCATATTACCAAAGGCAGCAACAGGTCAACGAGGCAGGAGAAAAAGAGCGACCGCGTCTTACCAAAGGCAGCAACAGGTCAACGAGGCAGGAGAAAACAGCGACCGCATCTTACCGAAGGCAGCAACAGGTCAACGAGGCAGGACAAAAGAGCGGCCGCGTCTTACCAAAGGCAGCAACAGGTCAACGAGGCAGGAGAAATGAGCGACCGCATCTTACCGAAGGCAGCAACAGGTCAACGAGGCAGGAGAAAAGAGCGACCGCATGTTACCAAAGGCAGCAACAGGTCAACGAGGCAGGAGAAAAGAGCGACCGCATCTTACCAAAGGCAGCAACAGGTCAACGAGGCAGGAGAAAAGAGCGACCGCATCTTACCAAAGGCAGCAACAGGTCAACGAGGCAGGAGAAATGAGCGACCGCATCTTACCGAAGGCAGCAACAGGTCAACGAGGCAGGAGAAAAGAGCGACCGCATGTTACCAAAGGCAGCAACAGGTCAACGAGGCAGGAGAAAAGAGCGACCGCATGTTACCGAAGGCAGAAGCCTGGAGTAGTACTGTGCGGTATAAATGGTATGATAGAGAAATTTGATTATACCGGCCTATCGCAGAAATATCCACATCACCCACCACACCTATTTGCAGCATGATGTATTATTATTGGAAAACGGATAAGTGCACCTAGGAGCAACTTGTTAAAAAGAGTGGTGCAACATCGCTAATCTGACCAGAGCTAATAAAAATAAACACAACTAATAAAAATATGAATTTTTATTAGTTGTGGCCACAACACAAATATTGTTTTTCACAAACTTTGCTGCTTCAGTGTTTCTAGATCTTTTCAACTGTTGTTTCTATGGTGTATTGAAGCATAATTACAAGCAAGTTTCAAAGGTTTTTATTGAAAATTACATCAAATCTATGCAAAGAGTCAGTATTTGCAGTATTGTTTTTTTTTTTTTCAAGAACTCTGCAATTTGTCCCACATGCTGTCAATCAATTTCTGGGCCAAATCCTGACTGATGGAAACTCGTTCCTTCATAAATCAGTGCTTGGAGTTTGACAGAATTTGTGGGGTTTTGGTTGTGCACCTGCCTCTTTAGGATTGACAAAAAGTTTTCAAATGGATTAAGGTTCGAGGTGTTTCCTGGCCATTGAGCCTAAATATACATTTTTGGTTTCCTGAGTCACTTAGTTATCACCTTGGCCTTATGGTATGGTGCTCAATCATGGAAAAGGCATCATTCTTCACCAAACTGGCACAAGAGAGGATTGACGGTAGTTCACCTCGGAAAGGGTCTCAAATCAGAGAAAATGACTTTACCCCAATCCTCAGCAGTCCAATCCCTGTACTTTTTACAGAATATCAGTCTGTCCGTTCTCTTGGAGAAAAGTGGTTTCTTCTTGACACCAGGCCTTCCTATAAAAATCTTCACCTCACTGTGTGTGCAGATGCTCTCAAACCCGCCTGCTACCATTCCTGAGCAAGCTCTGCACAGGTGGCACCCCGATTTTTGATGATCTGATAAATGGTTGATTTAGGTACAATCTTAGCAGCAGCAATATTCTTGCCTGTGAAAAACAGAGGAAGAACAATGCATCACCCTCCTTTTAAAGCATCCAGTCTGCTATTCTACACTCACTCACCTGTGAGGGAAAAAAATAAATAATCGCTCAGGAGTACATGCAAGCTTCCGTAATAAAAACGCCAGCAGCAAACTTTGTATTAAAAAAAAAAAAAAAAAAAAAAAAAACAGTATGTGTGTCACTCAAAACTTTTGGCAATGACTGTGCATTGTAAATAAATACATAAAAATGTAAAAGCCCTGCAGGCTTCACTTTCTTTGGGTTTCCCCTCACCGGTAAAAGGGTAGAGCGCGTGGGACCAATGCAGCTGCACCACCGCACATGTTCAGTACGTACACACACACACACACATTCCTCTGGCCTGAGTCAGCTACATCCACAGCTGTGAAGCAGGAGGACCAAACGTGCAGGTGTGGCGCGGCCTGTTTACGTGACGCGCAGTTACAGACCATTACCGCCGTTTTCTCACACCACTTCTACAACCAGTTACCTGATGCTGTTATTATATTCAATAAAAGGAACCCACATCACATCTGCAAAACTCATTTCTATATATGAAAGAAAATCACATCAAATGGGGCAGTGGTGGCCTAGCGGTTAAGGAAGCGCCCCCGTAATCAGAAGGTTGCTGGTTCGAATCCCAATCTGCCAATGAGGTGCTACTGAGCAAAGCACCGTCCCCACACACTGCTCCCCGGGCGCCTGTCATGGCTGCCCACTGCTCAGTCAGGGTGATGGTTAAATGCAGCGGACAAATTTCACTGTGTGCACCGTGTGCTGTGCATCACAATGACAATCACTTCACTTATTATTGTCAACACGACTTCCTTTCTGTACCAAACAATGTGGTTTGTGAACGGTGTTGATGATGTCATTTCTACGAATGTCCCTCAACTTCTATAGGCCGCTTTCCTCCTCGTCCCGCCCCTCTCCTCCTCATTAGCATTTAAAGCTACAGACGGTGAAGCGGTGCATCCTGGGAAATCTCATTGTGGGACTGGATCAAAGCGGCTGTAATTCTGCACCAAGAGACTTCAGATACAGAATTAGGGGACCAACAAGACCGACATAAAAGCAAAACAAAAAAAATCATAAGGGACATTTTTGAGGTTCCTCACTGCATCTCTTTAATCTGAATAGAGCACAATGGAAATCTTGCCTCTGAAGAGACAGACTTTTTTTAACAGCTGGACCGTATTTGTGTGTTTGTGCGTATGAGTGTCTGAGAACAATAACAGCCACCCAACGGATGCGAAGCATCTCATGACATCCTACGCATCCCTGTCCACCACAGGCCGCCCACACGCCCAGACGTCCTTGTCCTCTCAGTCTGGTTTGTCCCCAGTCCCAGCACCCGCCCCCCCTTCCGATCGCATGGACGCAGGCGAACGTCCTCATAAGACCCGGGACTCTCCCTGGCATTCCCTGCCTGCTGCGCTCAGAAGAGAGGAGTTGAAAAGACAGGAGGAGGAGGAGGAAGCAGAGACAGCGTCCAGCTGAGCAGCACATGTGAGAAGGAGGACGGCCAACAGGAAGAGGGCGGATACCCGGTTCCGCGTGGGAATGGGGAGACGAGGCGGTCGGCATTCATAACGTTCGGGAGAACATAGAAGAGTCATCAGAGAGCTGCGCATGACGAAGGAACGTAAACTGAGATCAGAGGTGGCCGTGGCTACTATAACACACGCTGCACTGGACACACCACCAAAGCATCTTACGGACTGTTCTCTACATGATGCATGGGAAATTTTGATAAAACAAGTTACTTTATGTATGTGGTACTTGTGGTGCTTCACTACAGGATAGTTCTATATAAAATTATGACAAAAGCCATGCAAGTAGTTGCCATGTGATGGACGGGACACAGAAAACTAGTCTCACTCTAAATAAGCATTCAGACAAAACTATTGCACCAAATATTTCAATGTATAACGGGTGTCAAAATTGTGCAACACTTCAAAAATTCTTATGCAAAACCAATATATGCAACTGAACTGAAACGCATTGTAAGGGTATTGTAATTAAGCCTGATGTGACATATAAACTGAAATTGAAAGTCTGGGCTATGTTAATAATTTGCTTTGAATTTCAATTTTACATCGCTAGAGGTTAAGTCCATAACTCCACATGTGTTCATTCATAGTTTTGATGCCTTCAGTGAGAATCTACCAACGTAAATGGTCATGAAAATAAAGAACACACGTTGAATGAGAAGGTGTGTCCAGAACTTTGGCCTGTACTGTATATCTAAATCAATTATTAAACAATTAATTGAAAAAGAAAAAAAATACTTAACACATTACGCTCAATACTTTGAGAATTTTACAGCATTAAAATTACACTAATAAGAATGATAATGTCTGTTGTTCACAAGCAGGCAGCGCCATCTAGTGGCGCATTCTTACTAATCCTTATAAAGTTCTCTGATTCTGAATTGACCCTGGAAGTGGAAAATGCAGAATTCATTTCGACATTCGTCTACAAGAGATCCGTCTGTACAGATGTAGCAAAGCAACGCACGGTGAGCATTACAGAGTAAATGCAGTAAAAGACGGAAGCCATGGTCGCCGCGCCGCAGTTAACAGTAAACAGGGACAGTAAGGCCCCGGCATGCAGGTCCAGTCCTCACCTGAAGTAGGAGCTACACGTGGCCAGCACCATTTTGTGGCAGGGGAACTCATTGTCCTCCACCAGCAGGACGATGTCCGTCAGCAGCTTCTGCTCGTAGAAGAACTTGAGCTGCTCCAGCACGGAGACAGCGTAGTCCGTGTTCACCGGCCGGCGCTCGCCCAGATCAGTCATGCTCGTGTCCCATGAGTCGCGCCCCAGCTTTGAGAGTCAAAAAAGACGCCGGCTTCTAACCGGACCCCCCCCCCCCCAACCGTCAAGAAGTTATGTCAAAGCGAAAGAAATAAAGAAAGATAAGGGAAGGTAAAAACTACTCCTTCCGGCCCAAGACAGGCACAAGTAGACAAATTTCCAAAAAGGAAAAAAAAAAAAAATTTAATCCCAGAGTTACAGTGACACCGAGGAGAGAAATTCCTTATTGCAGAAGCGCGGGACGGGACGGGTCCTTTGTGGAAGAGCAGCCTCGGTCTGAGGTGGAGGTAAAAGCGGCGCCGCCGGAAGGCCAGAGAGAGATGCCGCTACATCCGGGTGTCTCCGTGGCTGCGAGGGAACAGAAGAAGGCGGTCAACACTTCGTTCACGTGCACAACAAGCTTCAAGACAACGCTCCACTTCCGGTCTGCGATAATATTAAACGACGTGCCGCGATGCTGACAGTCGTATCCGTTTATCACCTTTATAAAGACTGGAAAAGCACAGATGGAAATATGTGCGGGAACTGTGAACCGAAATGTGGAGCCGAGGTTTGTTTCCATACGTCGTAGTAGGGGTGTTGACATTAATCGAATAAATCGATGCATCGCGATGCAGACGTGGACGATGCTGCATTTACCAGACGCCCTTATCCAGAACGACTTACAGTCAGCAGTTACAGGGACAGTCCCCCCCTGGAGACACTCAGCGTTAAGTGTCCTGCTCAGGGACACGATGGTAGTAAGTGGGATTTGAACCTGGGTCTTCTGGTTCACAGGCGAGTGTGTTACCCATCAGGCCACTACGATGAACTGCTCCAATTCCACAAGTCTGTTCATGCATTTTCATCCCTGGTGTCATCCCATAGTTTTCCTACATTACTTCATACAACATTTTCAAATGCACGAGTGAGCGTCTCGTTCACCCGCGTGGCTTTGGTACAACGAGCAGGAGCGCTGTACAAATCGGGGCGTCGGGTGGGCGCGAACTCTACACACCGACCGCGTTTCTGCTCGTTGTATTTCATAATGCTGCTGCTGATCAGAGTACCGCGCCGCAACCCGTAGAACCGAAGCAGGCCCGCGTTCAGGAATGGAGGAAAAGCTGATCAATCTCTGAGTGTCCAGAGGTTAGAGTTCGCGCCCACCTGACGCCCCAATTTCAACAGCGTTCCTGCTCGTTGTACCAAATCAAGGTCACGCGGGTGAATGAGACTTTCACTCGTGAATTTGAGAAGGTAGGAAAATTGTAGGAAACCTATGGGACGAAAACGCGTGCAAAATGCGTGAACAGACTCGTAGACTCGAACAGTTCGTAGTCACTTCGGTTAGCAGGCTTGTCCACAGACCATTTAGGCGAAAGAATGAGACATAAACCAGACTAAGGAAACCGCCGAAGAAGCTTTCTAATCCTACGATTCATTAGCATCGATGGGAATTATTCTCCCTCTCCGACCAACCGTAGAAAACGCAGGCCCGAGCAGCGACTATTCCCTTTATTCGGCCGAGCGGGTCCCCTGGAACCTGGAACACGGCCGCGAATTTACACGCAATCCCTGTGTGTCTGCTATACTGGCGGGGCGATGCTGCGGGTGGAAACTAGCTGCTTAAAAAAAAAAAAAAAAGCACCAATGTACTGGTGACGTTCTATTAAAAACAGAGATCGTGATTACGCGGATCCAGACGCCCGACCTCACATGTGCGGGAACCGCGCGTCCGCTCCGCGGCGCCGGTCGGAGGGACATCCCGGCGGGAGGCGACGCCTCCGAACGTGCGTCTTGCGGGTTTAGAATTTACATCACATGCGAAATGGACAGAGCGAACATGCTAACGCTAGCCGGACTGACCAAAATACGCCCCCCATGCGCCCGATCGCTGCCCCGAAAACAGCCGGACCCCCACAAGGCACCGGCTGGCTGTCGACACCGGGGTTATTTTTTTTACCTATTTTTTTACCTTCGCGCTACGGCGCTTTTTTTTCCCCCTCAGCGATGTTTTTTTTTTTTTTTATCCAGCCGGCTAGCGAAGCAAGCGGCCGGCTAGCCTCCTACAGCAGCCGCGGCGCCCGCTCTTCCCTTCCGGTCCCCGCTTCCCCGAACACAGACGCGGCTTTTCACAAAGCACAAGGCGACTCGGCGGTTGTCTGGCGGCACCGAGCGCCGCCCGGAGCGGCGGGCAGCCACGCCGCGCTCCTTATTATTAGCATTAGCGACGGTTAGCCAACTAGCATTATTAGCATTAGCTACGGCTAGCGCTAGCATTACATTCACCATTAGAGAGCGACGGTACAAACCAGTCACGATAACGTTTAACAACCGGTTACAGGCGTCATACGACGTACAAGTAACACATCCTGAAGAACAACAAATCCACCAAGTTTTTACTTCCTTACTGTGGCATATATTGTCCTTTAAAATCGCCTGTGAGCAGACTCACTCCGGCCGTTGCACAAAGTACGGGCTCCGGAAGCCGAATTTACACAATTTACGGCGGAGACGCGCTTCGATTAACCGATTAACCGCGCAGGCGCAGTGTGGAGCAGGCGAGGCCAAACGAGGATAACGGGCATGCGCCCAACGATGCGTGGACTCTGACGTCACGCAACGTGGGCGTGGTCACGACGCCCGGACATGGCGGGAGTTGTTATCAAGTGAGGGCGTACTGAAAGAAAATCAACTCATTTAGTAGGAAATAAACATTGACGCCATTCCTAATAAACTTCAGTATTTATTTATAGAATTATACATAAAACGATGTCCTCAAATAAAAAAAATAAATTTCATGAAACAGTTATATAATGAAAGAGTTGTTCTATACTTCCTTTGGCTAACCAATAACATTATGAAAAGTAAAAGTGAAATGATTGTCATTGTGAAACAATGCAGCATCACCCTTGGTGAGCATTGGGCACCAGGACAGGTGCCCGGGGAGCACCGTGTGGGGACGGTACCTTCATCAAGGTGGCACCTTGGCAGCTCGGGATTAGGCCAATACTTTAATATAAAACTGTTGCAAATGTCACCAGCACTTGAAGCAGTGATTCTGTATTGATGTTGTCAGGGGTGTAACATATTTTATACATTTAAATGATTTAAAAAGAGTTTTGTAAACTAAAGACTAAGACGAGACACAAGTCAAAGCCTTGGCAACCCTAAACGAAACTGGTATGAATTCCCAACAGGAGCACACGTACTGTAACGGCGGCCTGAAGATCCCAAGCGGGGAGCGGTGATGGTGGCAGGATAAAATTACACAGGAGTGGGTGGCGTCCGGAAGCAGACTGCGTTTATTAAATAATAATTAAAAAACATCAATAAAACACAGCTTTTAAATATCTAAATAAAGAACAAGAATTCCAATCAACTATTTTCTACAATGAATCATCTTCACACACATTTTTAAAACTTTTCTAATACATAGTATCACATTAAATCAATTATTTTAATTCCCTACAGTTCAATACAAACAGTTGCTGTTCCCTAAACTATAAAATCAATAAAACACTTCCATTATATGGCTGTTCGGTGCCTCCGCTCTGTTGCACATTTTAACACCGTAAACTTTTATTCAGCCTGTAGAGCAACATTGTCTGGCTGCTCAGGGGAGAACAGGAGTAGTGTGTTGAACATTGTAGGTAAATCAACGTTTGATCAACGTTTGATCAACGTTGCCCGAATTGCTCGGATTGGTCACAGGTGAAAACAAAGTAGATACATGGCGCTAAATACTCAAACGTTGACTTCAGAGGGACAAGGAGGCTGCACCACGTGGTCGATTCCCGCGCCGTGACGTCACAGGCCAGGCGCCCCTCGAATGGCCGCCCCTGATTGGGGTCCCAGGTGTCCCCAATATAAGTCACCGAGCGGCCTGCGCGCCGGAGGTTTCCGCAGCTCCCCACGTTAGAAGCACTTGCTTTTCTGCGTTAGTTCGTCACCTCGAGACTTATTCACTTGCACGTTAAATGTGAGGCGAGCCGCGCTCCGTGCGTCCGTTTCGCGGTCTTTTAACTTTTTACTTCGCCCCCCCCCCCCGACCGCCAGTACAATCCAGCATGGAAGGTAACATCTGCAACGTTATTCTTATTAATACGCTCTTTTCTGGGGGGTTTATTCTCCGGCAGCTCTACTCGTTTTCTTTCTTATTTTCCTCTTTTTATTCTGCAACGTTTTAAAGTCTATTTAGTAAATTTCCCACTTGTAGGGCTAATAAAGGATCTTCTCTCCCATCTTATCTTTATTTGGCCCCTAGTTAAAAGAATACCTCGAACTGATGAGTTTTTCTGCCTGAAATTGCCCCCTCGTTTATGGACCTGTGTGAAAGTCCTGGATGGGAGTGACGTGCATCACTTTAATCCACATTTAATCCCTCAAATTAAAAACTCTTTCCACATCACTCCATACATTCAAATTCCAATTTTATTACAAATAAAATTTGAATTTGGAATTTGATTGTATGGGGTGATGTGGAAATTCTATATATAAAAAAAAGTGTAGTGTGTGTGTGCACATTTAAAATCTTTTTATATTTAGAATTTACACATCACCCATATATATATATATATATATATATATATAAAACACTATTTTACCTGCTTCTCATCCGGTTTTGAGTTTGAGGTTTTTTTTTTTTTTTGGAGGGGGGGGTGTCATTTCTCTGTAAATTCGTGGTTCTCGCCCGTTAGGAAGTGGTCAACCCCAGCAGCGGCCCGTCAACCACACAAGGCCTTTCTTCTACGTCCAGCCGCCCTCCCAGCCGTACTACATGTACCAGTGGCACGCCAACCCGTACCACCACTATGGCTTCCATGGATCAGGTTCGTTCGTCCTTCAGGTTTGTGTAAGTAGACATGCAGATGGGATTATTATTTTTTTTTCTTGTTTGTGCAGGTTTACCTTTGCCCCGCCCCTACGTGTCCCCCTACTCCTACATGCAGTACCCCGGGTACATAGTCCCTCATGCACCGGTGCATCCGCTGGACTACAGAAGAGTGTTCGATCCCCACTTGGGGCCCATGGCGGCGTACGACGTCACCCTGCGCCAGCAGCACCAGCACGGTACGGCGCGGAAGGAGACGGCGTGCTCCGGCGCGCAGACCGACCCCAGCGAGGCTCTGAACAAGCTGATCGAGTGTCTGGACAAGCTGCGCTCCAGCGACGTCCCCAGCGCGGAGAGGGAGCTGGACTCGGGAAACGCCTCTCAGAGCTCGGGGATCTTCTCGCCGGGAGAGGAGCGGAAGCGGGCGGAGCCGGAGGACGGTAGCCGGGGAGGGGAGGGTCAGGTCTGCCAGGGATCTCCTGAGGCCATTTTCTGCGACTCGGGCCTTGCAGCGTATGATGGGAGCCTTGAAAAGCTGGGCCAGACAACAGAGTGGCTGGTGGATTCTGATGGGGAGCCACCTCTGGACACCTCCTCGCTCCATGAGGACGAGGACGAGCTTGATCTTCACCAGGTTTGCTCTACAGAAGGTCAGATCTTTCGGTCCGAACCTCAGCCTGTAAGGAATCTTGAAGATGACCGGACCGACTCAAAGGCATTGCAGGACCGTGAGGAGCATCTCAAACAGGGTTCAGTTGCTCCATCTCATCCTCCTTCCAGCCAAGATGGAACAAGTGTGATGTCCCAGGAGGCCAGTGAGCAGTCAGGAGCAGCCAGCACATCTGGAGACGCGAGACACAACGAACAGTCCCGTGTCGCGAGGCTGCCTTGCGAGAAGGTGCTCTCTGCCGGTGTCCTTCAGAAAGGGAGTCCTCGCCGCTCTCCTTCGGTGCCTCCACTGCTTCCACTTGGACAGACCTACTACAGCTACTGTCCCCCTCAGTTGGCCCACGAGCGCATCAGCGTCCTCAGCCCCTCCCTGGACGAGCTGTCCTCGCGAGACGAGATGTTCTCCACTGACCTGGAGGACCTGGACCTGTTTCCTGGTCACGTGTACACAGAAGAGAGGCTCCCAGAAGCCTCCAGTGCTGACTCTCGTGAAGCGCTTGCTCTTCAGGAGGAGGTTTGTACAGTTTGTCACAAAAGGTTTACGTGTGCTGGATGTAGCCTGAGTGTCACCAAGAAGGCACAAAGGCCGAAGGTCCATGCCACCGGGCTCTACGGCTACGATGACGCCGGTGACTCTGACGAGGAGGTTGTGGAGGAGAAATCTAGAGAGGAGCACCAGTCAGCAAGAGGATCGATGTGTGATACGCCACACAGGCCGGGCGTCAAGAAGCCCCTGATGTCCAGAACGTCCACCGGCCCTCCTGTACGACAGCAGGTCCAACCAAAGCTGAAGAGGCTACGCGCCCGGGACGGGCTGGGTGACCTGGGACAGCCTGAGGAGCAGGAGGTGGAGTGTCCCAGACACTGCTGCTCTGAAGATCACGGGAAAAGCCACGCGCAGCACAGAGTGGGCAAGGGTACGTTTCTCGATTCATCCAGATTTTTCCTTTGGTCCTGGGTTAACGTCATGGCGCTGCATCTTCTCCTGGTCCACTCCAGACAGGGCATGGAGAGAGGGCATGGTCTGCTCACACCTGGAGGGCCGAGTTCGAGTCCAGAGAGGCCAACCATTACCCCAGAGGACAGGTACTCCAATGTCACGTTCTTCTTTTTATCTAATCCAGTTTAGTGAACAGTTTTGTTCACTTTATTTATTTTTCTTTTTGCTGCTCTTATCTTGAACTGTCCACTTTTATATACGTATCTATTACTTTTTATTTAAAATGGGCTTGATCGCCTGTAAATAGAATGCAGTCGACCTCATTAGGTCATTTTTAAAGCTGAACAAAACCTCAAATTGGTCTGGCCCAACCATATGTTCCCCACAAGGGGGCGTTGCACAGTAAAGAACGCACCACCCAGAGTTAGCACAGCTGTTTTGCACGTGAGAGCCGTATTGATATCAAATGAAAGCTGATCGATAGATAGATTGATTAGTTCTTCACGTGCAACATTGGTAACTGTAAAATGATGACCGGGATCACGTTTGTGGGAAACCGGTTAAAAACATTTTCTTATGGATTTGTGTGTGTGGAGAATTGTCTTGTATTCCCTCCCCAGAGAGGCCGACGCCAAGAAGGCCGCCTGCAAGGCCACAGATGTGCCAGACTTCGATAATGCTGGATCAAGACGCTGGGGAGGTGGAGGAGGATGTTGAAGTGGAGTTGCCTCGATTTCACAGGGGAAGCGGTAAAGGTTACAATTCTAAGAAAATTGTGACTAGAATCAATATAATATTACCAATTTTTAATAAGTTTTTTTTTTATTTTTTTATGAAGGGACCACAAAGAGGGGTGGAGCAAGATGCTAAAATCCACAATCTGCACAAGTTCACATCAACAAAGAGCAAAGGAAAATAAAAATTAAAAAAAAAAAAAGTTTGTAGAACTCACTGCACACTAAAACTAATTTCAATATTAAATTCATCCTGTAATTCATCTATGTAATGTTTTGAAGAGCTGCGGGTGCACCGTGCCACAGTACGACTTTGAATTACCTGTCTGTTCTGCTGTAATTGTTGACTCTTTGCAGTGTATTTCTGTAGGTAAGATTTGGCTGTGTTGCGATTAAAATATTTGCATTTGTCACAATCGTGGCCTTTTTCCTCCTTTGTCAGCATTTTCCAAAGACTTATTTATTTCCATTACTGCTCATGCTGCAAATGTCATTTTGGCTTTCCATTGTGTTTCTATTTGAGGGCGGTAGTAGCCTAGTGTGTATCACACTTGCTTATGAATCTATGGTGGTAGTAGCCTAGTGGTTAACACACTCGCCTATGAACCAGAAGACCCAGGTTCAAATCCCACTTACTACCATTGTGTCCCTGAGCAAGACCCTTAACCCTGAGTGTCTCCGGGGGGGACTGTCCCTGTAACTACTGATTGTAAGTCGCTCTGGAGAAGGGTGTCTGGTAAATGCTGTAAATGTAATGTAAATTTTGAGAGGAAATATTTTTTACTCTGAGCTGTAGATTTTTCAGAAATCTTGGTGCGGTGTCCCACCAATAGGCCCGCCAAATCTTTGCACTCAAACACAATACTCACAAAACATAGAACATAATTAATTATCATTATTGGGGCAGGGGTGGCCTAGCGGGTAAAGAAGCGGCCCCATAATCAGAAGGTTGCTGGGTCCCCTGAATTGAATTTGAATCAGAGGTGCCACTGAACAAAGCCTGGTCCCCGGGCACCTTTCATGGCTGTTAAAAGCAGAGTCACCGTGTGCTGTGTTTCACAATGACAAACATGTCACTTTCACTAGTGGCTTCCACTATGATAATGAACATGTATTTACATAGAATTTCACTTACATTAATATGTCCCCATTTCACTCAAATAAGTGTTTTTTTTTTTATTAATGAAAACCCGAATATTTTCAACTTTATTTTGTGCGCGTAAATACCACAAATATAAGTGAAATATTTGAACTGGTTATATGGTGTGTTGGAGCAGAGAAAAAAACAGAGAAAAGTGCTGCATTGCATCAGCAGATGCTAATTAACCGTGTCTCTATCTCTGATTACGCAGTTTTTTTACCCTCTTCTGTGGTTTTCAGTGCATTCATAAAGGAGAAATCATGCTTAAGTGTTTGAACCAAAAGCCTTGGGTTCTGGTTTCAGGAGCAGCGGCCTGATTTCCTAGAGAAAACCTGCTAATTTGCATAGTTGGAAACTGATTGCACCTGTTCGTCCAATCACAGCCATCATTCACACCGAAACTAAAAAGATTTCTTATGAAATAAGTCATCTTTGTTACTAACATGGTGTCTTCACTTTTGTAGTAAAAAAACATTTTAAATAATATAAACATTACTTAGCAGGGAGCCATTAAAAAAAAAAAGCTAATCCAATAAAGAGAAGGACAACCCCACCCTTTTGTTCATCCAGTTCAAGCCCCTCCCACTACACCTGGAACCTGGCCTTGCTGAAGTCTTTAAAGGCTGCATGGAGTGCATGGTTTGTTTGTTTGTTTCGATAAGCGTTTACAGATTTGTATTGTACAAGTAAGTAGATGTGCTGCTTGTGTGGTGGCTATAATGCATCCTTCTGGGAAGTAGGTAGTGTTAAAGATGCTCTGAAATGAATACCTTATCCTTGTGCAGGTATGGCAGCTACGTCTGCACAACACCCAAGTCCAGGGGTTCACGGTTCAGGCCTTCCCCATGGACCTCAACCCGCTCCGGGGCCTCGACACCCCGCTGTTGGCCCTTATGGTGGACCCCATGCAGAGGATCCACACCAGCGTAATCGGCCCTTCTTTTATGTCCAGCCTTCTCAGCCTTACTTACCTTACCAATGGTCAATGCCTTACAACCCCTACTATGGCTTCCCTGGAATGGGTATATATTTGCTCCTCTTTTATTCAGCTGTTTAGTGCTTTTTCACTTATTCTGTAGAGGTTTTTGTTTTATGACTACAGGCAGTTATTGGTGATCTGTTGTAATTTAGGTTATGGTATGGTGTTACCTCCTTTCCCACCTGCACCATATTTGGATACTCCTGGGTACATCCTACCCCATGCCCAGCTGCACCTAGTTGACTACAGGCGCATGGTGAACCCCCACATAGCACCGACTGTGGCCTACCAGGCTCGGCGCTTCCGCTACCAAAGCGGCCCTCCTCGAGTAATGATTAACTCGGAGGTGCAGACCGAGCCGGTCGTAGGCATCGTGGCATCAGGTACATCGAGCAACCAGCCCATCTCCGATTCGGCTCAGGGTTCCTCCTGTACCAGTGCGGTCTCCACATCGCCCATTTCATCGTTTGAAGAGAAAATGGCTGACCGTTTGCAGACTTCAGCCGTAGCCCCACAGCTAGCTAGCAGTGCTAACGTTAGCACTGTTACAACATCCAAAGGTGGCATCTTGTTCCAGGCCGAGGAGGTGCGGATTGAGTGCAGTGGCTCACCAGCTGGGCTGAAGATTGTTCACTCCCAAGAGATGGCCGAACTAGCAGCAGATGTTAATGCCGAACTTTTACAGTGCAGCATGGGTGATGTGTGCGCTCCAGAAGATGTAGTTATCCGCCACCTCCAATGTAGGCCTCAGGAGGAAGCAGTGGATGGGACCATCTGCAAAGATTCCCAAGAGGTTGATCATTGTGAAGAGCAATGCTTGCAGCCCTGCCCCGACATCCTCCTGACCAGAGCGTCACCATCCGATTCTTCCAGTGTTGCTCCTGCAGCACAAATCTCTACAGACATCACCAATGACAAAGTCGTGGACTCATGCGACCATCACAACCTCCAAGGTGAGCCCAAACTAGCGCAACTCTTCCGTGGCACTAACCCAAAGGATGGCCATGGCTATGACCCTTCCAGCCAAGGTGACAAGGGCATGCAGTTCAAAATCCTCCGCCTTCCTCTTGAAGTCCCGTATGAGGATGTACGGCAGTTGGAGTCCTCCGTGTGGTCTGTGGAGTCGCTCATGCCTTATGTCCCTTCCACTGAGTGGTTGATCCAGAATGGCATAATGACTCCCCAGAAGGAGGTCATGAGTCCAGTGCTGGAGGTTCCTATGGGTCCCTCTGAGGCTCCTGGTGTTCCAGACGCTGTGTCACAGGAAGCTCAGCCTGATATGGTAGGGATCTTTCCATTGGTGTTTTATATAAACGTCTCCTGCCTTGGTCCTGGGGGGCACCAGCCACGCATTGTTTCGGTCTCTGTGGTGAAGCAAGGATTTTGATTTCGATGGGTGCTCTCCAAAAATTAAGTTGATTGCGTGCCCTCAAGGGGTGAGGTTGGAGACCCCAGACATGAAGTGCATTAATGACTTTTTGCTGACTTGTACAGATGGTGACTCAACCAGACCACCGGGACTCCATGACCTCCCTTGAATCCTTGCCACCGTACCTCCCGGCGGCTAGCTGGCTTGCGGACTTCGGCAACGTCTACTATTATAGCAAGCTTCCCCAGAGTGTCCAGGAGCAGCTCAGAGACTTTGGGAGCGTCCCACCTGAGAAGCCCAGTCAGGAGTCTAAAACGCCACCGAAGGCTCCAGCTACTGTGGACATGACTTCTTCCAGGCCCCGAACGAAAAGCAGGTTGAGGAAGAAGGTGGGGCAAGTCCCGTGCTCCTCCGACCACGAGTGCTGCGTTCCTACTCACCGCTGCGAGAACTTGCTTTCTCCATCCGGCCGCAAGGTGGGCCGCATCTGTAACCACTGTCTGACCAAACGCAGCCCCGCAACGTCAATCAGCCCAAGTCCGGGTGGGAAGTGTCGGAAGGCCCACACGGACACCATCTGCTCCAGCTGCAAATGCAACAAAGCAAAGGGCTTCAGCAAAGGTTCAGGCTCCGACATTCCGGGGCGCCTAAATGCAGACGAGGACACGACTGAGGGTGAGACCTCTGAAAATAGCGTTTACCTCCCTGCCGGGCAAAGGAGAAGGACTGGCGATGGCGTTAAGAAGGGCTCTTCCGTGACACAGCCTCATTCGGAGAAGTGTCTGGTGACCCATCGCGCCCACCTCCGCGAACACAACTGTTCGTGTGACTTGCCCAAGTGCGGACGCCCTCCTGGAATCTGGGAGGGCAAAAGGCCGGGCCACCACAGCGATGGCGGCCGGCCGAGAAACGACGAGGTCCAGGCGAAGGTGGCCAGCGAGCTGAAACAAGCAAGTGGTGAGTTGAACTGCGCGTTTGAGTTTCTGTATCGGTGTTCTGCGTCCTAGCAGTTTGCTTCATGTTCACTAGAAAAGGCCTGGAGGCAGAACTTGGCCCTGTCTGACACCGAAACTTCTAAAAATGGAAGCAGAATAATGAATTTTCACAAACAGAAGCAGTTTGCACAATCACAAGGTACTACGCTGTTAATGATCCGTGGAAATTTGGCCATTTGTGAGGTTGTTCTTGTGTAATTTATCTTTCTCTTCCACAGGAATACACAGAAAAGACACACGATGTTAAACACCGTTGCACTTTACGTTGAGTGAAATCACTTTTTAATCACAGTGTTCATGATTTAAGCTCTTAAAATAATCTTAACTCACAATGATCACGTTTTATACAGTGATTTGATCAATAAAGCACTATGATATTACTGCTCATTTTTGGTCCTGGTTCAATTTTATTTATTTATTCCCCCCCCTTATTGTTCGGGGATTTTATAGGTAATTTTTTTTGCATTCCTTGCAGCCCGGAGTTCATAGAAGAGACAGCAGGTGGGGCTGTGGTTTAATTTATGGGTTTCAAACCTGGTCCAGTCTTGGGATGACTCCAGGTTCAAAATAAATATATAACTTATTTTCCCCACATTGCTCCCTCTTACAAATAAAGCTGTGTATAATATTCTCTCCCACCATTCTGTGTACAATAAGCTTTCAAAACTGCCTGATTTCATAAGGGTGAGTGAGGGTCATGCAATAGTCATGGCCGCAGTGGCTTGTGCCTCAGGCCATACAGTGCCTTTTAATGTCTCCATTCCAGATTGTGCATGTGTGTGGCAGTAAGAGTGTGTGGCCGGAATGTCAACTACTCTCCATGATACAGCTGCCATAGCAAGAAAAATATGCACTTGGAGGGCTGTTCCCTGAAATTGGTTACCAAAAATAACACATTGGAACAAATCAGTAATAATCAATAGGTGTGGACTAGACAGCAAGAAAAGATGCCATTTGTCCTCTGAAGCTGTGAGGAACAGTTTCCAGTCTTGCTGCAAATGACCACGCCTCCAGCCGCCTGGCCAATGAATCCAAGGAATCTTTCAAAGTCTAAACACCACCAAACGAGAGGGTGCAAGGGCGGTGTCATGAACGCTGGCAAAACTATTTCTAGCCCCAGTCTGGTGATTTCCCCTCAGATTTGCTTTTGATTTGAGAGGGCCGCTCTCCCCGATAACACTGATTCGGAGAAGTTCTCATTTGTCCGGGAGGACCTTGGAAGAAGACTTCAGATATTGTCCAGGGAAAGAGCGAGAGCGGTTGTGATTGATCTGGCTCTGGCATCCCAGCGTTCCATCCGAATGAAGATTTAGTTTGTTTGGGCTGCATGTGTTCATCACAAGAACGCTGTGTGTGAGTGGGAGGCCGAGAGGCTGCGTTCTCACACTTTTAAGCTTGTGCTGTGCTGCTGTCAGCTCTAAGAGCGGTTGGAATGTTCTAGATGCTCATCAGCCTGCTTCCACCACACTGCATGGGGGTCATGTTGCAAAGAAGAATCCCCTTTATCCCTTTAGCTTTTGTCCCTTCCCAGGTTCTGAGAAGAAGCTGTCGTCTCCCTTCCTCACGATGTCACTGCATATGGGGGAAAAATATGTGTTTGTAACAAAAAACGGATTTATAAATGTTTCATTTTGTGTAATGTGGTTTGTCTCGTCTATGACGCCGTAGAGGGCGCGATCGCTGTGCTCGTACGTGACTATCGTTTGTACGTCTGATCCAAGTTTCAGTGGGGAAATTGTCTTTGTCAGTAATCAGTTAAATGAATTCTCTTCTTTCCCTTCATCACTCATTGCTGCTAAGTGAATGTGATTGAGTCGGTGAGGCGGTGGTGGACCATCTCACCCCAACTCCGCTCCTCTCCGATTACCACCGCCGTCGCTATAAATTCCAACCAAACCCCGAGCTATCATAATTATATTAGGATTAGCCAACTCCCATGTGACGCCTCGGCTGTAAGTGCAACGTTGTGGCGGAAAAGGCAAACTGAATGAATAATTTAAAGTGCTGGAACTTTCCGGAGCTTTTCAGGAAACTGCTATTTCCAGGATGCTCATTCATTCATGCGTGTATTGGCGGTGAAGTTCAAGGTCACAGTTGGTGTTTCAGAACAATCACGACATTTTTTAACAAAACGGTCAAACAATGTGGGATTGTGGATGCATGACTGATGCTGCAAATGACATTTCCTTAATGAATAAAGAATTAGATGTATGACATAAAAAAAAAACAGCCGAACGAGTTGCTATGCACTGTCGGGCAACGTGAGAGGAACTTGCTTCATGCTGCCCACCCCTCCCACCCCGGCCGGGGCATAGCTGAACTTTTCCTATCTGCAGCAGCAGAAGGGCCCTCCATTTCACCCTGACGCGACATATTCATTTTCCAGCTGTTGTGTTGGTGGAGAAGGTCGGGTATTAAAAAAATGTCCAACAGATACGGCAACTTTCAACCCTTCCTTTAAATGTCACGGATGCCGATGGGAGGGCGGGGGCCAAAAGTCATCCGGCACGTTCTCAAAGAGTTTCGCAAGGCCATGAAAAGTGCCTGAGAATGCCATAAATCCCCACTTGCCATTCTGCATCTTTACATTTCAAAGACAGGAGGAGATACGGCGTTCGAGAACTCGGAATCGTTCTAACAGGCTGAATCTTGAGTCATGCATCATGCCATCCTGGTAAAGAAACATTATTTATTGCCGGGATCCCATAGCACTGCTTGCATGTGAAGTGTGGGAATGTCCACATTCAGTTTACTCTCGGATGGGAATTGGTTCGTTCTTGCAGCAGAATGTTTGCAGAGGATTGGCTTTACTGTTTGAATACTTAATAAAAGGTTATTTGTTGTGGCCCAGCGGGTAAGGAATCGGAGCAGTAATCGGAAGGTTGCTCACCAAGGGTGATGCCGGGTTAGAAGCAGACACAATTTCTTTCTTTTTATTACTCAGTGTGATTGTTGTTATTTTTGTACTTTTATATATTTTTATTATATTGTTATATTTGAATTTCCTGGAGGAACCTTCCTGAGAAATTAATAAAATTCTACCTACCTACCTTCGGATCATTAAAAAAAGCATTAAAATAGCACAAAAGTATAGAGAGATATTTATTCCTAGTTATTCCTGCCTGGGAATTCCTTTGATTTGTGGATTTTATTGATCCCATTGATCCCAAGCCTAGTTGCCATCCAATATTATTAGAGTGTTATTTAATGACAATGACTGTGTCTTGTTTTAGGGCCCTTGTCAATAAAAGAAGAACGTGAAACTGGCATAAAAAAGAAACGTGAGCCGCCGGCCCCGCGCTTGTTAACCAGGTTCTGATTTTCAAGGGTAAACGGCGGTGAAGTTGCAGCCTCAGCACCTCGAGCAGGGAGAAGGTGGGACGCCACCGATGGAGCTGTCTCTCCACCCCCCCGGCTTATTAATCCCTGCTCGCGCTGAGTCTCCCTCTCCGTGCCGAGAGAAGGTCCTGCCGGGGACGGACCGTCAAGCGACAGCAGACGAAAGGAGAACATGGGCCGGCTGGGCGGAGTCGGGTTACCTAAAGTTCCAGGCCATGATGAAGAGTCGCTGTCTTTTGAAGGGGGCGTCTGGGGTCGGTAAAGAACACACACACACACACACACACACACACACACACACACACACACACACACACACTCCCGTAAAAGCAGAACCGGACGAGGGCAGAGGAAAACAAACGCAGCGGGGAGCGGCGCTCCCACAAACACTGATCGTTACCACATGTACCCAGCCGCCCCCCGAAGCGCCGCATCCACCATCTCCAGCACCACCAGCTCACCTCCAGCTCGTAGCGCTTTATTGCTGGTAAAAGCTCTCCTGAGCAAACAGCCATAAAGCCTTGACATTAATACCGCTAATATATCGAGCGGAGGATGCCAGAGATCTGTGCAAACACACACACACACACACACACAGGGCCTGTCTGTGCTGAACGTGCTTCGAATGGCGCGAGGAAGTTTCATTTTCGGACGGGTGGCCGGGGAGTAAGAGCTGCGCTCTTCATTTGAAAGACCCGAACCCACCCGGAACATTACCGAGGTCTCCGTTCCAGTTGTGGAGCATTTTATGGCCACCCGTGTTCTCAGTCCACAGAAAAATCCTGCAGCTCTGTGTTTAATTAGCCTGTGTGTGTGTGTGTGTGTGTGTTAATTCAACCTTTATTTGACTCTCATTTTGCCCAGAGGTAAATTCCTGCCAGAGATTGAAACACCTTGTGGTGCCATTGCCTCCACAGATCACAGGTGAACCCCATTAAGTGAAAGTGAAGTGATTGTCATTGTGAAACACAGCAGCGCAGCACACGGTGACACAATGAAACGTGTCCTCTGTATTTAACACATCACCCTGAGTGAGCAGTGGCCACCATGACAGGCGCCCGGGGAGCAGTGTGTGGGGACGGTGCTTTGCTCAGTGGCACCTTGGCGGATCGGGATTTGAACCGGCAACCTTCCGATTACGGGGCAACTTCCTTCACTGCTAGGCCACCACTGCCCCTTCCCGTCAGTACCTCGACCCTCAACCTTTTGATCACCCGAGGTGATTGTGAGCTTGATGCACGAAAATGGATGAGTTGTACAGTCCCGGTTAGAGTCCCCTGGGCTGGTCTGAGATCAGTTCTGCATCATTTCATCTTGTTTAAATTATTATTTATGGACTGGTAACCATCATTTGTATCTGGAAACAGATCTGGTCATTCTGTTGAGCAGATGTTAGAAAATACATCGATGGATTTGCGTTCTAGGGTACCTGACGCTTGTTCTCGATCTGATCTGAAGGTTGTTAGAACACGGGAGAGCCCTGACATCTCCCTCCGTTTCTAGGAGGGCAGGTAGGTGGATAGTTTTCGCTCAGCCTCCCAGTTCCAGTGATTTCCTCCGAGCTCGCAGCTCTGTCTGGGATTAGCGGATCTGAGCAGTGACTCTGAGTCGCGGTGGAGAGAGAGAGAGTAAAAGCTGGTGTGAAAACGCACGGTCGCCGATGATAAACTGGAGTCACCGCGCGCCCTCACAGCTCGCCATCTCACAGCTCGCCATCTCACAGCTCGCCATCTCACTCAGTCTCACAGATCTAATTACTTCACATGAAATGCTGATCGTGGCTGTTGGCATGGTATGAATATTGTGCATGTTCCTTGCCTGTGTATATTATATATTTTATCAGCGGCCAATCTGATTCTGACTCACGCATACAGTATGTTTTATATATTCATAAGTAATATATATATAATGACAGGGAACTGAATGCATTGAATGAAATTCCGTTTCCAGTGTGTGTGTGTGTGTGTGTGTGTGTGTGCTCGAGCGTGTATTACAGATGATGTCAAACCTTTACTCGGCTTCACTGTCCCACACACACCCTGTGCACCAATTACCCTGCCAACTGATCGCTTCCCCATGTTGGCACGGTGAGTTCATTAGAGAGAAAGTGGATATGGGAGACAGAAGAATAATAGAACCACAGAGTGTTTAAGCCAGCTGCTGCAGCTGTGCGTGTGTGTGTGTGTGTGTCGGTGGAGATACTGGCTCCAGAGTGAGCGTGCTCGCCCGAAGCAGCCGGATTTACAGCTTTTTAATGAACGCGACCTCTTATGCAGTCTGTAGAGTTTAAAAGTTGCGCGCGGCATGCGCAGTGCAGCCGGCATGCAGCGCCTGGTCAACATTTTCATGTCCTTGTGTTCGCACGCTGTCTAGTTTTACACGCACTGCGCGTTCTACAACGGTTCACCAGGAACTGATCGGATGAGATTTCTGTGGAACGGAAGGCCGTCCAGCGCTCCAGCTTCACCACACGGCTAGCATGCATGGGAGAGACAGAAGAGCACTTTTTTATTTTACCCGTGTGTACCAGTATAAGATGGCAGCGCATCAAAATAGGACCCACAATCCTCGAGCCAGTACTGGGAAGCCATTCCCTTTACTTTACTACAGCCTGCAGAAGAGGGGGAGCAGAAAGAGAGCGGAGGAGCGAAGTTCTTCCTTTCACCGGCTCGCTCAGGGCCACCTCTCCGTCACCCGCAAATAAACCTCATTTCCCCCCACAATACATCCAATTATGCAGCTGGGTCACCTTCGCTCCATATCGCCAGGATCTCGGCTCGATTGGGGATCTTTTTTTTTTCTTTATCCTCTCTTAATAAAAATGTGTCAGGAGTAGAAGGAGATTCAGGTGGGAGGACAGAGCTGGTCAAGGTTCTGCAATCGAGTAGTATTCCAAAACTCTGGTCTCCATCGCTTGGTCCACATGAGAGGTGCCGTGGGGCAGAACGTTGCGATTAGTAAAATCGGTTCATGGTCAGTGAGCGAGAGATCGGAGCGTTGGTGACCCGCTGGGGCGTTCGGGAGGCAGGCAGGAGACGAGGTAATAGGGGCGTGGCTCGCCGTGGTCATTTGAACGCTTTTTAATACTTAACCGACAAATTAAATCGCAAGGTCTGTCAAATAGATCACGATTAGGTTTTGCCATAAATTCATTCAGCCTTAATGGGGCTCATGCATTATTTTCTGTTTTCTTTTAAGGCGATGAGAGCGTAACAGCGGAAAGTTCTGGAACGCTTTTCCTGCTGAAGCTCCATGTAGCTGTCGGACAGTTAAAAACACCTCGAGCGGTTTAGGTTCAAGAGCAATAGACTAGTTTACATCGACATCAGCAAGGCAAGTAAGGCAGGAAAAGCTAATTAAACCTCCCTTAATGAGAAGTATAATTATAGAGAAGTATAAATGAGTAAAAATGAATAAACATGAGGTACTATCTGTTGGTAAGTGCTGCTCATTGCTCCATTTGGCTGTTTTATTGGTGCTCTGCTGATATTTGGTCTGGAGTCTTCAGGCATCCATCAGCCTTGGTCTGAACAGATGCCCTCTAGACACTACTTTAACGTCCTAAAAGGCGGAGACTCATTAATTCCTTTTGCAATTAAGCAGCTTGGTTTTGTAGGAAAAACAGCCTGAAGGCGAAGGTCCTGGCGTGCCGTGCTCTGGGCATTTCTCAAGGCTCCTCCTGGTCTCCGTAACCGCCAGGTGAATGAATATTTCACCGTTTCGCGAATGTCCCAGGCTTCAGAACTCTCTCATGGTATTGAACCGATCTGAGATGTGATCTGATGTGATGAACGTTTCTCTCCTTCTCTTGGTTTTTCTTGCTTTGTTCAGCTGACTTCACATCTAGGTCAAAGTACGATGGTGCTGAGCAGGAAACACTCTTTAATGTTCCTAAAAATTCATGCATTTTTTACAAACCCCACGGTGATGTCCGTGACTAACTGGAGCTAAAGCACCAATGTTCCGCAGTGGGATGTCTGGACTGGATTTAGAATGTTCTGCTACAAAGTCCAGATGGACACCAATGCCGGACACATTGGCTATTTATGAAAGGGTGGCACATCCCTTTCATAAAGACTTTTTGTCAATGATGCGTCTTGTTAGGCCATTATGAAACACCTCACCTCTGTAGATCTTACTCTGGCTGCAGGGCGGAGAAACTTATTCTGGATTATTCCATTCTATGTTCCTGAGCCATCTTATCAGGTATAGTAGTTTTTATCTTAATTTTTGTTTCAATCGAGACTTTGCTTCAAGCTGTAATTTAAACTTTTATTAGTCTTAGTCACGTGTACACTCATTTTAGACTGGCCAAGTTTCAGTCGACTAAAAGTCTGAGCATTTTAGTCCTATTTTAGTCACAATTATCCCTGACTAGTTTTGTCTAGTTTTAGTCAATGAAAATTGGATTTTAGTCTCTTTGTTTTGTTAGAATTCTATTCAATATAGTACCAAGTATAGTACCGAAAATAAAACAAAAAAACATTTTCTTTTAGTTAATCCCATTTCATAATTAAAACAAGGATATCTTAATATTATATTATTGTTACCTTATAGACTATAGCGGTGTGGTGGGATCTGGCACTCACAATTTGATTACGATTATCAATGCCTCGATTATCGATGATTCACGATGCCTCCCATAAATTATGTCCATTACTTAAATAGAAGAGTTAAGACCCGAGTCTCATCCGAGTGGACAATTTCATTTGCTACAACGAGCAGAACAACTGACTGTCTGTGTTGATTCCGCGCTCACCTCACAGGAAGATTCTAGAAAAACGCCTGGTTCAGACGTCTGTGGCATCAGGTGAGCAAGGCAGCGGCAGCGAGTCCCACCCTGAGTCAGATCAGGCAGCCACAGTCACCTACCAACACTATAGCGAAAAATTTTATGCTGCCGCCAGAAAATTACCAAGCAGTGTCATTTAATCTTCTGCAATGCATACGTGCAGAATCGTACACGTCTGCATCGCGATTATAAGATTAATTCGAACACCCCTACTGTTCAGCCATTCCAGTGGCGTTCTGATTTCTTTTCCACTTCGTTGTGAAGAACGTGTCAGAAGGTAGTTCCGTCATTTCCTCCCAGACATCTGTTAACACACCACCGTAAATCTATGGCCCACCACAAGCATTCTGAAATCGAAATAACGCACAAACGGGGACTGAGGCAGCGACTTCATCTGTGTGACCTGATGGGAGACGCGATTAAATGAGAGGAAATAACGTCGCGTCTCTGTTTCCTCTACGGTTTTATTTTGCAAGCCACATTCAACCTCATGTTTATTCATCAGCAATATTACATGATATATTTTGTAATAGATATCATCGCGTGAGCGGCATTTACGTCATCATCTTCGTTACGACACAAAGGTCTGTTGATATTTTGTCAAAAATTCTGCTATCAGGGAAGGATCCATGACAGAACCTGCACGTTGGTCGTGGGATGAGGTCCACAGGGACGTAGAATAAGCGGTATATAAAACCCGAGTGGTTTAAGGAGGCCTGAAAGAGTCTTCGTCCACCATCTGTTGTTAATAAGCCTGGAGCAGCGCACAGTTTTTATGGACGTTGTGTGAGATGTAGATTGGCTCCATCAGTGCTGGTTTACATGGAAAACACAGTCGAGCTGGCACCACGTGGCGTCTAGGGAAGTAACGCAGTCCTGCCTCCGTCCCTCTCCGTCCCTCTCCGTCCCTCTCCGTCCCTCCATGATTCATTCCGGCTTTTCTTCGCTTGACCCACAGCTGACAGCGCCGCTGCCCACAGAAAGGCCAGTAACACACACTAAACTGCCGGCTCCCCGTAAATCTGCCAGCGGCACCAAATTGCGGCCTCGGCTGATAAATGGCGGTTCGGGGGGGTTGTGGTGGGTCCACGTTTTACTGATGCGCGGCGAGGGAAACACACCGACCTGAACCGGCTCCGTACGCGGCTCCCCGCGGAAATCTGCGCCTATTTTTATTTCTGAGAACTCGGCGTGTCTCTTCTCATCTTCTCATCTGACGCCGGGCTGTGATGCACACGGCACCAAGTTAAACTTCGCCAACTTTATTCTCCGCCTGGCGTGCTGTTCTGTACGTGATCGGCAGGCTCGGGGAGAATTGTATCCGTAATCCGTTACACTTACTGGAAGAAAAGTTGTAAAGATTCATGACTACAATTTTAATTACATCTTAATAATGTAATTTATTGTAATATGAAGTTGTGCTTTATTGTCATTTAGACAGTACATCGTGAAACCTGGTGGTCAAGAGTAACATTAAGGCAAACGAAACGTGCAGACAACGAAGAAGGCGGCCAGATAGCGCTGAACTGGTGGCGTGAATGACGAAGGTGGCGAGTGAAAAATCGCGGGAGTCGTATTCGAGTCAGATCATCGGCGATCTTCGCCTGCTGACTATACTGAAATCTCCGTGAAGTGGACGTTGTTGGTCGGATGTGACGAGTCGCCGGTCCTGACCTCAAACTTGTCTGTTCAGATGTCGGAGCTGGACTGTCCTTGTGCTGTGCCCTGCCATTAAAAGCCATCAGTTACATATATGCGATGATATTTAAATTGCTTAGCATCCACCATTATAAGTTAAAGAGAAGTCCGGAAAAAATGCAAATATAAAATACTTGGCATATAAAAATAACACTGAAAATCTCACAAAAATAAAAAGTGATTGTCATTGTGATACACGCCACACAGTGACACAGTGAAACGTGTCCTCTGTATTCCTTAACGTTCCTTAACCGCTAGGCCACCACTGCCCCGAAATAATTCATTATGGGAATTATGGGAAGTACATGCGAGTAGTCGGGGGAACACCGCTGTGACCAATAAATAAACCTGAACCACGCCCAAGTAGGTGTGGTTAACAGCATGACTGGCATGCACCACCCTCACGACCCCCGCTGAGGCTCGCCGCATTCACTCCTGAGAAGGGGTTTTGGCAAAGCACCTTCTGTGGACACTGAGGGCAGATTTGAATTTAAACTTGGAACGAAGGAGACCTATCGACAGAATGAGGAAGTAGGTTGGGTGAAAGCTGTCAATCATGCATACAGGCCCCTCCCCTTTTACCACTTTGTTTCTAAAACGTCATTAAAGTTCATCTCCTGGTTGTCGAGAATAATAAACAGGGCTTTCCTCTCCGACATAGATAACCCCCCGCTTGTCGGGATTAACGATTTGTGCCAGGATGCACTTCCTTAACCGCTAGGCCACCACTGCCCCTGTTCCGTCCCCCGTCCCCAAACTCACCGTGTCCCAAAGCTCATTCCTTTATGCCAAAGAAGCTCCAGTGTCCCGCGTTAGATGCTCATTCGCGGCCGCACTTCATTAATTACGCGCCACGCGGTGGTGCAGGGGCTGTTTTACGGCGTCGTCCACATAATCGCATAAAACGCTCGTGATAAAAGGCAGATTTACGACTCGTAATGCGATTGTCCTTGGATGCTGAATGATTTTCACAGCTCATCTGCGCGTGAAGACGAGGCGCCGGAGAACGTGGAGAACACCGGATCCCCCCTTTGTTTCCGAATGCAGGTTAAATGATCCCTGAGATGAACCTGGGCTCCCAGGTCCAGGAACACAGCGAGAACCCTGGCGCCACCTTGAAGATAAGCTGGCTGCGCGGCGGCGGGATGGTTTTGCTCGTTGCGGGGTTCAGTGTTCCTCAATCATTTCCTCATTTGCAGCCACAGCGGGACTTCTCGGTTCGTCTCGTGAGCTCCTAAATCCGTCCCGTCGCCTCTGGTCTGCACCGGCGCAGACGGGTGATCCCTCCGCCAACACCGCCAGGAGAAACGTCACACTGGCATGTGTGTAGAGGTGGCACGCTCCCGGTCGGGCCTTCCTCCTCGCACTGACCTATCCGCCCTCATAAATCCTATCCGGCGCAAGATCCCTCCCATAATGCCCTGCTTCCACTGCTGCATTAGCCAGCAATGCGCTCGGAGGGCAGCGCCAATATTATAGCGTTTCCACTCATCACTGTCTATTATAATTACGCTCCGACGCCGGTCTTACGCTAACGGAAATTAGCGCGGGCACTTCGCAGCGTAAACTGTAAATAAAATATCAGCTGAACGGTGCTACGAAACAGTCCGAAATATTTAAAATGTGTCCAAAATATATCTTCACCGTATGGGCATGCCCGCCCTGCGTGAAACAGGTTTGAGTCTTTTGCCCGCACTTCTCTCTCTTATAGCGGTAAATAATACAGCAAGATTTGCCAAAAATGTTAGATTTTTTTTTTTAGTTCTTTTTTTTATGTAAATATAAGGAGCATTCACATTTATCAAGAGAAACAAAACAGCGGTGTACTGACTCATTAAAAATGTAAACCCTGAACGTATGTGGATACGAGATTACAGATGGTCATATATTACGGTTCCTCCGGAACATGCCTGCGTTATACACCGGTTATAACATGATAATTACAGTTTATGGTGAGGAACGGTCAATATGATGACGGGATATTAGTAGACTGCCTGGAGGTTGTTGGAAATCTCTGTAGGACCAACATCAGGTGGAGGCGCTGCTGTAAATTATTCACGCTTCTGATACCTGAGCAGCGTGAGGTTAATAAATCTCTCTGTTGCTCAGTTTGCTGACGGATGGGTGGCTTCTCGTATTGATTATTGATTAGGTTATTGTCTGTGCTTTCAGTAGGCATGGGTGGACGTTGATGCGGTTCTAGTGTTACAGACAAACAAGCGAAGCAACAATTAAACGTCACACGTCGCGGCGGCCGAGTGGGAGGGGCCAGGGCTGCGTGGGCGTGTCCTCGTCCGCAACTGGACGCTCCGGCGCGGGGGGGCGGAGCCAGGCGCAGCTGCCTTCGAAGGCGAGGCTGCCGCGCCGCCACACCGGAGCTGCCCGACACGAACCGCAGCCGCACGGAATCATGGGTCGCGGCTGATCAACAGATACGGTGAGTGGCGACCAGAAACGCTCCGGACCCGACTTTCCCACGCCACGCTGCGCGCTCCCTTTCCTATTTACTTCCTGAGCTCGACGCGTCGTTATCATCATCATCCTCATCATCATCACCGTCCTTGTCTCCGGGCTGGTTCGCGCGTCTTTTGTTAAAAAAAACAAAACACGACAACGAAAACGAAGGTAACCTTTAACCCCGTGGTGTACGTCAGAGGGGTCACTTCGTGGCTTTTCTTTATTAAGGGACTATAAACCTGCCCGCTACGCAGGGAGGGCGTCACCTTGATGCACCAGCTGATCGGCGCGGACCAGACAGTCTGATGCCGCCAGCGTGTCGCCCCCCTGTCACCATGGAGACGCATCCCAGGTCAGGAGGTCACGGTCGTCTGTGGCCACTGACCTGACCAGACCCGTCTCTGGCGAAGACGCCGCTTGACACGGACAAACCATGCGGCCGCAGGCATTTATTAATGATGGACCTCCATGGAACTTGGCTCTCGTCCCGCGTCTCCCTGATGGACCTGATGGAGAACTGAAATGCGTCCTCCGCGTCTGAGAACAGCCGGAAGCTGTTTTTTCACCTTGCAAAAGATGTCCGTCTCAACGTCTCCATGCCCCCCGACGGGCAAAATGAGAGCGCGGCGGGACCCAGTCAGCCCAGGCCAGGCTTATCAGAGCCCGCAGCTCGCCGAGCTGCCGCCTTTATCAGATGTGGAGGGCTTTGTTCTCCACGGAGCCAGAATTAATCATTCAGCGGGACCATCTGAGCCGAAGGTCAAGATTTAGGTCCATCAGGAGATAAAGAGCGTGTTCTGAGGGAGACTCCCCGCTTTCAGCTCACACGATCCATCGCAGCTCTTTTTCATTTCTCGTTAACTGCTCGATTTCTAAAGATTGTTGGAACGTTCGTCCCTTCTTCCCCGCCCATGTACAAATGAAGAAAATGATCAAAATTTGGACATTTCTGGAATGTAAATCCTCTATTAATCGTAGTAAATATTCTGATAATTTGAGTTATCAGCCATAATCATACACATTCATACATACAGTGAAGGTTTGTTGGAAATTAAACCGCATTCGGTCCCGTGTAGGTTCCTTTTGAAATGTTGGCTGCTTTTCAGGCTTTTGTTGGTGATGTATTGTAATAATTATCATTTGTTCAACCCAGAACCAGCGCTGGATGCCTTTCATCTGATTATTAATTGTGGACGTCATGTTAAATACTGTTATTGAGTTGAGGTCGATTATTTTTTTTTTGTTGGACAAATCCTCCAACCTTATTTGGAATGAATGGGAATATGTAGAGAAATGTCAGAATGACGAATAATAATAATAAACCCCCCGTCTGGTGGAAGGTCTGCAGCTCGTCTCCGTTTGAAGCTCTGACAGCTGAAGCTGCCTGTTGTCGTGTCCTCGTTTTTACGGAACGCAACGTCTTTCCGGCGGCTGTTGAGGAACCTTAAAGGTTCTCCGCACGGCATATCTGAAGGCCGGGACTTTTGCATCAGGAGCCGAAGAAGAAACCGGTGGAGGCGATGTTGTCGGTGACGGGTAATTTTTTTCCTCTCCTCTCTCGCGTTGCTTTTTAGAAACGCAGAGGACGCACTTCGCACATCAGAAATGTAACAAAGTCCTTTGCATTTGTGCACGGTAAAAACCCCTCTTACTACCATCGTGTCCCTGAGCAGGACACTTAACCCTGAGTGTCTCCGCGGGGGGGGACTGTCCCTGTAACTACTGATTGTAGGGTGGTAGTAGCCTAGCGGATAACACACTCGCCTATGAACCAGAAGACCCAGGTTCAAACCCCACTTACTACCATCGTGTCCCTGAGCAGGACACTTAACCCTGAGTGTCTCCAGGGGGGGGACTGTCCCTGTAACTACTGATTGTAGGGTGGTAGTAGCCTAGCGGATAACACACTCGCCTATGAACCAGAAGACCCAGGTTAAAAAAAAAAAAAAAAAAATGTAGTTGGCGTTGTTGAAGGCAAGTTATCCATTTTGTGGCCCGTGTGAGGAACTTTATTAATTCCGTTGCACGAAGGGCCTATTTGTTAGACTGTAACCGCACAGTCTGTCCAGCGACTGTTAAAATAGTTTTTTTATTATTTTTTTTACCCTCGTGGTTACCTTCTCAGGGGAATGAGAAGGTAACGGCATCATTAAGCACCAAGCTGCCATTTTACCGTATTTTATATTTTTTTGCCCCGCTTGTCTCTGCCTGTCTTTTTTTCCGGCTGTACTACATCCGCCCCGCGTCTTCATTTGCATGGCGGCTCCGCGCGCTCGAACGACCGGTTTTTCCGGAGTCGGTTGGTTAATTGACTCCCATCCGTGGGGACGGGTGCCGGTGCCGAATCCGCGGAAAGGCGGATAGCTCGTGTCTCTGCTGTTGAGTCCATCGATCCGCCAGGCCCGCGCCGTGGCTCACTGCTCCGTACCCCCAACCCGTACCGTTTCGGTTTCTGTTCGTGTTTCTCCAGGCCCAAAGGCCCCTGCTTGCCCTTGAAAACAGGAAGTGGAAACCCGCAGTACACAGGATGTCATCTGACGCACGACCCGGGACTTTGTCCTGATTGGCAGATCTGGTGCAAACAGGAAGGCCGTGCATTCAGATGGCAGAAGGAGGTTGAACACGCTCTTATTTCATGGCTGGAGATGGCAAACTGTATCAAAGCCTTTCAACGTGACCTTCATACCAGTGGGTTCTTTGACAGCCGTCAGAAGCGTAAAAAACTGATAGGACGACATTAAATGGGACTGTGGACCCGCTGAGTGGACCGTGAAAAGGCCTTTATGGAAGGACAGCGCGAGGAGGTACGGAAGAGCTGCAGGCTGGAGACGACCTCTGATGTTGGAAACGTTCCTCCTCCATGATGGAAATTTTGGGCCTTTTTCTTGGACTAGTACAAAAATCCGAGTGCCAGGAAAAGGTCCAACTGTCTTTATTCTGTTATCAATGAAGAACAAATGACTTTCAGATTTCATAAATGGAACCCTTCATATGCAAAAATATTCATCACCTTTGAAAAGTAATGGGTGCAGAAAGGAGGACTTTTTTTTTGGCTGAGACGTAATGGTGATAATAATTGTAATTCAGTAGTTCCGTGTTCTTGAGTGTGTTTCTGCAAAAGTGCCTAATAATAAGGTACTGGACCTAATGGGAATCATCAATAGTAGCATTGATGAAATCCAAAAAGATTGTCATACTTCCCTATTTCCCCCTTAGTGGTGGTGGCCTAGCGGGTAAGGACGCCGGTTCGATGCATTGGCTGTAAAAGAACCACGAACGCTTCACTGAATTTTGACTGGAGTTGTGACCTGCAGGATCATCTTCTTTTTTTTTTATGATTTGCTGGCGAGAAGTTCGGGTCAGTAGGATGCTGATATTGGTTCTTCACATTCATGCAACACAGTCAGCATTTCAATATGCAATCTGTAATAAAACAGTTGCATTCTTTTTTTCCCTATATGGACACTGTGGAGAAGGGGGGGTGCTTTGTTTGTTCCTGGGCTTGTGATGCCCTTGTGATGCCAACACGCTGACTTAAGGCAGGCACTAATCTGAGCCGCCCATTGTTGGCAGATAAAAGCCATTTTATTCCCTTTAGAGGGCGGACAAGGAAGACAATGAGAGCGAGCTATTCTGCTGGCACGGCCGGCTACTATTGTCTACCTGTAGGCTCTCAGACAAAGATGTATGGTAGATGGTGGAGTCTGATGACTGGGGGTTTGCTGTTTTCTTCACACGTTTTATGAGTTTATGGGGCAGTGGTGGCCTAGCGGTTCAGGGAGTGGACCCGTAATCAGAAGATAAAGATAAAATGAAGTGATTGTCACATGTGATACACAGCAGCACAGCACAAGGTGCACATGGTGAAATTTGTCCTCTGCATTTAACCCATCACCCTGAGTGAGCAGTGGGCAGCCATGACAGGCGCCCGGGGAGCAGTGTGTGGGGACGGTGCTTTGCTCAGTGGCACCTTGGCGGATCGGGATTCGGCAACCTTCTGATTACGGGGCCGCTTCCTTAACCGCTAGGCCACCACTGCCTCAAAAAGGTTGTCGGTTCGAATTCTGATCCACCAAGGTGCCACTGAGGTCCCCTTGATGAAGGTACCGTCCCCACACACTGGTCCCTGGGTGCCTGTCATGGCCGCCCACTTGCATCAGTCGATGTAGCTTGATGAATTTCGAAATTTTGTTTTAATGGACAGAGCCCGACGCTCCATGTTCTCTCATCCTGGTTTGAGGACGTTCCCGTCTCGGATTTGGATGAAGCGCTGTTGTTCAGCTGCAAGGACATCCCGTCCTTGAAACTTGTCACTTGTCCGGTTCCTGGTGTGTGGGGGTACTTGACCAATAAACCTGATTCACATCCGTTATTACAGCTCAGATACGGATCCAATCTCATGCTTGAAGCCGTTCTGGCTGAAATCCGGATCGTTTGGAACGCAGTGCACAGTTATCTCTGGTGGATCTAACCAGACGTGACCTTCCCTGTTCCGCCTCCGCTCGGCCAGCCTTGTGTCTCCTCGTCTGTAGATCTTCCCACATGTCTTCGCCCTGATAACACCGTGCCCTGGAAAAGGCATTACTCACCCGCCGACTTCCACCTCCCGCTCAGCCCGACGTTCATCTTTATTACGCCAAGCGGGCTCTTCCAGGTCGGGCTAAGATGGCGTTCCCGCCGTGCTGCCGTCAATCCAGCCCGTATTAACTTTCGGCCCCATCAATTATTCATTATTCCACTAAGTCTAGTTCCTCCCGCCTCTTCCAGACGAATAAAGCGAGTCTCGCTAGTATCTGGTGATTCACTACAAACTTCCGGCAGAACTGAGGACCCGGGTCCGAGCGCCAGCCGTTCAAATCATGTCCCTGCAACATGTCCTCAGCCGGGACACAGACACGCCACTCATGCCGCCATTAACGGCCACGGTCGGCGCGGGCCGGTTTTCGAATGTCACTGTTTTGAAGTGGCCGGCCGTAGCCTTGAGGTGGCCTGATAAGTTCCTGCCGGTGAAATTGGTATGTAAGTAGGATGCTGTCCGCGTCCCCCAGGTCTTCGTCCAGCCGGGTCCGCTCGTCCGCTCTCACCTTCTCTGTTTTTGCTCCTGGCATCCGTCTCATTATACTTTCAGATTCGATTCGGGGATGGAATTTGAAAGCCGGTGGCCCTCCGCGGAGTTCTCCGTGGCGCCGCCGCGCTCTCTCGGAGGTCAGGAGTACGGTGGGGCGGGCGTGGGAGGAGCTAATAGAGGTCTTCTCCCAGGAGCGGGAGGATTTTTCTCAGGGTGTCACCAGCAACAAACTGTCACAGTGTGTGTGTGTGTGTGTGTGTGTGTGTGTGTGAGTGTGTCAAAACTATGAATGAACACATGTGGGGTTATGTACTTAACAAAAAAAGGTGAAATAAGTGAAAACATGTTTTATATTCTAGTTTCTTTGCTCTGATTACTGCTTTACACACTCTTGGCATTCTCTCGATGAGCTTCAAGAGGTCGTCACCTGAAATGCTTCTCCAACAGTCTTGAAGGAGTTCCCAGAGGTGTTTAGCACTTGTTGGTCCAGCTCACCCCAAACCATCTGGATTGGGTTCAGGTCCGGTGACTGTAGAGGTCAGGTCTCCACTTTTTGTTAAGTACAGAACTCCACATGTGTTCATTCACAGTTTTGATGCCTTCAGTGAGAATCTACCAACGTAAATGGTCATGAAGATAAAGAACACACGTTGAATGAGAAGGTGGCCAGACTTTTGGCCTGTATTGTATGTTCTACAACTAAACTAAATGAAACCCAGAAAGAGCATCATTAGCATGGTCCCTGCACAAATTATGGAATAAGTTTGTTTTGCCGCCTCAGGTTGTGGCAAAGCTACTCCGCTGTGAAAGTGTGAATATTTCAAGGTGCCTTCACATGGGGCAGTGGTGGCCTAGCGGTTAAGGAAGCGGCCCTGTAATCAGAAGGTTGCCGGTTTGATTCCTGATCCGCCAAGGTACCACTGAGGTGCCACTGAACAAAGCACCGTCCCCACACACTGCTCCCCGGGCGCCTGTCATGGCTGCCCACTGCTCACTCAGGGTGATGGGTTAAATGCAGAGGACAAATTTCACTGTGTGCATCGTGTGCTGTGCTGCTGTGTATCACATGTGGACCATGTTTCTTCTGGTATCAGTGGCTTGATCAGTCAGGCTGTGCAGGTAGGTGCCACTATCTGTTGTGAGTATGTTTTGGAGCATATCGCTGTCGGAACAAGATATGAATGAAGGAGACAAAGAGAGAAGGCAAAAGAGGAAGAAAAAGTGAGATGTTTCCCACACTCACAGCAGACAAATGGAGGCTTGCAGCGCTGTCGCTGGAGAAGAAGGGAGGAGGATTTCCTGGGCAGGTCGCCACCACCCCACCTGTGGATCTGGAGCTCCTCCCACGCCACGCCACGCCCCGGTTATTTACCCCAGCGTCTGGGAAAGTCGCATTGCCCGCTTACAGCCTGTGCAAACACCTTTTTAGGATCGCTTTGCGAAATTCGTCTCGATAAGGATCAAGACAGGCCGGATGTTGGGGTGTTTATAGAGACGAATGTGAGACAGCTCGCATTCTGCATCGTATGTCCACTGCTGTTGGGCCTCAAAAGGCGATTAGTTTTTCCATAATTATGCCATAATTATTGGGAATCTCTTTTCCTTTTTGGAGCGGAGCCTCGCGGGTCCCCTGGTATGAAATGGTTCCGCATGAGAGCGGTAATAAAGACCTGTGCGGGGCAGGGACGTCCACCGGCAATCGCGCCGTGGTGCTGGTTGTCACCATGGCAGCGATTGAACAGAGAGGGGGTGGATTGTCACCTGTGTGTGTGTGTGTAGCGCGACCGCGCCGCTTTAGCGGTGACACCCCTCAACCCCCCGCTGCATTTGGGGACTAATTAATTTGAATCGGAAACGAGCTGGCTGGTGCGGAGGTTTTAACCTGGGCCCGCCTCCCACGCCGGCTTCGCTCCGGGTTTCACGCTCTGTCCGGTGAAGGAGGGCTGTGTGCGTCCCCCGATAAATGTAGCCGCGCCCAGTCTGCTGGTGACTGTTACTCGGGGTGTTGAAATGACGCGCTGGTGGACGATTCTGCTTGCTTTAAAGTCTCTAGTTAATAAGCGGCGCCGGTAGTGGCCGTGACGGCCTGATCTGAGCGCAGCGCCGCTCCGAGTTCGTCCACGTCCACATGGACGCGTTGCGTCTGCGTTTCTCTGGCACTTGCTCGACTCGGTTTAAAGTAGAAACTGGCGACCAAACGCACAGCCGACCGAACGCGGCGAAAAACGTGTGAACGTGTGATACACAGCAGCACAGCACACGGTGCACACAGTGAATTTTGTCCTCTGTATTTAACCATCACCCTGAGTGAGCAGTGACAGGCGCCCGGGGAGCAGTGTGTGGGGACGGTGCTTTGCTCGGTGGCACCTCAGTGGCACCTTGGCAGATCGGGATTCGAACCGGCAACCTTCTGTTTACGGGGGCGCTTCCTTAACCGCTAGGCCACCTATGCATGAAGTAATATTGAAAAATCGATGGGATGCATCGGTGACCGTAGTCGAACCGCGAGACCGGTGAAGGTTCCCGCCGTCCACACGTACATCTGGGCGTTGCGGACAGACAAACGGATGACAGACCGGTGACAAGCGGAGGAGACGCATCAAGGCGAGACGAGGCGAGAACGAGTCCCGCAGCGAGAGACGTGTGTGTGTTAGTTATTGCGTTCAGCGGCGTCTGTCTGCCCGTAATTCGTTTTTAACGTGATGTAATTAAGCATTTAAGCCTCAGCAGTTTTCCGCCGGGCTAATTAGTTTAGAAAGTGCTGATTTCCCCCAGCGACGGGAGTAAGGGTGACAGCGGCCCGCTTCTCTATTTCACACACACGCCGTTACCTCCCGACTGCCACACACAGGTCCTGTCCTGGCTGTCTTTTAGTCGTCTTAAAGCGGGTCTCGGTGGAAGACATGCTCTCAGCCTCATTAATCTTCCACGCCTCTGTAGACCCTTCAACAGTCGTGCTCCTGCAGTCGGCCGATCTTGAGGCACCACCCGGGGCTACACCTGCGCCAGGGGATCTTCTCGAACCCCTGAACAAACATCATTAGCGGGCGTGGTCTGGGCGACAGAAATAATTACTCATCGACTAATCGGCTGGTTAGTCTCTTGCCTTTTGACTTGCGGGTAACTGCCAAGCAGTATCCCTTTCTTCATGTACAGTACCGGAGTCTTAAACTCTTCATTGAGGACATTGTGTGTTATATGAGACATAAATGATAGGTGGTAGTAGCCTAGTGGGTAACACACTCACCTATGAAGTGGTGGCCTATTAATCAGAAGGTTGCCGGTTCGAATCCCGATCCGCCAAGGTGTCACTGAGCAAAGCACCGTCCCCACACACTGCTCACTCAGGGTGATGGGTTAAATGCAGAGGACAAATTTCACTGTGTGCACTGTGTGCTGTGCTGCTGTGTATCACTTCACTTCACTTCACTACATACACAGCCCAGCACGTGTCCTCTGTATTTAAACGCCACCCTTGGCGATCAGTGGGCAGCCATGACCGGCGCCTGGGGAGCAGTGTGTGGGGACGGGTCCGATTCCTTACCCACTAGGCCACCACTGCTCCTGTGCAAATGAGCTGACAGGAGTGGGGGATGTGATAATAGGGGATGAGGAGCAGGTCACTGAGGCTGGAAGTGTTCTGAAAGACATGAAAATACGGCGGGAGAAGAGGTTTGCTTCCCCCCCGGCAGGTCCGTGTGGTTAATAAAGGTAATATTTAGGAAGATTGTCAGAAACGAGGCGCAGGACTGGAGTGAATCTCCCTCATTAGGAGGCCGAGTCTCATCGCTGGCAGCAGGACGTGAGTGTGGTGTCATTATAAAGTGGCCCTGTTGTGCAACCTTCAAGAAGTGTGTTGCTCAGACCAGTCGTTCTTCTCGATAATGCTGAAACATGATTTGTCATCTCCTGCTCTGTCATGATCTGCCTCTGCCTGAAGTCATCATAATATAACTTTAATAATTAAGACTCATTCATGCGACACTTATGTCTAGGGATGGTCCCATCAGTGTTCTGGGCCAGTCAATGAACATCCAGCACATATATTTTTCCTGGTAAAATGTCAATTATTGTAAATGTCAAATGTGCAAAACTGAAGACGAATATTATATAAACTGCGGATTGTACAAAAAATAAGTACAGTAGAATATGGTGAAATATATTATTTATATGCTGTGTATATATAGTGGCTTACATATCTGCCTGGCAGAAAGTCTATTTTGATCAGGCTTTGATTGGCTTTATAAAATCTGGAATTTTAATTGGATCAATATTGTGATATGCGATTGCGATATGATAATGGACACTTGCTTGTATATCAATGAAAAGTCGCATACAAATTACTAATAGTGAATTTCAAAGTGAAACATACAAACTACTTATAACAACTTGAAATGCCCAGTGCTTTCAAAATACAATATTCTACAAAATTAAATAAATCACAAAAAAACTCTTTACATTACTGTCGAACGACAAACCCTGGTAAGGCTAAACATCTGTTTTGATTATATTTGGCCATTATAAAATCCCGTATTATAGTTCTTATGTTTAACCAAAACGTTGTTTGGAGGCTGACTTGAACACAGGGATGCTTTAGGAAACCTTCAAAGTTTGAGAAAATTTAACTAAACAGCTAAGAACAGTCTAAATAGTTAATGCCTACATTTAGCCAAAACGTTGTTTGGAGGCTGACTTGACCACAGGAATGCATAGCTTCACTAGCTTAGCCTAGCTTAGCTAAGGTTAAGACTTATAAAACGGGATTTTATAATGGGCAAATATATTCAGAACAATGGTCCAGCCTTACCTATGAAATGTAAGCCCCCCGGGATCTGGGGTCTCCATTGAACCAAATCGAAAGTCATGTGACCAAACACGTCACATTCGACTGAAGTGAGACTTCAGTCAGCTCGCAAACTTTGAGAGAATGAGTGATATTTTGCCGATCCAATCCATGTACTAATCATTTAAATCACAGCTTTTTACGTTCACGATTACGATTGCGATTAGATTAATCGTGCAGCACTAAAAAATACATACAAAACAAGCAGGGCTGTCAATTGATAATAATAAAAAACAATTCTAAAGCATATTTTGCAATGAAGTAATCGTGATTAATCGCGTAGAATTTTTAAGACTAAAGCTTATTATAATATTTAAAACTATTACAGAGACCAGTGTGTGAAAGAGCCTCAGGTCGTAATGTTGTGCTTGCATCTACATCCACTTTGGATGGGCTGACGTCATGCTGCGCAGGGTTCGTCTTAAATATTTAAAATTCATTGCAGCTCTAAAAATAAGATAATTGTTAGGCTGATGTTACTTCTGCAATTGTGGCGAAGGGGATTTTGTTGTCCTGACCGCAGGCAATTTGGTTGGCTACCGCCTGGCAGTGTGACCTGTGTCGAGTGTCAGTAATCATGTTGGTGGCATCGTTTACACCCTTACAGAGAGCTGCTTCTCATTTTTAAAAACTGATTTTACTTACAGCCTCAGCCTCTCCCGCTCGGTATCCCCCAAAACAGACGTTAAATTCGACTGAATTTCAGTAGAAACGTTTTTTCTCCATCTGTCTTCGAGTGATTACGAGTGATTGTGAACACCACCTCGTGACATGAACCAATCTCACACGCAGGATCATTAGTTCTGGTTACATGAACCACTTCAGATCTTTTTACAGAAACCAGGCCTTTATTCTGGGTACACAGCCTGCCAGACCTTCTGAGTGCTTCCAGCTTCATTCACCGGTCAGAGCTTCTGACATGGGCCGATTATACGTGAGATGGAAAGGTCACGTGTGAGCCTTCGATTCGATTACAATTCCGATTATCAGTGCCTTGAATATCGATGCATCGCGACTTCACATCATGTTTTCAAATACATCAGTCAGACGAGAGTTAAGGCCCCGTTTTTCTGCCGTTCTGATCGGCTGCGGGTTTTCTTGGTGTCAATTTCAACCAAAATCCTGATGAACGTTCAGAGGGCGTTCGTTTATGTCCACGTGGACGAGGCCGATCTCCGACACGGAGCGGCACTGTACTCGGATCAGGCCGCCACAGTCACTCCCGGCACTACTTTCTAACTGGAATTTTTATACCGACTCAGGGTTTAACGCAATGCGACGATTATACGAATAATTTCCACCCCTACAGACAATGCTGAGGTGTATCTATACACGATTGTCTCTCATCATGTTCTGTTTGCGTTGATTCATGCGTTCAACAAGTTGAGTTCAGCCTGACTTCGTTTAGAAACCCTCCTAGACCCTCCTAGGTTGGGCCCAGGCAAAAATGTGCATAAAATTCAACTGGATTATTGCTGCATGTGTGAGAGTTTAATATGGGCATATAAGGGGACGCCCTGAGATGTGTTCTGAACCTTCTGGCAGCTACAGGTTCAGGTTGAGGTTCCTCATTTTGTTCTGTTTCATTCAGAGAGGCCTCAACAGGATGAAATATTGCCGCGAGGGATGTGTTTTTCTGACAATGCCACTGTTAAGAGAATTGCTTTTGTTTCCTAGCTGGTATCTCACGGGCCATTTTCAAGGTCCTGTTCTTATTGTCATGTCAAGGTGACCATAAAACACTGCTGGTGGCTTGTGAAGTTATGTTGCTGAGCTTTTTTTTTCTTAGCTGTTCAGAAAGCAGTAAGAATTTTATTAAGCTCTCAGAGCCTCTCAGAAGTTCAGGTTCTATTCTTCTATTAATCAGGCTAATACCATTAACGGCCTCATTTGTGGCGGTCCAGTCCTGTCCAGAACGGGCCATAATGGACTCTCTTTTCACGGCCCCCACTGACCTCGCCCGTTCACAGTCGTTTAGAAGAAGTCAGTTCAGACTGATCCTGGATCAGTCCCCGGCTCCCTGCTGTGTGCTATATCTGCTGTGGAGGTCATCGCTGTGTGAACAACTGTTCCACGCCTGGTGTGTGTTTGGATGTCACACTGGGGCTTCAAGGTTTCTGTGACTACCTGGTCACCTCAGTGACCAGCGCATGGGTCGGTGGGGGGGTGACAGAATCTGCATTTTTGGCAGGTTAAAGTGACCTTGTCACACTTCGCTGTCATGATTAAATCACTGGCTTTAAAGATGCTGATGGTGAATGCAGACACCGTTGAGGAAGAGGTAAATAAGAAGCGCCTTCACGTCCGTTCCCCCCGGTGGCTCGGCGAATGTTAAGTAGCTTGTGTTTTGGGCTCAAGCAGCTTTTAATGGCGCTTCATTGTTTGATGTGCCGGGAGTGAATTAATGTGAGATTCTGAAGGCTTTACTTCCCCCGTTTCCCTTCCTTTGCTTTTTTCTTTTTCTCGACGCACGTTTACATTTTACATTTCCAGCATTTACCAGACGCCCTTATCCAGAGCGACTTACAGTCAGTAGTTACAGGGACAGTCCCCCTGGAGACACTCAGGGTTAAGTGTCTTGCTCAGGGACACGATGGTAGTAAGTGGGATTTGAACCTGGGTCTCTGAGTGTTACCCGCTAGGCTACTACCACCCAGTATGTCCTGACCTCCCCTTCCCCTCCCACCTGCCCCTCGCACCTCTGTCATCTGACTGACACGCCGTGGCTCTTCTCATGCCGATAATCAGAAACATTTCCACGTGATATGTCCGCTTAATATACACCGACACGTTTTCTACAGGGTCTACGATGTTCAGGGTCATGTGAGGAAGCACCACTAGATGGCGCTGCCCGGTTATGGTCTACAGTACCTGTCCTTTCTGTATGATCAGCTGCTTGCATATTGGTGTTTGTAAAAAGCGTTTTGCAGGTTGTAAATTAGTTTTATCAAATGTTAATCTTTAATGAAATGTTAATTGATGCATTTTAATTACTGCGGAATCAGATGCTAGCCTCTAGCGATTATGTTTTAAACCCACACATTTCCTTTCCCTCTTAGTACACTGCTTGCAGCGGGGCTTTTAAAAGCTCCACTTGTCGGCTGGGCTCGAGCGATCAGCGTAATGTAGCTTTAATATCGCTGTCTTGCGGTCTCTCGCAGTTGTCATTTCAGACGACGCTGAATAAATCCCCAACGTGTCAGACGTAGCGTGACAGTGAAGTGATTGTCACATGTGATACACAGCAGCACAGCACACAGTGAAATTTGTCCTCTGTATTTAACCCATCACCCTGAGTGAGCAGTGGGCACCATGACAGGCGCCCGGGGAGCAGTGTGTGGGGACGGTGCTTTGCTCAGTGGTATCTTGGCGGGTCGGGATTCGAACCGGCAACCTTCTGATTACGGGGCCGCTTCCTGAACCGCTAGGCCACCACTGCCCCGCATGCTAGGAAATTAGGGCTTCTGGACGGCGCGGCCCTTTGATCATGCATATTCATTTGAGTCATGGTGGAAATGGACTGGCGAGACCACGCCCGCTTGTAGGGTCACACGCCTCGTGTCGTGGGGGGGAGGCGGAATCTCCAGGAAAAGCCGTCTAATCGGAACGGGAAGGCCAATCAGAGGACGGCCTGTCCATTCCAGAGCCAGCGTTCCTTTCGTAAGCCCTCGCCCGCCCCCGACTCCCCGCGGCCGCTCGGCATGCCGCTCGCCCTCCTTGAGATGTAATTTCGCTTGTAGGGTCTCATTTACGGCGCTGTAATAGCCCGCATTTCCGCACTTTGAGAGTTCTGTGTGTGGGAGAACATTTTGATCTTGCTCTGTGTGTGTGTGTGTGTGTGTGTGTGTGCTCTCTGTAATCTCGTGAACAGCGCTCGGCAGAATACGCCTTTAAAAGCATTTGGCTTTTGGCGCACCCCCCACCCAGCCCGGCGCGCATCAGGGCCGCCCTTTGATGTTCCGCTCTTGTCATTTGTTTTGTCGTTTCAGGCCCTGCGAGCGGCAGCCTCTCGTCTCGTTCCGACTGCATCTGAGGCGCGGGGACGGGGGACGGGGGACGGGGGGGGGGTGCGCAATCACACATCAAAGGCTGCGGATTTGGCAACACGTGGGAGACATTTTGAGGCGAAATGGAGGGATGGGGGCGTTTGAAGGGGGCCTCGCGGAATGCCTCTAATTGCCGGAGGATGCTGGGTGCCGGGCTCTCAGGAAACATCTCGGGGAAACTGATTTGGCTTTGTGGACGCCGGGGACAGGACGTATGAAGTCAGGGCCACTTCATGGCTTTTAGCTGCGGTGGTTATCTTCATGGCCGAACTGAAGGTAGACGTGTACGTGTAAACGCCGCTCTGCTTACTCTCCAACGACAGTTCGTTTGTTCCGTGGATAAATATACACTTATTTGGGGGGCCAGTGGTAGCCTAGCGGTTAAGGAAGCGGCCCCGTAAACAGAAGGTTGCCGGTTCGAATCCCGATCCGCCGAGGTGCCACTGAGCAAAGCACCGTCCCCACACACTGGTCCCCGGGCGCCTGTCATGGCTGGTGATGGTTAAATACAGGGGACACCGCGTGACAAACCATCATGGCTGGTGATGGTTAAATACAGGGGACACCGCGTGACAATCACCTCACTTACACACGCGCTTGCTGGCTGTTTCCTGCATGGATGTCTATGGTCGTGGGTTGACGTGTGACGTTAAATCCCCGTCGATTCGTGTCTGTCGCCCTCCTGCCTGTCCCGCCAATCAGCCCATCGATCGGCTTGTGTTTTTACCATCGAGCGGTTGTCGCGGCCACGCCCGTCGCAGCGCGTTATCTCCGCGCCCGTCTGTCAGGAGCGGCGTCCCGTCCTCGCGTTTCTGCCGCTCGATTATCAAAATTCGAGTTGGCGCCTCATAGCTGCATCTTATATTTACTGATATTATTATTCCCAACTCTTCTTTGTACAACAATACTGCACAGTCTTTTCTATACGTCATATTTACGTTAAATATGTGTACGCATGCGAATATTATCGCCAACGTTGTTGGTTTATTCGTTTGTGTCCCCGTTTGAGTCCTCAAGGCTGCATTTCTAAGCACCGTGCAGGCGCTGGACGAACAATTGATTGATTGATTTGGTTTGATTGATTTTAGATCGGCAGGAGTGCACACTTGGAATGACATGAGTGGCTCCCCCTGACACCAGGCAGAAGGTGGGCAGGCCGGAGCTGAGACATTTATCTGCTTCCTAAGTGCGTGTCATGAGCTAGAGACGCATGCATTAACCTTCACCCCCCCCCCGGCGCCCGCCCTGACCTTTCACGCCTCCCGGAAAGCCCCGGATCGTACGCAGGCCCGGAACGGGGCCCCCCTCCCCCCGAAACACACTCGAGCTCCTCCGGACATCATTTAAAGACCAGCAGCGCAAGCGGCGCCGCGCAAAACAAAGGTGGATTCATTATAAACCTCATCCTGCGGTTCTAATCCCTCCCATCGACCGCCATTTCACTCCTCAACTTTGCGAAGTTGGAGGGAAGGAGACTTGTTGTCTCGCCGTAACGGAGAGTTCGTATTCCGACAGTTCGACGAAACGCCTTGTACCACGGGCGTGGCCGATTGATCCCTTTAGGGTTCCAAGCCCAGGCGTGTACGTGATCTGGTTTTACGTTGACTGGAATCCTGTTGGTCAGCTGTACTCAGGAAGAGGACCGTGTACAATATTTGTTAAAAGTGCGGCTGGATGCAGGCCCTTGACAGCATTTGAACCTATGTGACATTTAAAGAGGCGTGGTCAGACTGGATTCCTCTCAACCAATCACGTTGCAGGATTGGAATTGAATGCAACAATGAAATTTCTTTCTCTGCCGCCTGTGTCCCCCGTCTTCTGTTTTCCTGCACCTTCGGGAAACTCTCACCCCCCACATCTGCGTCCTTGCGTCTCCCAGTCTACTCCGATTAGGACGAGACCGTTATTCTGTCCCCCGCCCCTCGTACCGACTCCATCTCTTGTCTATATTGTACAGCTCCTGGTTTTTGCCAGGGAAATGGTACCTTATGCCACAATAACACCGCGATGCGTTGCTAATGGAGCTGTGTTCAGTGTGTATTTATTTACAGAGACCTGATTTGGGCCACAATCATCCAAAAAATGTACCGTAAAGCCGACCAGTTATGACTGGGGACATGGTCCTGCGCTCCCCCTCGGTTTTTTATCTTCGGAAAGTTATAACGCTCCACGTTTTAAAAGTGGTTTGAGGTTCTGAAAGGAGGCGTGGCTGAAGCCGAGCTGGTATTTGAGGAGAAGATGGCTCGCCGTGGATCCACATCTTGAGTTGTGTTTATTTTCTCACCGTCTCCACGGTTCTGTTGTGGCTATCTGGAACGGTTCTAGACTAAACATGCGGATGAGATGATCTCGGGGAGCCGCGTACGTTGAATGAGGTGCTGTTGAGTGCAGTTGAGATGGGACAGAAGTCCTCACTGAGCAGACGCCGGCGATGAAACCGAGGTCTGTACCCGCCGGCGCCACCGGGGACTCATCGGCGACACACATCCAGGGCCGCCGCGCCGCCCGTCCGGAGGAGACGATGCAATTTGAGATAATTGGACCACGTCTTGTCCCTTCTGTTCATCGGTGTCTGGTATTTGTGCATGATTTCATTTTTCATTTTTTACGCTGTCTAGCACCATTTCATCACGTGCGTGTGTATGTGTGTGGGTGTATATATGTGTGGGTGTGTGTGTTATATATGTGTGTGTGCGTGTTTGTGTGTGGGTGTATATATGTGTGTGTGTGTGTGTGTGTGTGTGTGTGTGTGTGTGTGTGTATATATGTGTGTGTGTGTGTGGTTGTGTGTGTGCGTGCGTGTGTGTGGGTGTATATATGTGTGTGTGTGTGTGTGTTATATATGTGTGTGTGTGTGTGTGTGTGTGCGTGCGTGTGTGTGGGTGTATATATGTGTGTGTGTGTGGTTGTGTGTGTGCGTGCGTGTGTATGTGTGTGGGTGTATATATGTGTGGGTGTGTGTGTGTGTGTTATATATACGTGTGTGTGTGTGGTTGTGTGTGCGTCGTTCTCCCTGCACAGTTTGTGATTACAGCAGCTGGCTGGGCAGCTTGTCCCTGGCGGCTCCTCGCTCACAGACACGTTGAGAAATGCGTCTCTCTGGATGATCTGGAGACGCCGCCGCTCCTTCATCAGAGGAACCTTCACGCCAACGCCAAGCTGCTCTTAGCAGCCGAACCCCGTGGCCGAGTTACCGTGAAGGCTTGTCAATCCACCATAACATTAAATACCATTAGGGCCCCACAACATGGCCTCCACGGGTCCTCGGAAGGAATGCTGTGGAACCCACCAAACCATAAGCAGCAGTGGAACATCACGCTGATCTGAAGGGGTGGTAGTAGCCGAGCAGAAGTCCCAGGTTCGAAGCCCACTTACTCCCATTGTGTCTCTGAGCAAGACACGATGAGCAGTCCTGAGTGTGTCCAGGGGGCGACTGTCCCTGTAACTACTGACTGTAAGGCGCTCTGGACAAATGGCATAACCGTGCCCGGCCACTGGACTGTTCTGCTGATAAGAAGATGCGATTTCCTTGCAGGTAGTGAGAACATCCCTCTGAGATGATCGACTTCCATAATCTCTTTTATCCCAACACACAGATGGTCTTTTGTGGGGATTAAAATTAAAGTTCGCCTTGTCCTGCGGCGGAAAACACCTCACTGGTGATTTTAAAATGATTTTTCATCTCTGATACAACCAGTTATCATAGAAAGAATTTGTGAATTCTTGAAGAATCTGGACACTCAGGACTGGTGTTCTGAGCTTCTGAGCACATTCGCTTTACACTCGAGAGGTCCTCGGTTCGAACCCGGACAGAAACACACGAGGCAGTGGTGGCCTAGCGGTTAAGGAAGCGGCCCCGTAATCAGAAGGTCCCCGAACCGCCAAGGTACCACTTGATGAAGGTCCCCGGGCGGCTGTCATGGTGCCCAATGCTCACCAAGGGTGATGGTTAAATACAGAGGACACATTTGACCGCGTGAGCGCATGCTGCGCTGCAGTGTCTCACAATGACAATCACGTCACTTTCTGTCTGACCAGTGAAAGTCGTTTAATGGAACGTTTTTAATTGGAACGCTCCCATCTGCCGTACAATTTACACTCCTGCTACACTGACGGTCTCTGGAGTCGTCCTGCGACGTCCCCGAATCGAGCCCAGTTTCCTCCGACTAAAACGCGCCGGCGTGTACGTGATCCGGTTTTACGTTGACTGGAATCCACACGGATCTAATTCCTGTAACTGGCGTTCCATTTTTATTAAAATCCAAAATTCATCTTTGGCTATGAATGCAACAATGAAATTTCTTTCTCTGCCGCCTGTGTCCCCCGTCTTCTGTTTTCCTGCATCTTCGGGAAACTCTCACCCCCCACATCTGCATCCTTGTGTCTCCCAGTCTACTCCGATTAGGACGAGTCCGTTATTCTGTCCCCCGCCCCTCGTACCGACTCCACCTGCTGCAAGACGGGGACGAAATTCCATTTTTATTGATTTAAAGGAGTGCAGAGGAGGAGGGACCACAGTATCCCCCCCCGTCCCCCACCAGGTGTGTTCTCATCGCGCTGGTGGACACACAGCTCTCGGGGATAAAGTGTGTGTGTGTGTGTGTGTGTGTGTGTGTGTGAGTGTGGTCAACACCCTTATGAACTCCAGCTGGGTGGTGGCGCGCCTGCAATGTTCTGTTGTTCATTAAGCCACAAATGCATACACACACACACACATACGCACACACACACTCACACACACTTTCTCAAACATACACGCCCACACTCACACGCACATGCACACATGCACATACGCACACACACACACACACACTTTCTCAAACATACACACACACTCACATGCACACACACGCACACACACTTTCTCAAACATACACACACACACACACACAGCTTTCAAGGTCAGACCCTGTGCTTCTGTAATGCAGAAGAACATCTTAATTTGGATTTAATTCAGTTTTGCCAAGTGTGTGTGTGTGTGTTCTGCATCTGTAAGTTCTGAGTTCTACGTCTGTCGGTTCTAGGCGTGTCGTTCCGGCTTGTATGTTCTGCATCTGTTAGATCTATGTCTGTGTTCTGTTCTGTGACTGTTCTCCACCTGTCTGTTTTGAGTTAAGTGTTTTGTGAGTCCATTCCACTTCTTTCTCGTATTTCTTTCTCATCCGTTTCTACCCATAGTTCCTTGTTAACGGATCATTAGTCTTATATAAGTCTTATATTTGATTTTCCAAAAATGAAGGCCTGAAATATCATTAAAAACGACTAGTAATCCTTAAATCCAGAGTTTAAAGGTCTTAAAAATACAGTAAATCAAACAAAACCAGCCTTCAATCTGCCAGTAATCTGCCGGTTGCTGTTTGGTGCCATGTGTGAGGTGGCCGCTCCAGCAGTGCATGCAGAGAGCACCTGTCCCCCCTCCAATATGGGGAGGGCAATAGGACAAGAAAAAAACTCCCAAAGGCTTTAAAAAAAAAATGTATATATCGAATAATAATATATTACTTCAGATCAAATCGAATTCAAATTGTATCATTCTTACAAACTCTTAAATGTGGCTTCCTTAAACCTGCAGAAACCTTGGTAAGTGGAACCTGAAGAGTTCAGTATTTTAACGCTAATTCTGTGTTGGTACGTGTGGAACGTTCAGAAACGGGAGGAATAAAGAAACGGTAATATCAGAAATCCAATCCGACTCCCTCCGCCCTCCTCCGTTCCTGCTTTTATTTTCTCCACCCCAGCGTGGCTACGGCGGGGTTCTTCCTCCCTTTCCAAACTAAAGTGGGTCACCCGCCTCTGAAGGCTGGTGCCGGCTGTGGATGCATCACTCGGCCCGGAGCGACGATAGTCAGGAGGACGTGGAGCTTTTTAAAGCACCTTCAGATGAAGGCCTCCTGCAAATGATCAGGATTGTTATTTAAATTGTGATGATGTTTTGGACAGTTTTTGAGTCATGAACTCCCCAATTAAAGTTTTTTTCTCGTCTGTTCTTCACAGGCGGGAGTTGACTGTCCCCGGCTGGATTATTTCAGCCGGTTTTTGCCCTGACCGGCGGAGGAACCGAGGATAAAGACATGGAGACGCTGTCCCAGGACTCCATCCTGGAGTGCCAGATCTGCTTCAACTACTACAGCCCGCGCCGGCGGCCCAAGATGCTGGACTGCCGCCACACGTGCTGCTCGGTGTGCCTGACGCAGATGCGCAGCGGGCAGAGGGAGATCCGCTGCCCGTGGTGCCGCGGCGTCACCAAGCTGCCCGCCGGCCTGTCGGTCTCCCAGCTGCCGGACGACCCCGACCTCATCACCGTCATCGCCATCCCGCACGCCTCCGAGCACACGCCCGTCTTCATCCGCCTGCCCAGCAACGGCTGCTACATGCTGCCCCTCCCCGTCGCCAAGGAGCGGGCGCTGCTGCCCAGCGAACTGGGCTGCCGGCTGCTGCCCGGCAGCGCCGTGGCCGCGGGGCAGAAGGGGGGCGTGGCGGTGGTGGCCATGCCCGAGCAGGAGCACCTGGGGCTGGGCCTGGAGGGGCTGGAGGGGCTGGAGGCGGAGCGGCGAGGCGCCGGGGGTCTCGGGGGGAAGGGCTCCACGTGGTCGGGGGTCTGCACCGTCATCCTGGTGGCCTGCGTGCTGCTCTTCCTGCTGGGCATCGTCCTGCACAACATGTCCTGCATCTCCAAACGCTTCACCGTCATCTCCTGCGGCTGACCGGCCACACGTCCTCACACGCACTCAATCACAAGAACAAACACACTCACACACACATCCTCACACGTACTCCATCACAAGAACACACACGTCCTCACACGCACTCAATCACAACAACACACACACGTCCTCACACGCACTCAATCACAAGAACACACACGTCCTCACATGTCCTTACACGCACTCAATCACAAGAACACACACACATCCTCACACACACATCCTCACACGCACTCAATCACAAGAACACACACGTCCTCACATGTCCTTACACGCACTCAATCACAAGAACACACACACATCCTCACACACACATCCTCACACGTACTCAATCACAAGAACACACACGTCCTCACATGTCCTTACACGCACTCAATCACAAGAACACACACACATCCTCACACGCACTCAATCACAAGAACAAACACACTCACACACACATCCTCACACGTACTCCATCACAAGAACACACACGTCCTCACACGCACTCAATCACAAGAACACACACGTCCTCACACGCACTCAATCACAACAACACACACACGTCCTCACACGCACTCAATCACAAGAACACACACGTCCTCACACGTCCTTACACGCACTCAATCACAAGAACAAACACACTCACACACATCCTCACACGTACTCAATCACAAGAACACACACGTCCTCACACGCACTCAATCACAACAACACACACACGTCCTCACACGCACTCAATCACAAGAACACACACGTCCTCACACGTCCTTACACGCACTCAATCACAAGAACAAACACACTCACACACACATCCTCACACGTACTCAATCATAAGAACACACACGTCCTCACACGCACTCAATCACAACAACACACACACGTCCTCACACGCACTCAATCACAAGAACAAACACACTCACACACGTCCTCACACGTCCTCACACGTACTCAATCACAAGAACACACACGTCCTCACATGTCCTTACACGCACTCAATCACAAGAACACACACACATCCTCACACGCACTCAATCACAAGAACAAACACACATCCTCACACACACATCCTCACACGTACTCAATCACAAGAACACACACGTCCTCACACGCACTCAATCACAAGAACACACACGTCCTCACACGTCCTTACACGCACTCAATCACAAGAACACACACACATCCTCACACGCACTCAATCACAAGAACACACACACTCACACACACGTCCTCACACGTCCTCACACGCACTCAATCACAAGAACAAGCACGCATACACAAGTCCTCACACGTCCTCACAGACACTCAATCACAAGAACACTCACACGTCCTCACACGCACTCAATCACAAGAACACACACGCATACAGAAGTCCTCACACGCACTCAATCACAAGAACACCCACACGTCCTCACACACACTCAATCACAAGAACACCCACACGTCCTCACATGTCCTCACACGCACTCAATCACAAGAACACACACACGTCCTCACACGCACTCAATCACAAGAACACACACACGTCCTTACACGCACTCAATCACAAGAACAAACACACTCACACACACATCCTTGACATCCTCACACGTGTACTCAATCACAAGAACACACATACATCCTAACACGTCCTCACACACACTCAATCACAAGAACACACATACATCCTAACACGTCCTCACACACACTCAATCACAAGAACACACACACGTCCTCACACACACTCAATCACAAGAACACACACACGTCCTCACACACACTCAATCACAAGAACAAACACACTCACACACACGTCCTCACACGTACTCACATGCACTCAATCACAAGAACACACACACATCCTCACACACACTCAATCACAAGAACACACACAAGCACTCAAACGTCCTCACATGCACTCAAGCACAAGTACAACACAGACATGCACGCACGCACACACACACATGTGTTTGTAGAACAGCCTGTGGTCGTTCACCTTTCCTTACACACAAAACGCACACATCCCCCATTTGGACACGAATGGGCCAAATTCAGGCTCTGAGAGACAAGACGCTCGCATTGCATTGTGGGACTGCGTGCCGCTTTGGACCGGACCATCAGTGTTGCTGCTGGATTTTAACTGAACTTGATTGTTTGGTTCCGGCGACGCTGACGGAGCATGAAATGCAATATAATCCCGTCTCTCGGCGTTCCCGGCGCGGACCAGAAGACGTGAACTCACGATATCCGACCAGCAACGTTCCGACAGGAAGCACACGACCGTGTACAGAGTAATAACAACCTTTTTTCAACGCTCATCGACTGTGGGGACGTTTCCCGGTCCGTTCCGGTGTAAAGGTCACCGCGTAAAAAACCTCGTTTCATTTCTATGCCGTGGTTCGTCTGTAGAAGCCGTTTACCGTCATTATATAGAAAAGCCGGGCGAATGGCTTCTTTAGTGCCGACGTTGTGTTTCGTTCTCGTGCCGTTTGAAGATGAATTGTTCAGACGGGTCGTATTGTTTTGTACGTTTCGGAGCCTTTTAAAACTTTAATCCAGGTTCCTGTTCCGCCTCCAAGGACGCCCCGAGTGTTTCCTGTTCTGAGAAAAGACGGCCTCGTGGTGAACGCTCGACCTCGCCGCAGTGCGAACACACCGCCGGTTCGGGGAGGAGGCGGTGGTACCGACATTTTTTTACTTCGCGGTAGAAATCCAGCCTATTCAGTGCGGTGTGAGGGGCGGGTCACCGACGTGCCGACTGTGGCAATACCAGAAGCGACTGTTAGAAACCCCACATCCGCCCGCCCGCATCTCCGTGACCTCTGCCCCGCGGTGGCGGCTTTGTGATTTCGTGACTTGGTTTGTGATGGGAGGAGGGGTGGAGGCATCTGGACGATGAGAAGAACGATGTCTGACCTCCATCAGCGAGCCTCTCATCGCTCTGGTCGTCAGCCCGGAGAGAAATGCGGGACATACGACACACGACATCAGGCCGGTGCCTGATCGCGCGCGTGTGTGTGTGTGTGTGTGTGTGTGTGTGTGTGTGTGTTTATTGTCAGTGCTGTAGAGTCTCTGTAGTACCTGCTCATATCCAGAGAGGATGTGGGCAGCTCTTTTTTTATGTCCATATTAAAACAATAACTATATCGCTCATTGCTGTTGTGCTCTTTATTTTATTTGACTTTCTGCTGACACTGTGTGGTTAAATTTGCCATAATGTGCGTGTGTGTGTGTGTGTGTGTGTGTGTGTGTGTGAGTGTGCTCACTCTCCACCGCCCTGTCCAGAGTCCAGAGGCTGACGCACCAGCAGCCCTGTCCACCGAAATCTACTTAACATTCATAACGTGACTATTATAACAGCCGACGATCACGTACTACTGACTTTTAAACCCACACAAGGGTCATAAATAACTATGAATCTTTGTATTCAACAATGTACGACAGAATATATAAGTTGTAAAAAACTTTGTATTTTAATAGTCAGCATTGCCTCAGTTTCACTTTATTTGGTTGTCCCCTCCTTTTTCGTCCTCAGCTGAATAAACTGGTATGAGAAGGTTATGTAACCATCCAGCCATTAGACGAGGCATTACCATTATCTCCGTGGGACGCTCCTTCCTGCTTTAATTACTGCAGTCAATTAAATGGTCACAGTCTGTCTCATTTGTGCATCTTGAACCTCGACCGCGTGGCTTTTTATTTTTCTGGAATGAGGCACCATGCCATCGCTCATGCTGCTGGTGTTGGAGATCCGAGGCGGCCACACATTAGAACTGTGTCTGTTCTGCATTAATTACCCACCGGCCTGCTGCAGTCATGTGACAAGAATATTCCATTATAAGCCATATATAAATATGGGCATTGGTGTATGTAGCATACAAAATGATCATTGTTATTAATGAATAATGTCGAATAATAGCCAGCAAATATGTCTCCTGTCCCTCAGTGTGCAAATCAACGTCCCATGACACTAAATAAAAAAGCTAATAATAAGTACTTATCATATAATAAAAGTGATGACATACTTGTATGTCCCTACAGAAAAAGAACAAGAAATAAAGTAATAGAAAATGTATTGGTTATACCGGAAACGCTGAATGTCTTAAAGCGAGTCATGTGACCGGGGTGGTGTGGGTGTCTGTTCTAAATAAATATTATCCAAAATATGGGCACAAATTTACACTTTTCTCTTATATGTAAAAATGGTATTCTAAACACACACACACACACACACACACTTCCTGTCTGAGTGCTTCCATAATGTCACTTTCACAGCCGAGTGAGGCGCAGCGTCTGAAACCGTTGTTACCACGTCTGCGCCACCAAGCCTGTGACAGGTCTAAAGCACAAGACAGAGAGCATGCTGGGTAGGACGAAAACAAAGGACACCCAATGATTGAGTGTATACATGTGTGCCCTTTTGTGGTGTGAAATTATCAAGGTGTTTTTATGAACAAAGCATAAAAGGGGGAGGAGCCTGTATGAATGATTGACAGCTGTCACATGCCCTACTTCCTCATTCTGGCATCCATCTCCTCCCTTTCTCCTCCGTGTCCCTCCGTTCTCTACACTCCTCATACCCCTTGACCACGCCCACTACCAACACCAACATGCAGGTTATAGGGTGGTAGTAGCCTAGTGGGTAACACACTCGCCTAAGAACCAGGAGACCCAGGTTCAAATCCCACATACTACCATCGTGTCCCCGAGCAAGACACTTAACCCTGAGTGTCTCCAGGGGGGGACTGCCCCTGTAACTACTGATTGTAAGTCCCTGTGGATAAGGGCATCTGGTAAATGCTGTAAATGAGGTGACCACGCCCACTACCAACACCAACATGCAGGTTATTGGGTGGCAGTAGCCTAGTGGGTAACACACTCGCCTATAAACCAGAAGACCCAGGTTCAAATCCCACTTACTACCATCGTGTCCCTGAGTGTCTCCAGGAAGGGGATTGTCCCTGTAACTACTGATTGTAAGTCACTCTGGATAAGTGGTGGCCTAGCGGTTAAGGAAGCAGCCCCGTAATCAGAAGGTTGCCAGTTTGAATCCCGATCCGCCAAGGTGCCACTGAGGTGCCACTGAGCAAAGCACCATCCCCACACACTGCTCCCCGGGCGCCTGTCATGGCTGCCCACTACTCACCAAGGGTGATGAGCCTCAACTGACAAAATTAGACTTTAACCAGCCGACCTTCACACTGTGACCTCAGTTTATTCAAATGCATTTTTCAAATCTCAACAGGACATTTGTCACCATGTCTCCGGTGTGACACCAAGACTTTGGTGGTCACATTCCCAAGTGTTTGGTATTGCTGCCCAATGAGCCGCATAAAAGCAGTATCAATCATTTAAAGAGCACGTCCCCGCTGATTCCACTTCAGTGTTTTCGGGAGGGGACGGGTGTATTATATTTAAGGTGACTCAAGTTCGCCGGTACTTGCCAGTTTGATGCCATCAAACCTGGGTTTCCTTTCTGAATTTAACATGAAGGTGAGACGGAATTAACGGTTCTGGCTGTTCTCAACAGAACACCGCCATGGGCGTTCAACTAGAAATGCATCTAAATCTCTACATCATCTTCTACCTTTTGGTGAAATACAAGCATCTTATGCTTTATGCTAAATATACAGCATGCGTAAAACCATCCAGGTTATACATTTAAACAATCCTTCTCATTTATGGCTCTTCCTTGTTCTGAATTTTTATATTGTTGAACAAAAGTGAACTACAAAAGGTCAGCAAACAAGCAACACTTTGCTGTGATTGCAACATTTCACTCTCTTGGCTTCTCTCAACCACCTCAAGTCAGACGATGGCGAAGGTCTTCCAATAGAAAGAGTTCCTGTGTTAAGAACTTCTTCACTTTTATCATGAAGCTGCTTATGCTGATCCATCATTTTGTCTCTTCTAATTCTAAATATGTTTCCTGTAATAGGTCTGTGAAAGTGAAAGTGAACTGATACACAGCAGCACAGCACACGGTGCACACAGTGAAATTTTTCCTCTGCATTTAACCATCACCCTTGGTGAGCAGTGGGCAGCCATGACAGTCGCCCGGGGAGCAGCGTGTGGGGACGGCGCTTTGCTCAGTGGCACCTCAGTAGCACCTTGGATCTGGATTTGAACCAGCAACCTTCTGTTTACTTCCTTAACCACTAGGCCACCACTGCCCCTGACATTTACAGCATTTAGCAGATACCCTTATCCAGAGTGACTTACAATCAGTAGTTACAGGGACAGTCGCCCCCTGGAGACACTCACGGTTAAGTGTCTTACTCAGGGACACAATGGTAGTAAGTGAGTCTTCTGGTTCATAAGTGAGTGTGTAGTAGTAGCCTGTGACAGTCTCCATAGCTTCCACAGAGCAGGTGTGTTGACACCCTTCCCCGGTCAAGAAGATTTGTTCCATGTAGTTGGTGTTCTAATCACATGTTCTAACTACTGAATTATGGAGAGGAGCAATCTGGTGAGTTGATTCCTGTCCAAGGTCCAAATGCATCTGCAGAGCATCTGAACACCAAAAATGCATTTATTCATTTAATAAATGAATAGCAGATGATTCCAAATTTAAACATGCTTAATTGTCACTGCAGTCAAAGCAGATGAAACAAAAATAGATTAAGAGAATTGTGACAAAAATGGCTTCTGTTTTGGTAAACGAATTTTTCATCAGATTCATTTGCACTGCAGTCCAGCAGCTATTTACATTTGCGGCATTTATCAGACTCGCCTTACAATCAGTAGTGACAGGGACAGTCTCAGGGTGAAGTGTCTTGCTCTGACACACAATGGTAATAAATTGGGCTTGAACCTGGGACTCCTGGTTCATAGGTGGGTGTTTTAGGCTACTACCACCGAGTCTGGCATGTTCACCTCACACCAATTTCAGCTCATTGTCATTTTAATGGTGTTGTCTTTTGTGCATTCAACAAGGCGTGGCCTGAAGTGATCATTTCCTCTTGCTGGTATTTTGGAGGACTGGGCGTCTCCCTACGTCTAATGAAGCGTCCTCACCCGCCAGGCCCCATGTCCTCCTGCTTTCTGGATTCGCCGCACAGCTGTGAGGTGGTCCGGTTGCTATGGGCTACCAGGAGGAAACGGCATTTATATTTTGACAGCACCTGCTTTGCCTCCGAATACCAATCAATTCCGGCAATGGAAGGTTTGCCCGCTGCCGTTCCTGGTGCTCTGCTGTAGTGCTTTTGTAGGAAAAGGTCAAGGCCCAATTTGCAGGCGGTTTACCAGCTGTGATTGTCTATTTATATTCCTCTTCTGATCCCATCCACCCCAAAAAGCAGCAAAAATATTATTCCTGAGCTCCAAATGTACCATGAATAAAAAGTAATGCAGAACCAAAGGGTTAGTGCATGAAATTGGATTTTTTTATATATTATTATTCTTTAATGTTTGCACTTTTTTTTGCTTCTGTTTACATGGGAGACTGCCATTGTATTTATTTGTTTGTTTATTTATTTACGTGCTTGTTGTTGTTTTTGTTCTTTTTTGATTTGCATTCAGATTGTGGCAGTGATGTTGTCACCACGGTAACGGGGTGGCTGCAGCCTGGGAACAGCGCGATTCTTCCCGAAAACCCAATTAATTGCATTTTTACACCATGACAAGGCAAAGATGGCTGCACCGCAGGACGGCCACGCATGTAAATCACCGCGGGGACCCGGAGCCGGTGGAACAGTTCCGTTTTGATGCGATGAATAGTGTTCTGTACCGGGAGTGACCTGGGGTGAGGGGAGAATATTCATCAGTATGACAGGCAGGTGTTCTTCTAGACAAAAGAAAGACTATTCCGAGCCAGTCGCTCTGCAGGATGTGTGTGTGTTTGTGTGTGGGATTAAATTTGGCTACAAAAACATTCTGATTAGTATAATTATTATGCACCTTTCCTATATAGGCATATCCTCTCTGTAAAAAAATGATAATAATAAAACCCCTGATAATCTAGTTACCTTCATTATCAATGTTATTGTTATTGTTATGGAATTGCATTGTCCTGAAGGTCCATATGATGCTTTAACCTTTACCTGTGAGTCAGGAGCCTGTGGTGCGGCCACAAGTGCCAGACCATAAAGAACCAGTAATGATGAGTCTGGCAGGACGAAAACCAGGCATGGATTTGGAGGCGGGGTCCAAAGTTTAGACACGCCTTCTCTGTGGAAGATATTATGGAGACTTTGGAGGAAACCTGTTTTTGTAGACAGATGGAAACTGTGATTGCTACACGTATCATGTAATCACCTCAAGCCGTTTCAAGATACCTCTCCGGCTCTAAGATATCTCTCCGGCTCAAGGACTCCTCCGAATCTCGTTGCAATGACAGTGCAGATAATCTGATTCTTCTGATTCGGATGCATGAGATGAGAGCCCTTCCAGGACTTATGTCTGACTGAAGGTGGTAGAGAGAACTTTCTTGTCAGTGTAAATTACGATTACACCATTTTTTTCTGCCCAGATAATTTACTGCCGCGATAATTTATAACTAATGCAAGCCAAAGCACTTCCTTTCCCTTGTGGAGCATCTGCAGGCGTGTGTGATTATCCTGCAATTACCCTGGGAAAAGGGGGGTTCTGCTGCTGAAATACTTTTTAATCAGGGAGATGGCGGAAAGGGACAACGTATTTCTTTACAGAACCACACATGGCAAAGACTGGGCATTTGGTTTATTCTGTTTTTCCCTCCTTATTTCATAATTCCAGAACGTGAAACTGGAGCACCCCAAAAAGTCACGACATGACACTGGTCACATCTTTATTTGACCCCCCGCTTCCATCTTCTGCCTGGTGAAAATGGCTCTCTTTTGCACAACTTGGAACAAACAAGGAGTTTAATACATGAAACACAATCACACAAGACAACAATCCACCACCCGACAAGGACATGAACTGGCATACACCTATAACCAACCTTCACTTCAGCTTCACTTTCAAACAATCAGGGAAATCAGGAACATCGACAACATACAAAGTCCGGACCGGACCGCAGAACCGGAGTGCCGACCCCCCCACCACGGTTTGACCATGGCAGTTTTTTTTTTCGCGAATAGAAAACACTTACGAAAGAGATCATCTCCGCAGGGAGGGGCTCCAGGTCTCCTGGTCACCTGTGCAACAGAATTTTTCCCGAGATAAGTTAACGCAGCTTCATGAAGCCGCCTGGGAGTCATGCTGGCTGTTAGAGATAAACTTCGTAAGAAAGGTAAACACACACACATACACACACAAAGTGTGTGTTAAATCTAACATGAATGATGGAATACGGTCCTTAAAGGTGGGGTTGAAAAACTGTAGCAAAATTTTATAAGATTGCCCCAAATCAAGGTTGCACACATGCATTTCTATGCGCTTGAGTCAGTGCTTTTTTATTTTATATCAGTGTTAGTGGTCCCCTACTACTGTATTCAGCCGTGGTGCAGAATTACGTTCACCAACCCCAATGTTCAGCACAGACAGGAAGTCGTGTCTCCGGTTTTCACACAGAACAACAAAAAAAAATACATTTGTGCTCATTTTTACATCCAATCACCAGGCAACTGCAATGCTTCACACGTCTGGAAGCCATGACGGTGGAGATAATGTTTTAGGGGAGGGGCAGGAAATTCGTCATAAGGGGACAAATTCCAGATCCTGCCACCCTCTGAACGGAGAAGCAGAATGACCAAAACACTCTTTACACCTATCGCCATTTCTAGCCACTGCAGGACCATAGACCGGCTGGGGGACTCGTATTAATCTTCAACCATCTCACAAAGTCACATTTCCATAATAGTTGACCTTTAACCATGATTTGCATTGAAAATGAATACTGTTCATGTGTCGGAGAATCTGCGAGATGAGTGCAGTGATAGTTCATTTGCCACGTGCACGTGAAAAACAGTAATTATGCCGCTGTGGAGGAAGTGTTATGGAGGCCGCAGCTGATGGAGCTTTCTGAGGCGGAGCCTCTGTGCCTGTGGGTCAATAATGCATTTATTGCACCAAGGGTTCTCAGCCGATGATAAGAACGAGGGCAAGTGCTGCGCACGGTAAAAGGACAGATAATGGCAGCGAGCAGATAGTGAGCGCGTCTTGAGGACACACGCCTTCTTCGTGGACAAAGGAAACTGCCAGCTTGGTCTATTGACAGAACGCTCACACAGTGATCATGTTTACACACTCAGCAGAGGATCTTTAATTGCATTATATGTAATCGTTATGAGGAAACTCGTCCCGCATGTGCGGAACCATGATGGATTCATACTGTAGCCCCGCTGACCATGAAGAGCAGGTGGACGCCTCCCATTGTCCTTGGTCGCGCTGGATAGTGTCGCTCTGCCTGATGCATCTAATGACACATGCACCTCATGCATAATATATCAAAAGTGAATTTCTTGCACATATTGATAATGTATTACATCCTCTCACATGTGCATAATCCATTACACTGAAGCACATATAAGTTATGGTGCATCACGGGTGACCTTTTAATGCCTAATAACGAATGACCGAAAAAACAGGAATTCCTCCTCCTTCTCAGTAGCTACGTACTAAAGCAGACGTAAGGCTGTGCTAATGCATGCATTGGTGCGGAATATAAATATGAGCACCTTATTAACTGCCATTGCCAGGGCTGCAGTGTGTTTAATACCAGCGTCCTAGCTGCTTGCAGATTTATGTTATCTTTTTCTCCAGGGGTTAATGGACTGGCAACCAGAGCCACTGGAGCAGGACTGGACAGAGTAGCAGGTCACCAGATTTATTCTGCTTTGACGTCCCTGCTGCTGGCACTAACCTCAGCCAAGGTTGCGATGTTGGAAACGCCGGAGCTGAAAAGCCCACCGCAGCAGCAGCAGCAGCAGCAGCAGCAGCAGCAGCAATATCCAAACACGCGGCTCTCGCACTGAAACATGCGCGTCCGTGCGGGGGACGTGAGCGATGACCCCCAGCCCGCGGACATGCATGCTAAACCCCGCAGAAAGGAAAGCTGACACGCTGTTCGTCACCGACGGGCCACATAAATTTAACGCGGCGGAAGCCTTGGCAGCACGTGGCGTGTCACGGCGAGCCTCGCGGGGGGAACCTCCCGGGCTGTGCGCGTCCTGCCCGGCTCACCCAGCGTAGCACATCTGTCTGGCTTAATGGCCGCCTTGTCCTTGGCAGTCCTGTGAGTAGCACTTATGTAGTTCAGCTGAATGAAGTGATGCTTTGCTATGGAAAGCTGGCCCTGCGGATGAAAGATAAGCGCCGGAACGCGGCAGGTTTGGTTGGAGTGTTTCCCGGGCAACGACCATTCTGCACTGTCGAGAATAAATAAGACGTACGGGGGTAGAGGAAGGGCTGCAACGGTGGTCCAAAAAGTCTTTGATGAATCATGCGTTCTCATGTCTCTTCCTAAAATGATCAGAATAAAAATAAAAGCAAATGTCAGCAGGCATGAGCTTAAGGGAGCGACCGTCTTGTCACCCTTTCCAGGCCCCGCCCTCTCAAAAATCTACTCCTCCAGCTGTCAGCAGTCGCAGCATTGTGTCTCCTCGGAGACCCTGACACACGTTTGAGCTGTCAGTCATCCTCGCCAAGCCCCTCAAGTGCTGTTTTGATTGGTGCTTGTCCTGGCCTGACCCCTCGCAGGCCTGTCTGACTGGCCTGTTCCAGACGGGTCCGATCCTTGCACTTTGTGCTCCCCCCTCCTTCCTATGTCAGCTCCATTCTTATCTCTTGCAGCAAGAGGGCAGCCGGTCTGGCAGCAGAAACACCCGACCTGTCCGAAGCGGTTGATCAGAGGAGGCGCCGTGTCTCTACCCTCTAGTGCAAAGCAACTCAATTATCTAATTCAGGTTCAGTTATAGTGCATGTTGCATGCTGCTAGGAATCCCTACAATGACGGCCGCTGGTCCTCTATATGATGTAGGGCACTGGGAGTTTCTACAATGTCTTACGGCCTTACGTCTTATGTCTCCTGCAACAGAGATTGCATTTTATTTGCCGGTGTGTTGAGGGCAAATAAAATGAATGCTGCACCCCACCTGGGTGTGAGACGTATTGTCAGAAGAGGGTGTAAATCACCCAGAGCAGTCAGTCATGCCTACTGGCTTTGTTCATAAAAAACACTTTTGGGCAGGTAGTTCTGCTGGAATTCCAGTTCAGCTGGAATTTAGGAAGGAGTCTTGCTTAATCTCTGAAGGCCACGACCCAGGAAACACCAAATATGTACACTTAATGGTGAGTGGTGGCCACTAGTGGCAGGGTGTGCTATAGCATTACAGGTTTTATGATGATTAAGATGAAGGTAAGTTAGATGAAGTATCATTGGTCACCTGACTCTACAAGACTGAATATTTTCACTTTATGGTCATATCTATATTGCATTTCCATTAAAAGAAATATGGACATTGGACCCATTCAGGTTCTTTGCGCCCTTCTAAATTTAACTTCCTGCTTTGAAATGGAAAGTAAAATGTTAGGCAAGACCAATGCTCTGCTGGGTGTTAAATTTGGCAATGCTGGGTGAATTTAATGAGCCATAAAACAAGGCCACGGTATGACACTGCTCTTTAATTCACGTTCGACTGACTCCTCCTCGAGTGTAAACCCCTCTCCTTTTTACCTTTTAGCTGATGGAGGCTATAACCTGGTGGTGGAATAATCTGTAGACTGGCTGCACGACTCTGCATTATCATACATTTACATTCAGTCTCTCTCTCTCTCTCTCTCTCTGTCTCGCTGTCCCACATCCGATCTTCACCGACACATTCATTCGTTCGTTTATCTGACGCTCACGTCCAGCGCTGCCTCCACCCGCTAATTACAGCAACAGTGGGAGCAGTAGGTCAGCTGCCTGACGGGTCACCATGCGATAATGAGTTTCTCATTATCGCACAGGAAGAAGGACTCCAGGTACGGAGATCGAAGATGAAGGGACGGAAATGAGAAACATGACAAATGGATAAACAAATGGGAAACTGTGCAAGTGGAAAAATGAGAGACCTGACTAGAAATGGAGGACGGAAAGGTCCACATATACAAAACTCATACTGTTCCTAATTTGGTCTCAAAGGACATTATATTTCGTTCTATAACTTCACAATGACAATGAAGACATTATACTTCATTTCATTCTAGTCAATATTTGGAAGATTTATAAACAGCTGGAAAGGAACAACTCAACATCTGGACAGTGCTGCAGTGTTACACCATCTGCTCATATGTTGCGGTAGAGTTTATGACAGTGAATACAAATTTGAAGTACTATGTCATGATGGCTGGACGTGGACAAGGAGGACGCGTACGCACGACGTGACGAGACAGGGGATTTATTACAGGGAGCACGTAATAACGACCCGATGGCGAACGGAAAATTAAAGTGAAGGGATTGTCATTGTGCAACACTGCAGACGGTACATGGTGACACGGTGAAATGTGTCCATCACCCTTGGTGAGCCCACTGCTCATGCACCATGACAGGCGGTTTGGGATTCGAACCAGCAACCTTCTGATTACGGGCGCATTTCCTTACCCGCCGTGAATAGGGCATCTTTATACAAACATAATAACGAAGCGAAACGCCGGTCCAAAATGTATATTTACATTTACAGTATTTACCAGACGCCCTTATCCAGAGCGACTTACAATCAGTAGTTACAGGGACAGTCCCCCCACTGGAGACGATCAGGGTTAAGTGTCTTGCTCAGGGACACAATGGTAGTAAGTGGGATTTGAACCTGGGTCTTCTGGATTACCACCCCTTCTGGACCAGATCCTATATGCAGCGCTGCAGTTTTGTGGCTGCAGTTTTAGGATAAGCAAGTCCAAACACTTCCAATTAACAGTTAATGAGTGGATGAAAAGATGAACAAATACCTAATTCATGCAAAATATAATCTCATAATCGATGCATCATGAGGCATACGTGGCCGATTCTGCATAGATTGCGTGCAGAACATAATCGAGTACATCATAATGTTGCTTGGTGATGTTCTTGTTAAAACGGTGGAGGCCTGACCTGAGTACAGCGCCGCTCCGGGTCGGAGTTCAGCCCCGCCCACACTGATGTTGAGGTTGTTTAACGCATGTCGGCGTTTAACGTTAGTCGGTATTCCGGCAAAAATGCGTTTGGTGCCGAACGCTTAGAAAAACGGTTCAGTCTGCGCTCGCCTGACTCCATGAACGTCTGTGTAAATGAGGTGTTAACTGGCGTATGAAAGAATTGATGGGACACATCGATAATCGAGGCGTTGATAATCATAATCAAATTGAATCGCGAGTCCAGTGAAGGTTCACACCTCTATTAAACCCTAACCCTACACCTAACCCTACCCCTGCCCCTAACCCTACCCCTAAACCTACCTCTACCCCTACCCCTACCCTGCTGCGGTGCTGGCCTGCACTGCGGCTGCGTGGTTTAAAGTTATTGAGAGACAGAAAGGAGATGGCGACATGGCGAGGACGCAGCAGGTGCGGGGACACCCGGCGTGTCCACGTTCAGGCTCTCCAAACGCATCAGCCGCCTGAATTACACACTCTCCAATCAGCCACTGTATTTATTTACCCGGGCGATTGATCTCGCCACCCGCCGCGGCGCGTGTTATAAGGAAATTATACGGGGCCGGCGCGAGGTATCGACAGGCTCGCTTTTATTCTGCCACCATCACAAAAGGCGGCTCGTTTCTGCTGTGGGTGCATTTTTCATAATGCAGACAAACACTGTGTGAGTGTGTACGCTAATGCACGCTTCCTTTTGTAGAGTATTTATTTATTTCAGTCTCGCCACCGCATTGGGGCAGTGGTGGCCTAGCAGGTAAGGAAGTTGCTGGTTCGAATCCCGCGAAGCACCGTCCCCACACACTGCTCCCCGGGCGCCTGTCATGGCCACCCACTGCTCACCAAGGGTGATGGTTCAATGCAGAGGACACATTTCGTTGCTGCAGCGTTTCACAATGACAATCAGTGGGGGCAATGGAGGCCTAGTGTGTAACACACTCACCTATGAACCAGAAGACCCAGGTTCAAATGGCACGTACTACCATCGTGTCCCTGAGCAGGACACTTAACCCTGAGTGTCTCCAGGGGGGGACTGTCCCTGTAACTACTGATTGTAAGTCACTCTGGATAAGGGCGTCTGGTAAATGCTGTAAATGTAAACAGGTAGCATCTGTAGTTAGTGACATCTTGTAGACCTTTCCACACTAGCGGTTAAGGATGTAGCCCCATAATCAGAAGGTTGCCGGTTCGAATGCCGATCCACCAAGGTGCCACTGAGGTCCCCTTGATGAAGGTACCGTCCCCACACACTGCTCCCTAGGCACCTGTCATGGCTGCCCACTGCTCACCAAGGGTGATGGTTAAATACAGAGGACACGTGTCACTGCGTCACCGTGTGCTGCGCTGCAGTGTCTCACAATGTCAATCACCTCACTTTCGCATGTCTAATCCATCAGCTGTGCAGAAATGGCAAGCGGAGGATTTTTCTCCTTCCTGTTTTTTTCTCTTTTAAATCCCAATCATCAGACACTTCAACCAGCTTTCCCACCGCCTCAGCTTAGAAACACCCACACACACACACACACACACGTCAGCTTAGTGCTGATTGCAGAGAGGATCTGTGAAATGTGTTTCAGCTCCAGCTCGGATGCTGGGTGGACACCCGTTCTGCCGGGAATCCAGGGAGCGAGCCTTCCCGAATTTCCTGACTGCCCTCATTGTTTATTACTTTACAAAATGCCCTCAGATGGTCTAATGAGGGTCTCACACACACACAGAGAGACCGAGACAGAGAGACCTTGCTAGTCCCCTGTCTGGCCGCGTGTTGGACTGCTTGCTCCTGGTGTACGTAAATGGGAACTCGTATGTAGGGCAGTCCGGCTTCCCACAGCTCTCCAGAGCGGCAAAAAAAACCAGGAAGACAAGTGGTTGTGGGAATTCTGGGTAAAGTAGACGAGCGAGACAGCATTAGAGCAGAAGCAGGAAGGCGTCCCCACTGTCCAGCAGCAGCAGGTCGCCGATTCCCCGGCCTTCCTCGTCTGCGGATGTCGGCCGTTCATCCGTTTTACCGCGTACCTGCAGAGACGCCATCGATCTGTTTACGCCGCGCAGGCTCATAACGAATGCTCAGGGGGCGCCGGCAGCGAGACTCCCCGGATTTAAGGAGGTCAGGTTCATAATAAGTCTGGGAAAAATGCACGGTGGCTCCTACTTTAGCCTGCTTCAGGAGAAACTGCGGCCTGATACGTAGAGACAACATTCCGATAATGGCTAGTGCAAAATTCCGGCCTGCCAACATCAGACATTATTTCCATTTTGTAATGTCAACGTTAGGGCTGTCTGTCTGTTTAAAACCTTTTAAAAGTTGAGCCGTCAAGACTTATGCTTGCTCTAATATATAAAACTACAACAGAGACTATTGTGGAAAGGATGCTCAGGCCGTAATGGGAAGTTTATGGAGACGAAGATGGAGCCATTTTGAAGAACCAAATCCAAGAATCATATTGAATGTTTGTTGTATGAGGAGGAAGTGAAGTATGTTCGATGAATCATATTTTTCCTCTTTTTACCTTCATGGCGGCTTTGTTCACCATTGTCATCATGAAAGTGGAAGTGATTGTCATTGTGAAACCCTGCAGCACAGCACACGGTGACACAGCGAAATGTGTCCTCTGCTTTGCACAGCCAGACACTAGTCGCCAGTCTATTAACATATTCTAAACTCGCTCACCCAGTTCAGGGTCACAGGGAAACCGGAGCATGGCCAGCCAGAAATGGCACCGCTCTTTTACCCAGACTTGCACTCTGAAACTGGCCACCGGAGGGTTAAATACAGGCGGTCGGAAGTGTGGCACAGGTACAACCAGCGCGCAGAGCCTGACATAATTGTACCACCAATACATATTCACTAGTTTTCACTGATCCGATGTGTAATTCCTTATCGGAAGCCGCTGGAGGCTGGAGAGGAAGCGCCGTGCGCAGGGAAGCGGCTCCAGCTCACCGTCAGATATTATTGAAGTCTTCAGGCTGTTTACAGCCAGCGGCGCCGAGTCTCCTGTCAACAGACCCCGGCAAACATGGGAACTTTCTCAAGGGCGCCCTTCCACGTATTAGACCATGGCGGAAACTCTAAACGCATTAGAGCCAAGGTCCTTCATGTTTTCATTTTTCATTTGAACCGTTTTATCATATTAATGCTATGGTGGCCAGTCCATTTTCAGAATATTTTAAACATTTGCAGTTTCGCCACAGAATTTGGTTCCAGCTGCAATACAATATATAATACAATGTTAAAAATACAAAATGCAGCTAAGTCTTATATAGAAAAATACACACAGGTCTTTTTGGATGGTTTTAATATGGTTTTGCATGTAACACAGGCTGCAACATAACGGCACTGAAGACTTGGTCACATGAGAATAGTAATAATCCCCTTTATTTACAGAGCGCTTACAAAGGTAGAGAATTGCAGAGAAAGTGCATCCAAAAACCGTAAGCGAGACTCCTCCTCCAGCTGCAGTGAGTGACCGAATCGAAACCAGGAGGTGGCAAATGGTGGCATCTGTCCTTCGGATTCCTTCAAAAAGAACATTGCCGATTTCTACCGAAGAAATGCAGAGTTTCCTTGGTGTCTCCCAGTCTTTCGTTTATGCATTTTCATTTATGGATTTTAATTGAGTTATAAATGATAAATAACTGCCTCAGTGAGGCCCTGATTCCATCGGCGGCTCAGTGGCAGCCCTGTTATCACACGCCCGCGCGCCGAGTCCGTGCCAACATTATCTTAAGCCAGCGGTGCTGCAGATAAGACCTCATAACCCCAGCAGGTGCACCTTTTCCCTATCCTGGTACAAGCACTCACTGTCTCTCTCTCTCGCTCTCTAAGGATTGTGGGTAATACACTGGGACGCCGGGTCCAATTTGTCAGCCGCTGTTTTACGTTATCATGCCGCTTCGGCTGCCTTCCTGGCAGGTGGGACACATGTAGGGCAGGATGGTCATTCTCAGCGGGCCGGCTGCGGGCGAAGATATCTATTTCACCGGCCCCGCCCGGCAGCGGCCGTCTCCGGCTCTCCTCTCCATGCTCCTCCTCCTTTTATCAGAAGATGAAAGGAGAGATGAAAGATTAACGGATGAGAGTGACGGCCACGCGTGTTGCGAAATGAAAGGACCGGAGAGTCAGCGAAACGCATCAGGACACTGAGGCCCGTACCCTCCGTACCCTACGTACCCTACGTACCCTAACGGCCTCACCAGAGCACCTCATTAACATTTCTCTGAACTTCTTCTACCACCCAGAGGTCAAGATCAGACTAAATAAATACATTTAAAAAGGCCACGTGAACTCCCCCGTCTGCATAAATTAAAGAGCAGATTCCCGTGAAGGTCACCGACCTGGAATAAGAGCAATTTACACTAGGAACCACTCAACAGGTGTGGTTTTGTGCTCATTTTATGGTATTTAATAGAGAAACAGAAAGAACAGAGAAATCTTTCCTTTCCCAGACGGTCGGGGCGACCCTCTGCTCTTCACGCACCGCGCAGCCAGTAATATCTGTATATATTCTACAGTATTTACATCTGCAGCCCAATTTCACCCCTGAATGCCGCCCGGCGGGTAGGCGAGTCCGGCGGCCGCCGCCCTGATTGCGCCGCTGATTCATTTACACCTGGTACAATTTCTATTCCTTTTTTGTCTTATTATTTCGTCTGACGTCTCGCTTCACTTTTTTTCTGTCTGCAGGAACACGTTTTGGTGCTTTTCTGAGTGAAAGTTCTGAGTTAACACTATTAAATGGGGTAACTGTCATGAATCTGTCAGGGCAGGGAAAATAACGACACCATAAAATACTATAACTAGTTGCGGACTAGGCACAATAAGGATAAATTTATACTCAGGTGCACACAATCAGGAAATTAGGAACGTTTCCGCTCAGAGCACCTCGAAGTCAGGATTGTGATTGTAACATGTTCAGGTGCCACCAAGTATCTGAATGTGTGGAGCCTATAAAACAAAAATCATTCAAAATGTGAATAAATGTTAAGTGCCATTTCTGGGCACTGTTACCGTAAGGCTCCCTTATGGCCGTTTATTTCCTTCGGAATCCTTGAAGCTATTCATGTACTATACAGCATTTAAAATTCCATGCTGTTTCTGTCTGATAGGGTTTCCTGAGCTCTGAGTTGGATAAATAACGATAAACTGTGTTTAAAAGGCTCCCGCTGCTCATTAGAATAAGAGGCGCGAAGACCGCGCTCCCTGACGCACGGCTGGGCCTTTAGGTGGCGAACGGCAACGCGGCAAATGAGATTTTAATCAACATTAAACCCCAGTTGCTTCAAAACAGAACAAGTCAAGCAAACGAAGGACCTTTCAGGCACGCACGCCGCCAACGGAGGCATCGGCAATAACACTTTGCGGAACAATTAAGCATAAGATTGGAAAATGAAAAGTCTCCTTTATGGTTTAAAGGATCGGGCTGCAGGGGAACACAAAGCGCGTCGCACGGCTGAGAGGAAATGCTTTATTATCCAGAAATACCTCAAAGTGCAGAGAATTCCCCGAACTACTTAGGAGACTTCTGCTGTCAAAAGAATTTCCTTCGTAAATGTGTCAGGCGAGAGAGGAGGTCCCACAGCCGCTCGCCTTTCTAGCGTAGGATTCATGTTCAGTCACACACGTCATGCACATACGAACGCATTTTGATCATTTGTGAAGAAGGTGGCTGCATCATTTAGTGCCCTGAAATAAAAAAAGATTTCATCATCGAAGTTCATTAGCGTCACCATGCACGGTGAGCTGATGTAAATACAAATTAGATTTTACCTTTGTTATACAAGTTGGATTAAATGTAAAATATATGATGGCTGTTGCAAACAGAAAGACTTTTTTCTTTAGGAGAAAGAATATCTAATGCACGTCCATTAGAAGTTCATGCAAACGCATTAGCAATAATTCTGAGCTAATACGTTGCTTTAAGACTTATTAGCCCCAGAGGTCAATCCCCCTCTAGCATGGAGGATTTTGCACGCCTCTGAACACTCCCACCCGTTAAATGGGATCTTCTCGGCACAGAACTCCACAGGAGGTTCCCTGGGGGCCTGAGTGGACCAGCGGCAGGTTTTATATCTGCTCCGTTTTCGTAGGGTCTGTTGCCACTAAATCACCGCAGGTAATGTGATGCATGACGAAAGGTCCGGTATACTGACCCCACTATGCTAGTCTATAGCTGCTGGTGCTAGAAAGCACTTATCTATATCCGCTTTTCTATATCCTGTGCAGTTTTTTATTGCTCTGTTCGAGACTCGTGGAAACATTATAAGATGTGTTGCATTTCCTGTTAATGAGAGAGCTTTATTTTTTTTTCATGCTCCCAGTTTAGGCCGCCGTGTCATGTTCTTATGTACTGTTTCCATTTTACCTCGGAGCCCGAGGCGGTCAGGTCTCGCTGCTCGCGTTATTACTATTCGAGGTCATTTGCATATCTTAATCAGCTGTACAATTGCCTGGGGAAACACAATTAGTGGGCGGCAGCCACTTTCTCACTTTGGATAAAGCAGTCAATCGATCAGCGGTGCGAGTTTGTTGGTCGTGGGTAGACTTGGGGGTTCTGCTCACTCTGGAGCACAGAAGCTCGGTTCAAAAGCCATCCATCATCAAGCATGCACAGCGTATGTCAATTTGGTCCAATTAAGGCCTGATAATTAATACAGTTAGCCGGTTTCCGCCTCCTCCACCTCGCCGTATGTGTCCAATTCGAAATGCCTTCGGTCATAATGTGCATTAGGGTGGTTACATCATCACAGCAGCGATGTTTTCTGCAAACAAAATTTAGGACGAAATATCTTTGACAACGGACCTTTTTGAAGTGATTGAGATGAGCCGAAATGTACATGCTGGTATGAAATAAGATAAGATGATCCTTTATAAGTCTTTATTATTCTTTATTAGGGAGAATATATATTGTTGATTAATAAAAAAACGAGACTAAATATGGTTCATAAGATAAACTATACTAAAAAGTCTCTTTATTTTCACTGACGAAAATGAGACGATATGTTAATTCCTCGCGTCTCGTTATTATATCACAGTTTCTGTTTCCTGTATCTCCCATCCAGTCATACAGATGATGTCATATCTTCAATACGCATTTGCAGCATTACTTAGATTTCAGGATCCTTCTGATGGATGAGAAGATGTCTGGGAGAAAATGACAAATTCATCTTTTGACACGTTCTTTACAATGAAGCAGAAGAGAAAACAGAACGTGTGTCAAAAACCATGGAACAAACCAGAGCGTCTTCTGTGTCAAGAATTCTCGAGTCTATAACAATAATGTAATAATAAGATAACCTTGTTTTAATTATGATGTGGGTTTGACTAAAAGAAAATTTTGTTTTTGTCTGTTTTACTAGGAACTTGTACAATATTGACTGGGTTAAATAGAATTGCATTACTAAAAAAAGACACTAAAATTCGACTTTTGGTCAACTGAAACTTGACCAGACTAAAATGAGTCTGGATGTGACTAAGACTAATAAAGACTAAAATGACAGCTTGACGCAAAGATTCGACTAGAACTAAAATTAAGACAGGCCGTTAAAAACAAGTATACGTCAAGCATGGCTGCCACCAGCAACCCCTGCAGAGAGTATTTGTTCTGTGTGTGTGTGTGTGTGTTGTGTGCATTTTTTACAGCTACATTGCACGGCCATGCATGCTCATACCGCCACAGGAAGTGGCCAGAATCTGCCGTTGTACGGTGGAGCGGTCTTCTGCCGGGCTCCAGACGTAATGACTCCAAGCTGGTATTCTGCAGTCTGTGCTGCGCTTGTTTGCCAAGGGCAAGGAACAAGTTGAGTCGTGACTGGCACGGTGATGGTAGGGGGTCCCTTGAAGCGTGTGTGTGTGTGTGTGTGTGTGTGTGTGTGTGCAGGCTGGGGGAGATCTCCCAGAAGGGTGTCTATTAATATCACCCTTGTAAGCTGGAAGTGGGGGCGGCGTGCATGGCACATAACGCGGTGTTATATGTGCGTTTGCCAGGAGAGCTGCGAGGACAATGGAGAGGGAAGGAGCAGGTGGGTACACTGGAGCAGGAAACATCTCCCACTCCCACTCGCCTGGTGTACTACAGCGTTGCACGTACCACGCCGCTGAAGGAACAGAGAGTTACGGGGTGGCTGTGTAACCGTGGTGCACATTTACTCACGCTCATCCGCCCACCTTTACTCCTGCAGCGATGCTGCCGCCTGCTGGCGGCGAGGCGCCTTTGCACCTCCTCTAAATCCAAACGTCACACGATTCCAATTGTCTCTGGAACTTTTCAAAAGGCAACGTGGACATGTTAACAGCCTGTTAACAGCGCCATCTCCATCTCCCCTCCAGACACCTGCGCATCCATAAACCTCCTACTGGTCCAAAATGCCCGGCGTCTCACCCCGTCTCACACGTGGCCAAAGTGCTCATAATACGGACGCAAGATATATATACGCATCCTGCCAAGCTGCTGGAGATTTTGGTCAAATAAGATAAACTACGTGTTGCTGTCCCAGAAGCACGCGGGCGTGGCTCACGAATCGGCATAAAAAGGCTGCGTTCAATGCTGAGGCCGGTGGCACCGTTTACATTTACGGCATTTACCAGACGCCCTTATCCAGAGCGACTTAGTCAGTAGTTACGGGGACAGTCCCCCCCTGGAGACACTCAGGGTTAAGTGTCCTGCTCAGGGACACGATGGTAGTAAGTGGGGTTTGAACCCGGGTCTTCTGGTTCGTAGACGAGTGTGTCACCCGCCAGGCTACCAGCACCCTCTCCGGTGCACCGTGAAACCACAGCGGGATCAATAAAAGTCGCTCGTCATCAGGCACCTTCTGCTGTAAATGTTCGTATGAGGAACGAGGTCGGTTCAACGCGTAATACCGCCGTGTCCCTGAGTGAGACACCGATCCCCGAGTGTGTCCGGGGGGACTGTCCCCGTAAATACTGACTGTCACCAGAACATCCAACTCATTTTTAATCCGCCGCACGACATTAACAAAAAGGCTCAAAGTTCATTTGTAAAAAAATGGACCATTTATTAATTTATTGAGATTAAAAGGCGTTCCGGCGTCTGTAAAAAGGAGGAGACGCGTCCAGTTGGAGGTTCAGGTGGACGCCGCGGGGTTCTCTTTGGTGTAGTAGCTGACGTGCTGGAACCGGAGGACCTCGTTTCCCCAGCTGCTCCAGTCGGGCTGGAGGCTCCGAGCGAACATCTCCAGGCACTTGGGGTCACGGCGAACGTAAGGCTTCAGGACGTCTGCGGGGGGACGAGAGGTCAGAGGTCACTTTAGGAGAGGGGTGCTGAAGGGACGGGGGTAAATCTGGGCACGTGGCGCACCGGAGAGCGGGGGCTTCTGGGAGTGCAGGGCCGAGGGAACGCTGACGATCAGCCGCTTGTCCGGAAGCGGAGTTTCCGCTCCAACGGGGACGCTGGACGAGAGAAGAAAAAATGACACGCGGGAAACACGCGCCAGTCGTCCCAGGACGCCGCGAGGGGACGTACCCGTCTCGGCTGCCGCGGTAACCCAGGAGCAGGACCTCATAAGGCTTTTTGTGCAGCGAGTCCAGCGGAAAGACGAACTCTCCGCCCCGAGTCACCTGTAACCGCAGCAGGGAAATCAACACTCACCGAGAGAGAGAGAAAGAGAGAGAGGGGGGGAGAAAGAGAGGGAGAGTGAGTGAGGGAGGGAGAGAGAGGGAGAGTGAGGGAGGGAGAGAGAGTGCGTTTAATTTGGAGGAGAGGGAGAGAGGGAGGGAGAGAGAGAGAGAGAAATGGAGAGTGAGAGAGGAGAGTGAGGGAGGGAGAGAGAGAGAGAAATGGAGAGGAGGGAGGGGGGAGTAGAGATGAGGGAAATGGAGGTGAGGCTTGGGGGAGGATGGAGTGAGGGAGGAGAGAGAGGAAATGGAGGTGGGGGGGAAGAGGGGGGAGAGGATTTCTTTTCTGGAGTGGTGGGGGGGAGAGCCTTGAGGGAGGAGGCTCTTGCGTTTAATTTTGGAGGAGAGGGAGAGAGAGAGTGAGGGAGAGAGAGGAATCACCTTGACCCAGAGCCACTCCGCTTTAAGCTCCACCCCCCAGTGAGGGTACAGCTCCTCCTTGACGAAGCGCATGTGACAGGCTCGGTTGGTAACCCAGGTAACCACCAGGCATCCGGGCGCGCTCAGCTGACGGACAGGAAGCTGCTTGAGCTGGGAGGAAGGCAGGCAGCCGTACCTGCCGGATTCGCAGCGGGAGGTCACGACCCCTGATTAACCCCAGGCAAGGCGCGGAACGCCACACGCGTACCTGCTGCTCCGCTTCACCGACTTGTTCTCCCACGGAGGATCCAGAACGATGAGGTCGAATCGTTCCCCGCCTGCGGAGGAGCCGTCAGTCAGAAGCCGGTTCTTACGTAACGCAGCGGACGAGGTCGTAACTCACAGCTGACGAGCGGCTGCAGGCGCGTCACGTCCGACAGCAGGAAGCGGCAGCGCGCCGGGACCAGGTACCGCTCCCCCATCAGCGTCACCTCCACAGCGCGGTCCCCGGGGTTCTCGGTGACGCGCGAGAACAGGTCCAGCTCCGCGGCGGGCCGGCCGCCGCCCACGACGCACTGCGCCGGGCCGCTGTCGCCGTGCTCGTCGGGCGGGAGCAGCTTGGCCAGGTCGCACAGGGCTGCCAGGCGGCACTCCTGAGGCGACGCCGCCGGGCCCCGGCCCTCCGGGCGGGAGGCGGCCAGGTGCCCGCAGCCACGCCCGGCGTCCACCAGCGACCTGCTGCCCTCCTGCACCGCCGCCCGGATCTGAGGCACATGGCACATCAATAACGCATCAAACCATCGCGTTCCACACGTGACTGAGGGGCGGAGTCACCTTGCCGTGGTAGGCCTGGGCGTCCACTTCTCCTTGGTTGAGAGCGCTTCGCTTGCGTTTCCTTTTCTAGGTTGAAAACACATTTTATTAATGTAAACAAGGCCACTCGTGAATAAAACCTGCCACTTGGCAGCAGGGGAGTTGGGTTCACAGCGAGTTCCATAGAACTTTTCTCGTACTCGTTACTCAAAAACCCGGAAATCAACACTTTCAAGCCCGTTGCTTTCTGAATCGCTGCAGCCGATAAATTGTAAAAAGGTTAATTAACTCAGCCGCTCTTTCACTTCCGCTTGGGCTTCATACGTTTCAAAATAAAAGTGCGGTAGTAGCCTAGTGGGGTAACACACTCACCTGTGAACCAGAAGACCCAGGTTCAAACCCCACTTACTACCATTGTCTCCCTGAGCAGGACACTTAACCCTGAGTATCTCCAGGGGGGGAAAGTCCCTGTAACTACTGACTGTAAGTCGCTCTGGATAAGGGCGTCTGGTAAATGCTGGAAATGCTATTATCCATGTCTTCCAGAAGTATAAAAGTGCATGATGTACACGGAGTTACACGTGTAGTTTTACCCCCAGCTGAAAGGCGCTATATTTGTGGAAATTTCATTATTCCCCGACTTTCCGTTCGGAACTTTTATTTTGAAACGTCGCATACCGCCAAAAGCGCAGCGAAGCGGCTCAATTATTTCACATTTACACATAAAATTATTAATATATATAAAAAAACAACGTGCGTGTGTGAGTTGAGACGTTTCTGGAGGTTTCCGGGTTTTTGTCCAGAGAACCAAAGCTCGTCGGTCAAGTGCGCAGTTTTACCCTTGGTGGCCTCGGATGCGACGCGCTCGCAGCGGGTCCCTCGGCGGGTGTCGTGCCGACGTGTGGCCCGGCGACGTCGAAGTAGCACTTTTTAAAGCGACACGCGTAACTCGAACCCGCGGCGGCGCGGTCGCCGACGCAGCGCTCCACGCCGCGATCAATGAGGGCGCAGGCGTCCAGCAGCCAGCCGTGGGCGTTCGCATGGAGGACCGACATCGTGGGGAGACCCGCCGACCACTGCGGCCGCGCCGGGGACACTTGAGTCACTGGCGACGTTTTTATTAAAAAGGCCGCGACAGAAGACGGCGGCGTCGGGGTTGCCAGACAGTGTGAATTAAAATCCTCCTTCGACTTAATAGGCATTTAACGGTGCAGCGTCATATATTTACATTTACAGCATTTATCAGACGCCCTTATCCAGAGCGACTTACAATCAGTAGTTACAGGGACAGTCCCCCCCTGGAGCAACGTAGGGTTAAGTGTCTTGCTCAGGGACACAATGGTAGTAAGTGGGATTTGAACCTGGGTCTTCTGGTTCATAGGCGAGTGTGTTACCAACTAGGCTACTACCACCCTCTATACCACCTAGTTACCAACTAGGCTACTACCGTCATTACCAGCGTGGACTCAGAGCGCTCCTACTCGGTCTTTTTTTATCAGTTTGGCCGTGTTTTTTTGCAAGATATGTTCTTTTTAGCCAAACATTTATATGTCATGCATACTCGTGCACAAAAATGTAGACGCACAAACTCTGCCGTAAAATCTTCATAAACCTTTTTTTTTATCAGAATTTTATTTTCATAAATCATGATAAATTAGGAAAGGTTGAAATAAAAATAAGCAAACAGATATATACTACAGAACAAGAACCACACATCAACAAATACATAAAATAAATATTCCTTTCATGGAATAGTGGTGTTTATTTAAAAATTATATATGCAATTCAATGAACGACGTTCTTTCTGACTTAACTGACTTAAAAGTAAATGAAAAATAAAGTTAAAAGGCATTTTTGAAATGAAGTGATGTGATTGTTACTTGTGATACATGGCAGCACAGCACATGGTGCACACAGTGAAATTTGTCCTCTGCATTTAACCCATCACCCTGAGTGAACAGTGGGCACCATGACAGGCTCCCGGGGAGCAGTGTGTGGGGACGGTGCTTTGCTCAGTGGCACCTCAGTAGCACCTTGGCGGATCGGGATTCGAAACGGCGACCTTCTTATTACGGGGCAGCTTCCTTACCTGCTAGGCCACCACTGCCCCATTCAAAAAAAACATTCAACCACCAAAAGATTGTTTTAAGAGTCAACTAGTCATCGACTAGTCGGATTATAAATTGCAAACTGTATCTACCAGCATTTACATTAAGGCTATTTCAAATAGAAAAAGAATAATTTACTCAAAAACACATTTTAATACTGTTATAAAACCGTGTTACCTGGTAGGATTGCGACTGTGCACTTTTTATGCTAAATCGTAAATTCCAAATCGTATTACGGACAGACAACGACACTAACTTGATTTAGTTTTTTCGAATTTTTTGCAATCAACCAAAAATATGTGCAAGAGTGAAGAATAGTGTTTATTACAACATGATGTGGAAGGGAATTGGGTTAAATGAACGCCGAATACCTGGCAACCGACGCACGCGTCCACCAAGCGCGTGAGGAGGAAAAACACGCGTTTACTTCCGGGGTATAAAAGGGCGCCTGTGTCCGAGCGATGCTCCGGTTCTCCTCCGTCCCGCGGCCGCCTGGTCACTCGGGGGACGGGTAGGGCATCTCCCGCCGGGGCCAGCGGCGAACATGGCGGCGGACGGGGCCGCGCCTCGGAGCCAGAGGGCGATGCGGGTGTTCGACTGCCGCCACGAGTGCGCCGAGGTGAAGGAGGCGCTGGTGGCCGCGTCGAGCCCGGACCTGCGGCACTTTCTGCAGGCCGTTTCTGAGGTGAAGCCCGCGCTCGTCTTCTCCGGGTCTCCGGTACACGAACGTGTCGTAAAGGCGGGATAAAGCGCTCGTTTTTTTTCCATTCCGACGTTGCGCAGAAAATCTGCATGTCGTCATAGTCTGCGCATGTTGTATTAAATAATGCAACTTTTCCCAACAGAGCGTTTATTAAAAAGCAGCGTGAGTCCCAACACTGTCGCCGCTACAGGCTTCAACCACCCCGTAAAACTGGACCTTCGCGCCTGTAAATCCATAAATACACTCGCTGTGAGTCTGGCGTGTTTCTGGTAGACGACATATGTCGTTATCTTAAGCAGCGTGATGGTTTTTATATTAACGCTGGATCAAGAGGGAACGCAGGAGCATCTTCCCGGGGACTTGCGTCAACGTTGGGAGGAATGGAAGTTTTAGTCCCTAGATGCCACTATCCATCACACTTCGCATTATGCCATTTTTCAGACGCCTGTTCCTACCTTCGATACAAGAATGACCACAACAAAGTGCATTGCAGTTTCGTCATGGCTGGGGCAAGGGATGCACCCCCGAAGGTCACGAGTATTCCTCGCTCAGAACTTTCAGATGACGTGATGGCAGCTCGACTGTCATTATTACAGGAGAACTCCTTCAACGGGACCAGTGGCAGTTGGGGCGAGTGGTGGAAATGGCCGTGGACAGTGACGTCTGGTTCGAAGAGTTTAGAGTACGAGTGGGGGAACAGAAATCACTTAAACAGAATTTAAACCCTCGATTATAGAAAGACCAATAGAAAGCTAGTCCTGCTACTTGAAAGTTAATATTTTACATTTATGGCATTTACCAGACGCCCTTATCCAGAGCGACTTCCAATCAGTAGTTACAGGGACAGTCCCCCCTGGAGACACTCAGGGTTAAGTGTCTTGCTCAGGGACATGATGGTAGTAAGTGGGGTTTGAACCTGGGTCTTCTGGTTCAATAGGCGAGTGTGTTACCCGCTAGGCTACTAGCACCCTACTGATAAGAACAGATACTACACTTGATCTTAGCCAAAAGGCAGAGAAGCGATCGAATAGCAATGAATTGCTATGACGTATACACTCGTACAAATATACGGAAAGATGAACAAATATAATCCACATTGTTTTGTGCTTATTTGCACATTTTTGTGGTGTTGTAGATGGTCCTTAGAATTTGGGAATCATGTATGGTTGGGACATGACATGATTGGTGGGTGTGTAAAAGACCACAAATGTCCTATTATGGGTTTCACCTTTTCTTGAAATAAACATTAATATGAATATAATTATTGTATTAATGAATATTTTTCTATAATGTTGGTTGTTTATGTATTTGTGATGGTGTGTTTTGTCCTGTGGGTGGCGCTGAGGAGTTTGATTAATGTGGCCCTCAGGTGTTGGTTGTTAAGTGAGCTGTTCATGTTCGGTTGTTCTCTGGATCAGTTTGTCGCCCAGTCTGAGCTGCGTGTGTATTGGTGAAGTTGGTCTTGGCCACTTGTAGGATAACAGAGGAATCGATTGTCATGCTGTATGTTTGCATTGCTTGGTGAGCGCAGCGAGGTGTGTTTATTTTCATGATGTGTATTTTTAATTTTTGTGTAAAATGTATGATTTTGTGTATGTTTCTGTTTTTTAATGTAGTTTTCACAGGTTCTCAAGAACTTTGAATAAAGCAAAAAGAAACTAAGCATCTGTTGATAATATTTAATATTATATGAGACATTTAAGAAAGTGTCAGCAGCACATTTAATGTCCCCCTCTGGAATTTGTCCTGAAATTTTACTGTCTAATGTCAACAACGATGAGGGATTTCCGCCCCTGGACCTTACTGTGAGTTGTGATCTGTAGTGTGTACTCCATACCACCAGGGGTCAGTGTCGAGGCTGCAAAGCAAAAAATTAATGATTCATCTGAGTGCAGATCTTGCAACACTGCCCCTATAATCGCATCCGTATCGGTATACGTACATTCTGAAAAGAACATTTGTACGTTGGTAACAGCAAATGTCTTTCTGCCTTTACTCTCTGCGCCTTCCGTAACTGCACGTTCTCTAACCGCTGCTCGTTGTTCACGGTGTGCGTTGATCGACTTTCAGAGATCTGTACCTGGCCTAACTCAGCCATGTAATGAACGTGGGAATTATTGATCGGACGGAGGGTCCCTCTGGCAACACTGGTCTGAATGGCTGTCTTTGTGACCCTTCCTTTTAGGTGTTCTCTATTCCTCGCAACGAAGCCTTTGTGTTGACCACAACAGACAGGAGGATAATCGATGGCGACAGATTTAGTAAGTACCAGTTTACCCCGTACGGTGCAGAAGACCGGCATGTGGCAGCGGAGGGGCTGGGGTGCTCTTGTCGTGTAACGGACCTGTCCAACTTGGGAATACACCCTGAACAAAATATTCCTCATCAGATCATAACTAATAACATGGAATTTCCCCTTAATTGGATGGCCTATATCAAATATATTAAGAAAACTATAAAAGGCCTGGCATGCATCTCACAGCACCAACTGTCCCTCGCTGCTTAATTGTGTCCATGTCCTCCAGTTGGTTCTGGGCAGCAGACAAGCGGTCACTGAACTGAAACTGGGAGGGAAGAAACACGATGGACTAGTCCCCCGCCGACTGTACATTTACAACATAGACATTTACATTTACAGCATTTATCAGACGCCCTTATCCAGAGCGACTTACAATCAGTATTTACAGGGACAGTCTCCCTCGAGCAACTTAGGGTTAAGTGTCTTGCTCAGGGACACAATGGTAGTAAGTGGGATTCGAACCCGGGTCTTCTGGTTCATAGGCGAGTGTGTTACCCACTGGGCTACTACCACCCTAATACAAATAAAAATTGTATGGTGAAACCTTGAAAAGGGCGTATCTGTTACTGTTTTTGTATTTAATGTTATTCTTATGGGTCAGAGAGTAACGTAATTTCAATTCTCTGCATGTCCTGTACATGTGGCAGAATTGACAATAAAGTTGACTTGACTTGACTTGACTTGAATCACAATCAAAAGAACTTTTCTCCCTCTGCTTCCGGCACTTTAAGCACCAACACATTTTCAATAAGTTACCGTTCTTGAAGAATTGTGCTTCAAATGAAGAACTTTTTTAACCAGATTTAATATTGCCTTTAAGGTCAATGATTTAAAAAGACGCGGGGGGGGGGGAAAGTGAATCCGTAAAACTGCGTCGTAAAAAGCGCTGCGGCTGAAAAACTGCTATAACCGTTATTATTGTATATTTTACTCTCCAGACGAACTCTGCGATGGGAACACGCTGCACGTGCTGCGCTCGGTGGACCAGGTGTTGCCCGTGGCGACGCAGGAGCGCATCGAGTACCTGCCGCATTACCACACCCTGGTGCAGAGCGGCATGTACGAGTATTACGCCAGCGAGGGACAGAAGTCTCTGCGTAAGATACTACTGCGTTGATATTTTGAAGAGATTAATATTGCAATAAGAATTCTGGATCCTGTAAGGCGCCCTTGTCCAGCCGTCCAACCTGCTCGGAGATACGATGGTAGGAAGTGGGGTTTGAACCTTCTGGTTCGTAGATGAGTGCGTTACGCACTTCTATCCGACTCTCCTGTGGAGCAGATGAAGCTGAATCAGAAATGTGAACGATGCATGTAACATGTTCCAGCGTACGCCTTCGCTGAGCTGATTGACAACGCCCTCTCGGCCACTGCGAGGAACGCAGGAACCAGAACCCTCAGAATCAGACTGGTGAGGCGCCGGCTCTCGCGATTTCTCTCGATTCCCTCATTCTTTGTGACTCGCGATTTGACGCGAGGTCTTGTCCCGTTCCGTGCGCAGCTGTTTGACGAGAGCCAGGGGAAACACGCCATCGTGGTGACGGATAATGGCCACGGGATGACCTCCAAGCAGCTGAACAACTGGGCTGTGTACCGGATGTCCAAGTTCACCCGCGAGAACAGCATCTTCCACAGGTGACTGCCACCGCGGTGAATTATGAATTATTGGCCAGTATTGCCGCGGAGTTGCGTGTTCTATCGCGGCGTTCCCGTGCCTGTGTGTGTACGCAGTGATCATTCTGGCTACGTGCGGCCCGATCCTGTACCCCGAAGCCTGAACAGTGACATCTCCTACTTCGGGGTTGGAGGTAAACAGGCTGTGTTCTACATCGGCCAGTCTGTTAGGGTAAGGGACATTTCTCTAGTTTTGGAACCAGCACTATGGTTACTGCTTCCGTCCTGGTTGTTGCCTGGGCAAAAGCGTCATTTTTAAAAACGGATTTTTGTTTTAACAATGCGTTTATTTATCTAAAGATTCATTTTCATCTCTTAGATTTCAGTCTCTATTATTTCCACATGAATTGACTACTCATGTGAGCAAAATTGAGCAATTTAGGGAATTACCTGTCTGAATGAAAACTTCTTATTTCTTACGTTTTTTCACATGCGAATGCATGTTTAATTACTCTTAAACTCAAAAGTAAAGTAATTGCAAAATAGTTTTCTCGGATTTAAACCGGGGTGCTTGAATACGGAAAGAGGTTTATTGCTTTTATTAAAGTAAACAGCAGTAATGGAAGCCGGAAGTCGTTATTCTTTATGATTAATTTAGGTGGGTGACCATATACAGTCATATAATACACAGAGATAGATGGATAGATATCGATTTTGTACCGATAGCTCTTATCGTCCTCTTTATACTCCTACATCAAGTGTAAAGTACAAATTCCAGACTCGCTTCCTTTTACGACGTGCACATTTTGCTTTTGTATTTTTTATGTTGACAAAATCAATGACATTGAGCCCTAAGCGAGTGTGTAAACCCACATGTGACCCACATGTAGTGCAGTAGCAACAACTGTTCTTATAGCTCTAGGCTTTTTTTTTTTTTTTTTTTGTTCTACGTGTGAACGTACGGCTCCGTCTTGTAGATTATCACCAAGCCCATTGGGTCACCCGACGTGCATGAGTTCGTCATGTCAAAGGAGGATTTCGAGCGCAAGGAGAGGAACAAGGAGGAGATTTACTGTGGCTTCATCAGAAACCGAAAGGCGAGACTCTTGCACCTCTCTGTACCAAATCCATTTGATTTTATCCACTCAAATCAGAGGACGACTTTGTAAAACGTATGATGAGGATAATAAAGATGATCCACAGTGCCAATGTTTTAAGGCGTATTGCCTCTTTCTGATCTTAGCCTGGCGATGGGTCTCACGTAACCAGCGAAGAGGAGCGTTTTCTGCACTCTATAATCGCAGAAGAGGAAGGGCAGGAGAGTTTCACCGTCGTGGTCATTACTGGAGTGCAGCCAGAACACATTACCTACCTCAAACAGCACTTTAGTCTATGGACGAGAGAGCTGGCGTGAGTGTCTGTTCTCAGTGTCGGCCCGGGCTCCCGTCTGCCATTCCCATGACTGATGCCCTGTTCTGATTTGCTGCAGACACATATATCATTATTATGTACATGGTATCCATGGAAACGACATGAGGTCCAGCAAGAAAAATCAGTCCAATATTGATATTCAGGTATGTCGCTTTTAAATCCATATATTTTTATTACACTACCTGCATTGCCGCACATTTAACATTCTTTTCCCACATGTGGAGTCATGTTTGGATAATTCATTTGGAGATTTTAATCCATGGCCAGATGGTTGATTCATATTTTAATGGGCTTTAAAAGTTTTTAAAGTGAAGTGATTGTCACACGTGATACACAGCAGCACAGCACACAGTGCACACAGTGAAACCTGTCCTCTGCATTTAACCCATCACCCTGAGTGAGCAGTGGGCAGCCATGACAAGCGCCCGGGGAGCAGTGTGTGGGGACGGTGCTTTGCTCAGTGGCACCTCAGTGGTACCTTAGCAGATCGGGATTCGAACCAGCAACCTTCTGATTACGGGGCAACTTCCTTAACCGCTTAATCATTGTCCTGCAGATCACTCTGGTTGATAAAGCCCCCAGGCCGCCGCGGACGGTGAATCTTCGAGACGTGGACAGCGACATGCAGACCCTCTACATCAACTCCAGCGTGGCCAGCTTTGAGTTCAAGGCCTGTGCTGAGGGCGATGCCATGGTGGAGGGGCTTGTGAGGTACCACCCCTTCCTGTACGACAAAGAAACCTACCCGGACGACCCGTATGCAGACCCAGGTGGCGTAATGTTCATTGTAATGTTGATTTATTTTTTTGTATTGTGGACCGAGTTTGTGACCCATGTTTGTATTCTAGGCCCTGTTCAGGAGGAAGATGATGATGACTGCATTTTAACGGCCTCAGAGGGTCGGGCCAAGAGGCCCCTCTTTGAATGCTTCTGGAACGGCAGACTCATCCCCTACACCACTGTTTCTGAGTAAGTCTGTTAGGTCCGCTCCGCCTCGCCGCATCCTCTGCTGCTTCATTTAGGCCGCGTTCCTCTTTCGCGTGTGTAGATTTGACTGGTGTGCTCGGCCGAAGAAGGCCGGTGCTGTACCGCTGGAGTGCTACAACCGGCTCTCAGGGGTGCTGTTCGCCAACGACCGCTTCCCCATCACCACCAACAAACTCACCTTCATGGACCTGGAGCTGCAGCTTCGCAACAAAGAAACCATCTTCACCCGACTCCTCAACGGCCAGGTACCTCCTGGGCACTTTTTCCATCCGTGCAGAACTATGCAGTCCTACCCAACGTCTTGGCTCGACCTGTCTTTCTCCTCGTTCAGGAACAGAGAGTTAAGATACACCGCGAGTTCGCTGCATGGTTGAAGGAATGCCACGAGTGCTTTGACAAGCAGGTACGTGCGTCACCAATAAATCTGAATAGCAATCCCTTCGATGTTGTTTTATTCTGATCTTAAATCCATGTGTGCGTGTTGCAGGTGAAATTCATCGGTTTCCACGGTCTGACATCACGTCAGGACGTCAGTGTAAAGAGGCTTCAGTCTCCCTGGGCTCGGTACAGTGCCATCCAGTGGGATGGCAAAAAGTACACAAGTGGACAATACGTGAGCATCAGCATTCCACCATAATTATCCAATAATATGTGTTTTGGTGCCTTGTTCCCTACTGTCATTTTCTGCAATGGTGCCTTGTTGCTGTTTTTTTTTTTTTTTAAAATACGCTCTTCTATTGTCTGTCTCTCTCTCCCTCTCTCTAAGGTGAAATCCATTAAGACTCAACCTGTGTTGTTTGGCACCATTGATCAGTTCCTGCTTTATGGGAACCATGAGGGAGATGTCTACGCCACGGGTGGTCACGTGCAAATCACCCTAGTAAGATGGGTTTGTGGTTTATAATGCCAAGCAAAGCACTGTAAGATAAGATGAGATGAGATGGTTCTTTATTAGTCCCACAAGTTGGAAATTAACATTGTCATGGTGGAAAGTGCAAAATGAGGGCAGCAAAAAATAATATGATATACAATATGTCGACTGTATAATATAAAAAGTTACCAATCAATATAAAAATATACAAATTAATGTTCTGGGGGGAAAAACTATGCATGTGAGTTTTAAAAATATCAGTATATACATAGAAAAATATTTTCTGAATGCCTGTATTCATGTAATAAGTAAGTGTACATATGTACAGAGCATATTGCACATAAGAAAAATGGAAATGGTGTACTGGATGTGTGGTCAGCTATTAGAGTCTGACAACTGTTGGCAAGAAAGACCTTCTGAATTTCCGTCCCCCCACATCATGGGTGTTGCAGCCTGCCACTTAAAGAGCTGCTCAGTGTTGTCAGGGTCTCCTGCATGGGGTGGGAGATTATCCTGTCACTCCTCACCTCCACTGGGTCCAGAGGGCATCCTAGAACAGAGCTGGCCCTCTGGATGAGCCTGTTCAGTCTCTTCCTGTCCCCAGCAGAGATGCTGCCTCCCCAGCAGACCACACCGTAAAAGACGGCTGAGGCCACCACAGTCATGAAAGGTCTTCAAGAGTAGGCACTTAACTCCAAAAGACCTGAGCCTCAGCAGCAGGTCCAGCCTGTTCTGCCCTTTACTGTAGAGGACATCAGAGTCCAGACAATTGCAGCCTCGTCAGGGAACTTCTGTAGGAAGCAGTTGGAGGAGCTGCCCCGCCCACCTCGGAAACTACTGGCACATGCACATTTTTCCAGTTAACAAAAGAGGTGGTGCTAAAGGGTTCATGTTAGAATGTAAACGTTCTATAGTGGTGAAGTGGTCAAGTGGGATTGCAGGTTTAGGCAGATGTTATACTATTCCACTGGAATGTAATCTGCAGTTTACTCCTGGTGACCTAGTGGTTAAGGAAGTGGCCCCGTAATCAGAAGGTTGCCGGTTCGAATTAGGTGCCACTGAGCAAAGCACTGTCCCCACACACTGCTCACTCAGGGTGATTGGTTAAAAGCAGAGGACAAATTTCACAGTGTGCTATGCTGCGGGGTGTCACAAGTGACAATCACTTCCCTTTCACTTTCCTAAAATATATTTTTCAAATTTGAAAAGGAAATAATCCAAAAAAACATTTTAGCCCCGCAGTGGGAATTGAGTCGAATGTTAACAGGCTTTTGGGGTTCATTTACACAACACCTACTTGAACCATTCATGAACCAAACTGAAATTTTTCCCCCTGGATATGTTTCCACAGCAACCCAAGGAGCTGTATGATGAGGTGCGAACGATACCAATAACCAAAATTGACCGGCAAGCTCCTACGGCAGTCATTAAGAGTCATGTTGAAGATGAATTGGCTAAGTATGTTGTTTTTTTTTGGCCTTGTAGGCTTTTATTCAAATTCACAGCAGCAGATGAGAGGAAAAGCGCTGAAGCTGGGCAGTTCTGCGTATTTTAGAAAAGTCCTCCTCCCTCTTTACTCTTTCCAGGCTCCCCGTTGAGTTGAAGGTCAGGTGGCCTGAAGGAAATCCATGGTTTAACAAGGACTCAAAGCCAGCTGGGACACCGTTGGGTAATTTCTCCCTCCAACTCACAAGCTGAACTCTGACCTCAGAGGCATTAATTGTCAGTGGTGTCCTCACCCCAGGTCCAATCCAGGTGGAGATCCTGAATAAGAAAGGAGAGTCCATTTCCAGGTTGCCAGTGGGTGGGAACCTTTCCACCCGGAAATTCCGCATTGACCTGAAAGTCGTCTTGAACTGTGAGTCTCCGCCGCGTGATTGTCTGCGTATAACTGCAACTCCACGTTGTCAATTTTCTGCCTCTTTGTAGCTCCTAAAGGTGACACTCAGACTAATTCTCACGTCGGGGTGCACTCATCCAAATGGGACTACTGGTTCCGAGCCATGGGTAAATACAACTCCTTTCCCAAAGTAGAGGAAACCTGACAAAATGCCGTTGGCTGTAGTTGTTTATGGAATTAAAGTTGTGCAATGTATGCGATTATGTGGCTAATTGTGGCCCTTCCAGAAAACCTGAATAAGATTGGCAAGTACACGCTCCACCTGCAGACCATTCTGAACGAGAGCAACTGCAGCAGCTGGGCGGGCAGGCAGCTGCCAAGCTACACACTGAACTTCAGCATAACAGGTATTTTACAATACTGAGCATTTCTGTTTATGATTGGACCCTGCTTGGCTCTATGCAAATGAGAAGCAAAATTGCCTGGTCAATCAGAATGATGCAGGAATACAGTCTCATTACAATAAAGTGAATTGTATGCACCTCCTGTTTTCTCCATCAGAGGGGGATGCTGAGAATTTTTTGGTGCGTGCAGTAGCGTCTCCTGTCCAGGTGGGGGTGCCGTTTTCCATCCCTCTAGAATTGAAGGATTCATTTGGTCATCTGTCCCAACCATCTCCAGACCTAAAACCTACGTTAGAGTGCAGGTCTGTATGTGAAATTCCACTTACCTTTTCTTTTTTATGTGATGTCACAGCTAGCCATTTATTTATTGAATTATTTACATGTTCTTTACATGATTTAGTACTTTAGATGTGACTTATCAGGGAACAGCCATCGAAGGAACCATTTTCACCATCATCGGTGTGCAAGTGAAGGGGGAACTGAAGAGCAAGGTGAGCCACTTCCCAGGTCCATATGAGTAAACTGGCAAAAAGTGTTTTAACATTCTGTGTGTGTTCACCGGTATCGTTGTTTTTGGCGGCCTGTCTTTATTTCAGTCGACTGACCATTTTAGTCTGTTTTAGTTTTTTTAACAAATAAAACATCTTCACTTATGGAAAAGTAATTGATATTGGATTGAGACATGAATGTGTAACGAAGTGCATGTTTCTCGCACAGTCTTACAGGAACAGTTTTTCTACATTTACAACTACAACGTTTAAAACTTAAGAGCATGAAAATTTGCCTTAGAGTAATTGAAAAGTTATGGAAATTCTTGTTACATGATATATTCAATGTTACATGATATATTTTGTTATAGTTATAGCCACGTGACCAGCATTTGTATCACGTCATAAAGGTTAATTGACTAAGATATTTTCTCCATAATTTCTTTGACAAAAACACTATTCACAGGTCCACACATTGAATGTGGTGCTGCCTGGACTGAAGCAGGATACCCAGTCTTTGCCCATCGCTGTAATACCAGGTTGGTAGAACCTGCCTCACATACACACACACACATGCACCGGTACGTACGTATGAAATATGTAAATAATAATAAAAGCCTTTATGGTTACATTTGATATTCCAAAATTAAGTATAATTAAAAATGACTTGCAATCCTTGAATTAGATTTTAAAGGTCTTAAAAATACTGCAAGCCAGATAAATCAAATGAAAGAAGCCTTCAATCTGTCAGTAATCCGCCGTAGAGTTTCTTACCTTTATTTGGTATGATAGAATGATTGACGTGACTCAAACGCAACCATGGCCGCGTGGCGCATGTTCATAACTCAAAAGTGTGGTGATCTGATAAAACACCGGTCCAGGACTGTTTGGCGTCCAGCTGGTTATCACATGCTGCTCAGGCGGCCAGAATAAAGTCTTTAATTTGGCTTCTTTAAGTCAGCAGAAACCCTGTGGTTATGTTCATGTTGATATGTAGACATATCCAAAATTGAGGGTTGGTCTCTCCCAACTCTGTAAACTAATGAATGATCTCCTACAAGCAAAAGTCTTGTAGGATATTGTACAATATTAAAACAGTAGGAGAACAGAGTCTCACATCATGTCGCTGTGTCTGTAATAAATTCTTAAGGTAAATCAAGTTTGACACGCAGGGTTTTGTAACAAAATTGCTTGCAGCTTAGATAAAGTGTTTTTGCTGGCCTTCACACACGTGCTCACACACCCTGTTCTGGGTCCATGGTTGCCTCAGGTCCCCCTCACTCTCTGCTGGTGCTGCCCGAGGAAGATGTGGTCACAGTGGAGAACAGAACAGCATCAGTGTTCAGGGTGGAAGTGCATGACGAGGCCCGAAACACGACAACGCACTCCAAGCTCATAGTGCGCTGCCAGGTATCTCCCACACACACACACACACACACACACACACCCCAGTGGCCCAGTCAGTCATTTTCAGCTCAAACGGAGAGGTCTCCTGGACCGAAGCTGTGATGTCACGTGTTGGCTGTGTGTATAAAACTGAAGTCATTACATTCCTCTTTTGAAGTGAGACATGTGTAATGTGGCATTTGTTCAGTTTGGATTTCTCCTGCACTGAAGTGTGTGTGTGTGTGTGTGTGTGTGTGTGTGTGTGTGTGTGTGTGTGTGTGTGTGTGTGTGTGTGTGTGTGTGTGTGTGTGTGTTCTCTCTCCTGATATCTTGACCTGTTCTGTGTTTATTCCTGGTTGGAGTGTGAAGGACCAGGCCTGACAGAATTTGTTTCGCTTCCAAGTTGTGTTTTAGCTGATTATAGGGACAGTAGGGGAAGAAATTCAGTTTATATTCAACTTTATAAGGACGTGTTAAATTAACGAGAGCCGAGAAACCTCCTCTGAATTCAGTTCACGGAGCAGCTTGGTCCTGGGTCCTGCTCTAACTGAATAAAATGTATGAACACAGAAGATTTATGCTCCTGCACATCATTACGGCCCCTGGAGGGTAATTTCATTTGCAAGAAGAAAAAAACATTTTCTTTTACGTCGTACTTGGCACTTAAAACCGGTCACACACAGTCCTTCTCAGGACATAGCTTGGAAACCCTTTAACTGGGTGTCTCCCATAACCGACTCCCTTCATGTTTTCCGTATTGCTGATGAAACTCTGTTCTGCTCAATTAAGTGTGTGTGTGTGTGTGTGTGTGTGTGTGTGTGTGTGTGTGTGTGTGTGTGAGAGCAGCTGCAGGACGTGCCTGATTTCTCGGTGGACGCTGTGGACTGCAGCAGCACCGGCTTCGGCCAGATCCTGGGGAAACCCATTAAGCTGAAGAACGTGAGGACGGAGCAGCTCATCACAGCCAAGTTTGATATTCCCGTGAGTCTCCTTCCACGCAAGGTCACTGCAGAGCTGACACCTGGACATGCCATGGCGTATGGATGCAGTGGTTTTAACAAAATAGCAGACATGTCCCCGAAGGAGGGGACTAGGACCCATTATCGCACTTTGATTATTGGATGTCAGTCCACCCAAGACAGTAAATCCACTGTTTTTAGGGCCCGGGCATTGTAGGTACAAAGCCCTACTGTTTTTGCAAAGATTAATTATTATTACTTTCCTTCTCGCAGACTTTTTGCCGTTTTTCTGGGGCTTTTTATGCACAAAAACCCGTTGATCGGCGCTTGTGGTTCTGTGTTTTTTTTTTATTGTACCCGCTCTGTGTCGCAGAGTCACAGCGCGGTGCCGAGCGTGGTCCGGACGCTGCGCGTTCTACCCAGCAAGTCGGTTTGCCGGCTGGAGGTGTACCGGAGTGACTGTGCCGACGAGCCTCCCATGATCCTTCAGGATATGGAGCGCATTGATTGGACGGTGGGCGACGTCTTGGGGAACCTTTACTACAGATTGTATGACGAGGGTGACCGGCCCATCGCCGTTACACCTCAGCTGTCACAGAAGATTGCGGTACGAGTTTTAAAAGTACATGTTTGTGGTCACAATTTGCATGGTGCGGGAGAGTCTGTTTAAACATTGGTCCATGGCTCTGTCCAGGTGAACTGGACCACAGACATGAGTAGTGTTGGACAGGGCCAGCTGCCCCCGGTGAATGTGACCAAGTTGGCCCAGGGAGAGCAGTTCTACCAGGTGGTATTTAAAGGCAATCCAGGCGTCGAGACGTCCTTTGTGATAGTGTAGGTTTCCTCGTCCATGCAAAGAACCGTGTGGCGTTTATTATTACAATTTATTAACGGAACCAATTCTGTCTGTATGTTTGTCCTTTAGGCCACGCCCGGATGAACCGGATAGATTAAAATTAACACTGTTGGAAACAGCGGTGAGCCTCGGAGAGTCGCTCTCAGGAAAAATATGTGAGCAGCTGTTTTCACACTTTTAATTTTATTACTGAAGTTTCGTCTGGCGGGGATTCTAGCAAATCTCGTTTATTTCTACACTTAGATGTAGAGCTGAACGATCAGTACAGCAACAAGGCAGAGGGCCTGGGTCCCGACAGCGTCAAGGACATGAGCGTGTCTGCAGACGGCCTGGATGAGTCCTCTCTGGTGACTGAGTGGCTGGTAAAACCTTGTTCCATTCATGCCGTGTCTGCTTCCTCATCTGAAAAGACCCGAAAAGATTTGTTCGTTCCTCCGCAGGAAAGCAAGCGCTGTGTGAGCGTGAGCGGCGTGCGGTTTCTGTCAGGCCCGCTCGGCCAGAGGGACGTGCGCATCACCTGGAACGAATTCCAGGAGTTTGCTCGCATCCGGGTGACTGCAGGACCACCGGCCAAAATAGTCTTTGAGGATTGCCCAGAGATGGTGAGAAACGCACCGTGTCTGGTGCCTAGTGAAGTACGAGCGGAGTTACTATTACTACACAGGTGACCATATCGATCGTGTTACTCCAACACTTCCGTAGATTTTGGAATTTCTCATTTGACAATGGAAGAAAATCACAGTCATATATTTACATTTACTGCATTTACCAGACGCCCTTATCCAGAGCGACTTACAATCAGTAGTTACAGGGACAGTCCCCCCTGGAGACACTCAGGGTTAAGTGTCTTGCTCAGGGACACGATGGTAGTAAGTAGATTTGAACCAGGGTCTTCTGGTTCATAGGCGAGTGTGTTACCCACTAGGCTACTACCACCGTGTGTCTGTCTGTCTCTCTCTCTGTCTCTCTCTCACTCACTCACTCACACACACACATATATATGAATTGAAACAGTGACAAAAATATAAAAATAGTTGTTTTTCTCTGAATGCCTGTCTACCTATATGATGGTCAAGTTGATTTGAGGAAGGAAAGAAAATGTTTTTTTTTTTTAGAACGTTTGAATATGTAGAAAAATAAAATGCTCCTGTTAGTCATTACTGGTTTGAAGTTATAGGACACAGATATTCAGACCCTTTTTACATGTTTAATAGCCTCTGCAGATCCTGAATGAAGAGAACGTGGATGTCCGGTTCTTCCTGCAGCTGTGTGATGAGTGGGGGAACCCCAGCCCGGACCCCCGTGTCACCGTAGCAGCCAATAGCTTGTCTGCTTGCATGAAGGTGACCCGTCTGTTTACCAAACCAACGTCAAGCGCGTTATTGCTTAAAAGTGCTGACATGTTCTCTTGTGCTGACTGCAGACGAAGTTTTCGGTCGTTTCGCAGCCTTTTGACCTTGAAGCCAAAGCGGTTTTTGTTCTCCAGCAGGTCGTGGCACCCAAGTATGTAAATGCTGAGCGCAATGCATGAACCCGTCGATGTCAAAAATCATCCTTCCATCCTTTCTATTTCCTTCCCCTGCTGTTTCATTCAGGGGAAAGTACGAGCTGGCTTTCACCGTCAGCAGGAGAATCTCCGCCCTGACTGTGCCGATCACGGTCCTTCCCAATCCTGGCAAACCTGTCGAGCTGACCGTGCAGTACGATACGAAAGCTGTGTTTCCTGCAGGCGGGATTTTCACAGGTAGGCGTGTTGTGGTGAACCGCCGTCCTTCGGTTCTTACTGACACTCCGTCTGTGTCTGCAGTTTTTGTCGTTACGGTGCTGTCTGAAGAAGGCGGCGCCATGAGAAATATAAACCCCGCCCACATGTCCATGCTGCTGTGGAAAGGTGATGACAAGAGGCCACACCCGCCTGCCGAGGTGAGTAACGTGTTTGCTTCGTACGGTTCTGAGGTGGTGAGTAGTTATTTCGGGAGGCCCGCTGTGCAGATCACTGTTACCTGGTGTTTCAGGCGTCTACACTAAAGTGCAGTAAACCCACTGAGACAGAAAAGGAGGAATGTTTTTATTTCAGGTACTGGCCGCCTTAAAGAGATTATTTAAACTCTGCGTGCGCGTTAATGTGTTCATTTTCTTCGTCATTGTTCATCTGCCCACAGAGATAAGGTGATCCCAGAGCGTGTGGGGAAGTACACCGTTCAGTTTCTTCTCCAGATACACAAGACTAAGGGGCTGGCGAGTCAGCAGGCAGGTCTCCGTTAGGCTTTATACAGGCTTTATAATTGTTGACCCCTGATGTAGACCCTCCATCACCCACCCTGTCTTCTGTTTTTTTTTTTTTTTTTTTTTTTTTAATACAGTATGTTTTAGACGTTGTTCCCAATACACCTGTTAAACTGGTCCCAGACACACCACCCAACACCCCCGTCGTCTCCAATAACGACGTTCTGGCCAATCGGACGTTGGTGAAGAGCTTATGTCTGAAGATCAGGGTGAGTTTGTGTATTTTGGATGAGATTGAGTGGCTAATGTTTTTCCAGTCTGTACTTTATTGAACATGACATCAGGACCCTGGATGGTTGGGGAGACTTGCTTTAGGCCCTGTCTACACAAGAACTGTCTTCACTTTTCGGGTTTTTGGTTTCTGGAACGTTGTCTGAAACATTGTCGTCCACATGGAGATACAGAGAACGTCCCAAACGCTGTTTTAAACCCCCTCCACATATGTAGGTGGCGCTCTACACTCTCCTTATTCGGTGTCTAGTTCTCCCCCGCGGTGTTCTCCAGCCATGTCCTTTTAGAAATATGCACCGTAGAGTGGATTTCTTCTAGCTGCTGCAGCACATCCGCCATTGTTGTATGTAGGACGCGATTGGGGTTAAAGGTCAGGTTGGAAGTTGGGATGTTAAGTCAGCGAAATTCACTTGCGAACCCATCTTAGAAAGGCCTGCTTTTACTGCTTCTACAGTCACAAGATAAAAGACCGTCCTTCCATCTTCATCTACTGACCTGTGGGTCATAATAAAAATTCATTAAATTAATCATAAAGGTTTTGAACCATTACATACTAGTTATGTGATAACTGCTGTTCAGTGCCTATGTGTGATTGTAAGTCTCTGTTAACATGGGCGTAAATGTGTGTGACTCTTGTGTCTGTGTGAACTTGCAGGATGAATACAACAACCCTACAGGTGAAGGGTGTGATGGGAAAGTGTGTGTCTCAGTGAAGAGTTCGTCGCAGCACAGACAGCAGGACATGCCTCTGTTTGAGGGACGAGACAAGACATTGATATTTCCTTTAAAAAAGGGGCGGGCACTAATTGAGGTGAGTTTTTATGTCGAGTGTTTGTTAGGTAGTGTGCGACCTTGTGGACCTGCCGGCACTGCAAGCCGTATGTGCTCGTGTGTTCTGTAGAACCTGGCTCTCGTGGAGAACAGTCCTGGTCTAGATGGTGCAGAGTACATTCTGCACTTCCAGCCTGATGTTTCAGGCTTGGTCCCGTTCGAGCTTCCCTTCAGGTTCTACAACGGTAGGGGCCACCAGACATGCACAACTGTCATGGATTCCCGTTTTTTTTACGGTCCCTCCTGTTGAGCGCGTCAAATCTCGCTAAATTAGCAATTTACCGCATGTTTCATATCCCACTCATACTTTTCAACCCCGCTGCATACTTTTCACAGAAATCACCCCAGAATCCTTCATGTAAAGTCACAACTGTGCAACACCACCTTCTGGTGGCAGTACTTCCTGTACACAGGAACACTGAGGTCACCGTGGCACCCTCCCATGTGCCTACAGTGACCAGATGTCCCCGGAATTGTCCGCGTTTTTGAGCTGCCTGAACATTAGTTGAATTTTGAGAGCACGTCACAAAATCTGTCGCAAAAATCACCCAAAAAATGGCTATTAATATTTTCTAAATTGTAGATGTGGAGAATCAGAAGAAAATGTCCACTCTGACAAAGAAGAAGGACCGCCTCTCTCAGTCGATAGTTATCTACAGAGGGTGGTTTGAGACAAATCAGCAGCTCATTGTCGAGCTCAAAGGTACAGTGTGTTCCTCTCCAGGCTCATGGGGTCTGATGCCATGGCGTCGCTCGGCTCTGTAAGATCCCCCGTCTGCTCTTCATTCCAGAGCAGGTTAAAGATGCGGAGAACAAGCAGAAGCAAGTTCAGTTCGACCTGAGGAAGTCCGGCATGGACGTCACTCCGCTGAGCACTGTGAGTTCACGTGCAGAGGTTCGCTCTCGTGGAAGAGACGTGAAGACTGACTGAGCAGGGGTGTGATTTCAGATGGCCGCCATCGACGCCGTGGTCCAACAGAAGTCCGTGGAGATGGAGCGGCTCAGGACTCAGGTCCGGCGGACCTGCACCATGACCCCCTATAGAAACAGCCCAGACGTCCTGGGAAAGGTGTGTGTGGGAGCCTCTTCATGTTTAAACACATTTAATGGCCTCTGCTTGAAGGGTGAGGATGACGAGGGGCTGAGAAAGTGACCTGTAATCTAATCTAAATGCGTTTTTCGTTTTTCCCTCTCGCACTAATGAGAAGCCGCTTTGATTGATGAGGCTCTTCAGATGGCTGTGGGTCAAGGGAAACCCTTTAAACTGTGTAATTGCAGGCCTGTAACAGCTGGACATTACACACCTGATATTTTCTTACTACAGTACAGGCCAAAAGTTTGGACACGCCTTCTCATTCAATGTGTTTTATTTATTTTCATGACCATTTACGTTGGTAGATTCTCACTGAAGGCATCAATACTATGAATGAACACATGTGGAGTTCTGGACTTAACAAAAAAGGGTGAAATAAGTGAAAACATGTTTTATATTCTAGTTTCTTTGCTCTGATTACTGCTTTACACACTCTTGGCATTCTCTCGATGAGCTTCAAGAGGTCGTCACCTGAAATGCTTCTCCAACAGTCTTGAAGGAGTTCCCAGAGGCGTTTAGCACTTGTTGGTCCAGCTCACCCCAAACCATCTGGATTGGGTTCAGGTCCGGTGACTGTGGAGACCAGGTCTCCACTTTTTGTTAAGTACGTAACTCCATATGTGTTCATTCATAGTTTTGATGCCTTCAGTGAGAATCAACCAACAATCTACCAAATAAAGAGACAAATAATGAGAAGTTGTCAACTTTTGGCCTGTACTGTATAGAGCAACCTTTCTTGAGTCATCTCTGGTTTAAATGCTTTTTGCCCAAAGAATAATGATTTTAAAGAAATTCTGCCCAAATGTAATAATATAACCAAATGCAGAGAAGTGATTGTGATTGTCAGTGGTTCAGAATTCAAACCGGGAACCGCTTCCTTGCCCGCTAGGCCAACCCACTGCACTCATTAACAAAAAACAATATTTTATCATAATGAAACATCAGCTAACTTTCTGTTATATTAAATGTCTTCATCCACGCATGCATAATAATGCATACTTATTAATGCTAAAAACTAAAATTTTCCTCTCATTTTAACGTCCGACATTGCTGAAGATTTTTAGTTACTGCAGTAGAGTCCTCTTTAGCTGTACTTTATTTCTATTTGAATTAATTTATTTTAGGCTTGATCTGAATATTACATTGTTGTACTCTCCTACTCTCTATGGCGATCGTTGCAGATCGCGCATCTTGCTCTGGTGGAGGATGACGACGCAGCGAAGGTCATTTCCTGGCATTTACTTGGGGACATGGATTGTGTCGTAACCGTGACGACCGCTGCCGCGCGGAAGATCTACGATGACACGCAGGGCCGACAGCAAGTGATGCCCTTAGAGACGGCGTTCTGGAAAAGCAGCGATAAGTATGATAGACTTGTAGGAAATCTTAATGTTAGTGCATCTTTACTTTTGCAAACTATTTTATGGCAATTATGAATTTTATGAGCCTGGTCTGGATTCAATTCTTCAAAGGTGTGGCAATTCCATGACTTGGATATCTTGCGATTTGAAACTTTAGTATTTTACCCCCTACTTGAGGTTTCATGGGACAGGCGAGGCTGTTGCTAGCTTTTTAGCATGACTGACTTCTATTATATTCACATTGGAAATAATTACTCCACTCTGCTCGACTTGATTTCGCCTGTGTCATTCCAGACCGCTGCCCCACATCAGGAATGGAATGAACATCTTCAAACCGGTGGGAAATCCGGTGTTTGCGCGTGACCTCCTCATATTTCCCCAACATGCAGAGAGATGCCAGATTGGTATGTGCTTCAGAAATGCTTAAAACCCCTATGAGATATCGGAAAAGAAGATTCGTAGTTAGCTTAATCACAAAAAATTAACTATATATATATAAAAAAATTTATATATATAAAATTTTAAGATTAGTTATTGAATTGTGAAAAAAGAAGCCATGCTAGCAACTATATCACATGGCAGTAAATCACCCGGTGGCATCCCAACTGTAACCAACAGCTGTCCTCAGATGAAGTACGTCTGTAGAGAGCTCTGCTGTGGACACGTGCATGTACACAGCTTCCTTTTTTCTGAGAGTGTGTGTGTGTGTGTGTGTGTGTGTGTGTGTGTGTGTGTGTGTGTGTGTGTGTGTGTGTGTGTGTGTGTGTGTGTGTGTGTGTGTGTGTGTGTGTGTGTGTGTGTGTGTGTGTGTGTGTGTGTCATGCATCTTTCCCTCGCAAGTTTTCTTTCCTTCCCTCATTCTGGTCTGTTCAGTGTAGTCAGTAAACACTTCCAGATGCGGCCGGGGTGTGTCTGGGATGCAGTAACAGTTATTTGGGGGGGGTACAGGGGCGGTCAGTGCTACTGCGGAATCTGGCCTGAGTCCAGCCATTCAGCCGCATCCGTAACTACTCAGACCAACACACACACACAACAAGCTGGATAATGTTTTTCTGGAGGGCGAAATGTGAATGTGATACACTGCGGAAGTGGGATTTGAACCTGGGTCTTCTGGTTCATAGGCGAGTGTGTTACCCACTAGGCTACTACCACCTTCAGATTACGTGGCCGCTTCCTTACGCACTAGGACCAACATGGCTATTTTGTTTTATTCACGTTTCTTTCACAACGCTGTAAGATGGGTCCATTCACTCTTCTTATGGCTGTCGTGTCCGTGCACTGTAAGAATCAGGAAGGAATGATTTTATGGTTTTAGATGAGGCTGTTTTCATGGTAGGAGCCTACAGCTTTGGAAAACGAGCACCCAGAGTCGAATAGTTTAGACTTAATTATACATAGTACTCGTATTTCTGTGCATATTACTATTAAACCACTCATGCTCATATTGATCAGAGTTTTTAAAGCCAGAGGAAGTTGCTTATCTCCTCTCGTATCCCCTGTTTTCTTTTAGTGTTCAGGAACCTCCTGGGGGACACCATTCTAGTGGATGACCTTGACTCGGCCAACCTCTATCGCAAAGGGGTGAGTGTGTGTTTCAGCTCTTCATCTTGATATTGTGCAATGGGATCAATCACTAGCAGGAACTAGAAACCGGAGCCACAAGTTCATTTGCAGTTGAAAATAAATGTGTAAACATTACTGGTGTGTCTCATGTGGTGTGGCATATTTCTTACAACTGTCCCGTTTTATGACATTTTGTCAAATAGTTTTTTGCCGTAAAACATCTTGCTACTAGGAAAGTTTTGAATCTAACTTTATCATATTAATACTCAGTCTTTTGTGGTTTTGCATTGTAAAAATCACTGTCCTTCTTTTTTGACAGGTTGTCCAAAATAAAATTCAGTGTCCCACACTGCTGACGCGGGGGGGCGACCGTATCCGCAGCAATGGTAAATTTGGGGGTCTGCAAAACAAAGCCCCGCCCATTGAAAAGCTGAGGGGTCAGGTGTTTGGGGCTCCACTGCCCCAGCAGTTCCACAAGACGCAGGCGGACGTTGGTGAGTCCCTCGTGGGGGCGTGGTTTATGGTCTCCACATTGACATTGTGCATGCTTTTATTAACGTGTTGCGCGTTGGCGTCTGTGGCGCGTGTGTCTTTGTGTGTCTAGCGTTGCTGCAGCAGTATGGTTTGGCGTTAAAGAAGAGCCAGGAGGTGCAGGCCGACTACGAATCTCACCTGCAGCACATGCAGAGCCCTGAAGTAGGAAAGAAGGAGGACGAGCTCCGAGAGCAGGAGAAGGAGCTGCAAGACATTGAGAACAGTTTGGGTAGGACGTGCGCAATGTCCTCTGGTTCTTTCTGTTCGCCACATTACGTTTCTATATGAAGAACGTGCGTTTGGTAATTACAGGGTCGTCGCCCTGGTGCTAGTAGTAGGTGGAGTCTTGAACCTGTGACTTTGCAAGTCATCTGGCTGCTTATCCACTAGTAGTGATTTTTGTCAATGAAATTAATGACTAAATACTGGTCGTGACAAAATATATCATGTAATATTGTTGATAAATAAAAAAAAAAATATGACTAAGTATGTCTACCAAGATAAAAAAAACATACTAAAATGTCTACATTTTGGTTGACAAAAAACATTATTGTTTTCTGGCGTCTCTTGAGCGACGCAATCCGTAAAAATGAGTTTCAGAGAAAAGTGCCGCACTTCACATGTGCGATCTAAAAGCGGCTGTAGCCCACCAGGTGCAAGGGCGCTTGTGCACGTGTCTTTGTGAGTTTGTGAGATGATTTATCATACGTGTCCCCCTGGCCTGTCTATGGTCCTGCAGGGGCTAGAAATGGTGGTCGGTGTAAAGAGTGTTTTAGTTCATTCTGCTTCACCATTCACAGAGCGGCAGCTCAGACGGTCAGATCTGGAATTTGTCCCCTTATGACATCGTAAGGGGAAAGGTTACCTCCCGTTTTTCCGCCCAGAGAATTTCCCGCCCCTCCCCTAAAACATTACGTCTTCGGCCCGTCATGGCAACGTGTGAAGCATCGGTGATTTGATGTAAAAATGAGCACACGTATTTTTTTATTTTTTTTTTACTTCCGTCATGCGAGACTCTGAAGAACCAGCTCGTATTATTTGATCTGAAAAAACGTCAACACGACTTCCTGTCTGTACCAAACATTTGTGGATGGTGTTGATGTCATTTCTGCGAATGCTCCCTCAACTCCTATAGGCCGCTCTCCTCCTCATCCCGCCTCTCTCCTCCTCAATAGCGTTTAAAGCTGCAGACACCGAAACGCACCGGTGCGTCCCGGGAAATCTCATTGTGGGACTGGATCAAAGTGGCTGTAATTCTGCACCAATGCTGAATTTCGGAAAGACTTCAGATACCGTATTAGGGGACCAACAAGATCCATATTTTAGTAAAAATTGCATAATACAATTCCATTACTAAGAAAAAAAGAGATACAATTAAATACAATTTTCATTGACTAAAACTAGACTCAAATTGTCATGGATAATTCTGACTAAAATAAGACTAAGATGCTCAGATTTTTAGTCGACTGAAACTTGACTGGACCGAAATGAGTCTGGACATGACTAAGACTAAAATGACAGCTGGACTCAAAGACTAGACTAAAACTAAAATTAATACTGGCCGCCAAAAACAGCTATACCCACCCAGTGGACAACCACACCTGGTTCTGGAGAGCCTGGAATTCTCCCATTTACGCCGCCGATTTCTAGGCAGGTTGGTGGGATGAAGGGACAGTCCCAGCTCTGGCGAATGGTGTTCATTTATTTATTTGCTAAATGTGGGATTGATTCGGTGTTTGAGACCCACGCTGTGTTCTGTTGCAGCAAGCACCCCGGTGCGACCGTCTCCGGCCTCGTCTGTGAAACGGGTCCCACCAGACGAGGGGGAGCCTTCCGGTCACCCGGCCAAGCGAATTCGCATGAAGTCCAGGAAACTCCTGGGTAACAGCAGTTACGGAATTGTATTGATTTGTATTGTATACATTGATTTTTATTGTTAATTTTCCATTTTACAGATTGAAGGCTGCATCCACCGGTGGGAATCGACAGAAACTGGCAGTATTAGAAATCCATTTGTTTGTATGCACATCCGATTTTCCTGTTTTCCAGTGTTTTACTTTGTTTATACATTTTTATTATTTTTTTTACGAAATATACACAGAATGTATAACAGCGTTGCTTCTTTTGTTCTGTTCTTTTGAGAATAAAGATTCATTCAGTGCTGTAAACTTTATGAACTGTCATGGCGATGCTCGCCGCCGCTGCCAAAAATGTTTGCTTTGATCTATTTTTGTATCTTTCTGTAGAATAAAACCAAGCATTTATGTGGTTTCATAATCTCCATTTGACCCATTTATCACAAAAACTGTGTCGGAAATCACTGCAATTCGGGGCATATTAAAAAGTAAATGAGCGTATGTGAAAAGTGACATGTCAGATTTTTAAAAAGTAAGAGTGAAGTGATTGTGTCATTGTGTAGCACAGCACGTGGTGACCCGGTGACGTGTCCTCTGTATTTAACCATCACCCTTGGTGATCGGTGTGTGGGGACAAGGGGACCTCAGTGGCAGATTGGGATTCGAACCGGCAACCCCCTGATTACCACTAGTCTGAAGCACGATGCATGGACACACAGACAACAACAACATTTATTTATTATATATTTCTTATATGTCTCAATGGGCTTTGACAGGCCCTACAGTTGACACCCCCCACACTTGACCCTTCTGCACACAAGGAAAAACTCCACACAAAAAAACTAGGAGAGAGAAAAAAAAGGAAAGGAAGAAATGTTGGGAAGGAGTGATACAGAGACCCCCTTCCAGGGTAGAGTGAGCCTGCAAGTGGTGTCAGTGCAGGGTTGGATATGATATAATGATAATTCCTACAGTTGTAGGGTTGGAGAAGTCCAGGATGTATTCAGTGTCATGGTCTAGATTACGTGTCCATAATGATGTTACTGGTCCATTTGAAGATCCCTGAAGCTGTAGTTGTAACGGTGGTGGTGGCTGTGGTGACCCTCTGGTTTGCTTCATGGTATGTCCTCGTTTAGCAGTTGTCAGGAACCAGGATGTATTTGCTGGTCTCTTCACTGGGGTCGTAGTCTGGGTGCTTGATTCCGTGTCTCGGAGAAAAACAAACAGAAGCAGCGGCAGACGGTTGCACTGTACGACCGATACTGAAATCTGTGGTTATAATTGTATATTGGTGCTACAGTGGCCTGGTACCCTAACTAGGACAGCCTAACTAGGGTGAATTTAACACTGTCTGTGTAACAGGGGGACTCTGTGATAAACTGGACTTTATAATTGACACTGCGTCAAGATGAAGTGAAATGAGGGTCTAGGACTTTAGCAAAAAGCCAGAGAAAACAGATAGGTTTTGAGATTGTATTTAAACACTGAGACTGTGTCTGAATCCCGGACAGAGACAGGCAAGCTGTTCCACAACTGCGGAGCTCTATAGGAGAAGGATCTGCTCCCAGCTGTGACCTTCTGCACCTTTGGTACCAGTAGTGACCCCGCACCCATTGATCGAAGGGGGCGTGGCGGTTCGTAAAGAACCAAAAGTTCACTCAGGTACTGTGGGGCGAGACCATTTAGAGCTTTATAGGTTAAAAGTAGGATTTTGTAGTCAATCCTAAATTTGATGGGTAACCAGTGCAGTGATTGTAAGACTGGGGTGATGTGGTCAAATTTCCTGGTTCTAGTTAGAACTCTGGCTGCAGCATTCTGTACTAGCTGGAGTTTACTCATGCACCTACTAGAGCATCCAGACAATAATGCATTGCAGTAATCTAACCTTGATGTAATAAATGCATGGACCAACTTTTCTGCATCATGCATTGAAATGATATTTCTTATTTTCGCAATATTTCTAAGGTGAAAGAATGCTATTCTAGTTACATTATCTACGTGCGAACTGAATGAGAGACCTGCATCAATTATGACACCTAGATCCTTCACTTCAATACTCGGTGAGATACAAAGGCTATCCAGGGTTATTGTGTAGTCAGCCAGTTTATGCCTGGCTGCTTGAGGCCCGATTACGAGCGCTTCTGTCTTGTCAGGGTTTAACAGGAGAAAGTTGGTGAGCATCCACTGTCTAATGTCCTTCAGACAATTCTCTATATTGTTCAGCTGCTGCCTCTGATCTGGCATTGCTGACAGATACAGCTGTGTGTCGTCAGCGTAGCAATGAAAGCTAATACCGTGTTTGCGGATGACGTCGCCTAAAGGTAACATGTATAGAGAAAAAAGTAACGGACCTAGGACAGAACCTTGTGGAACACCACACTCTACTTTACTATGTGAAGACGAAACACCATTGATGTCCACAAACTGATATCGGTTGGTCAAATATGATCTGAACCATTCAAGGGCTGTTCCCTTAATCCCAATAACATTCTCTAACCTGGCAAGGAGAATAGCCTTGGTATCCATAATCCACAGGTGTTAACACTTGAACATGAAACTGATGTAGCTCAGTGGTAGAGTGCATGCATCGCATGTATGAGGTACCGGGTTCAATCCCCGGCATCTCCACAAGTTTAAAGTTTCTGTGGTGTAGTGGTTACACGTGAAAGGTCCTTGGTTCAATGCCGAGCAGAAACAGACCTCTTGGGACAGTGGTGGCCTAGCAGTTAAGGTAATCAGAAGGTTGTCGGTTCGAATCCCGATCCGCCAGGGTGCCACTGAGGTGAAAAGCACCGTCCCCACACACTGCTCCCCGGGCGCCTGTCATGGTGCCCACTGCTCACCAAGGGTGATGGTTAAATACAGAGGACACATTTCACTGTGTGCACCGTGTGCTGTGCTGCTGTGTATCTACCACAAGTGACAAACACTTAATTTGTCCTCTGTATTTAACCATCACCCTTGGTGATCAGTGTGTGGCGACAAGGGGACCTCAGTGGCGGATCGGGATTCGAACCAGCAACCCCCTGATTACCACTAGGCACACACAGACCTTGGCATCCATAATCCACATGTGAATCACTTGACTTAAAGCGCGATGTCGTCATCGTGAAAGGCGTGTGACGGGTGATGCTCGGGGCCACGGACGCCCCCTGCAGCCCGCCCCCCGCCGCCGGACCTCCTTATCCGGCCCTCCGCAGCGGCTCGGGCGGCCAGCCATGAGGGTCTCCTCCGCCGGAGCGCTGCTGCGCCTCGCCGCGCTGCTGCGCCTCGCCGCGCTGCTGCGCCTGGCCTGCGCCACCCCGTCCTCCCGCGGCTCTGCCTCCTCCGGGGCCGCGCAGCGTGCGAGGAGCCGGTGAGTAGCGGCGTGGTGCGGCCGATGCGCGTCTCCGGCCCCGCTTCCCCCGCGTCCTGGTGAGGTGCGTGTCTGTGCTGTGCTCCGCAGGAACTGGTGCGCCTTCGTCGTGCACAGGAACGTGAGCTGCGCCGTGCTGGAACCGGAGCTGGAACCCGGGCCGTGAGTTTTTCCCCAAATCATGTGTAATTACGACTGTTCTTATGTGGAAGTATTATCTATGTTGTCTATGCTTGAGGTACACAGTTCTTTCTACTGTAAAACCAAACCAACATTTTAAAGTGAAAGTGACGTGATTGTCATTGTGATACACTGCAGCACAGCACACGGTGCACACGGTGAAACGTGTCCAGCAGTGTGTGGAGACGGTGCTTTTTTCAGTGGCACCTTGGCGGATCGGGATTCGAACCGGCAACCTTCTGATTACGGGGCCGCTTCCTTAACCGCTAGGCCACCACCTCTTTTTTTTCTTCTTTTTTCTCTTTTTTCTTTTTAAAGCAGCTCACACTGTCCAGTTTTCCGTAATAGAGTGGAATTCCGGAACCGCGGGGTAACAGTAGTGCACTATCACCGTAGTGACGGCTGTGATTGGCGCAGGTATCGGACCGTCCACCGGACCGTCTATAGAGTCGGATACAAGCAGGTGACGGAGCTGGAGTGGAGGTGCTGTCCCGGGTTTAAGGGCCACGACTGCTTGGAGCGCAAAGATTCCCCACCCGCGTCCCAGTGGCCGTATCCACACGCAGCGCCCGTTCCCGGACAGGAGCAAAGCATGCTGGGTAAGGTCTTTCATTTAGTTGATGCACTGCCATTGGACGCTTTTTTTTTGAGTTGATGTTCTCGATCCTCTCAGGCCCAGAGCAGATGGATCTTATCTCAGGCCCCCGGGGAGGACAGGCGGAGACTCGTCTTCCCAGTTGGGGACAACACAGCCACCCATGGCTGCAGAGCGGCGGCCCTCAGAGGGCTCAGGTGGAAACTCCCAAGGTCCAGCAGCTGGAGCGGGAAGTCCAGCGCTTGTCCCAGGGCCTGCTGGACATGCAGGCCGCCATGACGGGCGTGAATGTCAACCTGCGGCAGGATCTGCAGGAAGAGGCCAGCAGGATCTTCCTGGGCATGCTGGGGAACCAGCGGCAGCCCGACAGCGCCCTGGCCGGCGCCACCGAAAGCTTCGTGCTCCCGGTGATATCTGGTGACCCCATTACAGGCCAGTTCCACAGCCAGCTTGCACACCTCGCAAACTCGGTCACCTCCAACGCGCAAATCCTCCAGGAGCTGCAGGAGCAGGTCCAGCAGCATGAAGGACAGCTGCGCCTGCTGACCGAAGTGAGTCGAGGCACGTCAGCCCCGCCCCATGCACCTGATTGGCCCAGTCGGACCTCGCTCAAGGCGTACGTGGACGAGCAAATCGCAGCCGTCCGCTCGGAGATGCTGGAGGGCCTGGAGATCAAGATGGCCGACCTGAAGAACTCTTGTGAGTATAAGATGATGTCTGTTCAGGAGCACTGCGAGGAGCAGGACTCCTCCTACCTCAGTCTGCTCGAGCTACTGGACACCAAGGAGGCTGACCTCCGCAAGGAGATCCAGGATCTCCGCGTTTCGCCTCCAGACTCAGGCCACAGCCCCGTGTCTGAGAACGACCAGGCGCGAGAAGAGCTCCGAATACTACAGGAGGCACAACAAGGCTTCCTGCTAACTCTGGAGCGGCAGAACCACACCCTAAAGCAGGAGGCGGACAGGAGGACCGCTCTGGAGGAGCGCTTAGGTCTTGTAGAGAAGAGCGTGGAGGAAAACTGCCTCTCCCTGGAGCAGAAGATACGTGGAGAGATAGAGAAGGACAGGCAGGAGGAGGCATCGGCTTGGAGCCGAGTGGTTGGGAACAGGTCCGCTATGGAGGACTTGGAGGATGCATTAAACACAAGCTTGGAGAACACAAGGAAGCAGGTGGAACGCTGCAGTAGAGGGCTGGACTCTCAGGATGGACGTCTCGCAGCCCTGGAGATGCTAACTGACAGCTTCAGGACATGGAACGACAGCAAAGGTCCCTGGAGTCCCCAGGGGGAGGTGAGGTCTCTCATGCAGCGGGTAGGTTCCTTGGAGACCTTCATTTCTGGCCGCCCGAATGTCACCTGCCATCAGAACTGTAGCAGCAGAGCAGCTGGGGAGGAGGACTTGGTGGAACGGTTGGCCATTTTGGAGGGGACATTGCTGGGCGTGGGCGGACGGGTTGCGAGGGTCGAAGGTGTCTGCGGCAGGCTGGAGCCGATGTCGGACAGTCTGCTGAGGATCAGGGACGGCCTCAACAGACACGTCACCAGCTTGTGGACCTGCGTCAAGCAGCTGAACGGCACCCTCCGCGCCCACTCACGAGACCTCGGCGAGATCGCCGCTCGCCTGGAGGACACCGGTGTACCCGGGCGCACAGGTACGAGGCGAAAAGAACAGACGGGGAGAGAAGCCGGAGCTAAACAGAGAAAGAAGGGCTCAGTGTTGCCAGATTGGACCGTTTAGAGAGGAAATAGGGAGTCAAATACTTATATGGAAGTTTCAGCTGGTTCTGGGGCATTTTTGGCAGAAACCATCAGATATCTGGCAACACTCGCATCTGTGACGAACTGGCTGGAGGGGTTTAAAGGAAGTAGGGTGTGCAAGAGCCGTCAATCATGCCTACGGGCTCCTCCCCTTTCCAGTCTGTGTTCATAAAAACGTCAGAAATAATTGCACAAAATTTGAGTTGTAGGTTAGGTTCAGAAAAATATGAACTAAAATATGTTCTGACTGATTATGACTACACGAGAGCAATATTTAAGAATATGTGAAGTTATGTGACTCCACAGATTCAGGTTGCCTGTTTAGCGTCCAGCCGTGTCTGCAGGTCTGCCTCTCGGCCACCCTGTTTAAAGCGGGACTTCCTGTGCGCGCGGTGATTTGTGTCCCAGGGGACAACTGCTCTCTGGCTCCCTGTGTTCTCTGATTGGACACACATGTCTGTTGGGGAAATGTGAGCTCTGATTTCATGGGGATGTGTGTGTGTGTGTGTGAGTGTGTGTGTGTGTGTGTGCGAGTCAGTGGTCTTTATTTGCCTGTTTTTTCTGGAGGTTTTTCTTGTTGTTGCTGTTTGTTTTTGAGAAGACCCTCCCATGGGCCTTCTGGATTAGTACCGTCCCCTCCCCACACACACACACCCACACAATGAAACACACATTCGCGGCCAGGCCCGGGACACACACCCTGTGAATTTATTGAGTTGACGTCCTACTTGAGTTTCCAGAAATTTCTCAATAACATGTCATAACAGAGCCAGAGATCAACCCAAACTGGTCAGTGTGTGTGTGTGTGTGTGTGTGTGTGTGTTCATGCCTGATGAAAACAGGGGGACATGTCTGCTTTGCCAGCTCTCCTCTCCACGTTGACATTTGACCTGTGGCCAGTTGCAGCGACTGACCCGTCACGTGATTGGTTAAATATACACACGCTATCTGGAGTGAGGCGAGAGTGTCGATTCGGCTGAAACCGGCAGAGGCGGCGCGGCCAGCGGCTTATCAAAACCTCCTGAAGATAAAGAGCCAATAAAGGGGCCGATTTTCCCTGGGAACGACTGACTCGGACCTTTTTCGGCACCAGGTGCTGAGCTCAGGCACATGAGGTCATGGAGAAGCTTGTGGAGGTCTGGCTGGGGAAGCTGGTCACTTCAAGGAAAACGTTGCCCAGTTACACACACACCGGTGGTGGCCTAGCGGTTAAGGAAGCGGCCCCGTAAGCGTCCCCACACACTGCTCCCCGGGCGCCTGTCATGGTGCCCACTGCTCACCAAGGGTGATGGGTTAAATGCAGAGGACAAATTTCACTGTGTGCACCGTGTGCTGTGCTGCTGTGTATCACATGTGACAATCACTACACCAAAGAAAAAAAAAAAACTCTACGCACTGGTTTTATGGTCAAAAGGTCATGTGACCAGCTGCTGCCGAATGACTTTGTTTAGGAACAGATAAAACAGATAAATGTGTCCTCTGTGTCCCTTTTAACCATCACCCTTGGTGACAGTGGGCAGCCATGACAGGCTCCCGGTGAGCAGCGTGTGTGGACGGGACCTTCATCAAGGGGACCTCAGTGGCACCTTGGAGGACAACATTCCTATTACAGGTCCTCGTCCTTACCCGCTACACGTCTCCGACGGTGACTTTTCATGACCACCGCCTTGCCCTGGGGGACTCGTCTGCAGAAATTCGTGTCCTCTGGCCACATGATGGCCACTGCAGGTTCTAATGCAGACTTGGATTTGGAGGAGCTGTACCTTCAACTGGTTGAAATTTGTCGTCCTCTCGTCCTCAATGCCGTAGGGAGTGGATAACTGATAACTATCTGACTGAGGTGGAAACCTTTAGAACCATTGTCTTGTGTTCATTCATCTCGCCTATCTTCTGTCTGTCTTTGTTCTTTCTACTTTGAAGAGTTTTGTTCTCTTATCATTCAACGTTTCATGAGAAACGTCACCTTGGTTAGACTCTGACACCATCGGCGGAACTTTATCGTGTGAGGCAGGACTTTTGTTGGGGTGGCCGTGCTGGAACCCTGACCAATTCACAGGCACCCAGCAGAACTGTGGATTCATCTCTTTTTAGACGTGAAGGGACGCTGGTCCACGGTCTCGTGTTCCTCAGCACGTTTCGCTCGTCTGTTTAACGGCGTTTAGGAGACTTTCACTTCCCACACACACACACACACACACACACAGAGGGGAGGGCAGCCGCTACAGGGGGTTCAACCGCGTCCTTTAATCATAACAGCGGGATCAACTGTGATCAGCGGCACATGTGGAGTCCATTTCAGTACCACGCAGCCCTCCCCCTTATAAACCCACACACACACACACACACACACACTCACCAAAAAAACCCGGTAATGGCCCCGGAGGAAAAGTGTCTGTGGCCCCCTCTACAAGAACAGTTTGTAGACGAATTATTTAGGCTTCACAGAAATGCTTAAATGTTATCAGGTAATGACACACAGACAGACAGCTAACAGTAAATGAACCAGTCAGAGCTAGAGAGGGGTTTTTAACGGCCCTCTCACCCACTCTCTGTCCACAACCACTTAGTCCATATCAGGCCCCTCCCGGAACTCGGCCAGATGGTGGAGAAACCAACATGTCCACATTTATGGCGGGACAGCAGCAGTTAGGACACCTGGAAACATCTGATTTATGAGGAGAGTTGAGCAGAAACCACAATTTAGTTTGTTGGTGGATTGTAATTATTTGAAAAGCACCTACGTGGGGCGTGGCTATATAAAAGGACAGGACATTCAGGGCATGAACAGCCAGACATTTCTGGAAAACATTTCAATTATATGCCAGTTGGTCGGTGTGAAGCAATAAAAAGAACGGTGCTGTGAGTTTATCACATGATTTAATATTCTGGAGGCAATGTCTCGTGGAATAAGTCCATAGTTTAGTATAAAGTCTTTAGAAAGAATTCTCAGAATTCACACATACTCTGTTAAAAGAGGGTCTTTACTTTACTTTACTCTTTCTTTATTTAGCAGACGCTTTTATCCAAAGCGACTTACCAGAGGGTCTCTGGTTAAACTGATGTAAAACGAAGATTGTTAACAAAAAATGCAGCCGTTTCCCAGAATTAATTTCCAACACACCTTCTTTTACACTGACATAAATTAGAAACTGGAAAAGGGAGGTTTGTGAACAAGCTTCAATTTTGGCATGGAAAAAAATGAAAGGTTAAAAGACAAGAGGATGAAAGGATGAAGGGGAAGAGTGAAATTATTGTTGAATTGGTAAAATTTTTAAAAAAAGGAAGAAAGAGAAAGTGAAATCAGGTAACACGTGAAATTTTGGAGCATGTTTAAAAATTAGCGTGTTAGCATACTAACGTCAAAATGCTAAGAGGGTGTGGTCACAATGAGTCATGTGAAATTTGGTGACATTTGGAAGGTTTAAAAATTAGCATGCTAATAATGTTAGCATGCTAACATAAAAAATGCTAACGGGGCATGGCCACAATGTGTCACTTTTGTGACGTTTGGAGCGAGATGAAAAAGTAGCATGTTAGTTACTACTAACAAAGCTACTAACAACAACAGTTAGCATGCTAGCATTAAAATGCTAACAGGGCGAGGCCACATTGCATCACGTGAAATTTGGTGATGTTTAGACCATGTTGAAAATTAGCATGTAAGCAATGCAAGTGCTAGCATGCTAACATAAAAAAATCTAAAAGGGCATGGCCACGATGCGTCACGTTAAATTTACTGACATTTGGGACATTTATTTGGAAGGCTGAAAATGTTACCATTGTACCTCTGTAAAATAAATGGGCTTTAATGGGAGGATGGAGGGATAAAAAAGAGAAGAAGAGGTTAGGGGTATGAGTGGTAAGAGGTTGAATGTGGTTGAACATGTTAAGTTTGTTGAATGGGTGAAATGTGTGGTGGTTGAAAGGCTGAAAATGTGACCACTGTTGCTCTATAAAATTCATGGTGGTGAATGGAAGGAAGGAGGGATAAAACCAAAGAGTGATAAACAAGGAGTGTGGGTGAAAAGTGAAAGAGGAAATTAAGTTGGCCTTAGATGGATGTGTGTACCAAGTTTCATGTCAATATGTTGAAATGTGAGGAACCAAGAACAGGTTCATTTTCCCATTGTAAGTGAATGGGAAAAAAGCAAGGGATGAAAAAGAGGTGTTAGGGCATGGCCACCTGGGAAAAAGGCGAATAAACTCAAAGAGGGGTCATGGAGAATCGCTATGTTGATTTACGGGTGTCTACAATAAAAATTGTGGACGTGAGCACTTGGTCCCATTTTAAGTCAATGGGAAAACGGTCTGAAAAATGGGTGTGGCACGTTGGCGGAGTTGCAGATTGGTTATAAAGCACACTTCTGCGGTGTGGGCCGGAAAACATGTAAAGTTTCGAGGATGTGTGATGACAACTGTAGGACTAAAAAATAAAAGAAGAAGACTTCGCCTTCCCAAGCCAAACTAATGAGAGAAAAGGAGAAAACTCTCAGTACTCGGTACATATTTATCTAAAAATTACAATATTATATGATAATCTGGTGTTTTACTGGTGTTTGGGGGAAAAGCCCTTTTCTGTCTGTCTGGTTAAAGCGATATTTCATTCCCCTTCCTGTTATGAAGCTGAAGGAGACGCGCATGTGAAGCTGCGGTGGTTTGCCGCGGGCTGTGGAGCTTCTGCTCCAGCTGTCGGGGGTGTGAGGAGGCGAAACATCTGTCGGCCGGACCCCTGAAGCGTCTCTTTTACGAGCCTCGGGCCACTCCCACTCCTCCCCTTTCCTTTTCAGACCCTGGCACCGCAGTGTCTTCTGGCTCCGCCCGCCCCCTGCCTGCCGTGATGGAGACGGGAGAGGCGGGGCCTCCGGGCACCAAGCTGGCGTCCCGCCTTCCACAAGGTGAAAATGGCAGCACGACCTTGGTCAAGGGCTACGCTGGCGCTCCAGGTGGACACATCGCACCTCTCCCGCACTCTGGCCTGCAGCGCCACCTGGTGGTCAAAGCTGTCTGAACGCTGAACTCTATTTCATTCCACAGGTTACCCTCCCGTTGTTCCTGTGTCCTTCGCCCACGAGGTTCCTTCAGGTCAGCAAGCTTGTTGAAATGTTATATTTTATTAGACTGTACTAACACACGCCCTTTCTCCGCCCTTCTCCGCAGCAGGGGATCCTCAGACGACGGTTCGGATTCCACTGCTAGCATTAGGTCATGGTTTTAACAACACCTCAACAGCACTGTTTGCACATAAAGTATTGCAATCAAATGGCCTTGTTTGCATGTGTGTCCAGGCGGGGCGCGGCGTGCATCGGATACGGCCTCGTTCTCAGCAGGTCTGACCATGCGGCCATTTTCTGATGCCGTGGGGACGATCTGCTTCAACAAGGTCCTGCTGAACGACGGAGGACATTACGATCCCCATACAGGTAACAAGACGGCGTGCTACTACAGCGCATGCGTGGTGCATGATGGTAATTTTTTTAAGCATGTGCGATTTTTAAGGTCTTTTCACTGCACCCATCGATGGGCGGTACCTGCTCAGCGCTGTGGTAACAGCCCAGAGGGTGGAGCGAGTGGAAGTGGTGCTGATGGTGTCCAATCGGAGCGTGCATAAGCTGGACACGGCCGTCCCTGGAGGAGGGGCCACAGACAGCTGCGTCTGTGGCGGCTCCGCCTCCTTCAGCCTGGTTCTGGAGCTCAAGCGGTCCAACAGGGTGGGGCTGCAGCTGAGGTCCGGCATGTTGGCGGCGTCCAGTGAGATCCTTTCTTCATTCAGCGGCGTGCTGCTCTACGCCACGCCTACACAAACGTAACCTGGGAGACACTAAAATAGCGCTTCTGTCCCAGGGATTACAGAGACTGTTTTTTACGTAGCGTTAACACATACGATACGATTTTTAACATGTTTTACAAATTCATATCATACCCAACAGGATTTAGAAGCTCGACACAACACTGTCAAATAAACATCTTTTCTGATCGGCTCAGTTATTTGACCTTTTTATTCCTATTAGTATTTGATGGAAATGGGGTGACTGGTTTTGAAACTGCTCTAACCAAATTCAACCAAATGCACATATATCCATGAAATGAAATACACGTTTCTCATGTATTTATGATACAAAAAACTATTACAGCTGCAACAGTGAGGGATCATTGAGGTAGAATGCTCTACATTTTGGTTCTTCAGATTTCTTCTTCAGTTTGTTACCTGTCTGTATTATCGTGTCTGAAATGTACTTACGGCTGTAGCCTCTTCAGCTCTGTCCCAAGCCCTCAGATCACGTCACGTGGGAGACACCTGGACATGACACCATTGTCCGAACACCATGAGTCTGGACAGGTTTGGGGGAAAGAGGAGGAGGTGATGTGGGAGGGATAAACCGTGGCAGTTTGGGTGAATTGGGCAGATTATGTTAAATTATTAACAATATTCAGAATGATTGCACATTGTACACACTGCAGCAGCGAGCAGAATACAGAATGTGTTGAATGACACAAGTAGAAATTATTGTGGGAATTTTCTGCAATAAATAATGTCAACTGAGTTGATTTTCCAAGTTTAATTTACCGTACACGGGGGGACTGGCAAGAGAACTCTCACCGTTAGTAAATTCAAAAGCATATTTATTCCACTGTGGGTAACGCAAGGTAGGAAAGCAGAATCAGCTTCATCATAGGCCGGGACAAGGACACCAGAATCTGTCTTGTGTCCAGCATAACACCCTATGTTTGGAAAACGTCTTAGCCTTGTACATTCAAACACAGGCAAACACATGGAGCGTCCAGGCCTACACATTCTTTCCTATGAGACTAAAAGACTATTTTCATTGACAAAAAGTCACAGATAATCCTGACTAAAATGTTCAGACTTTGTTGACTGAAATCTAACTAGACTAAAATGATTATGGGCATGACAAAGGCCCAGCTAGACAAAATGTTAGTGTTTAAATGGTTACATTTCTAATAAATCTGGCCTTGTATCCACACGGAAACCCAAAGCGGTTACTTTCTACAACTAGTCCAGAAATGAATTTTTTTTTTGTACCACGTGTACAGCAAATGGGATTTTTGTAATAATGCTGACTTATTCAAACCTGACCTAGAACCTTAAACATTTCACACATACAACAATGGGGAATTAACATTCATGGTTCAGATGCAGAATCTCATAAAGCAACATTTCTAATGACTATACAAGAGAGCGATGTGTTCGCTGTTTAATACAGAACTAGACATGAGACAAGAAGCATGCTGAGTGATACCAGAGTTATAGCGCCACTTAATGTGAATTGATTGTCACGTCTTGCACAGCACACGATGCACACAGTGAAATTTGTCCTCTGCATTTAACCCATCACCCAGAGCGAGCAGTGGGCAGCCATGACAGGCACCCGGGAAGTAGTGGGTGGGGACTGTGGCACTTACACGTGGAGGGAGTTAAGAGCATAGGAGAGTCTCCATGTGAGGGACAGTTCAGATATGTCCTGTGGACATAGCAATAGGAACCTCTGGAGGGGGCATAAGACCAATTAACTAAAAATGACCACTTCATGAATCAGAACGCCATCTCCAAACATGTATTAGAATAAACAGTTACAGATGCCTGGTTCCTCAGACCCCCCCCCAATCTGAAGTGTATTTAGTAAAGAGGACCTGTAGTTGTAAATGGTGCATGCTTGAAAAGGAGAGACAGGACTTCTTTACACACAACAATCCATTTCAGCATTTATTTTGCCATTAAAAGAGAACGTCATAAAGAGACACAGGCTGGTCATCCCCGGATGAACAACGGTCCCAAAGATATTTCTTTCTCCCATCCAGAATCTGAAAGAAAGGAAAAGGAACAGGATTAAAAATGTATAAAATCAGCGCAAACAGATAGAGCCTAAAAATGTCCACATACCTGAGACAGAGGTCAGCTCTCTTGCCTTCCTGGACCCACAAGAACCATCACAGCAGCTACACAGTTGGTCCTCTCCACCCGCACCAGCCCACCTTCATAGAAAGATCAGGGCCTGAATAAAAAGTACATGTGGATGTTTGTAATGCAGCATCTAGTCCAGACCTACTTGTGTCCTACAAAAGAACAGGCTTTGTGCTCAGCATCAGTCGGGGAAGCAGCCGCTGTTGCCTTCAGCAAGCAAGTGATGAACAGCTGGAACAAGAGAGATACGGACGGTCAGCCACCATGCCAAGGTGGAACCATGAGAGCGAAGGGCTAGCTTGAGACACGTACAGAGCCGGTGTCCCCCTGCTGAAACCTGAAAGCCTCCAGCTGGAACTGGAGCTTGAAATCCTGTGTACGGGGCAGGAAGCGAGAAGATGAGCCAGTGAGCTTGGAATCAACCAGACATCTATAATAAAAAGGAGAGCAACATGAGACTACAGCACATCATAAAACAAAGCCATAAAGAAATGAAGCTGCTCCTCACCCATGGTTCTGAATGAAGAGATAACTGGGAGCAGCAGCTGCATCAGGGACAGCGGTGACCACACAGGTATCAACAAACACCCGGAGGGGGACATGGTTGTACTGCTTGACAGAAGCCTCAAAATGGATCAGATCTCCCATGTAAAAGATGTTGGAAGGCCTCTCAAACTTCCAATCATCTGAAGACAAAAGCAAATGTTAGGAACAGCCAACACAGTGGAACAGTGGACCACAACTGTACCTACCAGTCATGAGCTTGAGAGAGAAGACCAGCAGCTCCTCTGCAGTTTTAGTAGCAGCATATGGGATCCAGGCAGGCTGCAGGGCATTGCTGCTCACATTGTGAAGCCTGGTCACATGCAAGAAGAAACCGATATCAAAAAGCATCTCTAAATACAGAGAGACATGGGAGAGCAGATCAGCTAGAGCTCACCTCAAATAGTGGCATTCAATCCCAATTACAGCACCACTGGTTCTGACTATTGGAGCAGAAGCGTTAGAAATGGCTCTTGGGATGTAGGTCAGAGAAAAGGAATAAACCAGGGAATCGTTGGTCATCTGTGTTTGAAGGGGGAAAAAGCCAGAGTTACTGGAGAAAGTCCAACAGATTCCTGACCGAAGAGGAACCAGAACTCACCACTACTTGGCTGCCACAGGCCTGCAAATAGGACTGAAAATACAGCAGCTGAGCCACAGAATCTTCTCCAGTCACCCCACAGCCTCCTAGTGAGATGTCTGATGCCTGGATGAGCTCTCCAGAACCAAACAGGTCCTTCTTAACCTCCACGTGCACCATATTCTCGTCACAGGTAGCTGCCACACTGCTGACCGATACCGGCTCCCTCAGCTGGAACTGCACTGGGGGGGACGTGGGCTCTACTGGCATCTGAGGAAACTTCCAGGTCAGCTCCTTTACTGGGCCAAGCAGCTGCTGCTGGATGCTTCCAGGATCTTGAAGCTGCCCCCCTGTTCCCTGAGGCAAAGGAGCAAATGGGGGACGTGCAGGAACCTGAGGCATCCCAGGGACAAAGGGGGGACTGGCAGGCACCTGAGGCAGTGGTGGTGGCACAAACCCAGGGACAAATGGGGGACGTGCAGGAACCTGAGGCATCCCAGGGACAAAGGGGGGACTGGCAGGCACCTGCGGCAGCGGTGGTGGCACAAACCCGGGGACAAACGGGGGACTGGCGGGCACCTGAGGACGCATGCCGGGGACAAACGGGGGACTGGCGGGCACCTGAGGACGCATGCCGGGGACAAACGGGGGACTGGCGGGCACCTGAGGACGCATGCCGGGGACAAACGGGGGACTGGCGGGCACCTGAGGCGGCAGTGGCGGCACAAACCCAGGGACAAAGGGAGGATGGCCAGGCGTCTGAGGCAGCGGCAGCACCGCGGGGACAAAGGGGGGGGGCGGCAGGCACCTGAGGCGGCACAAACCCGGGGACAAAGGGGGGACGTGCAGGAACCTGAGGCATCCCGGGGACAAAGGGGGGACTGGCGGGCACCTGCGGCAGCGGTGGTGGCACAAACCCAGGGACAAAGGGGGGACTGGCGGGCACCTGAGGCGGCACGCCGGGGACAAACGGGGGACTGGCGGGCACCTGAGGCGGCATGCCGGGGACAAACGGGGGGCGGGCGGGCACCTGAGGCGGTGGCAGCACCCCAGGGACAAAGGGGGGACCGGCAGGCACCTGAGGCGGTGGCAGCACCCCAGGGACAAAGGGGGGACCGGCAGGCACCCGAGGTGGATTCATTGCAGGTCTTGGAAATGCTTGACCAGAAGCTGGAGCAGGTCCTGGTACACCTTTAACATCCAGCAGCACTGCTCCCATACAAACTCCTACAACACCTCCCCACAGCAACACTGCCACTGACCACCAACCCATGATGCCACATTACAGTCAGCATCATCTATGGCTTCCACTTTTATAGGACACATAATTACCATTAATGACCTTCTAGACCTGCCAAGTCTGGCACTCGTTAGATAACTAGTACCAGTTGTACAAAGACTAGATTGAGGTCTACAAAACCGGTTCTGGAGTAAAATAATCCTGCATGTTTTTGGTTTTACCCTCATTTAGCACAGCTGGTTCCACCACTCAACCCGTTACCACCCAGTTCTTGAGTTGAATCAGGTGCGGTTTCACCGTCACCATTTTCAGTAGTTTAACTTCATTAGATGGCAGACAGGTACATGTTTCACATGGTTAAATTGTCTTGTTGTGAATGAATAACAAACCAAGTGGGGTAGTGGTGGCTTTGCGGTTAAGGAAGCAGCCTCGTAATCAGGAGGTTGCAGGTTTGACTCTGGATCCTCTGAGGTGTCACAGAGCAGAATCACTTCACATTCACCAACCCAACTGTGTGAAAATGAACATTTGAGAGGCCTTAAATAAGCTTTGTGTGACAAGTAAATGGTAGTTAGTATTCAGGAAAAGGCGATAATAAAACTTACTAGTGAAAAATTAGCCCAAGCAGTGACTATATGTGTTAGGGTTTTTTTCACTTTCTACTTTCTAACAATATGCAGTTCCAGCTCAAATTCATTTTTGTTCCAATCCCACTTCTCTCTCTGGTTTCTGGTTTTCACCATTCTTATTATTATATAGGAAATTCCTCCAAAATATAGAGGTAAATAAAATGTCACTACCACGACAATTCCTGGGTGTAAAAAAAACGCTATGACTTAGGCCTGACTACGGGTGATCCGGTGCTGACCTGAAGAGAAGTGGTTCCTCTCACGGATGCTTGATTTCTTCAGGGATGTTGTTCTTGATGCAGTCATCCATGTTTTCCTGGAGTCTGCTCATGCAGTATAATATCGACAATGAGAAGGTTGCCGGTTGGACTCACTGAACCACCAAAGTGCCACTGAGGTGCCACTGAAAAAGCACCGTCCCTGCACACTGCTCCCCGGGTGCCTGTCATGGCTGCCCACTGCTCATCAAGGGTGATGGTTAAATACAGAGGACACATTTCAATGTGTCACTGTGCGCTGTGCTGTGTTTCACAATGACAATCACTTCACTTTCACACATATATACTCACCCCCACCCCACGCCTCCGCCCACTTCGAACCCCTGGGCGTGAACTGGTTGGTCTGTGTGAGCGCCATTTGGCATCGGAACCAGACTGATGCTCGTCCCCGGTCCTGTTTCCGTCCCCAGTTCCCTCCCCACAACGTACTCCCCATTAGAGCACCGTCTGGGGGTTGTTTTTTTTTAAATTCTCTTTTTTCTCCTCATATAACCCCCGCCTGATTTTCTTATCTATCTTTCCTCCTGATCTGTCCACCCTTCTGAATGTACTGAATTGTTTTTAAGTAGGTATGGTCAGGTTGATGGCCAGACTTTTCAGTAGAACTTGAACTTTTGACATGGTATATATAGCAATAAAGTGTTCTTATCAATCATCTAGACTCTTCTCTGTCTTGGCCCCTCAGTGGTGGAATGAACTTTCCCTCGAGGTCAAATCAGCTCAGTCACTGACTATTTTCAAACGGCAGCTCAAGATCTTCCTCTTTAGAGACAACAGAGTGAAAAAAAAGATTGTATTCATTTTGAGACGACTGCCTGATGACAAGCAGTTCATGGCTGGAAAAAGTTGTGTGGTCCCAGTGACCAAAGACACAGAAAAGAAACAACAACAAAGAAAGTATGAGAGAAATCAGAAGGCTGCCATTTATAACAAAATATATCATGTAATATTGTCTGATGAATAAAAACAAGACTAAATGTAAATTAGACGTTATTTCCTCTTGTTTATTGCATTATTTCACAATTTTTCTGTTTCCCGTGTCTCCCATCCGGTCGAACAGATGACGTCACTATTCCGATTTCAGAATGCTTATGGTGGGTCATAGATTGATGGTGGTGGGTTAACAGATGGTTGAGACAATAAGACTAAAATGAAGTGGAGCAGAAAACAGAATGTGTTGAATGACACAAGTAGAATTTTTTTTGGGAATGTCAACTGAGTTGATTTTCCAAGTTTATTTACCGTACACGGGGGGACTCGCAAGAGAACTCTCACTGTTAGTAAGTTCAAAAGCATATTTATATGTGGGTAACGCAGGACAGCAGAATCATGCCAACTTCGTCATGGGCGCCTGGACAAGGACACCAGAATCTCTCTTGTGTCCAACATAACACGCTATGTTTGGAAAACGTCTCAGCCTTGTACATTCAAGGTTTAACATGAGATACCGTTGCTTTCTGACTGTTCCTAGACCTAAGGTGAAACACGTGGAGTGTCCAGGCCTACACATTCTTCACAAAACGCGACCACACGAAAAGATATAAAGTATTCTTGAGTCTATGAGACTAAAAGACTATTTTCATTGACAAAAAGTCACAGATAATCCTGACTAAAATGTTCAGACTAAAATGAGTATGGGCATCACAAAGGCCCATCTAGACAAAATGTTAGTCTTTAAATGGTTAAATTTCTATTAAATCTGGCCTTGTATCCACACGGAAACCCAGTGGTTACTTTCTACAACTAGTCCAGAACTGATTTTTTTTTTTTTAAACCACGTGTACAGCAAATGGGATTTTTAGTAATACTATTTAGTAATAGTAATATGAGATTCTACAAAAAAAAAAAAAAAAAAAAAAAAAAAAAAAAAAAAAAAAGTAGAATCTCATAAAGCAACACTTCTAGTCACAATACAAGAGAACGTGTTTGCTTGGTTTAATACAGAACTAGACAAGAAGCATTCTGGGTGAGACCAGAGTTATAGCGCCACTTAATGTGTATTGATTGTCACATGTTACACAGTAGCACAGCACACAATGCACACAGTGAAATTTGTCCTCTGCATTTAACCCATCACCCAGAGTGAGCAATTGGGCAGCCATGACAGGCGCCCGGGGAGCAGTGTGTGGGGACTGTGCTTTGCTCAGTGGCACTTACACATGAAGGGGGTCCATGTGAGGGACAGTTCAGATATGTACTGTGGACACAGGAATAGGAACCTCTGGGGAGGGGGCGTAAGACCAATTAACTAAAAATGACCACTTCATGAATCAGAACGCCATCTCCAAACATGTATTAGAATAAACTGTTACAGATGCCTGGTTCCTCAGACCCCCCCCCAATCTGAAGTGTATTTAGTAAAGAGGACCTGTAGTTGTAAATGGTGCATGCTTGAAAAGGAGAGACAGGACTTCTTTACACACGACAATCCATTTCAGCATTTATTTTGCCATTAAAAAGAGAACGTCATAAAGAGACACAGGCTGGTCAACCCCGGATGAACAACGGTCCCAAAGAGATTTCTTTCTCCCATCCAGAATCTGAAAGGAAGAGGAAAAGGATTAAAAATGTATAAAATCAGCGCAAACAGATAAAGAGCCTAAAAATGTCCACATACCTGAGACAGAGGTCAGCTCTCTTGCCTTCCTCGACCCACAAGAACCATCACAGCAGCTACACAGTTGGTCCTCTCCACCTGCACCAGCCCACCTTCATAGAAAGATCAGGGCCTGAATAAAAAGTACATGTGGATGTTTGTAATGCAGCCGTCTAGTCCAGACCTACTTGTGTCCTACAAAAGAACAGGCTTTGTGCTCAGCATCAGTCGGGGAAGCAGCCGCTGTTGCCTTCAGCAAGCAAGTGATGAACAGCTGGAACAAGAGAGATACGGACGGTCAGCCACCATGCCAAGGTGGAACCATGAGAGCGAAGGGCTAGCTTGAGACACGTACAGAGCCGGTGTCCCCCTGCTGAAACCTGAAAGCCTCCAGCTGGAACTGGAGCTTGAAATCCTGTGTACGGGGCAGGAAGCGAGAAGATGAGCCAGTGAGCTTGGAATCAACCAGACATCTATAATAAAAAGGAGAGCAACATGAGACTACAGCACATCGTAAAACAAAGCCATAAAGAAATGAAGCTGCTCCTCACCCATGGTTCTGAATGAAGAGATAACTGGGAGCAGCAGCTGCATCAGGGACAGCGGTGACCACACAGGTATCAACAAACACCCGGAGGGGGACATGGTTGTACTGCTTGACAGAAGCCTCAAAATGGATCAGATCTCCCATGTAATAGACGTTGGAAGGCCTCTCAAACTTCCAATCATCTGAAGACAAAAGCAAATGTTAGGAACAGCCAACACAGTGAAACAGTGGACCACAACTGTACCTACCAGTCATGAGCTTGAGAGAGAAGACCAGCAGCTCCTCTGCAGTTTTAGTAGCAGCATATGGGATCCAGGCAGGCTGCAGGGCATTGCTACTCACATTGTGAAGCCTGGTCACGTGCAAGAAGAAACCGATATCAAAAAGCATCTAAATACAGAGAGACATGGGAGAGCAGATCAGCTAGAGCTCACCTCAAATAGTGGCATTCAATCCTAATTACAGCACCACTGGTTCTGACTATTGGAGCAGAAGAGTCAGAAATGGCTCTTGGGATGTAGGTCAGAGAAAAGGAATAAACCAGGGAATCGTTGGTCATCTGTGTTTGAAGGGGGAAAAAGCCAGAGTTACTGGAGAAAGTCCAACAGATTCCTGACCGAAGAGGAACCAGAACTCACCACTACTTGGCTCCCACAGGCCTGCAAATAGGACTGAAAATACAGCAGCTGAGCCACAGAATCTTCTCCAGTCACCCCACAGCCTCCTAGTGAGATGTCTGATGCCTGGATGAGCTCTCCAGAACCAAACAGGTCCTTCTTAACCTGCACGTGCACCATATTCTCGTCACAGGTAGCTGCCACACTGCTGACCGATACCGGCTCCCTCAGCTGGAACTGCACTGGGGGGGACGTGGGTTCTACTGGCATCTGAGGAAACTTCCAGGTCAGCTCCTTTACTGGGCCAAGCAGCTGCTGCTGGACACTTCCAGGATCTTGAAGCTGCCCACCTGTTCCCTGAGGCGAAGGAGCAAATGGGGGACGTGCAGGAACCTGAGGCATCCCAGGGACAAAGGGGGGACTGGCAGGCACATGAGGCGGCATGCCGGGGACAAACGGGGGGCGGGCAGGCACCTGAGGCGGTGGCAGCACCCCAGGGACAAAGGGGGGACCGGCAGGCACCTGAGGCAGCGGTGGTGGCACAAACCCAGGGACAAATGGGGGACGTGCAGGAACCTGAGGCATCCCGGGGACAAATGGGGGACGTGCAGGAACCTGAGGCATCCCGGGGACAAATGGGGGACGTGCAGGAACCTGAGGCAGCGGTGGTGGCACAAACCCGGGGACAAAGGGGGGACTGGCGGGCACCTGCGGCAGCGGTGGTGGCACAAACCCGGGGACAAAGGGGGGACTGGCGGGCACCTGCGGCAGCGGTGGTGGCACAAACCCGGGGACAAGCGGGGGACTGGCGGGCACCTGAGGCGGCATGCCGGGGACAAACGGGGGACTGGCGGGCACCTGAGGCGGCATGCCGGGGACAAACGGGGGACTGGCAGGCACCTGAGGCGGCATGCCGGGGACAAACGGGGGACTGGCGGGCACCTGAGGCGGCGGGAGCACCCCAGGGACAAAGGGGGGACCGGCAGGCACCTGAGGCGGTGGCAGCACCCCAGGGACAAAGGGGGGACCGGCAGGCACCTGAGGCGGTGGCAGCACCCCAGGGACAAAGGGGGGACCGGCAGGCACCCGAGGTGGATTCATTGCAGGTCTTGGAAGAGGTTGACCAGAAGCTGGAGCAGGTCCTGGTACACCTTTAACATCCAGCAGCACTGCTCCCATACAAACTCCTACAAGACCTCCCCACAGCAACACTGCCACTGACCACCAACCCATGATGCCACATTACAGTCAGCATCATCTATGGCTTCCACTTTTATAGGACACATAATTACCATTAATGACCTTCTAGACCTGCCAAGTCTGGCACTCATTAGATAACTAGTACCAGTTGTACAAAGACTAGATTGAGGTCTACAAAACCGGTTCTGGAGTAAAATGATCCTGCATGTTTTTGGTTTTACCCTCATTTAGCACAGCTGGTTCCACCACTCAACCCGTTACCACCCAGTTCTTGAGTTGAATCAGGTGCGGTTTCACCGTCACCATTTTCAGTAGTTTAACTTCATTAGATGGCAGACAGGTACATGTTTCACATGGTTAAATTGTCTTGTTGTGAATGAATAACAAACCAAGTGGGGTAGTGGTGGCTTTGCGGTTAAGGAAGCAGCCTCGTAATCAGGAGGTTGCAGGTTTGACTCTGGATCCTCTGAGGTGTCACAGAGCAGAATCACTTCACATTCACCAACCCAACTGTGTGAAAATGAACATTTGAGAGGCCTTAAATAAGCTTTGTGTGACAAGTAAATGGTAGTTAGTATTCAGGAAAAGGCAATAATAAAACTTACTAGTGAAAAATCAGCCCAAGCAGTGACTATATGTGTTAGGGTTTTTTTCACTTTCTACTTTCTAACAATATGCAGTTCCAGCTCAAATTCATTTTTGTTCCAATCCCACTTCTCTCTCTGGTTTCTGGTTTTCACCATTCTTATTATTATATAGGAAATTCCTCCAAAATATAGAGGTAAATAAAATGTTTTTTTCACCAACCATTCAATATCAGTTAAACTCACATACACTATGACCAATCATCTCACCTAGGCTGTCTTAGATAGACCATTGGGGTCCTTGTTGCTCTTGAGATGTACCCAGGCATCTACCATAACCACTCAGATCCATCCAGCTGAGTTTATTCTGTATTTCTCAGAGCAACTCTAGATCCTGGTTCTTGACACTCAGCTGCTGCTGAGACGTACCAGCATGAAATGTACCAGAGTGCCACCACAGCCCACCAACACCATAACTGTGTACACTAGAGGGATCTTCAGCTGGACCAGGTTCGTCATAATGGACGTACACTGTGGACCATATTTGGACTGGTTGCAGTTACCTCAAACATGGACTTTCTAATGGACACTTTTTGACTATTTTAATACCAACGTTGTCTTTACACCTATTGCACTGCTATCTTGACCAAATTAATGTCAAGCCTGCTCTGACAACTAATGCACCCTCATTCTATCCTGGAAGGGGGTCCGTCTCGGACATTTACAGCATTTATCAGACGCCCTTATCCAGGGCGACTTACAATCAGTAGTTACAGTCCCCCCCTGGAGCAACTCAGGGTTAAGTGTCTTGCTCAGGGAGACAATGGTAGTAAGTGGGATTTGAACCTGGGTCTTCTGGTTCATAGGCGAGTGTGTTACCCACTAGGCTACTACCACCCTAGTACCACCCTTGGACCCACTCTTTCCCGAGGTCTTTTCTCCAGAAATTTTTGGTGGAGTTTATCCTTGTGTGCTGAAGAGGACAAGTGTTATATACAACACTGCAATAATTCATATTGTCCTATGTGTACAGCCTTCACTTATTAATTCTGTACACACCACTTGGATATGGATGGGACATCTCACCTGAAGCCATGTAACATCATGAGACTCCAAATAATGTTCTCTGCAGTGACCACACTACCACGACAATTCCTGGGTGTATTTAAGGCTATGACTGAGGCCTGACTACGGGTGATCCGGTGCTGACCTGAAGAGTAGTGGTTCCTCTCACAGTTGCTTGATTTCTTCAGGGATGTTGTTCTTGATGCAGTCATCCATGTTTTGCCTGTAGAAAGTATTTTGAGACGACTGCCTGATGACAAGCAGTTCATGGCTGGAAAAAGTTGTGTGGTCCCAGTGACCAAAGACACAGAAAAGAAACAACAACAAAGAAAGTATGAGAGAAATCAGAAGGCTGCCATTTATAACAAAATATATCATGTAATATTGTCTGATGAATAAAAACAAGAGTAAATGTAAATTAGATGTTATTTCCTCTTGTTTAATTGCATTAATTTAAATGCAATTTTTCTGTTTCCCGTGTCTCCCATCCGGTCGAACAGATGACGTCACTTCCCCGATTTCAGAATGCTTATGGTGGGTCATAGATTGATGGTGGTGGGTTAACAGATGGTTGAGACAATAAGACTAAAATGAAGTGGAGCAGAAAACAGAATGTGTTGAATGACACAAGTAGAATTTTTTTTGGGAATGTCAACTGAGTTGATTTTCCAAGTTTAATTTACCGTACACGGGGGGACTCGCAAGAGAAGTCTCACTGTTAGTAAGTTCAAAAGCATATTTATAACGCAGGACAGCAGAATCATGCCAACTTCGTCATGGGCGCCTGGACAAGGACACCAGAATCTCTCTTGTGTCCAACATAACACGCTATGTTTGGAAAACGTCTCAGCCTTGTACATTCAAAGTTTAACGTGAGATACCGTTGCTTTCTGACTGTTCCTAGACCTAAGGTGAAACACGTGGAGTGTCCAGGCCTACACATTCTTTCCTACACAAAACGCGACCACACGAAAAGATATAAAGTATTCTTGAGTCTATGAGACTAAAAGACTATTTTCATTGACAAAAAGTCACAGATAATCCTGACTAAAATGTTCAGACTAAAATGAGTATGGGCATCACAAAGGCCCATCTAGACAAAATGTTAGTCTTTACATGGTTAAATTTCTATTAAATCTGGCCTTGTATCCACACGGAAACCCAGTGGTTACTTTCTACAACTAGTCCAGAACTGATTTTTTTTTTTGTACCACGTGTACAGCAAATGGGATTTTTAGTAATACTATTTAGTAATAGTAATATGAGATTCTACAAAAAAAAAAAAAAAAAAAAAAAGTAGAATATCATAAAGCAACACTTCTAGTCACAATACAAGAGAACGTGTTTGCTTGGTTTAATACAGAACTAGACAAGAAGCATTCTGGGTGAGACCAGAGTTATAGCGCCACTTAATGTGTATTGATTGTCACATGTTACACAGTAGCACAGCACACAATGCACACAGTGAAATTTGTCCTCTGCATTTAACCCATCACCCAGAGTGAGCAATTGGGCAGCCATGACAGGCGCCGGGGGAGCAGTGTGTGGGGACTGTGCTTTGCTCAGTGGCACTTACACATGAAGGGGGTCCATGTGAGGGACAGTTCAGATATGTACTGTGGACACAGGAATAGGAACCTCTGGGGAGGGGGCGTAAGACCAATTAACTAAAAATGACCACTTCATGAATCAGAACGCCATCTCCAAACATGTATTAGAATAAATTGTTACAGATGCCTGGTTCCTCAGACCCCCCCCCAATCTGAAGTGTATTTAGTAAAGAGGACCTGTAGTTGTAAATGGTGCATGCTTGAAAAGGAGAGACAGGACTTCTTTACACACGACAATCCATTTCAGCATTTATTTTGCCATTAAAAAGAGAACGTCATAAAGAGACACAGGCTGGTCAACCCCGGATGAACAACGGTCCCAAAGATATTTCTTTCTCCCATCCAGAATCTGAAAGGAAAAGGAACAGGATTAAAAAAAATTTATAAAATCAGCACAAACAGATAAAGAGCCTAAAAATGTCCACATACCTGAGACAGAGGTCAGCTCTCTTGCCTTCCTCGACCCACAAGAACCATCACAGCAGCTACACAGTTGGTCCTCTCCACCTGCACCAGCCCACCTTCATAGAAAGATCAGGGCCTGAATAAAAAGTACATGTGGATGTTTGTAATGTAGCCGTCTAGTCCAGACCTACTTGTGTCCTACAAAAGAACAGGCCTTGTGCTCAGCATCAGTCGGGGAAGCAGCCGCTGTTGCCTTCAGCAAACAAGTGATGAACAGCTGGAACAAGAGAGATACGGACTATCAGCCACCATACCAAGGTGGTGGAACCATGAGAGCGAAGGGCTAGCTTGAGACACGTACAGAGCCAGTGTCCCCCTGCTGAAACCTGAAAGCCTCCAGCTGGAACTGGAGCTTGAAATCCTGTGTACGGGGCAGGAAGCGAGAAGATGAGCCAGTGAGCTTGGAATCAACCAGACATCTATAATAAAAAGGAGAGCAACATGAGACTACAGCACATCGTAAACAAAGCCATAAAGAAACGAAGCTGCTCCTCACCCATGGTTCTGAATGAAGAGATAACTGGGAGCAGCAGCTGCATCAGGGACAGCGGTGACCACACAGGTATCAACAAACACCCGGAGGGGGACATGGTTGTACTGCTTGACAGAAGCCTCAAAATGGATCAGATCTCCCATGTAATAGACGTTGGAAGGCCTCTCAAACTTCCAATCATCTGAAGAGAAACGCAAATGTTAGGAACAGCCAACACAGTGGAACAGTGGACCACAACTGTACCTACCAGTCATGAGCTTGAGAGAGAAGACCAGCAGCTCCTCTGCAGTTTTAGTAGCAGCATATGGGACCCAGGCAGGCTGCAGGGCATTGCTACTCACATTGTGAAGCCTGGTCACATGCAAGAAGAAACCGATATCAAAAAGCATCTAAATACAGAGAGACATGGGAGAGCAGATCAGCTAGAGCTCACCTCAAATAGTGGCATTCAATCCTAATTACAGCACCACTGGTTCTGACTATTGGAGCAGAAGAGTCAGAAATGGCTCTTGGGATGTAGGTCAGAGAAAAGGAATAAACCAGGGAATCGTTGGTCATCTGTGTTTGAAGGGGGAAAAGCCAGAGTTACTGGAGAAAGTCCAACAGATTCCTGACCGAAGAGGAACCAGAACTCACCACTACTTGGCTGCCACAGGCCTGCAAATAGGACTGAAAATACAGCAGCTGAGCCACAGAATCTTCTCCAGTCACCCCACAGCCTCCTAGTGAGATGTCTGATGCCTGGATGAGCTCTCCAGAACCAAACAGGTCCTTCTTAACCTGCACGTGCACCATATTCTCGTCACAGGTAGCTGCCACACTGCTGACCGATACCGGCTCCCTCAGCTGGAACTGCACTGGTGGGGACGTGGGTTCTACTGGCATCTGAGGAAACTTCCAGGTCAGCTCCTTTACTGGGCCAAGCAGCTGCTGCTGGACACTTCCAGGATCTTGAAGCTGCCCCCCTGTTCCCTGAGGCGAAGGAGCAAATGGGGGACGTGCAGGAACCTGAGGCATCCCAGGGACAAAGGGGGGACTGGCAGGCACCTGAGGCAGTGGTGGTGGCACAAACCCAGGGACAAATGGGGGACGTGCAGGAACCTGAGGCATCCCGGGGACAAAGGGGGGACTGGCGGGCACCTGCGGCAGCGGTGGTGGCACAAACCCGGGGACAAACGGGGGACTGGCGGGCACCTGAGGCGGCATGCCGGGGACAAACGGGGGGCGGGCGGGCACCTGAGGCGGCATGCCGGGGACAAACGGGGGGCGGGCGGGCACCTGAGGCGGCATGCCGGGGACAAACGGGGGGCGGGCGGGCACCTGAGGCGGCATGCCGGGGACAAACGGGGGGCGGGCGGGCACCTGAGGCGGCATGCCGGGGACAAACGGGGGGCGGGCGGGCACCTGCGGCAGCGGTGGTGGCACAAACCCAGGGACAAAGGGGGGGCCGGCAGGCACCTGAGGTGGCACAAACCCGGGGACAAAGGGGGGGCCGGCAGGCACCCGAGGCGGCGGCAGCACCCCAGGGACAAAGGGGGGACCGGCAGGCACCCGAGGCGGCGGCAGCACCCCAGGGACAAAGGGGGGACCGGCAGGCACCCGAGGCGGCGGCAGCACCCCAGGGACAAAGGGGGGACCGGCAGGCACCCGAGGCGGCGGCAGCACCCCAGGGACAAAGGGGGGACCGGCAGGCACCCGAGGCGGATTCATTGCAGGTCTTGGAAATGGTTGACCAGAAGCTGGAGCAGGTCCTGGTACACCTTTAACATCCAGCAGCACTGCTCCCATACAAACCCCTACAAGACCTCCCCACAGCAACACTGCCACTGACCACCAACCCATGATGCCACATTACAGTCAGCATCATCTATGGCTTCCACTTTTATAGGACACATAATTACCATTAATGACCTTCTAGACCTGCCAAGTCTGGCACTCATTAGATAACTAGTACCAGTTGTACAAAGACTAGATTGAGGTCTACAAAACCGGTTCTGGAGTAAAATAATCCTGCATGTTTTTGGTTTTACCCTCATTTAGCACAGCTGGTTCCACCACTCAACCCGTTACCACCCAGTTCTTGAGTGGAATCAGGTGCGGTTTCACCGTCACCATTTTCAGTAGTTTAACTTCATTAGATGGAAGACAGGTACATATTTCTTATTGTTGAATGCGGTTTGAATTGTCTAGTGGTGAATGATAAGCTAACTGGGGCAGTGGTGGCCTAGCGGTTAAGGAAGTGGCCCCGTAGTTAGAAGGTTGCTGGTTCGAATCCCGACCTGCCAAAGTGCCACTGAGCAAAGCACTGTCCCCACACACTGCTCTCCAGGTGCCTGTCATGGCTGCCCACTGTTCATTCAGGAAGATTTTTTAAATGCAGAGGACAAATTTCACTGTGTGTGCTGTGCTGCTGTGTATCACATGTGACAATCACTTCACTTTATCTGCCGTGGGGCCACTGAGATGTAACTGAGGTGTAACTGAGCAAAGTACTGACCCCACACAATGCTCCCCGGTGTCTGTCAGTGACACATTTTGTTGTGAGTGTGTGTGTGTACCATCTTCACTTTCAGGTACTGTGTAGGGGGGTAATGTGGTTACATGCAAATAATATTTGAGATCATTTACAACATTTTTTATTTTCAACATTTTATTTTCTTTAATTTTCACAGTATTCAGAGATGATAACAAGCGTCTGTGCGTATATGGACTTTATTTTTCATATATAGTTACATTTCAGCTCAGTCCTCTACAAGCACCACACCAGCCTTAGTTGTGGCTTTGTTGTGTAGTTGTTTTGTCTCTCCTTTCATGGTGTGTTGTCCTCCTGTGGATTGTTGAGTTGTTGTTATATATAGCACTTTAGGTTTGGTTGGTTGTTCACTACTCACTGTAAATAAAAGCACAATATTTCACTTGGGTTTGGTATCTGTGTCTTGCCACTGCACACATTCCCCTCGTTTGTTGTCGCGTCTCCTGACCCCTAGACAGGGACGTGACAATAACTGACTGGGCACATTAATATCTTATTTTCAAGCTTTTGGTGTCCAATAGTTTAGTGTGTTAAAATGCAAAGACAACTTACAAACAACTTGAACAACTAACCCAAAATATTAATTTTGTACAAAAAGAGAAAATGTTATAACTGATCTTAATCCGAGGCTGAAGACATTGCTGTATGTTTGCTGCTTGAAGTGTGAAGATGTTCTTGTTTCCGTTCGTATCTGTGTCAGTTCGCTGCAGCGAAGCCGTCTTCGTTGTTACTGTATAGTCAGTGTTGCTACTATACTAAATCTAAATTAAATATAAAAGGGCTACATTACATCTAAATGTGTTCCAGTTAGACCGGATCTTTGTTGCTCTCTACTGATCAGGACATAATACTTGGTTTAATAATATGAATTTATTAGTAAATATTAAACACACACACACACACACACATAAACACCTGTAATTATTCTTCAGTCCTGATATCAACACTCACTGTAGATCCTCCAGTTTACAGTGTGGATCCTCCAGTGCTGTAGAGAGAAGTTCCACTCCTGAATCCTGCAGATTATTGCTACTCAGGTCCAGGAGTCTCAGACGTGAGGAGTTTGATCTGAGAGCTGAAGACAGAACTGAACAGCAACCAGCTGAGAGTTTACAGCACTGCAGACTGGAAGAAACATGATGATACATCAGAATATTACAGTCATTATGTATTTATGCTTATATTGTTGTTTGGAAGTTGTTTTTCTCCTGGAGATTAAAACGTGTTTCATGATGAATTAAAAACATCCACTTTTAATTTTCATTCACTTTTCATAACTGTTTTTGTAATTAGAATAATTCTTATTTATATTACAGTGATTAATATCAAATAAAATATCAGAGTGGTGTCATGATTATCGTCATGATGACGTCATTAGTCAGCAATGTCACTTTTTCCAAATTCTGTATTATTCTCTTGATGTTAAGTCCTCCAGTTCAGATGAAACAGAGGGTGTAAGTAGCCTAGTGGATAACACACTCGCATATAAACCAGAAGACCACAAACTGTAACAGGTTCAAACCCCACTTACTACCACCGTGTCCCTGAGCAAGACACTGCATCAGGAAAGCCAGCAGCCTTGTGAAGGACTCTAAACACCCCTCACATGCACTCTTCATCCTCCTACTATTGGAAAAAAAGTATGGAAGCATTTAGGCCCTCACTGCCAGACTGTCCAACAGCTTCATCCCTCAGACCATCAGACACCTGAACACTCAGGGACTTTCCACTTTAAACTGACGCACACATACACACAACCTCTTATGTTCAGAAAATATTTTCCAGTCTATATTATAGTTCTATTACAGCTGGGCCATAGAATGTGCTTTGTATATGTGCGTTTCCCTTTTATTCTGTCTGCTGGGCGGAGATTGGGATTATGGTTCCGCCCACCGATTCCCTCGTCAACTGGCATCCAATCAGGCACAGGGAGGGAGCTCTTAAGGACCATTCCAACCACCAGTCCAGGCTCATTAGTGTGGTTAGTTGTGGCTTTGTTGTGTATTTGTATAGTCTCTCCTTTCAAGGTGTGTTGTCCTCCTGTGGATTGTTGTGTTGTTGTATATAGCACTTCAGGTTTAGATTGTTGTTCACCGCTCACTTGGGCCAGGTACCTGTGTATTCCCACCGCACATATTCTCCTCTTTTGTTGTCATGTTTCCCAAACCCTAGACGGGGACGTGAAAACAATATTAATTCATCTATAAAAAAATTATCTTAAAAATGTGACCCAGTCTGTGAAAACCCCCCAAAAACTTTACTCTAATTTACTGTTTTCTACTTGAAATAAAGAACAGTTTGCAGTTTTGTGGACTTTCTATATTTTTCTAATTGTATTTCTGAATATAAAATATTAAAACTTTATAATATAATAAGTTGTGAATCTGTAAATTTATTAAGTTATTCAAATGTTTTCACATATCACAAGGTCATGTTTTTGTGGTTACTGTCACACTTTGTTTGACCTATTTTGGCCTATGTTAATTATTGTCAGCTATGCCTGTGTTCAGCTACGATTATCATTAGAGAAGTATGTTGTGTTGTAATAGAGAATGTTAATGCTAGCATGTTAACATTAAAAATGCTAACAGGGCGTGGCCAACATGCGTGACATTAAATTTGGTGATGTTTGGAGCATGTTTAAAAATTTGCATGTTAGCATGCAAATGCTAGCATGCTAATATGAAAAATGCTAACAGCGCATGGCCAAGATGCCTCACGTTAAATTTGGTGACGTTTGGAGCATGTTTAAAAATTTGCATGTTAGCATGCTAATGTTAGCATGCTAATATCAAAAATGCAAACAGGTCGTGGCCAAGATGTGTCATGTTAAATTTGGAGACGTTTGGAACATGTTTAAAAATTAGCAGAGAGGGGCGTCCCTCTCTTTTTTTTGTGCATTTCAAGGTCTTAGCGTTGCAGTCACAAATGCATGACATGGCCTTGTTTGCTTTTTTCCTAAATTTTCAGGTTTTTCTGACCTGAAAAACCCCTGTTGGGGGTAGCGACACATTGAATATGTCAGATTGTGTGGCCTCACCTCGACTCCCGTGTCACTAGCTTTTACGGCTGGTCACAGGGATCTGAACCCCTCTTTCTCTGCACAATAGTAAGCCGTACTTTTTACACTTTGAACCCGATTTGTTGGCGGACCGTACGACCTATCAAATGAAACAATATGTCATATTGTGCGGAGAGATCAGGCCTTCGTTCTTAGCGTGGATCAGGGGTCTGGGGTCTGTTGGGGTTCTGTTAAGAATAGGTGAGGAACTTTTTCATCTATGACGTTATCAGTAATCCTGACTAACAATTCTCTAAGACAGGGGATGCAACAACATCCACAGAGAATTAAAACAGAGGAGAATACAGCAAGGGCTAGACAGCTTTATATTTCCCAAACATATTGTAGAGTTCTTTCAATTTAGCACTGAGGGTTCTGAGGTCAGCTTCCCCAGGGGAGCCCAGTTATTGGGGATAAGGGAGCAGCATTGGTCAGCGAAAATTGAGCAAATTCCACTTTTCTCTGCTAAGAGCATATCAACAGTGATGCGGTTCTGGAAGTGAGGTGGCTTCAAGTTGTTCATGTACAGCTTCAAACCCGTCTCTTGTGAAGTTTGATAAGCGCTGCATGTTGTAATGAATGTAATTGATTCTGTCAATATAGGAGAGTGAACATAGGAGAAAGAGGCCGGGACTTCCGTAAGAGTAGACGGAGTGCAGACACCTGACCAGTTCCTAGGTGAAATGGAGCGCAGTGTTTTACCACCACACCACCACCAGATGTCAGAGTGATCAACTTCCTTTTATCAGCTTATGTCCAGCTTTGTACGTCAACAAGGTCAAAAGATACAGCTGTCTTCTAACTGTTCCATGACTAAAGATCAGACCATACATTTTCCCTCACAAACCCGACAGAGCATTAATCGGCGTTTTCCCGCAGCTACATAAACTACGCTGGATTGTCAATATAGCATTGTTCCTCGAAGTGCTCCAATGATCAAACTACAGAGAAAATAAAACTTAGACGAACATTCTATGTACCTAGCAGTGATATACAAGTTTATATGTTTATTTCTGTTGAATTTTAGGAATTAAACATTAAAAGTACTTACTGTTATTGGTGAAAAGTGTCTTTTCTCTTTTAATAGCATTTTCAGAAGGAATGTAGACATAGAGCTTCTCATCTCTGCAATAGTTCTTTATGCTAAGAGCAGTAGATCCTCTGAGTCTTTCAATCATAAACGTAGACGCCTACAGACCCCAGCTGTTCAAAGCTCTGGGTTCAGCAATGTGAAAAACACACATCGGTATGTAGGTGGCACCTCGGGATTCAAACCGGCAACCTTCTGATTACAGTAGGGATAACACTTTGGCCAGTATCTTGCTATCTACATTAATTAAAGTAATTGGTCTGTAATTAGCAGTATCTGTGAGGTCCCTGCCTGTATTAGGTATCAATGAAAAAAGGGCCTCATTCATTGAGAGTGGCATTGCACCAGTCTGAAAAGCCTCTTTATATACATTGGGTAAAATTCTACCAGTAATTATGTCTATGTAATCTTTATAATATTCATCTTGGAACCCATCTGGTCCAGGTGATTTTCCTGTTTTCAGAGATTGTATGGCCTTTCTCACCTCTGGGACACTGGCCTATCAGGAATTGCTATCTGTTCAGGTCATAGAGTTGGAAGAGTTATATTCATAAAGAAGAAGTTCTTTATTAAAGATTGTATTGCAGGATGCTTCCAATGAGCTTCCTGTTCTTATTGCAGGAATTAAATGAGCAGAACTTTGTTCTTTTATCTGCCTTGCCAAGAGTCTACCGTTTACCGACTCATAAAATGTTTTTTTAAGTCTAAACAGAGCATAGTCAGCTTTCTTATTAAATATTTAAGGTATTTTACATTTACATTTGCAAATATGATTGAATAAATAATCAGAATAATGTTCCATTTCGTCAAATTCTGCTTCCAATTTTCTTATAACATGGGCGTGTTCTTTTTTCCTTTTCGAGGAAAATTATGTGCAATCATTTTGACCCTAATATATGCCTTTGATGCCACCCAGACCACTCCCAGATTATCTGTGATTATCCCAGATTAATCTCAAAGAATGATGATAGATCCTATGCCAAATCATTTTAAAATATTTTGTCTTTTAATAGAGAAGCATTCGTTCTCCATCTTCCTCTGTATATGTACACAGATTTCGACTGGTGCATGGTCTGACAAGTCCATTCGATTTATACTGCTATCCACAACTGCATTAAATTTATTTGTTAAAAAGTATATTCTCTTTTCTGTGGGCTGATCAATCGTCATATGTCGATCCTATAACAACACTTTTGATGTCTCTGTGACATTAGAGGTGAAATCATTTTTTAACCTTTCGAGGATTTACTTACCAAAAGGCAGCAGAATCATTGTTTAAAATCCAATGTAATTAATCTGTAATTAAGCAGGGTTAACTTCTTGCTCACCAAATTCATCAATCATCAGTTTATTACTCAGATTAATGCTACTGCTGACAATGTAAATGCTAATGGACAGGTCAGAGCAGACAAGTGCAAACAGAAACAACTCAACAAGACAAGACAATGTGCAGTGCAAATGGCAATGGATACACTAAGGGTGCTGTATTCCAGTAACACATAATAGTTGTTTAAAGCATTTGGAAGATTCTCAGAACTCTTCCTTTGGAGAGCTTTACTGTAAGCAGTGGTTCCAATCTTAGTACTTTTGTTTTTTACTTCATAAAGAAGTTATTGGAATGCTGAAGAAGTGGTGAGACTAATTTTGGCCAATGAATGGAGAAGGAATGTTCTTATTACTCTGACCTCATCATTATGAAGTAACTTCTTTAACAATGTTGCATATTTAAGAACACAAAACCTTTGATGGGTGGAGATTCTTCAATATGTCCCAAACCGATAGCAGTATGTTAAATACAGAAATGAATGAGTCAAAGAGAAAAAAACCCAAAGCTGTACTGAAAGACAAACGGCCGCTCAAGTTCAGTAGCTTGAGTAAATTTTCAGCCAAAATAAAAAAAAAATTGCGCACCCAAAAAGACACAGAAGACAATGAGATTCCTAAAAGAGAAGAGCTCCAAAGAGAGCTGGAAGACAAAAGGTGCATCCAAGAGGAAAATTTCGAGCATAGACCGGAAGTTCAGGTCGATCTTAAAGAGCAACAGCGAAGAGAAGAGCTTGAATATGAGCTCCAAAATGAAAGACAGGCAAATAGCCAAATGCGAGAACGAGAGCAAGAAGCCGAAAGGTGCCGCCAACAAGATATTATTCTGCTGCACAAGGAGCTTGAGGATTGTAGGCATAGACTGGAGGAACAGCAGGACTGTACTGCTAGTCTTACAGGCCTTAATGAGCAGTATCAAAAAAAACTGGTGGACCATGAACTCACATTGGCCAAACTAGAAAAGCTCAGAGATCTCAATCACAATCTTAAAGATCGATTAAAGGAAGAGCAACAGCTAAGAGAAGGCCTTGAACATGAGCTCCAAAATGAAAGACAGGCAAATACCCAAATGCTGGATGTAGAGCTGGAAGCCAAAAGGTCCCTCAGAAAAAGAATGCTGCACAAGAATATTGTGGATTTGAAGGATCAATTAACTGAAGAGCAACAGCTAAGAGAAGCGCTTGAACATGAGCTCCAAAATGAAAGACAGGCAAATAGCCAAATGCGAGAACGAGAGCAAGAAGCCGAAAGGTGCCACGAACAAGATATTATTCTGCTGCACAAGGAGCTTGAGGATTGTATGCATAGACTGGAGGAACAGCAGGACTATACTGTTCGTATTAAAAAGGCCCTTGATGTGCAGTATCAAAAAAAACTGGTGGACCATGAACTCACGTTTGCCAAAATAGAAAAGCTCAGAGATCTCAATCACAATCTTAAGGGTCAATTAAAGGGAGAGCAACAGCTAAGAGAAGCGCTTGAATATGAGCTCCAAAATGAAAGACATGCAAATACCCAAAAGCAAGAGAAAGAAGCCAAAAGGTGCCTTGAGGAAGAAAATACTCTGCTGCACAAGGAGCTTGAGGATTGTAGGCATAGACTGGAGGAACAGCAGGCCTATACTGCTCGTATTAAAAAAGGTCTTGATGAGCAGTATAAAAAAAAAATGGTGGACCATGAACTCACATTGGCCAAACTAGAAAAGCTCAGAGATCTCAATCACAATCTTAAGGATCGATTAAAGGAAGAGCAAGAGTTAAGAGAAATGCTTGAACATGAGGTCCGAAGTGAAAGAAATGCAACCACCAAAAAGAAAGAGAAAGAAGCCAAAAGGTGCCTTGAGGAAGAAATAATTTGGCTGCACAAGGAGCTTGGGGATTGTAGGCTTATACTGGAGGAACAGCAGGCCTATACTGCTCATCTTAAAAAAGGCCTTGATGAGCAGAATCAAAAAACCCCGGTGGACTATGAAATTACAGTGGCTAAACTAGAAATGCTCAGAAATTTCAATAACAATCTTAAGGACCAATTATAGGAAGAGCGACAGTTAAGAGAATCGCTTAAACATGAGCTCCAAAATGAAAAACAGGCAAATACCCAAAAGCAAGAGCAAGAAGCCAAAAGGTGCCTTGGAGAAATTACTCGGCTGCAAAAGATGCTTACGGATTACGAGAATAGACTGGACGAAGTGTGGGTCAATTTTGAGGAGCAATTAAGCAAAGAGCAACAGCTAAGAGAAGCGCTTGAACATGAGCTCCAAAATGAAAGACAGGCAAATAGCCAAATGCGAGAGCGAGAAGCCAAAAGGAAGTGCGGGATGAGTAGCGGATCGGTTAGTCGAGTTGTTTTCTGAGGAAACACAGAAGGCCAGTCAGCAACGAACATACACAGACACAGAAATGCGAAATAAAAATGTCAAGTAAAAGTGCTAACAGAGCAGCTAATAAAAGAAAATTAACCACATCATGAATTTGTGTGATGGTTCTCAGTCATTAAGGTCATGGTTCTCAAAAAAAAGTTATTTATAATATGGATCCTTGACAAAAGGGGACAACAATTAAAGTAAGTAAAGTAAAGTGAAGTGAATGTCACACAGCACACGGTGCACACAGTGAAATTTGTCCTCTGCATTTATCCCATCACCCTGAGTGAACAGTGGGCAGAGAAAGTTCCCAGAGAAAGATATTAGCGTATTAGCCTATAAACGCTGCAAAGAAGCAAGGACAAAGGAGGATTAGAGCTACATAACTTTTAGTACTATTTCTTAGCCTACAGGCTACACCACATTGCAGCGTGATTAAAACAGACACACCGAGTTGGTTTAAAAAGTGTCTGTCATGTGCACAGGTACAAACTACACATCACTTACACTGACTACACATCACACGTGGCCGTCATTAGCTTAGCCTTCCTAAAGTTTCATTTATTTGTAAATGACCTATGCACATCAGTTGGTGTCAAAAAGGGAGATTTTATTTCTGTGGGAACACAGCAGGGTACAATCAATGGCTAACGTTCACACGCGTCGCGGCTTTCCTCTCATCCTACAAGACACATGCTTCTTCTAACATGTGGCAGCGAGTAAAGTTTCTTCTTTCTTTTCTGAACCGTGTGTGCGGCACAACAAATCATAATACCAACCACATAACATAAAACTAATAACCTTAATACACCAATATACACAACAGATAATATGAAGAACACTGCGCGCGTCTCACCCCTCTCTGAACACACAAGCATGGTGGAACCAAAATTTTCGTTCCCACCGACAATTACACAGAAAACATACATATAATGTTTTTCCATAACATCCTGGCGACATACTGACCATGCACAACTATCCTAGCAAACAGTGAGGTAGCCACTGCTTCAGCTTCGTTAAAGTTAAAGTGAAATGATTGTCACATGTGATACACAGCACACGGTGCACACAGTGAACTTTGTCCTCTGCATTTAACCCATCACCCTGAGTGAGCAGTGGACAGCCATGACAGGCGCCCGGGGAGCAGTGTGTGGGGACGGTGCTTTGCTCAGTGGCACCTCAGTGGCACCTTGGCGGATCGGGATTCGAACCGGCAACCTTCTGATTATGGGGCCGCTTCCTTAACCACTAGGCCACCACTGCCCCAGATGTTGTCCAGTTATGTCCTGTTCTACCTGTTTTGTACAGAAAAGTTTTACTTTTCTCCTATAGAGATACTGTACAGTATTTAAGTTTTATCTTTTGTTAGTATAGTTTAGTTTAGTGTGTATATACGTATATATTTTTCACTTTGGGGGGGTCTGTGTGAAACATTATTTCAATTCACGGTACGGGAGAGACGACATTTACATTTACATTTACATTTATGGCATTTGGCAGACGCCCTTATCCAGAGCGAATTACAACGTGCTTAAGTTACCATCGATGAAGAGATCAATTCTGGTTCACTAGGACCCCAACTATGAATAAATCTATTTTATTCACTCTGTTGTAGATTCTGTACACAAGTTCGACAAGAAAATTACAATTTAATCTAAATATTCTTTAAAGAGGAAGGTCTTGACCAGCTAGGATTAGCACTTAGCATAGCATGGACCGCACAAGTCCGCTCATAGTTTGTTTCGCAGATCATCGTGGAAGTCAGTAGGATGGCAAAGCTGGAGGAATTTTTCCGACTGTAGACATGGACTTCTGAGATGGTTCTGAGATAAAACCGTACAGAATAGCACCATTTAAAATTCGGAGAGACCGCCGCGAGCTAGCTCCGCACCACCACCTTGGTCCTGATGTGAGTTCTTATTGACTAAAGCAAGTGGCATTTATCATATCGCATATCGCAGTATTGATCTCAGTAATGAAGGGTCTTAAATCAGATTAAAGTGGCCTGTAATGGCTTAACAACCTTGGCTTTCTTATCCGTGTATTCAAAGGTATACAGACCCTTTTTTGATGTGTTGATGAATTCAAAGGAGCACAATCCAGTTGTCTTTTACGATGGTTTATTCTCCTCTGTCTGTAAAGTAATACGTGACAAGAGCTTCTCTTATTATATAAAATAAATAAATCTTTTATCTGTATGGTACAACGATACAGTCAAAAAATTGCTTGATTCCGTTCTTAAAGAATCTTCTTCATCCGTGCCTTGTTCAACTGCCCTGTGTGCCTTTAAGGGTCCCTCTTGGATAAATAGCGTTTGTTGAATTTGAATTGAATTCGTGTAAAATTTTGACCAGTAAATTTGAACCAAGTGTTATGTTATTTAAATAATCAGACATTAATACCTAAAAAAGCACTGATAAATGAACATTTTGTGAATGATTTTTAAAAAAATATGATTGCTTACATTTATCTAATGTTGCCCTCTTGATAGGCTATAAAACAGCTGAACTCTCAGGATATCCTCAGAGGCGATACTCTAGAAAATCTAACTCAGGTCAGGACAGCCCTGGACTACCTGGAGCACATCAAGATGGTGTTTGAGGAGCACAGGGGCTGCCTCAGTCAGTACCAGACTGGCGACAGGCAGGTCAAGCCCTGGGCCTTTCCCACCAAAATGGTATTTGCTGAACTGGACCGCTTCGTTCAAAGACTGCAGACTGTTGAGGTGAGGCTTTATGATCGCATGGTCTGTATCTTGGTTCATTTTTGATTTTTGTTACTAATTGTTCACGCGTTAAATCCTGTCCTGTTGCAGAGAATACTGCAGACTGTGGTGGAACTGAAGAGACTGAAGAAGATGGAGTTTTCGGGCGTCAAGGGGAGGACCCACACACAAATAGCGCAGTTGCTACACCAGGACTTCACAGAGACGTTCAGTGTTTTCTGTGAGAAGACATCTGACTGCCTGGACGTTTCAAACAAGGTACTTGAATGTTTGTAGGAGTTGTACGTGGTGCCGAGTGAACTCTTCTCTAACGAAATGTAACTCTTTCACTGTTTTGCAGGATTTTGAAGTGGATGCTTGTTGTTTCCTCCAAAAAGTGGAGAATGCAGAGCGGTCTCTTGGCGCAGTGTTTGAACAGGCCTTTAATCTTGCTTCAGGCCTTGAGCAGGCCTTCAAGGTAAGTGCAGGCTGCCATGTCTGTGGTGTTTGGTCTGTCTTGTTACACGCACTGTAAATGTATTTATAAGATTTTTGAATGGAAGAAACAGAACATTTAAAACATTGTGGACATGTTGGTAACGTTTTTAAGTTGAATTTGCATTTTCCAGGTGTTGGAAATGTTTGGCACCTTGCTCGCCCGGCCTATGGTGGCTTGCAAAGCTCGGGAGAAATACCCCATTCTGATTCGCATGTTCAGTGCTGAGATGGACACCTGCCTACAGCTTTTCAGAGAACGCATGCAGCTGGAGGAGCAACCTGGTGAGGAGACTTCAATTCTAAATGATCAAGTAGTCATTTCACATATGAATTGTGTTGAAAACTTTATAAGCTTTTTGTTTAAATTCATCCTCTAAAACCAGAACCAAATTATAGATCGAACCACAAACACACCAAACCACCATCACACTGCCATCAATTCTATAAATTAATCACAAGCCTAAGATAATGTCAGAATAATGGAATTTGGGACAACCTACAGTGTTAAAGAATTATCCATTGGAGAGCGGAAATTTCATCAAATTTAATATTTTTCCTCAATTTTTGTTCACGTAGGTTATGCAGCTGTGAGTAAGAACATGCCAGCTGTCTCTGGAGGTTTAAAATGGGCCCAGCAGTTGCAGGAGCGTATTCACATTTCCTTCAACAACTTCCGATTCGTCTCGGACCCGTAAGTTGATGATGCAGTAGGATTCACTAGAGTTTCTGTGCTGACTGTTAACAGTAGTACTGACTGACTCTCTTTTGCTCTAATATGATTAGGTGTATGGAGGCAGGTGAAGCAAAGGAAACATTCCAGAAGTATGAGGAAATTGAGAATCTTCTTAAAAGGTGAGTAGTATACGCGTGTATAATACAGTCGAAAATAATAGTCACATATATGCAGTACCTCCCTGGGAAGGCAACACCGAAGACGTGACACAGTACGTGTATTGATGGTTGATGGTATTCATGGTTCCCTCATTGAACTACCCCAGTTTTTGACATGTTGAACTTCCAGTTACCAGCATAAGAGCGAGCCAAACACAAGACAACAATCACCAACCACAGCCACATGTTTTAAATGAATTATTCCATAAAGACAGAGAGTAATTGGAAATGAAATGTCATATTTCACAGAGCAATTGTAAATGTACATTAGCTGCTGCAGTTAACATACTGATGTTAAATCAATATTTCCATGATACAAATTTTCCTTTCAATACCCTGGATCAACTTTAAATGCATATGTATTAATCACTGGTTTGTGGAGTTGACATTATGGTTTTTAATTTGGTGCTGCTGAATTGTTTCTCACAGTTACTCAGGTAAACTGTACGAGACGTGGACCACGTCCGTCAGGGAGATATACTTTACTTTACTTTACTTTACTTTATTTGGCAGACGCTTTTATCCAAAGCGACTTACAATGGGAAGACACCAGCAATTCTCGTTCGATTTCTATAGAATATCAAGTATACAAACTAAGAGCCCTGATAAGGCTTAGACTTGTCATTGAAGAACATGCTCGGAGAGTGTTGGGTGCTAGACTAAGAAAAATTATAATGTATTTATACATTTTGTATTTGTTTGTTCAATGTGTATGCATGTGTATGTGTTAAATTTGTCTGTAATATTTTTGGAATAAGAGGGTTTTCACCTTCTTCTTAAAAGTGGTGATAGTCTCGGCTAGTCGTGTGGAGGAGGGCAGGTTGTTCCACCAGCCAGGGACAACAACGGAGAACAGACATGATATCGGAGTACAACCTCAGTCAACCGCTCATACAGAGAGACCAGAGAACGCAGCTCATCTCAGTCAACTTCAGTCCACAGGTGAGCAACAGTGTTAAGATTCTGTCAGCAGAGGTGTGGGTCAGATGTACAAATAAGTCATTTGTCTGTTCATTTTCCCGACAAATCTGGACACATACTTAAATTAGCTGTAACGTACACTAATATTGGTGCTTTTGCTGTAGTTGGTTTCAGTTCTGGTGGAGATCAAGTACCTAAAGGAGCAGCAAATGGACATCCCAGATTTTGCAGCAGAGGTCTTCTCCAAAAAGGAAGTGTTCTGGAACTATGTGACCGACCTGGAGCAGGTGACCAAATGGTACAACAAGATTGTTCGCTCCGTACTGGAGGTAGAACGCCCATTGATCCGGGTTCAGTTCAGCTACATCAATAATGAGCTCTGCAAAGCTGAGAAGTCAATCGTCTGGACCAGTGATGGTGAGCCTTTGTTTTGTGTCCTTATCTAATGCCATTTCAGAAAAATGTTTCTTTGCCTACTAGCTGCAACGTGTTTGCATTTTACTTTCAATCACAGATATACTCTTGAAAAATCTAAAAGAAATGCTGTTAAGCCTTCTGAAATTATTATCAGTTTAGTGAAACACATAAAATCCTATAGTCCTATTGAGACCTGCCTTTGAATTTGACAGGAATTGGGGAGTATATCGAGAATATCCGTGACCATGTTCAGTAGCTGGAGGAGAACCTGCAAAGCGCCAAGGACAATGTAGAGCAGATCCAGGAGATCATGAAGAAGTGGGTCAGCCCTGTGTTTGAGAGAATGGAGAGCTGGGCAGGTACTTTGTTGTGTCTGGAGGACAGGAGGGAAAGACTGGAGAAGCTCTATGATGGCATTCGGAACGATGGTGCCCAGATCCAGAGTCTGCTTGAGGTCAGGACCCAAACATTTAGTATCATAAAAACATGCTGTTCTCCTACATTTTTTTAGAAATTGCTTTCTGTTTGTAATGGACATGTTTCAACGTGGTATTTCAGAGTAATTTGGAGCTATTCAAAGCTGACAGCACATCGCCGGAGTGGAAGTCGTACGTGGATTATATAGATGAAATGCTTGTCTATGGATTCTCCTGCAGCATTGAGTGTTCAATGATGTTCTTCATCAAAAACACAGGTATGATTATTTTTTTTCTTTATGTTCTTTTTGGTGATGAGAACTCCGAACTACTTGTTTGATGTGAACATCCAAGACTTTCAGCAACTGCGGCAGTGCCGGAAAGAGTTGGCACTGCTCAAGGGCCTGTGGGACCTGGTTACTGTGGTACAGACTAGCTTGAAGGATTGGACTAGCAGTCGCTATAAGGAAGTGGACTTGGAACAGATAGAGACAGAGTTCAAGAAGATGCTCAAAGAATTGCTTGCACTGGTCAAAGAGGTTCGTACTTGGGACACGTACGCTGGACTGGAAGGAACAGTGCGGAACACGCTCACCTCCCTCTCGGCTGTGGCAGAGATGCAGAAACCTGCCGTCCGAGTTCATCTGACTACAGATGAGAACACCACGCTGGCGGATATCATGCGTCTGGAGTTGCATAACTATGACGATGAATTACGGACCATTGTGGAACGAGCCGTGCAGGAGATGGCCATGGAGAAAGTGCTGGCGAAGGTAAGTCTTGAACCGATGGTAGTTTCAATATGTAACTATTCAGGTGGACTGATAGTAAGTTGCTCTGGATAAGGACGTCTGATAAATGCCGTAAATATAAATTATTTTGAATTGACATTAGAGATTTTGATAGTTTACAGTGTTGGTGGTTTTTGTCTTTTTCTAACATCTACACCAATAGTCCGCAATAGAAACCACCTGCATAGTATTTTTTATGTCCAATAATCAGTTAATTCCATAAGATATATGAAGGTATCCTGTGGTTTCTGCCACCAGTCTTGTTGTCAGCCAGTCACCTTTTTTCA